>NW_024884142.1:31371111-31763487 GCF_019232065.1 Centrocercus urophasianus
GATCAGGGGACTGGAGCACCTCCCCTATGAGGACAGGCTGAGGGAGAAAAGAAGAAAACAGAAAAGAAGGCTGCGGGGTGACCTCATTGCAGCCTTTCAATACCTAAATAAAGTCTATAAACAGGAGAGGAATCAACTCTTTGAAAGGGTAGACAACGACAGGACAAGGGAAATGGTTTGAAGTTGAGGGAGGGGAGATTTAGGTTGGATGTCAGGGGGAAATTCTTTACAGGGAGAGTGGTGAGGGGCTACAACAGGCTGCCCAGAGAGGTTGTGGATGCCCCATCCCTAGAGGTGTTCAAGGCCAAATTGGATGGGGCCTGGGCAGCCTGGTCTAGTATTACATGGGGAGGTTGGTGGCCCTGCATGTGGCAGGGGAGTTGGAGATTTGTGATCCTTGAGGTCCCTTCCAACCCTGGCCACTCTGTGATTCTGTGATTCTGTGATTCTGCGATTATGTGATTTGAGAAGTGTTTTTCATCTTTATCACATAAAGTTAAATTGCTTTACTTACAAAAAGATATCCAGTGATGAGGCTCAGAAATACAAGATTAACTATGCTGAAGTATAACAGAAAGAAAAGTTCAAGCATAAATATAGTTCAGAACCAAATCTTATAAAAATATCTTTAAAATAAGTGGATAATATTTGATCAAATGTTTGAAAATGGAAGCTCCTATTACAGTATCATTAAATCTTAAATTATTATAACATTTCTTTCAACATGGATCCATCTCAACTGTAAGAAAAAAAAGTGCACTTAATTAAATTACATCAGTAATACCTCAGATAGCAAGTCTGAGAAATCTGCACAATTTTTCGTATAAAAATAGTACTGCAGAGTCACCTCAAGCAGTGATGAACGCAAAATATAATAAAATAATTTGTCACTATTATCCTTAGCTAGTCCAGCAACTAACTATGACACCACAAAGGCCATTTTAACCACTTATATGACAAACCTGACTCTCTTGCCAGTTTTTTCTGTTCATATACTATCTCAACACATTCATTTTCATTTTATAGATGCTGTTAAAACCTTAGATTTTAAATTTTCTTAAGAAATGATAGTCTTTATAAACAGTATCCATAAAATAGTAAAATACAATTTTCATCTTTGTTTGGGGTTCACAGGTTGATAATGCTGGTAATGGAGATCATTTCATATACCAGTCAGTTTAAATCTACTTCACTTCTGCAGCGATTTAATCCGCTGTAATAGTTGTGTGATCTCCTAACCTTTTAGAGCATGTATTTTTACATTTTAGTTCCCGACCTAGTGCTAGTTACAATTCTCTAAAATGTTCTCATAAAACATCCTGATAAGGTCGAATTTTTGACTGCTCAGAACTTTCATCTGCCGTGACTAAATTGTTCCTGATGTTTTAAAATATACATTTGTAAATATGTATGTGTTCGTGTGTGAATTTGCAAAAATAATTTCTATTTTGAACTCTGTGGACTTTGCAATATTGTTCAGTAAAAATATCACTTATGAAAACTATCTGAGAAATGCTGACTTGTAAGGAAAGAAATAGCATACAAGGGGAGAACTTATTGGCATTTTCAACATAAGCTGATAGTCAGAGATCAGATATAGAGATGACTGAATTTAGAGATACATGCATCTCCCCACCTTCACAAGTGCTATGGGAGATCCACAAACTCTGTGCCTCAAATAATCAGGGAAAGTTGTGGCTTTATGGTAAGTTTTGGGAGAAAAGCAAGAGGGCAAGGAAGGAAGATGCATCCATTGATCACCAAGCTTGGTGGCTTTCTTAAATATCCCTGCAAATTTATGTTAAAAGTACTTGTTAGTCTGTAAATCACAAGCTGAGAACTATTTACTGAGCTTAATTGATTCTTTTCAGCAAATTCCCAAGAACTCTGACCCCCCTTCTCCCCACATATTATCAGTTCTTTTTTGTAGTATGCCAGGGACACTCTGGGCACTGTGAAATCACAAAGCAAAGATCATATGAATTTAAACTGGAGTTCTATGACATTTTTAGCTCATATAACCTAAGATGGACTTTCATATGTTGCCAGACAATCTGTTTATGAATTTGCCTCAATTCAACAGTTCTTTTAACACTAAACTGGAGGTTCTTTAAGGCAAAAAACAAAACAAAACAAAACAAAAACAACAACAAAAAAAACAACAAAAATATCCAAAGCCATGACTAAGATTCTTAGTATCCACTCACATAATAATAGTAAATAATCATTTCAAAATGAAGGAAAAAAAAAAAAAAAAAGAAAAACCAAAACATTTAAACAACAGAGGTGCGGTTTAAAACTTCAGTATTACTGTCATCAGTGCTGCTTAGAAATGAACTTGTCTTCTTACTATTTATGATTTATTCCTCTGAGTATTACACAAATCTCTTGTTACTGCATTTGAACATGAGTTCACAGTGATTTGGCTGGCTTGGTTGGTTGGTTCTCTTCTGTAGGCCGTCTTATGTGCGTTGTTGATGTGATCTTACATTTAGCTATGTGAAAGTATTTTTAATGCAGGTCCGTCACGTAAAAAAAACCCATGTTTTTATCTGTTTAGATGTCATTGTTTTCTTCATTACAGATTTTTTAAAATGCAGTGTTTCTAGACAGTGATAGCAGGGTAACAGTACAGCACTTGTTGTATTGTCTTTTCCTGTTGTCAGTACTTTTGGCGATGAAGCTTAGTAGTTCTAACACTGTTAATATATTTTTCTTTTTCATATTGTCTGGCACTTTTTCTAAATCTGACTTGAACTTTAGTAACTGAAATGCTTCACAACAGTCCGAAGATTTTACATGATTACTTGATTACATCAGCAGTATATTTCATTCCAATGAAGACAACAATTACAACCTTAAGATTAATACATAATTTGTTAATACGTGAAGGAACCATGATGCTTCAGTATGGCAGCAGAGACCACACTACCCTGTCGTGTGAGTCTGGAACTCTTACAAGTAGATTGTTTGGGGGTCTGAATTACAAAAACTGCTCAAAGGAGTATTCTGGAAGATAGTCCTAATAGCTTTGTGCTCTGAGATATCCAGAGCCTACACAAAACAGAATTGGAGAAATTCAGTCTTAACTGTGATGTGAGGGACACTTATATTCTTCAGTGCTAAGTCAGTGTCTATTCTCAGCCTGCTTTGTGGTTCTAAGCTGATAATGCAAGTCTCGGAAAATAATTTGTAAAGCTAAGAATCTATTTACAGGAATGGAAGTAGGAAATCTTCAAATCTGATTTCTTATTTCAGTCTTACTGTAAGAAGATTAAAAAATGATTTTTTTTTTTTTTTTTTTTTTTGTACGTGCTAAAAAGTATTATGCTAACAGATCAGTCATAAAATAAAAAATTCTTTGAAATGAATTAAGAGGACCTATAAAAATAATGATTTTCGTAAAGGTGTAGACAAATAGAAGGGTTTACAAAAAGTACAAAATCAGAAAGCGTGTGTTTTTCCCAGTAGGGATACAAAATGTAATTTGTTCTCACCTTATTATACAGACTGAATTAAGAGTGCTCTCCATTGCTGTGAAGTCAGTCATTTAAACCAGTGTGTGGCCACTGAAATCAGACCAATGCTTTCAAGAAGAGTTGAGAATAAATGTATTTTTACTGCTCCAATGTTAGCCAGAAGTCTATTTTTAGGTGAAAGTGACATTTTCAAAGTCACTGCATATAAATGCAAACAATAACTTAATTTTCATCTTCTAGTTACACAGATCATGAGTGAAAAATTATTTCGCTAACAAAGAAAGTCTGGTTGGTATTACGTTCTTTCATCTGCAAGCTTCATATTTCTTGCTGAGAAGTCTACCTATTTTCTTTTTTCCATGCTTTGTCCTCTATTCACTCGTGCTTTCTTGTAAAAAAATGGTTACGGAGAAGAAGGAATGCCCCTTATTACTGATTAATTCACCAAATAGTTTGCACGTAGGAAGGTAATTCAGAATTAAATAATTCATAATGAATTGTTTATTTTCTAAATGTTCCTGTTTCATGCTTACAAAATATTCTTTGGTTAAACTTCTATATTCATATTTATTTTGCATTTTTATGAATTTTTATTGAATGTATGTGTGAGTATAAGACTACTCTGCGCAGACTGTTGGGGATTTGAGTAATACAGAAATAAATACAGTTTCATTCTTTCAGGAAAAAAAAAAGCTATATGTAATTGGTTTTAAAAAGAATTGAACATGATTGTTTTAAGGAAAGGGGCGAAGAAAATGTTTGAAAGAGGAAAGCTAAAGACCAACATTTAAATGGAGAAATACGATTTATATGCAACAGTTGTTTTTCATTAGAAATACTGGGAAATAATATGATAGATCCAGTTTCATTGTTTTATCTACTATGTCCTTTTGTTTAGATAGTGAAGAATGATTGTATTGTATTGTACACACCAAGTAGACACTTTTGAGGACAAATCTATTTGCTGAGTAGCCAGAAAGAGTATGTTCACCTGGATAATAATTAAAAAAATAATTAAAAAATGAAAAAAAAAGAAAGAAAAGACAGACATCTAAAGTAGATAGTTTGGTAGGAAAAGATCACAAGACACATTCTGTTAATTATTTGATCCCAAACTTATGTCCATAAACTTATTATGCATATGCATAATATCTACATTTTTATCAATAAGAATTGCAGTAGAATTAATTGGGAGGGTCTTAGATTAAAGAGCAGGAGAAAGGAATGTGAAAACATTCAAGAAACACAATTGAAGGCTGGGATACATGAAGGAGGGCAAGGGTTAGAGAACATGAAGTAAACTGAGAATTGAAGACCAAGCTGTGGTACACAATGGAGCACAGACATTTAGAAAAAGAAAATGGTAACAGTAGAGAAAGCTATGTTCAACAGTAGTGCAGAAAAGAAGTAAGAAAGGCAAGCAGCTCTCAAGAAATTGAATGAGGAGGCAACTTGTTTGTTAGGGGCTGAGGCTTCAATGCAACAGGAAAAGAAAGGATGATTAAGAAATGATAGGAATAAATTTTAAAAATTATATTATAGGAGAAGCAAAACTAGAACGAACACGAGTGAGTGCAGTACAGTATGACGAAGTTTTATGAATTAGAACTTTACAGTCAATCTTCCTGACTAGGCCACTGTTTTGCTGAATTCAGGAGAACTTATCTATAAATGAATTATTTTTATTGATTCTCATCATATTCACAGTATGTATTTTAGAGGTGTCAGGATTAATGAAAATCAGGGATAAAAACTGAGTTTCAGTACTTCGTATTCCAGTTGGCCTTGTATTGTGCATCATCACATATTTCTACAGTACTGCTCTATATATACACAGCTGAAGCTATTATCTCTGTTAAAGAGCAATGTAGAATATTTTAATGAGGGTTAAGTAACAGTAAAAGACACAATCTTCTTTGTCTACTTATGTTACCTCTTCTGGATAACTATACTGCTACATTGTTTAAAAGAAGTCTGTTTTGAAGACAGTGTAAGGTGTTTGCATCAATATCAATGAAGCACACTTCCTCTGAAATGTTGTTTAACCAGACTTCCTTGATTAAAAATAAACTGGTAAAGAAAGTCTTTACATCTTATTATACTTATTTTGTAGTAAAAAAAATATTATCTCCTATCCTGCCAGCTGAATTGATATAATGTGATATAAAGCATTTCTGAGAATCAAAATGACTGAGGTTATCTGATGGGTTAAAAATGTCTGCTGTGCAGTCAACACATACCTCTAATCCTCTCATGCAGAATATATAAAAATGGGAAACATAATTACATCCTACACCAAGATATATATTTTCTTTCCTTCCACATTAACTTTGTCTGTGATACTGCCTGTTGAAAAAGCACTTTTACCCTAAAGTAAGACAATTGTTTCAGTTTTTTTGAAATATTATTAGTTTTCCAATACACTGTAAATTTCTATACTGAATGCAGTATGAATATGTGTGTATTTGCTGTGACCTTTAGTATCTGTGTATTCATTCTCTTGCAGACAGTCTGAAAACACAGTTTAGGAGGAAAAAGAAATCTCAGGTTTCAGTTGTAGGACTAATGGTCAATGATACTTTCAAGAAAAATCAGGGAAAGCTCTCACTAAATAGATATTACATTAAAGAGGTAGGGTTATTGATAACTAGTTTGTTTGTTTTGATTTGATTATAGTATCTAGAAATAGTCCTTACTAAATAAGGCTGCAGAATAATATTGTAAAACTTTGAAACTTGAGCTTGAAAGCAATGAAAAGGAAATAGATCATTTTAAGTGAACAAATACAAAAATAACCCCAATTGAAGCCAAAGATAGAGGAGGAGGAACTGCCCACGAAGTAAATCGATCACCTGCTCCTGTTAAACAGGTGAGGATGCTGACATGCCCTTTAGTCTACTATTCACACCACACACATTCTTTTTCCTGCACCGTTTATCAGGGACACTGAAGAGTGAGTATAACGGACATTTAGATAGCAACTGCAGTGGAGAGAGAGACAGCTGATAATTGATAGTATACAATTTATCTTCTTTCATTAATTTATTAATTTTTTAATTTGGACTATATGTATTAATATTGTAATTGGAATATTAGTCACTTTATTGCTTTTTGTTTAGATTGCTAAAATGTTAACTAGACAAACAGTACAATTTTAGTTTTGTAAACAAAGGATGCTTCATTGCTGTAGATAAACAAATTTAAGACTAAAGAAACTTCTATCCTTATCTGTGAGGAAGGTGAACTAGTGGCAAGGACATAGGAGAGACTTCTGATAATCAGTGCTTTCTCTCTATTAGCTTTTAGTAGTAATGTCTATTTTCAGGTAACAACATTTCTAAACCCAGGATTACAGTCCAGGGAAGCAAAACATTATTTTAGAAGAGTAGGTTCAAAAACTAGAGAGTATTTTAGAAAATTGCTTATTCACAAGTCCAAGAAAACAGATGGAATACATTTAAGGCTGCAGAGAGGACTGGCAGATATCAGTGTGGGGCTACCACTTATCATCTTCAAAAGGTCAACAATTTGTGGAGGCTCCTGATGACTGGAAAAGGGCAGCTGTCACACATAGCTTCAAGAAGAGCAAGAAAGAAAGGCCTGGGGAAGGAATTACAGGCCATTTATTCTTTTAATATTGTCTTAATTCTACTGCTATTTTAGATTGGGTGAGCACAAAAATGCTCTCTGTTTATACCATTTTTTAAATTAAAAATATATCTTTTTTCTATATCTCAAATTCAAAAATGTCATTACTACTTCTGCTATCATCAGATCCTCCTATTTATGCTGAGGTATATTTGACCTTCACTACCAGTCAGACGGTTGATTATATCACTGACAGCCAAAAAAGCAACCACAAACAAATAATCAATTCTCAGGTGTTCAGCCTATCCTGATGATATTTCAGCCCATGCTGTGACTAAATACTAATCAAAGCAACAGGTTTAAAGTTTATCCTCCTCTCATCTTATGTTTTTTGCAAATAGAAATTTTGTAAATATGTCAGGTTTTTTTACACAGCTTAAATGCATTCTTGAAAGTCTTTATAACTACTTGGTCTTAACATTAAAGATCTAAATTCTTATTTAACAGAGTTTTATTAAAAATATTTAAAAGATTCATGGACGTGTTCATGAAGTAATTAAAACCTTGATATGTTCCATCAAGACTGAAGACTGGAAATAAAATTGCTGAGGAAATTTCTGGACTGTGATCGTCATCAATTTAATTCATTCTATTTTTTTATGCATAGGAATACAGAATTGACTGAGATCAAGGGATACTATTACAGTACTATCCATTCAGGAACACATTGTGCATTATCTTTGAAATTTAATTATTCCAGATTGCTTTGTCCCATTAGTAGTTCATTCATCTGACCACTGTGATAGGCTTTCTGCATTCTTGTTGATAAGCATGAAGTGATTCCTGGAATAAATCAAAGGATTTTTTGGCTAGTATTATTTAACACTCTGCAGGAACGATAGCAGCATTCACTGTGCTTTTCTGCTTTTCCTGGTATTCAGGCATTTCAGTATGAGCCTTGTTGGACATGAATACCATGACTGTGATGCAATTATTCATAAGAATTATTTGACATCTGCAAAAGGGAGCAGTATGTCTTGTTCCCTCTAAACATGGTGGAATAGGTTCAGTAAGAGATGATACTAATTTCATGGTTGCCAAATGAATGAGTTTTCCACTGTTAGCAGCACTCACTTATAATTTCATTCAAGAAATCCAACTCTTTTTTCAAAGTATTTTTTCTGTTTGGCCCTTTGTGCATGGCAGGTGCTTCTGGCAGCAGTGAATCAGTGATGAATTTTCAGGGAGTCTTTTGTCTCATTCCAAAGGAAAAATGAACATTTGCCAGAATTCATACTTGTCTCTCTGACCTGCAAATCCATTGGAAATATAAAACCATGTAATATGGTGGTAGCATTTAGTTTATTTGATTCTCTTCCCAATTTCTGCAGAAATAATAGTTGAGCTTTATGTGGTCTTCAAAACTTTGAATAAGACACTACAGATAGATGACCTAATGCAAACTTGGGAGATGAAATTGAATTTACTTTCTTGATTTAAATCTACATTTTTATAAACTGATACATAAGATAGCTCTATTTTTACATTAAAATATTTCCCTGGCATCACAACTATTGTTTCAAAATGTGAGAGCCTCACTATATATATTTATGCTGTGTTTATATACACAAGTATGTATATTTATATATAAACATATATATACAGATACGTTCTGATATAAATATGCATATGTAGCTAAAGGTGTATGTATTTCTGGCCTTCTAGTCAAATGTGATTTTTTTTGCAGACTCTCAAAACAGAAACTGTTAATTGATAGTGTGTTTGAGTTTCTGGTGCATTTTTTGAGTCAAACAGCATCTAATTCTCAGCTATGAAGTGTTAATACCAAAATTCAATTTTTAAACAAATCTTATGATTACGCAGCCTTGAGACTTCCCCAGCATCAAAAATAAGGGCTATGTAATAATATGATAACAGTAACAATAAAAAATATGTAATAATATATGTCATTTTCCATATGAAATGTAATGAAAATGAAATTCATGTTTGTCTTGTTAACAGAGCTGAGAGAGAAGAGTTTGATTGGTCCAGAAAAGAGAAGGCTCTGAGGAGACTTGATGGCAACCTTCCAGTACCTAAATAGGGTCTATAAGAAAAGTGGAGAGAGTATTTTTACAAGAGCATGCAGAGACAAGGGAATGGCTTTAAAATAAAAGAGGATAGATTTAAATTAGATATCAGGAAAAAATTCTTTGGTTTGAGGATGGTGAGGAGTAGTTCTGGATGCCCCCTCCCTGGAGGTGTTGAAGATCAGAATGACCTTTGTACAACCTGATCGAGTGAGTATTGTCTTTTTCCATGCAGGTGCATTGAAACTAGATGGTCTTTAAGGCCTTTTCCAAGACAAACCATTTGATAATGCTTTAGCCTGGATGCTATCCAGAGGAACCTGGACATGCTTGAGAGGTGAGCCTACACCAACCTCATGAACTTCAGCAAGGCCAAGTGCAAGGTCCTGCACCTGGGTCGGGCAATCTCAAGCACAGTTACAGGTTGGGCAGAGAATGGCTTGAGAGCAGCACTGAGGAGAAGGATTTGGGAGTGTCAGTTGATGAAAGATTCAACATAAGCTGACAATGTGTGTTTTTCACTCCAGAAGCATTACCAGCAGGTCAAGGGAGGTGATTCTGCCCTTCTATTCTACTCTCATGAGACCCCATCTGGAGTACTACATTCAGTTCTGGATCCCCCAACGTAAGAAGGGTATGGAGTTGTTGGAGCAGGTCCACAGGAGGGTCACAAAAGTGATCAGAGGACTGGAGCATCTCTCCTACAAGAACAGGCTGAGAGTGCTGGGGCTATTCAGCCTGGAGAAGAGAAGGCTGTGAGGAGATCTTATAGCTGCCTTCCAGTACTTGAAGGAGATTTACAGGAAAGCTGGGGAGGGACATTGTATAAGGGCAATTAGCAGTAGGATTACAGGACAAGGAGAAATGGCTTTAAAATGGAAGAGTGAAGATTTAGACTAAATATGATGTAGAAATTCTTTGCAGTGACGGTGATGAGACACTGGAACAGGTTGCCCAGAGAGGATGTGGATGCCCTCTCCCTGGAAGTATTTAAGCCCAGGCTGGATGGGACTTTGAGCAACCTTGTCTACAGGAAGACTAGGTTGCTCAACCTCCCCTTATTGCAAGAGAGTTGGAACTTGACTATCTTAAAGCTCCCTTGCAATCCAAACCATTCTATGATTCTATTATATTTTGTATCTCTGATTTAGGATGCTGCTTAAAAGTTTACAAAACAAACAAACAAACAAACAAAAAACAAACAAACAAAAAAAAAAACCCTGCAGTCATTTTTACTATTTATTTTAGGTGAATATTTTTGGTCTGAGAAAAATGTTTCAATTCAAAATATTCAGCACAGAAATTTCCAACAATTCACAATATAAGAAGTATATCCTTTATTATTACAGATATTTAAAGGGGAGCACTAAGAAAGAAGGGGACTGACTTTTTAGCAAGGTCTGCTGTGATAAAAGGAGAAATAGTTTCAAACTAAAAAAAGGAGATTTAGATGGATATAAAGAAGTTGTTTTTCATAAGGAATGTGAACTACTGGAGTAATTAAGCCAGAGAGGTGGTGGATGCTCCATCTCTTGAGGCATTCAAGGTCAGGCTGGACAGGGCTCTGAACAACCTGATCTAACTGTAGATGTTCCTGTTCATCACAGGGGAGTTAGACTAACTGACCTTTAAGAGTCCCTTCCAACTCAAACAATTCTATGATTCTATGATTATTAATTGGCAATTTTCTAGAAAAATAACTACAATTCTGAAAAAAAAATCTGAAAAGTTCACACAATTGAGCCCAGCACATCAGTCAGTGACCAAGCATTTAACATGCCAATATTCTGAGCAAGCAAGTTAAGGTAATAGCAGATTTTTAGCATAACACTTACTATGACAGAATGATTTCAAGATTCTTCCTAGCAGGTCATTAAGGATGTTATGAAAAACTCTGATTACAAAGTCAGTCAGAATAGCTAGAGAGGTTATAAACACTTTTGTAGGGTGGCAAGGACCTGGAAAGAGAAAGATTGAGTCAGAAAAACAAAAGTACAGAGATAGATAGGAGTTATGACAATTATAAACACTGTGAATTGTGTTCCAAGAAGGGCCACTGAGCAGAACTGTAGAAGTAGAGTTGTAGAAGATAAAGGAAGGGGGGGAAAAAAAAGATGTATGGTTGTAAACTGCTTATGGAAATTTCCCTCCTTCTTGACAGAAATTTTGGAGCTGCCTAATGGCAGCTGTTTCCACATCTAAACGGGCACCAGACTTCCCATTGCATGCTAGTTGTTCTAGTCTTTGCTATGGTGTTTAGAAGTGACAAGAAGAGAAATATGCTGGTTTTGACATATCTGCTCCTCTGAAAGTCAATGAACATTTGTTGAGTCATTTACTGATAGTCAGGAGCTATGGAAAAACAAATTCCTTCTATATTTGTCACTGATAATGCATGGACACAGGAAAACTGGATATGAGAACTGTTAATAACCTTTTTCTCTATAAATCAGCAGAAGTCTTAGTATTTCTGACATAAAATACATCTATTTCACTATTTTTAAATGATAATAATGTATTAGCTTTAAGAAAGAAGAAACATAATAAATCTTGCAGAATAATTCATTGGTTTCTCTCCATAGAGCTTTAGAGGAAGGATAAAATTTTAATATCCTCTGATTCATTAGGTTTACATTAATGAAGATCCTTAATGGTGAGTTCTTCAGCTGCACCTATGAACAGGCTGACTGACAAAATGTATTTGGCACGAAATGGTCAAAAATGCAATCCTGATATCAGACTATGTCAAGAAAGGTATAATGGTTTTTTTACTTGTTAGTTTTCTTTAGTATCACCTTCATCCTTGGCAAAAACAACACTGAAAACTGAATGCAAAAAGCATTATATAAAATGTTATGCAAAAAAATTGTTTTAACTATATGTCTGGAATCAAGTTTTGTGTCTGATTAGAGTGAATTGCTTCATAATCTTCCCCAAAATGGGTACCTTTTAGTATTAGTCAGTTATCACTTTCTCTTTTCATCTACTCTGCAGTTGTTTAAAGCACAGCTCAAACACCAGCTGTGTTTTATAGACCATCTTATACTGAAGTAATAAAATGAAGTGATACATCATTAATATTATTTAATAATTTCTTCGGTATTAGTACAAATGTGATTTTTAAAACAATAATGTTTGAAGAGAGGTGAGAAATAGGGATGATAGTTAATGAAAAAGAAGACTTGAACTCTTTATTTGTTCTCACAGCTGCTGAAAATAATTAATACGAAAAATGCAAAAGGTTGTTCAGAACTGCCCAAATAGAAAACACGTTGATTCAAATTTTATCATAGATTAGATGTAAATATGCAAAATAATAAGCAATTGTCTATTTTCTGTCAAAGTTTAAATATGTCAAAAGACCAAAGACAGCAAATACAGCAATATGTAAACCGTAAAAATAAACAAACAAACAAGCAAAATATCACCAAAGCAAAATCTACTATGGTTCTGAAAGAGCTATACACAGAAAAACATAGGACATCTGGTCTTCAGGTACTATAAATCCTGTTAACATTAATGGAGCATGCAAATCTGCAGCTGCTGAGGATCTGACCCCACCTTTGTTTCATGATATTTTTGTTTATTGTTGCTGTCACCACACTCATGTCTGTATTTTCAAATGAAAATAACAGATATGTCTTCCATTAAAGAATGTGGTTTGGCTGATTTCTATGACAGTGATGTATTACGGCCATTAATCTAGGATTTTATTTTTTTTTCACTCTACAACTCTCTGAGATAAAAACAAAAACAGTTTTTTTGCTAAATGTCCTAATGGTAAGCAACACAGTTCCACTTCTAAAGGTTCAAAATAAATAAATTAGCTACCATTCAATACTATAAGGAAATATAGTACTGTCCTAGAACTGGCATAGCTGACATATCTCTGTTTTTTGTAATAAATTACTGAAACTATACAAAAATAATTGAATTAACTTCAGAAAAACACCAAAGCATCCGAAGCACAGACTAAGTACATAATTTATTGGGCCACAGATCAAAGTGAACAGCAATTCAAAAATTAAAAATTGGACCATTCAATAGTATGTTAAAGAGTATGCATGTATTTTTAATTTTAAAATGTAGTGCAAAACCTTTACCACATTAATTAACATCCATTGACATCAACAGGGTCAGTACTTCACACATTACATTTATAAAATATAGATCACATCTATTCACTGTGTGTATTATGGAAAAGAACTGAAATAAGTTGGTAACTTAAAAGCAAATTTCCATGATTTTTTTTTTTTTTTGTAATTTAAATACTGCATCTGAAAATGTAATCATCAGTCTCCCTTTACTTCTGTCAAGGACTAACAATTGTTGGGCCAATACAAAAGCTCATTAAAATCAATTGTAATCCTTCTAGCAATTCTCTCAGTCTGAAAGCTGTACTAACAATGTAGTAAGGGAAAAGAGAATTTAAAAAAGAAAAGAAGAAGTAGAAAAGGGAAAAAGAAAGAGGAGGTGGAGAAAGAGACGGAGAGTAGAGGAGAAAACTATACTTTCAATAGCCTTTGAGTGGGAGTTTGTCTATTTAGGGTCTCCAAATCCCCATCAATGGTGGTCCAAAACTTGATGGAAAATAATCTGCAGCTGGCCCATTTTTCCAGTTTTAAAACTTGTGAGAATAGTGCACTGTGATCTATTAAAATAGTGAGAGTTAATACTGCTCCATTGGTTCACAAATTTTTGGAACGGATCAGCACAGGGTAATACCAAGTAGTCCAAGGTATAAAAATATTGATTAAATCAAATTATTTAGCCTGATTTTCTGAATGAATGATCCTTGTGTTTTATCTTTTTACCTTCATTCTAGGCTTATTTACATAAGCTTTTTGGAGAGTGCCACTTGAGAGACATCTTTATACATGTAATTTTACTACAGATATTTCTGTATGCATGAGAAGTGAATCAGAAGAGGTACAGGCTGCCCAGAGACATTGTGCAGTGTCCTGCTTGGAGATCTTTAAAAGAAATCTGGACATGGTCCTGGGCATTCTGCCCTGGGGATCCCTACTGAACAGGGGTTGGACCATATAGGCCCAGAGTTCCATTCTAATCTCAGCCATTCTGGGAAAATGCAACAGCAAGTAGAATAACTATTTCAAAAGGGTACTGCAAGTTTCGTAAGTGTGTTATAGCTACAGTGGTGTGCAGCTGGTAATTCAGACTGATGAAGAGTTCAATACGCCCTTGTCCCAGCTGATATTTGTCTATCATGCAATGTTGACCACATCCCAGTGTATATATATAATAATTAGACCTATTGAGAAATGCCTATTGCTAACTGTCTACTCTTGATTCACTTGTAGGTTAGTTAAAGGCCAAAATCTGAAACTCCGTTCGGTTAAAAACATATTAAATATGATATTAGTGGTCTAAAGCTATATACTTCCCTGGAGACTCCCACTTTTAATAACCTCCAGGATAATAGATAAAACAGAGGGCAGTAATCATTACTGAAATGGATTTTCTGGCAGAATTAGACATCACCTCCAGGAATCAATAATCATTTTAAGCTAACGGGGTGATTAAATGACCTTCTTTTTATTTTCCTTCATGTTGAGTTGCTTTTTATCTTGATTTAGAGCTACAAAGCCAGAACAAAGATAAACAGGGGACTGGCAACATTACAGAAGCAGAATGATGTCTAACTCTCATATAAGTAAAAGCACTCCACCTTATAATCAATGCATTTGCTGCCCTGTCTGTGACTTCTGAAAAACTAAACTAAAAATTCTAGATGCTGAATATATTATGGGATTATACCCAAGGCTAGTTCTTGTTTTCAAAAGATATGCATCATTAGCTTTGCTACAGCAGGTGCTATATTTTTATATTTAATAATTTACTACTTTGGAGTTTCCTTGAGGATATCTGTGTTGAATGATAACATCTTCATTAATCCTTTCAGACCATATGGTCTTCTCCCACATCTTTCTTCTGGAGTATTGTATGACTACACTTCTTTTTTTCTCTCCCAAAGGAGGTTGCAACCACCTAACGTCAGTGTGCTTTAGTGTCAGTGAGTATAACCTAACCAGATAATATTTTCAAAATGTCTTCTTTAAATTCTTGTGAGACTTAGTTTCAATTGTGAAAGTCAAAGCTTTGAGTTTTCTTCTTCTGAAAAGTTTGTTAATTTTTTTCTGATATTATTTTCTCTTTCACACGAAGACTATAGAGGGGAATTAGGTCTAACTGGAAGATTAGAAGACCGCCTGATGATTATTTTCAAAATAACTAACAACAGAAAAGTCTAGAAATACTGCATTGTCACTATCAGTTTGAATACATGAAGTGTATGTTAATAATCATATAATACAGAAAATGACCCATAGGGCAGTGATGCTTGCAGAGCATGTAGTACTCTTCATTTTAAGAGCTGTTTGGGGTTAATTTGTGATCAGCTGTAAAATCTTTTAAATCTTCTGTTTGTTTGTTTACAAGTGCTTATACACAGAGCTAGAAAATTGTCCCTTCTTGTTCTTGAAGTCAGATTTCACTAAAAGAGGAAATTTAACCATTTAAAATATGATTTTCATCTCTAACTTTTCCAAAAAGATACAGTGTATGTGAATTTGCAATGAATATTTTCAGAGCTCATGAATCTGATCCAACATCAACACAAAAGTGTTATTATTTTTGTAGGAGGGGTATGTACTGATGGAGCAACTGTAGCAAAGAGAAAAGTTGAGCGCCATTATTCTCACTTGCCCTCCAAACTCTATTTACTGTTAAAATGCCATTCAGTCATTCACTGCTTTCTCGCTTGACTGCGCCAGTTAGCCAGTTAGATAGTTTCTTAAATTCCAGCTAATGCTCAGAGGTAGGGGATTAAGCCAGTACAGACTCTTAATTTGTCATCCAAAAGTAAGAATTAGCAGTTTATCTTTGCCAGTGGACATTTCTCCTAGAAACGCCTGATTAAATTAATCCTCTTGAAAGATCAGAAAATGTATGTAGTACAGTGTTGGAGGGTTTGGGACTTTGATGTATAGTAAACGGCTGAGACAGCAGTATATGGTTGCTTCCTTCTCCTATTTGTTTAAAAGGAAAAAACAGTCTAGGAAACTAAGTATACCTAGGCCTATTGTATATGTTTTAATGGCTTCAAGTTTAAAGACAGTAGAGTTATGTTGGACGTACGGAAAAAATATTTTACAGTGAAGGAATTGAGGCACTGGAATGGGTTGCCTAGAGTTGTGGTTGATGCCCCACCCCTAGAGACTTTCAACAGGGCTGAATCAAGCCCTGAGCAACCTGATTTGACAGTGCATGTCCCAGTTCATTGCAAGAGAGTTGGACTAGAGGACCTTTAAAAGTCTCTTCTAACTCTAAGGATTGTATGATTCTGTGAAGATTCATGAAGCAGAAATTCTAGAATTGGTTGCAACAATTTCTTACCCATTCCCTTCTCTGCATACTTTCAAATATTCTTTTAAAATTTGTCCATACCTGTACTCTATTCTGACAAAATCCCAATGAAATTAATTATTGCATTACAATGGCTAATAATTTTATGGTTCAATATTGCCTCATTTCGGCCATCAGAACTAGCTATTGAAGCTCTTTTAATAATCAATGAAGAGATACATCCATCACATTAGAACAGGAAGAATTCACCCAGTGACCACTGAGTCAGTCCAGATGTCATTTAAAATAGATGACTTAAGTTTTAGGCAGTGAAAGCCAGGAGAGGAGAATCCTCCCAAGTGAATGTCCATTTAGTCCACTCAGGACCTTCTGTTTGCATGTAATATACATGAATCCTGAAATCTTCATTTCAAATAACGTTCAACATTCTTGTATAAAAGATTTCATTAAGCAGGGATTCTTGTGGTTCCAAAGAAAAAAATTACCAAATAAGTTCCACAGAGAGCTAAGCTGTCTGCTAAATATCTTATATCTGCTAAGTAAGTTAAACTAGAATAGTAGATTTTTACAGTATGTTAGACTGACAAAATCAGCTTGATTTAACAATATCCACTATTTTCTCAAGAAGATTGATGGCTCATTTCTGCCCTCTTTTACAATACTTACATTAATTATGTTTACAAGGTCACAGCTTCCTCAACTTGACCAGAGAGCCTTAATAAGTCTTCTGACTGTGAACCAGAAAATGCCTTGAACATCTTTCTACAGAAAACAAGTTATAGTAAACGTCCAATAAAGTTGTTTCTTCAATCACAGATTAGCTCAATAGGAAAGTAAGATCCATTTAATTAAAAAAACTATATATTGCATGCTATGGTATCTGCCAATACATAAATGCTGGAAATCGGCAGGCCAACTAATTGCAATTTAGGCATTTCTAAAATCATAAACTTTCAGAAGCACTAAGTGATAATGATTCATCTCACAGTTTACATACTACAGATTTTATTACTTTTAAGCGTATATGTTTATGTGTTTATATATGAGAGATAAACTGAAAGTAATGCCTCCTGTTTTATTATGATTGCCCATGACATCAAACGCAGATGTTGGTGGTACGACAAAGGAGCACAAACCTTCCCACCAATATTCCATTACATTTTGTTGCTGTGTGACAGATGGCAGCAGAGGGGCAGTTTGACAAAATGGCATCTGACATGGAAGCAAAGGTGTGGAATTGAATTTCCACATGCAGAATGACATGACAATTATTGACAGCTGTGAAGGCCAAACAGTGGATGTGAACACAGCATGGTGGTGGGTGGTACAGTTCAGCAGTAGCGACAGCAACATGATAGACAAACCATGTTCCAGACAGCCATGTACAGATGTCACCCTACAAAGTGAAGCTCATCTTGGTGACCTCACCCACACAGATCAGCAGATTGCAACCAGGGAACTGTTTAAGGAGTTCAAAATCAGTTTAAATATTATAGAAATGATGAGGACAATGTTGGAATATCTCAAACTTGTGCAAGACGGGTCCCACAAACGCTTGCAAGGAACAGAAAGAACACTATCATGCAAATTATAGGACCTGTTGAACCAATATGAGGCTGAAGGAGATAATTTCTTAGATCACATCATTATCAGTTACAAGAGATGGTGTCACCACTGTGAGACAGTTAAAATGCAGTCTATGAAGTGGTGACATATGAAATCCACATCAAAGAAAAAGTTCAAGACATAACCTTCTGTGGGTAAAGTGCAATGTCTTTTAGGTAGGAAGGATGAGATTCTTCTGGATTTCCCAGTACCCAGAAAACCACCCACTCTGACTGCTGCATCCAACACTGACTAGGCTGAAGGTTCAAGATTACAGAGTCAGGTTAGAGAAGAAGACAACCTTTCTTTTGCAGCATAGTAATACCAGACCCCATACCAGTTTGCAGACCATGGAGCACATGCCCTGTTTTGGCTGGATTGTCCTACCATACCAACTTCACAGTCTGGATTTGGCGCTTTCTGAATTCCTTCTGTTCAAACCAACAAAAGAAAGACTATGTGGGCAATGATTTCCTAGCAACAACACTGTCTTAGCAGCTGCGAAACAGTGATGCTGGTGCATATTTTTACAAGCATGACAGGCTTTTGTTCATTGCTTGCAAAAATGCATAGCTAATGGTGGTGACTATGTTGCAAACCAGTCTTTGGCAGCTGATAATTTCTTCTATAGATGAGTGTTATTGTGCTCTTGGTACCTGATGTACTTTGCATGGAAATAAATAAGAGGAATTACTTTTGGAGCAATCTACAAATATTACATAGATCAGCAATGGAAAGAATGAATTCTGGTTTTATCCAGTGATAGCTCAACTCCTCATAGCAATGTCTAGCAATTTATTAGGAGGAGAAAAACTTACACAAGGAAAAATTAAACTGGTATTTCCTGTACCAGCTGTTTCTTGTAACATACAAGTAAGCATATTATCTTCATTAATTTTGTTTGCATTGGATGGGCTTTTAGAGTACTTGCTTTATTATGAGAACTCGAGATTGGACTCCAAGTAATAGCCAAAAACTTCAGGAGAAAATAAATTAATTAATATATCATGTTAATATTGTAAGCATTTTAAGATACGAAATATAAGTAAGCTAGTGCACATGGAAATCCACAAATAAAGCAATAAAACCCATCACAGTGAACCACACCACCTCGTAATTAACTCTGAAGAGAGTTCTGTACTCCAAACTTGAAATAGGCTAACTGATAGTCATTAAGGTCTGTTTTCACAGTTAGAAAATGCAAAGCCTGGCTCCTCAGCCAGTCAGTTCCACTAACCTTACCTCTCAGCTCTCAGGGAGAGATGCTCTCAGCTCCCTGCAGCTTCACTGCACTGCTCAGGATAAGTTTGTCAGTCTAGATGATGTGCACTGCCTGAAAGTGAATTCCCTTTTGAAAGAAAGGGAGTATGTTTGGAAAGCAAATATTTTGACTGGCATGTTTCATGAGTGCATGCCTGATGGAAACAGAAACTTAATAATAAAATAAATATAAATGTTTCAATGCAAATAAATCACAAAGTATATAAGTTATTCTTGAGTTTTAAATCTTCTCCTAAGTATACTCATTTTTAAAAGCTCTACACAGTAACAATATAGAATTGATACTGGATGAAATTAACAGGAAATGTGAAAATTATAATGTATATTTGCAATACTTAATCAACTGGCTCATCCCTGATAACACTCTAAGTCTGGGAATTGGATTATTTCATCAAATGAATTTACACATCTTCAGATCCTAAGAAACTCATTTTTTACGCGTGAGGACTGATTTCTAATATTTTTTTCTAAGAAAAGAGAATTGTCATTGTTAGTAACAAAATTAAGAAGTTTTAGAAAATTAAAAAATGTAGATGCCTCAATACCAGCCAGACAAAAGGCTTATTTTAAATTCATTGATGTTCACAGAGAAAATATCAAGTTTCCATGCAGATGTATTCAAAGCATTTTGTTCCAGATTCTAAGAATTGACATTGAAGTAACCAAAATAAATATTTAAAATTTCACTAGCATTCTTTTTTAATTTAAATTGATTAATGAAATTTACAGATCTGCATCACTTAATAAGAATAAAAGAATTTCCTCTGATTGGAGGAAACTCAAGAATCTTATCCCAGAGTGAATAGTATTATAAGTGCAATTTAATTTCAACATGTGTTACAATTTTTCAATGCATTAATATTTTAGTTTTTTTTTGGAAAACTGACTTAAGCTTTAACTACAATGGAGATCTTTAAGTACATGGTAAAAACACAGCTCCAAAAGATAGGAAGAAATGTGTCTGGCAACTTAACAGTTCTCCATTTATTCTATCTGGCATTTATCCAAAAGTTCTTGGCCTTCAAGAAAAGGTAAGAGACTTTCAGAGCTGAAACATTTTTCAAGCTGTTCTAGATTACTGTGCTTTAAATCCGAAGGACCTGTGGATTTAAATTCATAGAAGTATAATTCAGTATGACCTGAAAGGCTTACCATCTTTTTGCTTTGCTTTTGATACCTGATTGTTCCAACAAGAAAGGTACTGGAGAAAAAGGCTATCTTCAAGAGGGTTTGAAGTTGGTATCTAGAAAAACAAAGTTTTCTTGGAGTATACACATAATATCTACTTCCTTGCAAAACTGACTGAAAGAAAGAGAGTTAAACCTCAATGGAGACCCACTGTAAATTTTGTTACCATTTTTTTTCCTATAACAGCTAGACATAAAACCAATTTTCTAGAGATTTTCTGAAAATCTGAAAGAAAAAGATTTTTCTACTTGCTGCATTTAAAACCATGTAGTGGTTTTACAACGGTGTTTTATAACAATGTGATCTAAGTGTGTTATCCAAGAAGAAAATGTTGACATTGTGGTCAAAAGAAAGTTTTTGTTAACGAAAAGTCAGAATGTGCATTAAGCATTTCTATTAGAATTATCAATTTGTGTCAGATTTGTTTGCAATTTGTGCTCCAACAGTATTTTCCCTTCCTGACTCTAATAGAAAGCAATTAAACATACATTAGAATGCAATAACATTATTATGGCAATTGCACTGGAGCATGAATACAGAAATAAAATATGGAAAATTCTGATACTGTGGCAAAAACTATGCTTGCTACTATGATCATCCACTCTTTTTTATCAGCAACATACTTTAGAGACTCTTCTGATCTCTCTGCAGTTAGTAGTTCCATCTCTGTAAGGTTTGTATCCAAAATCTGACAAAATTTAATTTCTAACAGCCAAGTATATAATATTACTACAAAGTATTGGCAAACAGATTGGCAGCTCTATAACCTCAACTCTTTTACTTTCTTTCCAGAACATTTTAGACTCTCTTCCTCCACTGCATATTTCTACAGTACCTAGTGTAACAGCAGCATCAATAACCTCCCCATAGCCAGCAAGAAAATCAAGTCTCCCTGACTTTCATTCGTCTCATTTACATGACACTGTCCCAGCACCAATCTGCCCTTTTAAGCTGTTTGCACCAATATGTTAGATAGGAATGTGAAGCAGAAGGTGGGCAGGGAAAACAGTTGCAGGAAAATAATCCCTGCATTTGCCTCTTCAAGATCCAAGAGAGCTTTTTTTTTTTTTTTTTTTTTTTAATGAGAGCTATGGATGCTTGAAAATGCATTCTGTTCTCTGCTGTCAGTTGGATGTGGTACTGTCAAAGCTTTAGTTACGACAGTGGAAATTTCTGAGCTGTCTGTGTTGACACAACCCTCATGCTGTCCTTGGCTAGGTGAATCTGGCTCTCAGCTCTTATGAAAGGAAATGAAGTTCCAAATCATTTATTTCACATTCAGTGAATGACAAAAAGCTGCAGCCTGCTAAAAGCCACTGACAGGCATGGTAAGTTAAAAAATTATTTTAGTACTGAAATGAGTAAGATATAAAATGCTGTATGTGTACTTAATAGTTAAGGAAAAGCTAGGATTATGGTAATGTTATATAATGTTGTCTAAATGGGGTATCTTTCTCCAAATTACGGTGGGCATCTTTTTTTTTTTTTATGGGCATCTTTTTTTTTTTTTTTTTTTTTTTTTTTTTAACATGAGCCCATCAGTTCTGCTGAAATTTTTGTGGAGATTGGTTTTTCCAAAGCCAGCTGGTTAGTGGGTGTCAGTCATGGGCAGCAAGCAAAGACAAATGATAGAGCGTGATGATGATAATCTGTTGAAATGTAAGTGAAAGAAGTTCAAATTTCTCCTCTCAGCAGCAGGTGACTTTAACCCCCAAAGCACTGTGATGTAAGTATCTGTCATATTGGATGCATACCTTTTGTGTAAATAAAAATTTACTAGCACAGAGACATGAAAAAATATCATATATGATTCAGATGAATGCTTTTGCTGTCAGACTAATCAGTACCAAGACACTGGCTGTAGTTATTAAAAACTCCATATAAAGTCTATGCTTTATCTCAGGATGGAATTATGAAAAAGGGAAAAAAAAATCATAAGGATTTGCAAGCTCTTCCCATCAGTCCCGTTTAAGAACAACATGCCTTTTTTACAGAATACCAATGCTCAAAGCCTCCAATGACTGATATTCCAGTATGAATATTGCAATATCCTAGTACAAACACTGCATAGAAACTTCAACTTGTAGCAGTTGATTGATAAAGCATATGGAGAATTCTAAAATGTTACTGCAGGGGGAAAAAAAAAAGAGAGAAGAAAAAAGAAAGAGCAAAAAATAAGTCAGAAGCCTTAATTAACACTTACTGCACAAGATCTGCCAACCTGCTGTGCATAGGCAGTAAATAGAAAAAAAGGAACTAAAGGAATAGTCCTGTTCATTTATCTGTCTAAGCTGAGCCAAGCAAAGAGTAGCCGGCGCTGGGACTTAACAGAATAGCATCTTAATTGCTTATCAGGATGAGAAAGGTGAGTGGTTAACTGCTGCCAGTGAGAATTCAGTCTGTTCCCTTAGGAATCGGACTGTTTTTCTTATCTATACATTTTATTTTTAATATAATTTATATATTTTTATAAGGTTATCAGGTTGTAGTTAGTAAACTGTTGAATTCAATTTATTTTTGTTTTCTTGATGTAACATTATCCTCTGAGAATTCTTTTCACAAGAGTCTTCCTCTTATTTCTTTTTATAGTGAATGTCAGGAAGGATGCTTTGTTGAATAACCTTTTCTGTTTAACAAGGTTGGGGTATACTCAGGTGCCAGAGAGAGGGTTTGTTTCATTTTTCCTTCTGTAGTTCTCCTGAGAAGTTAAAATTCACTAGCTAGATTATTCTCTGTTTTGATATTTTAATTATGTTTTCTGTAGCAATCTTCCTATAGCTTCTTACTCAGCCAAAATGCTTTTTGAAACCAATCAGTTTGGTTTGAATGACTAATACTAAGAAAAGAGGTTTAATATTAAATGTAGTCAGCACATTTTAAAAACTGGAATTATTATCCTTCATTAAAAACTGTTGTATTTCCCATGCTTTGAGAAAGATGTTTCAGGTATAATCAGAAGTGTAATCAGAGCAGTTTCCTTACACCACAATCTCAATTATTTCAAATCACAACTTCATGGACCGGCAAGTTGGGAGCCTTTCATGTAGAATAATATGACATGGCTGGATCTTCAGAAGGTCAACATGTTCTTCCAGTATGGAATATTTTCCAGAATGACATAATTTTGCAAGCTCTGAATTCTACTGGAAGGAAATATGAGAGATGTGGATATTCTTGAGCACAATCGTTAAGATAACTTTGTCAGTTGCTTATTATCCTTCTGTTGTTGATTTGTGGGGCTACTTCTCTTTGGTTGTTTTGTTTTTAGAGGATACATCTTTACCTCTTCCACAAAGATTAACATTTGAAATCTTTTTCTTGTTGTTGTCATTTTTCTTATCTGACAAGTGCTGATTACAAGTGAATGAGTTGGGCTGTGGGGGAGATTACACAAGCATCTAGTGCAAATTGGGCATTTCTACTGTCAGCCAGTTAAAATAACTTAGGCTGTCATAAAATCATGCAGGACAGGTACATTAGGGAGGAAAATCTTTCACACAGTGTCTTGAGATATCAGAAGAATCCATGTTTAAGTGCACAGTTTAGTAACACCGTTTGTCACAAGATGAATAGTTCTAGCAATATTTGCCATTTTTGTGTCTGTGCTCCCACTGTCACACAGTGATAGTGAGGTAGTTCGATATGCATAGATCCCAGTGAAGGCATGTGTTTACTTGCCCCGTATTTCATACTGAATTTTCAGTACCAGCCAGATGCATAATCTTGCTATGCTTATTGAATCTTCTGTATTTGTGTTTTGTTTCAAAACGTAGCGTGCTAGTGAATTTGTGTGAAGAGCCTGAATTTGCAAATCTCTAATAAATCAACAATTTCAAATAGTCTGTTCTGGATCATTTAGCAGAATGTTCATCATCTTCCTAACACTTCTGTGCATCTAAGAGGGTTTTGCCCATCATCTCTAAAGCTGATTCTCTGTGGACACACTTCATAAAGTAAAACTCCATACATACTGATTGCTTGCCATCATCTTTAATACTGTCACTTTTTTCCCAAGCTCAGTTACAAAAGACAGCTGAAAAAGCAAAATTCTGCCAGATAAGGTAATATCCACTCGTATATCATGAGCTGGGTGATGCATCCTCTTCTCAATTTCTTATACAGTTTTCATCCTAGTGTTACTGTTAGAGCAGTATGTTAACATTTTGAGACTTTGGACTCTTAAAATTTTGAAGAAAGTACTTTGAAAAACAGTGTTTTCACCAATCACACAGTTTAATTAATACTGTGTTATAATTCTATAAAAAGTTATAAACAAACCAGCCTCTAAAGCCTTTGCATTTTATGAAATATGTGGCCAGGAATTACTTGTTATGATATATGACTTACTGTATCATGAAAATGTTGCTGATAAACATTTAAGCTGGAAGGTCTTTTTAAAAAGGAGTTATAGCAATGTCTATGAAAATTAGAAAACATAGCAAACTGCAGTTCAATGCATCTGCAATTTGATTCATGTTAAAAAAAAAAAAGAATGGCAGAGGAAAACATTCCAAACATAGTCATAAAGTGTTGTTCAGACAAACTGCAGTGATAATGGGGAGAAAGGACATAGCTACACTGTTCACTGAAGCAATTTTAGATCTTGTTCCAAAAAGTGGCATCCAGAGGAAAGTAGAACGCTTAGCTGAATTGTTCCATTGTTTTGAAGGCCCACATATATCAAGGACCCTACATACCACTTGTATTGATGACAGCAAGGTAATAAGGAACACATTTTGTTGTATTAACTTCCTGATTTAGTAACATTATTTCCAGCTTTGTAATCAAGGATGTCAAATTTTATATTTCTAGATTAAACTTGAATGCTTTTAACTTTAAATGTTTGTGTTGTGTAAGAATGAAGTCGTGGAGATTGAGAAATATGAGACAATCTCCGCAGAAATAAAGGATGCTCATGCAACAAGGCATGCTGACAAACTCCCAGAAAGCGGAGATGAATGTAGGAATATCAAGACTTTTAAGTGTGTTTCCTATTTTGCTGCAGGGGTCAGCTTAAGGACAAAGTAACAGTTTACAAGGTAACGCTTCCCCAGAAAGATATTGCCTAATCTGAGCAAAAAGGCACTTTGCAGCTCTTGCTGTGCCCAGATAAATTATACGCAGCCAGGTGCAGACTGGTGCAATTGCAGTGGTCCTGGTAACTGCTGAATTGAATCTATGAAAAAAGTTCTCTCTGCTCAAATTTCTTGACTTTAGACTGAACAGTGTTTGAAACCAGAAGTCAGCCAGAAATAGAGCTTTGGTGTCTTTTGTTTTTCATCTGCTTACATTTTGATTCTATGTAAGTCCTATGTCAATCAGAGTTCCAAATTTGACATTATAAAGCCCACCTTAGCAGTTTCTGAGGAAGGGAAAGGAAGGTGATACATATGAATGATTAGTTGTTAGAAATCTCTTGACAATCCTGGCTTTTGTTTTTCCCTTTATTGTGCTCTTTTGCTGCTTTTCATCTTTTCAATGATTTTTTTTCTTAGGAAATACACAGAAACAGTGGCTGAGCAAAGCAGTTAATCCAAAGCCATGGATGACATCTGGTCCTGGTTCTATCCAGTTCCTTGTTTTTAAAGGTTGTCTTAGTCATTTTTGTTATTTGTGTTTACATCTTCCTGTTATTGAATCTCCAATTGCAATCATTTGAAGTCATGCAATTCAGCTGAGTTCTCCCACATGTTTGTCCAGATCCTGATAATGTATTCAGGGTCTGTGAGCTGGGGTTTTCCATGACAGATCTTCAAGAGATCTCTTGAAATAATCCTTTTTGGCTAGCCCTGCAAAGAGTGCTATTTTAATTCTTTAGCCTTTTTCTTCTTTTTTTCCTGAGACGGTGATACAGTGTTTCAATTCCTGTATGAGTGTTTTGTCGTCTTACCCCCACATTCATTTTGAGCATTTTCTCCTTTTTCTGATCTTATCAATTTTGCAAATAGTTTAAGTTTGATTTAAGATCCCCCCTGCCTTTTTTTTTTTTTTTTTTTTTTTTTTTTTTCCCACTCAAAGCATGTTACTTCACATTTTTTTCTTTCTTTGTGGAGGATGCAGTGCTTCTTAAGGACTGAGTGAAGCTGATGAATTCACCATCACTTCACAGACTTCACTGCACAGTTTCAGCAGTGCCACAGAATCCTCTTGACAAATGTTTGCCTTAAAAAAAGTTTGGGATTTCTGAGCATTGCCATTTATGCAGTTCTTTCTGGCTTCTTAGCAAGGGGGATCAGACAATGATTGTTCCTGCAGTTAACCATACTATCCATTGGTTTGCTCTTATGGGAGGACTGTACCCACTTTCTTGTCCCAGTATGCTTGACAATCTGTAAAAGAGAATGCTATTTCCTGTATGGGTTAGACAAAACTGAGGCAGGGTACACTCATCTGTCAGTACCTTACTTCTGGTTATCTTCCTTATGGCTTCAATAAGCCAGGATGTCCCCCTCCACAGTGAGCGGCAGACAGCAGAGCCAGAGCTGAGCAGTCACAAGCTCACTGATGAACCCTGACACAGGAGAGAAGGAGCTTGCAGAACCTAGAAGTGCTCAGGAAAAACGTTTGGACAGCTCTTCCTCTTGTGTTCCTGAGGGGGCTCATTTACTATTTCTGTCTGAAAGCCATGACTTTGGTGCTCCAATCCTCCTGCTGTCTCTGGCAGGATCATATCAGCCTATGCTACAGCTGTCCACGCTTAATAGCATTTCTTATTTATTTATCATAGCGTGCTAACAACCAGGAGAACAGTGAGGATCAAGGAACTGTGATGTACAAACTATAATTAAGCAACAAAAATACAACAGAGAAATAGGAAGTGTGTGACAGGTAGATGTAGACATACAGCAGAGCCTTAGAGAGAGACAGCATTTAGCTTCATTGGCAGGTCTCTGCCTGCCAGCAAGACAATGTTTCTCATTTGAATTCATGTGTTTTTTTTCCCTGCTGGTCATATGGCAAGCGTGTTGGGCTTCCTATCAGAAATCCATCTGAACTGGGCCTGCTGCCCTGCAGTAACGTGGCATTACACAGTGCTCTGCAGCAGCACTAAGCTGCATTTGTCTCTGACATTTTGGGAGTTAGTGTTTTCTTGACAAAAAAGTTCTTCTTACTGTAATTCTCCATATTAAAAAGAAACATTTACACATGCATCTCTGTTATATATAAGCAGCTGCATGTCATAGTGACAGAAAATGAACTAGGATTTCTTTATTCACAAGAAAAAATCTGATCTATCCAGTTTCCCTACAATGCTTTTTTTATTTTTTCATTTTTTTAAGGTAAGGTTCTTTTTTAACCAATCCCGTGTCTGGTGAAAAGCTGAGACAAACACAGTACTGCTAGCATTCATAGTGCTGCATTCAAGAAGTAAGGCACTTTCCCTATTACACCGGAATAATTGAAGTTACTGTCTTTCAGGGAAAAAAAAGCAATTTTTTTGTTTTTGTTTTTTAAAAAGATCAAATGTAAAATAACATTTAAAAGCACTGTGGGTTATTTCAGTTCTACCATAGTCTTTTATAACCAAGTTAAATGAAAAAAAAAAAAAAAAAAAAAAAAAAAAAAAAAGTGAATTAAATACAGAATTAAGTACTCAGGTAGAATTTATGTGTCATTAACCTCAGATTAAATTCTATTACCAAGAAAATAAAGCTTCCAGGGGACTCAGTACATTTTTAAAGGGGAAATGGAGGGCAAATAATATTTCCATAATTAAAGTATTAAATCAAGTTAGAGAGAATGATCCAAATAAAATTACCTGCTCATTGCAATATGAATCAGAAGTTGTAGAAAACACCATTCAATTTAGTTACTAATTGTAAGCTATTATTGCTTGAGTGATGGTGTTAAATTCTGGAGTTAGATTAGAGGTAGAATATTTTAGGCATAATGTTATGGCTGGCTGACAATTTTTCCCTTACTGAATGTGACAGCACCACTGCTATACTTAGTGCATAGCTTTGAACTTCTGTCTGCTAACTTTAAAAGGAGTTTTTAATTTTAAAAGGAGTTGGTCGCAAGGCATTTTCTAAGATGATCCCTTACACAGAAAGTCATTTGCTGCTCCCTCCTATGATTCACTGAAGGCAGACTTGTTAACCTTTCTTAGAGTTTATTAAGGAGCTGCTCTTTTTTCTCTGGCTTTCGATGAAGGGGTTAGCAAGGAATGTCTGTTAGCTGCATATAAGACATTCTCATTTATCATCACTAATATTACATTTAACCAGACTGAATGGATTTTATTCTTCATCTCTGTATCTTTCAGTGGAATAGGAAAGCAACTGGAATAGCACCATCCAAAATAAAATAAAATAAAATAAATAAAATAAAATTGGATAGAATAAAAACAAAACAAACAAAAAACAGGCATATCAATATATATTTGTTTAAGCTAGTAACATAAAATTCTTATTATGATTGTTCAATTTACAAATTAGCAAATAAATATAATATTTATTTACAAAATATTTACAAAATAGCAAATAAAACTACATTTGCAAACAAAAACCTAAATACTCCCCAGCAGGAGGAATAGATGGGCTGATAAATATTTTCACTATTTCAAAAGATTTGTCATGATAAAAAAGAAACAAACAAATAGAAAACATGTGCATACCTGTGCACATGAATGAGTAAGCACACCAACACACAATCTGAAAGGTACAAATAACTACAGAACAACCGTATATTTATTTTTAACTCCTGAAAATGTATCCGAAGAGTTTTGTAATATTGGTCTACAAAATTTTAGTCATGCTATAAGGTAATACTCAAGAATTATTTTTACTCAATTGAAAGTACAAACCAGTTACCTTTTATAATTCTAGCACTATTAAAAATAATTACAAGAATAATAAACAGGTGCAAAAGGAATAAAAGTATATCCTGTTTTTTGAAATAATTTCTTGAACTGGAATACTGTTTTGTAACAAAAAAGACTGCAAACATTTCTTTTTTACCATATATGAAAAGTGTGAAGCGATATTCATATTTTAATGTATAAAATTATGTATGTGTACATATTTTAATATATCACAAATAGGATATTCACAAGAAATCTTCCATTTTTCTTATAGATTTTTTTTTTCCATCTTCAACAAATTCAAAGAGGTAGAAGTCTTAAATATTAAAGCTGAGAAGAATTTTTGGTAGGAAAATTGAAATCTTTTGGGGTAGAGGGGAAGCATATTCATATACTTCTGTCAAAATGAGGTTTAATGTAACATTTAAACAAAAAAAAAAAAAAAAGAAAATATTAATACTAGGACATCCTAGATGTTTTTTATTAAGCAAAATATTTTTCTTTTTCTTTTGGAAAAGACATTTTTATTAGTAAATTAATTTATTCTGTCAAATTCAATTTTTTTTCCAGTATCATGTTACGTTATTAGCCCTTGAACAAAACAGAGTAGAAATATGCAATCTTTACAATGTTGGACATTTCTTTTCCAGAAAGAAAAAAAATAAGCCATCTGGTAGATTCAAAGGAAAAAATGCTATATCTTAAGAGTTTGATGTCTGTATTTTATTCATAACTTTGAACTTACTTATTTTGTAGAAAAACTGCTGAGTAGCTGGCTTTGTTGCCAGTGTTTTCCAAGCATTATGGATGAATGAATGTTTATAGATATCTTCAAGTTTTATATTGGTGAAGGCTCAAAAAGCGAAAGTTTCAATCTCCTTTAAATGTTTTCTTTTTAATTAATCATATTACTATGATGTTTTCCATACTCAAAGTTCTACAGGGATTAGGATTTCCTTCTCAATTTCTTACATGTGTGAATTTATGACATTTTTTTCGATATCTGCTCTTAGGAGGAAAAGGGTTAATTATTGCAAAAGAGTAGAATTCTAAGTGGGAATCATTGGCATCATACTTGAAATTGTGACTTAAAAATTAAATAATAATTTGGTTCCAGCATTAAACATTCAAATTATTATATTGATTGACTCAACCAAATTATCTAATTAGAATTTATATCCAACTAGATAGCTATCTTCTTAAAAATTATAAAGATGGATTATTTTTATAATTAATGTGATGTTTTAATTTTAATTCTATATTGAGTCTACCTTGATTAATTTGATTCTGATATGATTTTGTTCTGACAGTCCTAGTGAAGCTTAGATTTGAGGAGATATTTTTGCAAGATGGAAAAGAAAAAATAAAACAGAAAAGGGGGAAAAGGAAAAAAAGAAACTATTTAAACTATTTCTTACAATGATCAGTATAGGTCCATAACTGTGCAAAAAGTGGATGGGTACCAGGTGGCTGAATTAAAAAGCTAATCAATTTATCCTAATTAGTCTGGTTCTCACGCATCCATCTCCTGCAGTGCAAAAGGGTGCAGTGGAATTAGCACAAAAATGTTGGAGTAGAATTAGTTTCTGTACACTTAGATATATTAACAATTCACTACTTGTTTACTGATTTATGTTAGTTTACTGTGGCATTCAAATGGCAGCTGCTGATCCTCTTTAATCTGTATTTTAAATCATTCTTATTCTTCAGTTCCACATCACAAAATCTCTCTCCCACAGTGCTGTGCTGTTTCTGGGTTTTTGTTTGTTTGTTTTGTTTGTGTGCATGTGTGCTTTTTTTTTTTTTTTTTTTTTTTTTTTTTTTACCTGAATTGAAGAATTTGGTGGGAGAAAGCTAATGAAAATGCCCATTAACAAGCATAATGGATGTCCTCAACACTTTTGCAGGTTAGTCATTACTTCATATTGGTACACATTCCCTATCCAAACAAATCCAAGAACATTTTTCTAATACAAGCAGATTTATATTCTTAGCATACTGCTGTTCAGACTTTGGCACTAGTTTTTTCTTATAAAATGTTGCTTTTAAATCTTGAAGGCATCTATCCTGAACTGTTTTGAACTTGAGATGTTTTAAGGTTTTACATTTAATTCAGGTTAGAAACCACCTGAGGAAGTCAAGTCTGCAGGAAACTAAATCATCCCCTTGATAGTCTTGCAACAGAAACAAATTCTTGAGCACCTCTCCATCATTTTCCTAAATCCCAAGAGCGTTTAGACCTTTCAAGAGCTCTTGATCCATCTTTAACTCCTTGAGTATTGAACTATGAAGTGATTTTTTTTTTATAAGGTGTATTGATTTAACCTTTTGGCAGCCCACTCTTTAACCTTATGTGGAGGATTTTACTATTTCCAAATTTTCATTTGAATTGACATCTTCCTTGACATCTGACATGATTGCCAGGACTTTGTACATTTAATTGCTCAAATGCTCAGCAGAGATGAACAGGAACGACCCCTTAGACTTCAGTGGGACAGTAAGAATTTAGACCAGCTTGCAAGGCTCGAGTTATGTAAGTATTTTGAGGCGTTTCACTTTATCTGCCTCATATGTTAGATTTTGGACAAGCTCAATTTACAGGCATTCTTACCAAACTCATACATAATTTTTTAGTTCAGAACTATCCTAATAAATAACAAAATGGAAACTTTTTCTCCTTCAGTCAGCACCAACCTTTACGATTTTGGATGACCTCTAAAACTAATTCTGTCCTTTGCTTTACACATGCCACATTCACACCCCCATGGCCTCCTCATTTGATGTAAGGCAGCCAAAAGATTTCAGGTGAGGTGATACTCTGGGATGTTCTCCAATTTTGACTGACTCTCAGTGGAATTTTTTCAAGGGCACTCTTATGTCCTCGGATCCCAAAGGAAATAAAAAAGACCTTGCTATATAACTTCCCTTTGAGCCTTTGAAACTCCTCTTTTAAAATAACGTTCCAGAAAAGAAGAAATTAATATTTCTAAGCTTTCACCTCAACCAATAACATCTGTCTAGTCTTCAGATGAAAGTTTCACAAAAAAAAAAACCCACCACTATGCACTTCTTTTGACTTTATCCATTGGAGAAGATGAGAAAATGTGAAAATTTTGGGTGAGAAATGAAGAAACTTTAATTTGATGATTTTCAAAACTTTAGTTTCATCAGATGAGACTTGAACAAGGCTCTAATCATTATAATATTGCAAACATTGCTTAATATGTTACGTTATAGTTTCCTACGATATCTTTTGTGATATACTCAACAATTTCAAATGCTCCATTCAATTTCAGTCATTCAACTCAACATTCTTTATTAATCTTATTATAGAATTTTCTTAAATCTTCCAAATACTTTGTTTGCTTAGCTTTCTTTCTTCTTTTCCCTACACTGTACTGCTAATTAGTATTTCTAAGGAAAGTTGAATCTGAGTAGTGGGATGGAATTTTACATATACTTAGATGAAGTTTTGGAATCTGGGATAACAAAGTTCTAACAGCAATTTGGGATTTGTGGTAAAGTAGTAAGAATGATGTTGGAATTTAATTATGGTAATTCCAAAGATTGAAAAATATAATTACAATGTACCGGTCTTCATCTCATACAACTCATTAGGAGTGACAAAGGATTTTATATAAAGCTCTTACTGTAAGCTAAAAAATTTAGCAAGGTAATCATGAAAACCTTTCATTTCAATTCAGATATATTGGGCTATAACAAACATAGAAGAATCAACCAAAATTACCAAAGAAAACTGTGAGAGGACTCGTCTGGTAAACTTTAAAAGTGTAAGTGACAACTCTCAATTAAGAAAGATAAATATAGCAATAACTTGGACTCCTACAGTTTGGAAAGCCCTGAATTAAGTCTCAGTAGTGTTCCACAGACTGCCTATGACAGTGAGACTACATAAGGTCCAGGGATTTTTATGCCATAGAATATCTCTCCTATTCAACATACTGTTTCCCTTACATATCACAGAAGATATGCCTGTTGGCTGTGCAGCATCTGCTCATATAGTATACTTTTTTTTTTTTTTTTTTTTTTTTTTTTTTTTTTCAGTCACCCTTCTTGAACGTCTGTATTCTGCCTTAATTTTTTTCTGTTTCCTTTCCTGAATTTCTAATTTGTTGTGAGGTATTCATGATAATGCTGATCAGGAAAGGCTTGTCCTACTAGTCTACTGTTACAGTTTATAACTGCTCATTTTTACCAAGAGTCTCTTCAGTCGCTACAGGTATAGTGAAATAGCCTCAGGACCATTAGATTTGCCTCTTCAGTGTCCTCATGCCCTGTGGAGCTCAGTTTTCGAACTCCTTGAGAAAAACTAAGGTGACTTTGAGGAGATCTGTACTAAGAACGTTAAGATTGATATGAAGCATGAATGGAAATGTGCATGTGTAAACACCAGAAGAAAGAGTGCAATGAGGGTTAAGAGAGTTGCGTGTACTACTACTAAAAACAATACACTTTTGCAGCAATAAAGTTGAAAAATGTATTGTTTCTACTAAAGCTAGAAAGCCTGCACTCTGTAAGACCACAGCACAGAGAGCTTTTTGGCAGAAGGCACTGCAGTGTGACAACAGAAGGATGAAAACAAAGTTACAACACATCAAACACACTGTATTTCTCCACGTCATTATTTCTCCTGTTTGCCCAAATGGAAGGCAGGCTGTAACTGTAAAGATATGTGTATTCCAAACAAGGAAAAACAGGCAATATGGTAACCTTGTCTCATATTGATGGAGGCTTAGATAAGTAAAATTCTGATGTCAAAGAATTACATAAGTTACTGTAGGTATCTAAAGGGAATAAAAAGACCAAACTAGTTTGTCATCACTAATGAAAACTGCTTCAAGAATTGTGGTGAAGCCTCAATAGCTGTCATATAAGTGGCCCTGGCCAAATTTTCTGAACCCCCGGCTTTGTGGTTTTGAAGGCTGGAGTGTGAGCACGAGTGAATGAAATCTCTTTGAAACACTGCAAAACAAACATCACATTGTCATTTCTTAAACTTTCACAGTGGTGTTGTAACATTCATTTCCTATGCAACAGGCTCTCAGGAAGGGAAAGGGGGACTGTGTAAACCAGCCAGGCGGATGGATAAGTAGAGCTGCTTGGACCATAATTTGAAGTTACAATGTGTGTCTGACAGCATTGTTAAAAGCATACGCAACTCTATCCAAGACTCATCCCCAAATCTTCTAGAACTTAGCATCAAAAGCTGCTAAGTATTTACTTAATTTCATAACAGAAATTCTCACATGAGTAATACTCTTATCTATGCTCTTTGAGTTGGTTATATCTGGGTGAATTTTGCTCAAGGTCAACTCTGCTAAAAATGCTGGAGGAAGATCTCTCAGAGCAGACTTTTTCTTTAAAAACAGTCAAACATTCTTCACTTGCATTACAAACATCTGTTTTAAAAATAGGATGGTATTACGAGGACTAGAAAAATGTGCACATACTACTAAAGGAAAGTGCCTAAGAATTTTAGGTATCCAAAAAGTTAGACAGAAAATAAATGGACATTTCTGAAGATCTCAAGTGGCACATAAATTTCCATGTATTACATTCTCTATTTCCCATAAAATCTGAATTTCTTGCTAAGCTTTTATTTCCTCATTTATTTAGATAAATTCATTATTTTAGATATTTGTTTGTTTAACACCTTTCTTTTTCGCACTACTAATGTGATTTGATTTCATGGACTTCTACTATTCTGTTTTAAATCATTAAAATTAGAACTCAAATCTAATCCATGGCCTCAACAATGACATTTGAAGAGTGCTTTAAGCTAGATTTTTTCTACATAGAATAAATTCCTGGTATTTTCTCTAAGTTTTTACATTTGTTTTTGTGATTTATGTATGTTTAATTGCTAAAGGTGTTTCAGGGACTTTCCTTTGTTTTACTCACTTTTTACTTTCCACAAAGATTGTATGTACAATATAGTAATAAAATGTTAACAGGAAATTAGGTGCCCTATCAATTCCACTTTTTTAAAAAATTGGCAAAAAAACAGTGTGCAATTTCAGATAATTACTTGTAATCCTTAGTAATCCTCCGTAGACAGCATGAACTGGCAGTCATTAGTATGCTTTGAGCCTTTTATTTTGCATACACACCAGGATATGTAGAACATCAGTGTCCTTGCTGACTTTCCAACTAAAATATGGTAAATAAAATAAGGTAAAATCAAGTCAAAGAACTGTTCAACTTCAGTTCAGAACTAGGAGAAAAAAATGAACATGAAGCAATTTTTTTTTTTGTCAAAGTTACGCAGAAATAAAATCTTTGGAAAGATTTCCTTTCCTATTTGAAACTCTATCAATAATTGAGTGTTTTGTGTTCTTACAGTTCTGAAAGAAACAAATTCAAGCCAATATAATTGATTCAGTTTGAGGTTTAGTTTTTTGCTTTTCTTGAAAAAAAAAAAAAAAAAGACAAAATCAAGAGAAATTTATCTGTGGAACTAATTGTTCCACATATTTTAATACAAGCAGCACAAAATAAATATAAAAAAAAAAGAATTAGTACAAATTTCAGCATTCATTTCTTCATGCCATCTATCACAAAACTTGTCAATCAAGCACTCAGCTGGAAAGGGAGATAGGTGGTTGCTAGGTTCTAAATTAATAAGCATTCAATTTATACAGATTGGAACATCTTCACATTTTGGTCTGCTTCATAACTTTCAGGCTAAGACATTTTGCTAAGAGGGGAAAAAATTCTGGTGAGAACTCTGTTCTCAGTCAGAGACAGAGCTTAACTGTACTTGTCGCTTTCATTAAATTTCCCTGAAGTTTGGTTTGAATTTGAATTTGGTTTGAATTTTTGGAATTACACCTGGATCCAAATACATCTCCCTGCAGATGAGAATCATAGCATCATCTGGGAACTGCTGAAATACTCTCTGATATTTCTGAGTACTTCATTTATTTCAGCTGAAAGTATTTGCTACATTTAATTAGAATTTGTGAATATTTCCAGCTATTAGGAAAAAGATAATAAATTCTTCCTTAAGAATAAAATTAAAAATATGAAATTAAATCTTAACTTGATAACAATATGCTGCATAGTCAAGGAAATCAGAATTCCTACTACAGAAATGAAAACTTATTTCAAAGATTTACTCTGTCCATGGCAGCACATTGGACTGGATGATCTTTAAGCTCCCTTCCAAACTATGTCATTCTATGATCCATTCTATGATTCCATAAAGGCTTGAACTGCAGAGAGTGAATCCAGTAAAGTCTCATTGAGATAGATCTTCTCATGCAACCATCATAAGATTGCATAAGAAGACACTTAAGATACTGTGAATATATCTATTCTAATAAACTAATCTTTGCCAAATAGTTACACCATTAGGTAGTCAGATTAGTCCTCATCATAATTTTGGTTTGAGCAAATCAATAGACTCCCAGGTACTTTCTAGGCAGGGCAGGAAGGCTTTACCCATTTACAGAAAGGGTTGTTAAGCACTGGAACAAGGTTCCATAGGGAGGTGATTGAATCACCATCCCTGAATGTGTTTAAAAACTGTTTGGATGTGGTATTCAGGAACATGATTTAGCAGAGGGTTGTTAGAGTTAGGGTCGTATTGTCATTTTTGTGGTAGGACTCGATGATCTTGATGGTCTTTTTCAACCTGAGCAATTCTATGATTCTATGAGTGTATTTCCAGTTATAAGTTTGAATTCAGATGCTATATGATGAAGGATATGCAAATTTATTAATGACTAATTATATACTGTTTATTTATGCCCGTTGTCCTTACAATCAGAGTCTAGGTCTCAATACTGTTTAATAAAGTGCTTTTGATATAGCCATGAGTCCTGTTTTGTCTGAACTTAGCTTTTTTTCTGCTTTGAAGAAAAGGAATTTGACCAGTTGGGAAAGAAGGAATTTGGCCATTTGTATTGGATTTTGTATATTTTGTAGAAAGCAGAAAAACAAGAGGTTTGATGTTTACTGATTTGAATCTTCAGGTTATTTAGAAGCTTGGAAATGAAATCTGGTTTCATGATACAAAACCTGTCATTGACTTCATTAGGACCACGATTTCTCTCTTTCAAGTCTTGCAATTGTTAATGCACAATTATGGTGAACTGCATATGAACTCCATATCTGAGGTGGTTGCCAAGCCACTCTCCATCATATTTGAAAATTTGGCTGTCAGGTGAGGTCCCGGATGACTGAAGGAAGGGTCACATCACTCCCATTTACAAGAAAGGGAGCAAGGAGGACACCGGGAACTACAGGCTGGTGAGACTCACCTCTGTGCCTGGGAAGATCATGGAACAGATCCTCCTGGATGACATGCTTGATCACATGAGAAATGAGCATGTGATCTGAGACAGCCAACATAGCTTCACCAGGGGAAGGTCATGCTTGACCAATCTGGTGGCCTTCTATGATGTAGTGGCAGCATTGGTGGACAAGGGAAAGGCTAAAGCAATTTGAATATGAGGTACTATTTAATATGTTTTAGTTATTAGGGTAAAATATTCAGTGCACTGTTATATGTAATTTGCATTTCTGAAAATATTAATTAAAGCATGTTTGTAGATTATAATACTGATTTCAATACTGGCAATGTATTGAAGTTCAATATTATTACACAGAGCATTCCATAAATCTGACTTGCATTTATTTCTTATTTCAGACTTTTTGTCTTATTTCAAAGCATATGCACTGGCTTTACCCACTTTTTTAGAACTACTGAAAGTATTTTTTCATCAACTGCTATATAGCATCAAGTTCCAAACTGAAGTTTGCCTTTTCTTTTCACAGACGTTTAAAAAACAACAGCAACAAAACTGCTTCTGTAATATTCAATCATGGCAATATATTAACAAGCAAAAGTTTGTCTGACATTCATACAAATATTATTTTTCCCCTTGGACATCTATTTTCAACAAAATTATGCAACAGGAATGTGTTAGCAAAATTTTTAAAATCTGTTATTAGATCAAATGAAATAAAATCCTCAAGAAGTAGACAGTAACAGCTTAAGCAAATGAAACATGACTGAGACCAAAACTTCATGGAAGAAAAATAATTACATTCATCAGAAAAGAGTGCCTATATTAAAAACTTGACAGAGATTACTACACATAAAATTAAGAGAGTTCTTAGAATTTTATATCATGCTTTCATTTTCACTTCCATTTTGTTCATGATAAATTGAAAGTGCTGGAAATTGAACTTAATTTGTCTGTATTCTCACATAATATCAGCTTTGTCTAATTAAACAAAATTGAATGTGCTCAAAAAATTATGAGCTTCTTGTCTCAAATCACAGTATAACATTACAATGAGAAAGAAATGTGAAGCAGTAAAGATGCTATTTAAAAAGAACAGTAGACTAATTTACTAACATAATTTACTAACCTTTAATCCCAGGTAGTACTTTTTTAAGCTGCTAGCTAAGGTAGAAAATACAAAACAAAACATTGATCTGAATATTCTTCTATTCCCCATTTACCTGCAATACGAAAGGTCCCCAAGATTGCGACATAGCTGGCATTTACTCCCAGCTAGGCTTTTATAATATTATAATACCATTATTTTAATATATTTTTATTGACAGACCTTCAGAAAACAATCATTCACAGCAATATATTTATCCAGTCTTGTCTGAGTGATTCAGCTGTGTTGCAGCTTAGAATTTAAAGTCACTCTGACTTCCTTAAAATTTTCTCTTGCAAGTAGAAGTTTCCATGGAATTCATCAGGTGTGCACACAATTTTAGTGAGATTGCTAATTAAATCATATGTATGTTGACCTCTGATGCCTCAATGTCTTCAGGCAAGGTTGGTTTTTTTTTTACTGTGTTTCTATGTATAATGTTAAAATTTCAGAAATCGCTGAATCCACTTACTGTAGAATATCTATTGTTATCACCTGAGTCTAATGCTCAATAAGCAATTGAAAATAATTGATCCATGTTAGTCTGTATTTGTATTGTATTCAACTGTGATATTTTACAAACTCATTTAATGATTTGTTGCCAAAGGATAAAAGCGCGGTCTCTATTCTTATTTTTCAGTAAAATAGTTGTTTTGTAGCAGTACAGGATTGTCCCAACTTGCAATACTGAAAGTTCAATGCTGTAATTCCCCATCTGCTCAAATTAAACATAATTGCCAGTGACCCCTGTTCATTATCACTTATAAAGTTCAATAGTTAACAAACAGTAATTAATCTCATTTTACGACAGTAAGGAGGAAAAAGTAACAAGAAAAAAAAGCCCTTAAATTTTAATGTGATTTTTTTACCATCTTTGACTAAATTTTCTTCTCAGAATATTGTTTTTTGAATAAGGTTGGTTACCCCCACCTAGTGGGCAATATATTTAACGAAGCAGTAAAAGAGCACTGCCTACACTTTGCAAAACTGTGTGACAGTAATTGTTCCTATCATAATTAAGTAATGAACATGATTTACAACATCTGTGTAGATTAAATATTTGAGAGTCATGTGTTATGCTGATTTTAGGCAGAGTTTAAATGGTCTGCTTTATTGCACACTGTGTATGTGATATTATGTCTTCACTCAATACCTAAAACAAACCCGCCTGTTTATATCGAAGAGTTTTCACATCTCTAGAGTTAGCAAACACCTACAAAGGTTTTTTGAAAGCTATTTTGTTATAGAAGAATAGGAAGAAGTTTTTATAAATAATCTCTTTCAAGAATTGCTTCTTATTATCATTGAAATTATAAATGGAATATCAGAAAGTGCCTTATCTCAGTGATTACCTCTCATCCGTTCTGGTGAATGCAGTACAAACTCTGCAATACAAATGATTATGAAGAGCCTATTAAAATGTATGCAACCTGGACCGTAGAGCTATAATAAGCTTGTAGAGGTTTGGGCATCTTCAAAATCAAGCTGGAGGTGACTGCATCCACTTTGAACCCACAGAGTAAAACACACTTTCACAGAAATAAGCAGTTCCTACTCTCTTTGAAATAATGAGAAGAAAGGAAATGGAAATGATGTATTCTTGTTCTGTGTTGCATATAGAGTACTTGCCCAGCAAATGATAATCTCACATTTGATTTTCTTTTTGTTTGTGGAGTGCTATATACTGCTGAGGAAGTCACTTACCTTTCAGTTGCACTGTGTCTGGGCTCCTGAATCAATTATTCCTTTCTGCAAACATGGCTCAGCAACAAATGGAGAAATGTGGAAGACACAGAGTATCCCATAATCCTGTTATGGTATTTATTGGTTATGTCTATTCTAATAAATTCAGGAAGAGCAAAGCATATGGTCTAATACTAGCACTTTTTCATCTATTCTGTTCAATCATCAGCATGCTTTCAGCACTGATTTGGCCCATACCAACTAATACTCCAAGGTGATTCAAGAAATAGCTAGTCCAGGATTTGTTCCAATTAAACTAAATGAATGAATCCAAATTGAAGCTTCCATCACAAGACTGTGAAGTATACCACACCACTTACCTTTGCAGTCCTGCTGTATACAATGTACTCGTATAAAATATCCACTGGAAATGAAAGAGCTGGAAGTTCGGACATTTCCAGATTGATGAGGCCTGAACCATGTGCTCTGCTGCCCAGAGTCTGCTTCTGCCACTAAAGTATTTTCCAGACAGATAGATTTTAACTGCTTGTATTCTAAGTGAAAAGAATGACCTGCACATATGAACCAAAAAGAAAACTGAAAAATAAAATCCCAGTTGCACAGAAGTGATTGAGCACAACCTTGAAGGAAGGCTCTTACCTCAATCTTTGATGCTTTATAATCTTTCTGCTGAGGAAGCATCAAAAAACTCAGTGCTCCGGTCAGTGTTCTCTGTATAAGCCTTGGTCTGATTGTGTCCCATCCAAGAGGGGTAGATACAGGGATACTTGTAACATCTTAATGGAAGAAATGATTTTCAGTCCTGAAATTAGGTGTTTAATTTACAGTGTTTATAACTCAAAATGTAGACCTAAGGCTAGTTATTCCATTTATTAAAGATAGTGTAAAAATAATGCCAGGATATAAACTTGAAGATAAAATCGTGAGAACTTGAAGGTTTTAGAAGTCATATTTTTTGGTATTTAGGTATTTAATATCTGCTTGTAATATTAACAAAGTGTAAGAGACAGTCTGAATTTCTAACACATAAAACACACTTGAAAAAGCAATAAAAGTGAAAAAGTAATAAAGTGTTCATTTTTATTTATAATTTTCAGTCATATGTTTCTTTAAAACATATTGCAAAATAGAATAAACACATTTAGCCTATTAGAGATAAACATTCTGCAATATTTGCTGCTCAGTATGATGTACATAATTATTGGAATTAAAGAGAATGATGTGATAAGCGGAGGAGAACAAACCCTATGTTTGGAGTTAATATCAACCATATTTCAACTATTTTTCAGGATGCCTTTATATGTACTAGATCATAGAGTAAAATAAACTCTAATATACTGATTTTGCTTTTGTGACAGAATCTTACAGTAGTCACGTGACAAGATAGATATTTTTGTCTAAATTTATCTTGCTTTTATTTATGTATTCACTACTTTAAGAAGTTCCTCCTAGCAAGTATACCAGGATTTTGCTCTGGAACTCTGCCCATACATTATGACAGACAAATAAAGATTTGGGATTGATTTGTACCTGAGTGTACATGGATTTTAATGTGAATAGATTTTGTGATATTTTGACACTATACTACAAGAACTGTAGAACTAGCACAGTTCCTAAGTAATTCTGAGCTATAAAAATGCTGCATTCTTTCCTCCTGTTTCCCCAGTCCATCTTACAAAGATTGTATTCTCAAGAAATAAAAGAAACTGCCTGTCAGTGAAAGGAAAACTTAACATATCCATGTAAAAAAAATTCATTAAACATCTTTTCTAAAGTATAGTTTAAGGAACCAACATTCCCAAGTGCCTAATTATACTCTAAATATAATCTATGACCTTTTATAATTGTAAACTGTTCGACACTTAAGGTTTAACCAACTAATCATTAGTAGATGTCATGCATAATTCTAACATCTATAATGTGTGTTTTGCGAAATTTTTCAAGATTTTGATGTAAACTCAATATAAATAACTTGAATGTATTAAAGAAATATATCTTCAAAAACTCCTTAAAAATAATTTTAAAATAGAATTGTTATTTTAAAATAACAAAATATCTACATAATCTGTCAAAATAATCTGACACAGTGAGGAAGCAACAAGAGTATTTTTGTCTGTCGTCATTAAATGTCAGATTAAAATATACTGAGGGCTTTTCGTGTTACCTCCTTTGTAGAATTGTAGACCATTGTTCAGATTCCCTGAAATTATTTTGTCCAGAAATGATGAGTCTTCCTTCCTACAAAGATGAAAGGAGTCTTTGCCAAGCAAAAAAAATCTTATAGTAATAATAAAGGATATCTTCCTGTCTAGATTGGTTCAATATTTGGTCCTGCAAAAGTAATGAATTAAAAGGTTTTTTGTCAGACAATAGTGTACAAGCATTCAAGCTTTTTTTTTCAGTGTAGTTTTTAAGGAAATTAAGGTCTTTTTGCTTTTTTAAGGAAATGAAGTTTTTTTCCTGCATAATAGCTATTGCTTAATGACTTTAAATAAAAAGGACTTGGATTTGATGCATGGACTTACATTTTAGACATTATGAAATTGTGCTTGCTGAATGTTCTATTTTGTTATAAGTTTGCTAATTGTTACTCTGAAGAACAAAAGGGCATCATTCTTAAAATCAGCTAAGAGCATTCTGCATTGAAACTGCCTTAATTATTGTATGAAATAACAGAAAGAACATCCATTTTACAGATGAATAATATGGAGAATAAAAAACTGATGATTCTCCATCAGTGAAACAGGACTTTCATGTGCAGTGATGTCACAACAATCAGCTACGGGTCTTCAGGGGTAGGAGAAAAGAGGGGAAAGATTATTTTGATTCCTTACCAATAGTGAAAATCTTAGAATATAATGCTTTCAAAAAAAAGTCAAGTACATTGCCACAGCCAATTAGGAAGGATTGCTTTTCTCTCTATCACTGCATTAACTTTCAATAATGACTATTCTGCAGAAGTAAACAGTAAATTGAGGCAAAAGCACATTCAGTAAATAGTAAAGAGGCAGTGTGTGTGCCAAGTTATGCACGCAAATATAGATATGTATATACATAATAACATTAGTAACATATTTTGTAAATACTACCCAGTAGTTTTCCTACACTTACTTTCTAGCAGAGCCACAGCAGCTACATAAAAATGTAGTGTAGTGGTTCATGTACCTTAAGGGGCTGCATGTCTGCTGCCAGCAGGATATGAAGCCAACAGTCATAGGGCTACAAATATCGGGAAGAATCTGCAGTGACTCAAAGGACATTAAAAGCAAAGGAGTGAGGGGAGCAGAAGAGTAGAATAAATATGTTGCCTCAGTTCTTATGATCAGGAGCTTCCTAGCTGTTAATTATATAACAAATAAATTTGAGCATAGTTGAATTAAGATATATGTGGATCATCCTGTCTGCAAAAAGCACACTTCTACGTTTTCAACTTTTTTTTCTTGTGAGTACTTACTAATTGCTTCTGCCATAGATCTTAAATTTCTGTAAGTGAACACACAAAATGTGCTGCAGCAGTGGTGCTAGGGATAACAACTGGGGAGGATGAAAATGAGGGACAATATTTAAAATATTATTTTTTACATAGACAGCAATGTACAATCAGATTTTCTGTTCAAAAAGATATGAGGCCATTTCAAAATACAGTGATTATCTATTGGTATTCTGACATGGGAGAATGAGTAAACAGCAAGACAGAAATTGGAGTATTTTACTTACTGTAATGTGACTGGAGCAGAAGCTCCTGAGCTGGCAATGACACTACAACTTTCCATCAGGAGTTTTTGCTCTGAATGTGTCAAGTACCATTGCACTTTCTTTCCCCTGTCATCCCTGCCCTAGTTTTCCATGAGGATCTTTATGTATCTGTCTCACTCCAATTTATAGGAGGGAGAGGAGGTTCTTTTAATATCTGTATTCCTGGCATGAGATTAAGAGACAATGGTTCAAATGTTGGTCTGACCAGTTTATTACAGATCTTAATCAGGGAGACAGGGAAGGGGAGGACAGAAACTATTATGAATTAGGGTAATGGGGAAGGGAAGGAGGGCAATAGAAAAGATAGGAAAGAAGAAGCAAGGAGTCTTTATAGGAAGCAAGAGGAAAATAGTCACCACCATGGATCCAGCGAGGTTCGTAGTTCAGTCATTGATCTTCAGTAGTGGTGGGTCATCAGGCATTGTTGTTCTGTTGATGATGACAGTCACCATGGTGATGATGGCCCCTTTTCAATGGTTCCAAAGTAGTCAGCTTTCTTTGGAGTGACAGCTCAAATCCAAAGTGGTTGAGTCAGCTCTCCTTGGAGTGGTAGTTTCTGGCTCTGGGATCTCAGCAGAAACTCCTTTGTTTCCATCTTCTGGGCCTTGCCAGCAGATAAGAGGGAGCAGGGATGCCTACCTGCATCCTGTTTTTCACAGGACACGCCGGTATCATTCCCCAGTTTTCCCATACCATACCCACACTGGAGCTAGTTAGTCACAGGCCAGATGTTCTGCCAGTAAACACTCCCGAGCACTCTCTTCCGGAGGCAAGCAGCTCTGGAGGAAGGGGCTTTTAAATGTCCACAAAATGATGTCAATTGTTACACAGTAGAACCCATCACTTGCCTCCTCAACAAATCAGTCTTATCACAAGAAATACCTCAAGAAGCAAGCTTTGAGCCATAAAAAACAAAGAAGGATTCTCACAGTATCTTAGTACTTTTTAGATCGAGACAGCAGCCACCCATTACACTCACTGATATTTTATTTGTGTTATTCACAAATGTGATGAAAAAATGCAAATTTTTTAGGTCTTTCTAAATTTTCATCTCACTAAAATGAACTCTGCTTCTGATACTATTCATGTTTCATAGTCACATTAGAATATTTTGGTTTTGCATATTTTTTTTCAATACATATATATTGTTGTGAATGGAATATAGGTGAAGAGAATGTATGAATTTTGGACTAGTAAGGCTAAGACATAGATTCATAAGGATAATTGCAGTTTGCTTCCATGTGGGTCCTTGGAAGCTGAAATGTAAATCTCTGTGTACCAGTTTACCTTTATCCATGCACATTTGGTAACTCATATATCAGGAAAGAGCAGCACAAATTTAAAACAAACAAACAAAAAACCCAACAATCTGTACAAATATTCCCTTATTCTCCTACACATTGAGAAGTGTGAGTACTGTGTGCTCTACAATTTAGATTAGAGCAATAGCAGTCTGGAATGTATTTTTGTTGTTTTTTAATAAGCATGATAAATCTGCTTACTCACACACTATTTCTACTCAGCTGACTTTCATGTGGCAGTCATATCTATATATGTGATTTTTATCCATTTATACCTACTTACCATGATGCAATATCTCCCCTTAAGTCACCTGTGATCTTCTCATGAATGTTTTTAGTCACAGGATCATGATTAGTGTGTATTAGTAGAATCACACATAAATCTGGAGTTTCTTAGAATGCCTCAAGCAGATTAAGTCATTTTAAAACCATTCTGCTGCTTCACACAGCTCCTACAGTTTCACTCAGCCATGTCTTCCTTCCAATCCTCAAATTCTGGTTGTTGAACATTAAAAATGAAAAATCTAGAAGTTGTCTGTAGAAGGAAAGGAACAGAAACATGTAGACAGGGTATAAGATGCAGGCTGGAGGAAAACTGGGTGGAAACTTTCAATCCCTTTCCAGAACAACTTTATTTTTAAGTCACCTGCTTTTATGTAGATAGTTGAAAGAGACTATTGTAGCTCTTTACACAAAATTATATGAAATTAAACATAAGAAAGACACTTCTGAGAGAACTGGATCACAGTTTGACATTGACTACTTTTGTCTCTCTTGAAAAATGTCTAATAATTTCCTTCTCACTGTTTTCTTCAGTTTTATGCCCTCCGTCAGGGTACAGTGTGGTCACTCACTCCCCACAGGGTCTGTCAGAGCAAGACCCATAGCTGAGTAGGACAGCATGTTCAACTCATACTTAGGTATGAGTTGAAAGCAGTACAGGTGACATGGGGTTCTGGGTCATGGGAAGGGTGACTGAGGTGTATGGAAGCCTGGACAGGAACAGCCTGAACTGTGGTTGCCCTCAGGGGTCCTCACAGATTGCAATTTTATCAATAATTCAATAATAATAATAATTCAATAAATTCAATAATTATTCAGTGTGGGAAATTGCCAGTTGTGCATTTCAAAAAAGGGAGAAGCCGAGAAGCACTAAAAGCTGTGACTTGAATGATGCTGTGGGAACCTTTGTATATGAGCTGAATTCAGATTTTTACCAGTGTGGTTTAAATAAGGAAATGTATTCTTACAGTCCTGCTGTCCAGAATGAATTGAGAAGATGTTAAAATTATTAAAGAATTTAACATTTTCCTTTGTTTGTTTTTTTATTTGTTTATTTAACTTTTGACATTAGGTATTATCTGCCCTCCTTAAGACTATCTCTGTGGTTGAGACCATAAGCCTTTGATACTGGGAACCTGTGGGCAGAGACTGCTGAAGTGTGGTAAGCAACCTGGTGTAGGACAACTGACAGAACTGCCTTTCCATAGCGACCTTGCACTTCATTGTCCAGCCCGCACTCAGCAGCTCTTTCATCCTCACTTCTCTTTTCCAGGTCGTTCACAACAGACATGGATTTTTCTTTCCTGGTAGTCTGATGCTGCTGTGCTTGGGCCCTCTGCCTGGTTAGGACTGCATTGGTATCAGCAGCTACACAGGGTTTACCTACTACATAAATTTTAAAATAAATGTATACATTTATTTGTGTGGAGAGGATATTACATTGTTTTATTATAAATATTAAAAGAAGAAAGAGGAATGCAGAAGCAGATTAATGCTGTTATTAGGCAGGTTTTATTCTTTTCCTTCCTATCACTTATTGGAAAGTAATGGAAAAGGACAAATGAGAGAAAAGATGGAGACTTATTACGTGCCCACCCAGAGGGAAGACAAAAAAGAGAAAGCAATGAGCAAGTAAAGTATTAGACTGTGAGTTTCTTCTCTGCTTTTTCTCACAGTTAGATGAGGTAATGCAAAAAGCAGCACCACAAACTAACCATAAAAGAAAAAGGCCTGCCTGTAGTTTGACCTGAAAATCATGACAGGTGATACAGACAGAGTTCAAGGCACAGAAACAGCAACATCCTGGAGGTCTAGTGTGAATTACCACCATGAAGGGAATGACATAGGAGAGCACATACAAATAAAAAGAATCAAGATTCTGTGGCTATGACAACTTTCTTGGAGAATGTCCAGAAGCCTCCTTGGGGCTCAATAAGTTCAAATAGTAAACCTTGCTGTGCCTGAACAGGCCAAGTAGACTCCCAGGGGCTCCTTGAATATATGAGACAGAGGAAAAACAGAAGCAATGGTCAGCTCTCGTAAAATCACAGTCACTGTCAAAACAAAACACCAGTGAATTTTCTCTAGATACATGGCTCTTCAGAGATAGCAGTGGGCCTTTATCCCAGTGAGGCTGACATACTCAAAAGCAGGGTGGAAAGCTGAAGTTTATATGCCTGTTAAGAATCAGTCAAAGATTGATGTAGTGTCAGAGTTGGTTTCAATACCAGCATGAAGACTAAGCATCTCCTTATTGATCACTGCAGTGCCTATCCTTCCTGTAATAGTAGATTCACTCTGTATGGACTGTTCAAATATTCTGTGAGTCAGAGATTCATACACAGTACCTTATATATTAACTACAAAGAGTAGTAATGAGTCTTTTCTTTTCTTTTTAACAATAACTATCCAATTATTTACATCACAAGCCAGTTTTCTTCCTTCACCTCACTGTTCTTCAGCCTTACCTCAGAATTAAATGTAGCATAGTTCAGTTCACTGTTTAAATAAAACTGGAAACTGAATCCATATCTCACAATCTTGCAGAATGCTGTAATTCACAAACTGCTGTATAAAAGGAATATTCAATAAGCACTTCTGTGTATATTTACATTTTTTAAAAGGGCAAAACACCCAAAATTCTACTTTCAGTTCACATGGAACAATGAACACAATTCCAAGTGAAACAAAATTGTTCATCTCTCTGGGTGATAAACATCACTTTTTGCTATGTAAAGACAAAAAAAAAACAAAACAAAAAAAAAAAAAGAAAAAAGAAAAAAGAAACTGAGCTTTAAATAACAAATTGTGGGCATTTAAAAATAGCACAGAGTATGAACAGTATGTTTGTTTCTTCCAGCATCTAAAAGATACAGCAGGGCGTGTTATTTTAAATTTGTGCAGGTGTGAATAATTTAAAAAAATCACATTTATATGGCTTTGATTACATGATCATTCTCGTAGCTACAAGTGATTTTAATCAGCAATGCTGAGAGGTGGTGGAGCCTTTATAAATAGTATACAGTGAATTTGCATAAACTCTGCATACTCTGGACCTTTATTAATGTGCAAATTACTAAACAATAATAAATCTATAATTGACTTCATACATTTTCAAAATCTCTTTTTCCACTTCTTTTAGTATAGCCTTCAAAATAACTAGTCTTCCAATGTTAAATAATTGTGCAGTAGGAATTTCCTTCCTCCAAAATGATCCAAAGTATACGCTGATATTCTAAACGTCTTAATGACAATTTAACTGTAATAAGTCAGTAGATATCTATTATTTAGATAAGAGGGGCGGGGAAAAAAAAAAAAGAAAGAAAAAAAGAATGGATTCTTTCCCCACTCTTTCCTCTTCTTTAGAAATGAAAGAAAATAAATAAATAAAAATCCAGAAATCTGTTACATAATTTTGTATTTCTTTACCTTATCCAGTTCAAAGAACTATCATTCATAAAAAAGCCTCCTAATGAACAATGGTTATTGAATTCATGTACTATCAACTTTCAGACAGCGCTTGAGTATTAGTTGTTGCCTCCCACAGGTCCAGCCTTCCTTGGTTCTCTTACTGCTTCTTTAGTGAAGCAGTTACTCGCTGATATAGAAACATATTATGCTGCCAAGTAGATCTACGCTTGTGTAGATGACCTTTCTATCCACCTGCCACTCAGCTGTTTTTTTTAATGCACCAGTACCTGAAGGGTTTTGGGGAAATAAAGGTTCCGGTGTCTCACCCACTTTAGAACTGGACCATATTTTTGAGTCAAATTGTTTCAGCACATACAATAAACGTAGCAGGTAGAAGTCTACAGGAGAAGATCTGGAGCATAAGGAGAAATGACAAAAATTACCAAAATAGAATTTGGATATCAAGGTACCTGCTCAGTGTCTGGTACCATCAATACACTGCTGCAGTACAATCTGTCTACACTCAAGTTATTAATCATGTCTTAAGGGCCAAAAAGGATTTCAGATGTAAAGCATTTTTCAGGTGGGAGTTAATAAAAACAGAGGTGATCAACAGGCTGTATAACCTTTAACTCCTCACAAATCTGGATTTACTCTGGTTCTTTACTGTCTATTAGTTCTTTCAGACACATCTGTGATAACAGTGGGCCAAAAAAAAGGGGATTTCTGCTGGAAAAATCAGGCAACCGTAAGACTTGTAGCCACTTTTTTTTAAACCACTTTGATAAAGAGAGGTCAAACTGTCTAAAGCGGTGAGGTTAAGCATAAAGGTTTTCATTAATTCCCATGGAATTTGGAGGATACAACGACTGTTATGCAAGCTTCATGCTCACAAAGTAAGTTTCACTCAAGGACATTGAAAAACAAACATAATTAAGTGTGAATATTGATTTTAGTCAAGTACACACTAGAAATGGGCATGTAAAAAAGACAAAAAGATAAAGTCTTTCAAGATGGGATAAAATCGAGTATCATCGAATCTGGCAGTAGATGAATTTAACTTGTTACAAAAACTATTTAAAAATGAATTATCATATTACTCATTTGATAACATATTAGCAATCCACGCTATATTGCTGCAACTGCAAGGCAGCTGCTTTCCTCATTTCTCAATGCTATATAGCTGTTATAAATAATAAAACGATCTAATGTTCATCTGTGATTTTTCCCAATTGCCTTAGCCCAAACTCCACACAAGACCAAAGCACAAATTACAGAACAGTGCAATAGGACTTCATTAAGACACTCATATGTCCAAAATGTTCCTTTATCTGTATAAACAAAACTGTTTTTGGATATTCTTTTAATGGAAGATGTTCGACCTGCGTGATTTTATAGTGCCAGGATGAAGAGAAAAATAGAACAAAAATTAGTTCATCAGGCTGCATGAATACTCACCAGGTGGTCAAAAAACGCAGTATCTGTCAAAATATTTTTAATCACTTTTTACTAGCAGGACTTCAGACAGAACACAGATGTTTATTCCAATCAGTACCACAAAATTCTAATTTCACCCTGCTCCTCTTTCTCTGAAAATGATCAATTTGAACTTATACAAATAGTTCAGCAATATCATGGCAGAAACTTAGTCGTCTTCTGTTTAGCGGGAGATCTAAATTTTTATTCCTCTTAAGGGAAGATCATCATTAAAAACAAAAACAAAACAAAAAAAAAAAACAAAAAAAAAAACCCATACAGATACTACTGTCATTTCACAGAATACTTTCCAGAAATTCCAGCTTCCTTCTCTGAGTATTTGCTGAGGCTCTTACAAGTAACGTTTTAGGAATTCATCATTAGAAAAGTATTTTAGGGTCTGCTGCCACAAGTAACCATTATTTTATAGTGTGTACACATGAATTTGAAAAAGATCATTAAACATGTGCCATTTTTTTCCCTTCTTTTTGTTTGACAGTGACCTGAGTGTCTTGGCTACATATTCTCTACAACATTAATATCCTTCAGTAAATAAAAACCACCCAACAGGAGTCCAGGCCCATTCAAGAACTTTCTCATTATTATATTTATCAGTTTGCTTTTTAAAAAAATATTAAGTACAAAAATGTTGAAATATTAGCTGTACCATTTTTTGTAAACATCATAATACTATTAGGGAAAGATTACAAGAACTGGTGATAATCCTTTCACTAATGACTTGTAAATCCTTCTGGCTGCAGTCCTGCAGAACGACATGACTGTGTGTGTACGTAAATGCACACATCTTTGTTTTTCACTCCTGAAAAAACTTTGTTTCACTTATTATTTTGATGCAGAAAGAGTTGTAACAGACAGGTTTCTGTCCACATCAGAAAAATCACTGGAGCGTATTAAATGCATTAACACACAAGATTATACTCAATCTTCCCATTGGTAGAGAATGGAAACTCAAGGTAACAATTAAGAATGAAGGGATCCACAACACTCTGTACAATAAATTCCATGTCCAGATGCACAAGTGTTAAACATCCAGAAAACTAGATAGAAAGAAGCACTACTTTACATGAAATTCAAGAAATCCCATCTGACTGATGGGAACAGTTGCGGCCTGGATCTGTAAGGAAATTATCCTTCATAAAGATCACACTGATGTGTGATCACTGATATGATCTTTATGGACATACTGGATGTGCGTTGCTGCCTTTTGAATCACTAAGTTCAGTAAGTTCTCAAAGCTAGATAAAGGTCTTTAGACTTAAATAAAGTGTTGCAGCCTCACTTTGTATACCACATATATACCTATCCACAAATTAGTGAAATTGTAAAACTTTGTTTTAAGTATTGATTTACATATTTGAGTATTCTGACTCTTCAATCTTTAATGTAAATAAATAAATAACAAGTGTCAAGATGTTTAATCAGAATTGTAAAAGTATTCTAGAAATTATGGGTTGCATGGAAAAGATGAAAATGTAATCATATTTAAAGGCGGCCATAAAACTTCTTTGTTGTTCTGAGATAATGCAGTAGTTTATAGGTCACTTCTGCAGTTTTTCCCTTATACTGTAGCATGACATAGTACAGGACCCCTACTTAACAGCAAGTAATGAATTTTATACACCTCTGATAATCAGTCTCATCAGCTCAAGTGTTGCCAAGTGAAGCACATAAGCTCTCAATCCACACTATGTGAAATTCAGATGGGAAAAGAGAGGTGATGTCATTCTTTCCAATCCTGCTTTGAAGTTTTCCAGAAAAAGGTCCTAATGAACCTCTCACACATCATCAGAGTAATAATGAAATGCATTAAAACTAATGTTCATGTCTCTTGTGCTTTGAAGCAGCAGAGAAACCCAACCAGACTAAGATTTATAATACTTAGTGACTACCTGAAAATGCAAAATATATGCAGCTTAACCATGCTGGATAGAACTCAGCTTTTATGCTCAAGTAACAGCATTTAATTTCAACATAAAAATCACAAACATTTACATAAAAGAAGGTGTGAAGCATAAGAATTGACAAATGTCTTAAATATATAAATGTCATCATTTTTTTAAGTATATGAGGTGAATTATGGAGGGAAAAAATAAGATAAGTATTCAGGGGCATGCATCAGTGAACCTATCAGTGACCCCACAAAATACATGTGTCAAGGAACTGCAGTTGAACTCACTATCTAAAAATGTATATGTAATACAATGTGCTTCGCAGTCAATTGAAGTCAGTCATCTTATATCATGGTTAACACAGTATCACAACAAGAATAAAGCATCATGATTTGTTTTAATAGAAAAGAAAAAAAAGAACAATCTAGTTAACCATTAATGTGAAAAATATTTTTCCTTTAATCCACAGATAAGAAAAAACTTGATATTATATTTGAAAGACAAAATTTTAAAAATATTTCACAGCTCTCTTCCTATCTCATAGTGCATGCTTGTGCACAGATTAGCATCTTAAACTTTGTGTTTGTAAGAGATTTTGAGCTGTTATTTTAGACTGATATGCTCAGAAATTTTAATATGCATTATATGCAGTAGATAGCATTTATATCATCCATCAGCTAAATTTAGTCTCACTGTGGTAACCCACCCAGGGAACAGGCTGTGACTGTGATTAATTTTGCTTTTTAATTTTTAGTCTCTGCTCTGTGTGAATTGCAGCATGACAGTTTGGAAGAGCCAAAGGTGTCTCAGATTCAATAGGAATTTACATGAGGGAGAAGGGCAAGTTCACCTGGAAATCTGCAGACAAAAAGTGAATAGTTTTGCAAGGATATTTTCTGGCTTGCTAGAAGTAATAATGAAATGAATATGACAGTAACTCCACAATCTGCTTTATCTATAAACAGTAGAGAAAAGCACTCAGAGTGACAGTCTGCCTGTCTTCTTTGACCCACTACAGAATTAGTATGTGTGTTTGGTAAAAATAAGTTTTCTTTGTAGGTTTCTAGAGGAAGATCACCCAAATTTAAGCAGGTGCAAGGTTTTCCCATAGCAAGCCACAGTCAAAAATAAAAACATAAAAGTATATGGTTGCTTCTCTAACAGAAACAGCAGAAAAAATGATTCTTTTGTGTCAGAGACACAAATGGATAGTGCAGCTTATATTCATATTAGTAAATACCTTTGTCCTCTCTTATTGCCTACTGGGAAAAGTCTGTCCTGCGTGCAAGAATTAATTAATAATTCATACAATTTATCAAGTGCTGCTCTCTTAAACCTCTGGATTCAAGACGTTTCTACTTCTCTGTCCACATCTTGAGTCAGGGTCCCTAACACAGTGAGTCTGAAGTGGACAAATCAGAGCTTTTTGCAACACCTTGAGATGATAACTATCAGTATGGACAATCTCAGCCAATTTCTGTGCAGATTAGTTTGTCGTCCTCAAAGGTAGTTCATTCTGATCCATTTTGATTTTACAGACAAGAAATGCTTACTTGGTAAGTGACCAGCAGTTACTATTGGTATCACTTTTTGGAGACAGTAATCAACTGCTTCTTAAAGTGTTTCCAAACTGCAAATGAGGCTGTAGGACAGATGCTTTCTTAAGATCCAGCTGACTCAATAACTGCCATTATCCCTCAACACTTCCATGAAGTATGTCAGAGTTTTGCATATCTGCCAACATGGCAGCATTGTGAAAAACTCCATTATTTAGCATTAACTTGTTTCAGCAAATTCACATAAATTAAGCCACTCACATACCAGTGTATCACATACCAACAATTGACAATTTAACATTTCAGGAAAGCACAACAATCAGCTAAAGAATGTAACCTTTTCTACTGCCACAGAACAATCCAGGAGACAATACTCGTTTTCAGGTTGACCATGTGAACTTTACTTGCTGTTTCCAGTGCAGTTATTTGTTTGCTAAAATCAACTTCACCACTGTTTTCAACTGACCTTTTCAATTTCTAATTGGAGGAACAAGCTAATAGTGATCATGCTGAGGCCATGTGTCATCAGGGAGACAATTGTCAGTGAGTTAATTCTTATTTAACTGCTATGCAAATGGTTCTTTTAAAAAGATTTGTTAAGAAATTTTAGTAGATATAACCGTCAGCTATTCCTGGAGCTTTATTTTTTGAAACTTACAGATGCGCCTGTGAAAACCCAGAAGTTACACGGGGAAATAAAAATGACAGATCAAGAAATTCACCAATCACCATCCTGCCCTGGACTAATAATGTAATGTGGATGTGCTACAATTTCTGTCCAAGACTATGAATTCTATGTAACTTTTTATAAAGATTTCAAGAAGTCTATTTATAATGTGAAACCTGATCTGTTTTCAACCAGACTTTCCTTAACCTGAAATAATCAGAAGATAAAATAAATTTCTAGGATAGAATCATAGAATCATAAAATCATAGAATGGTTTGCATTGGAATACCTATATTAAAACCATATTAAATCCCTGTATTTAAGATCACTGTAAGATGCTATAGGCAGAGGCATCTCCCACAAGACCAGGTTGCTCAAAGCCCCATCCAGCCTGGCCTTGGAAGACTCCAGGGATAGGGCATTCACAGCATCACTGGGCAACCTGTTCCAGTGTCTCACTACTCTCACAATAAAAAAATTTCTTCTTAATACCTAGTCTAAATCTACCCTCTTCCACTTTAAAATCATTTCCCCTCACATCCTATCACTAGCTGCCCTTATAAAAAGTCCCTCCCCAGCTTTTCTGAAGCCCCCCTACAGGATATGTACTTTCAACTGGTGATATTCTATGATCTGTCATATGCTAAATCCACATCAGTGGATCTGAGGTATCTTCTGGATTTGAAAATGTATTTTCAGAAGATCACTGAATTTATGGAATAGAATCATTTAAGTACTATTGAATGCTTTGCTTATGTTTGCTGTTACTATTTTGAATTTGACATTCTGGAAACAAAATCTTTCCAGTCAGTTTTTACTAGCTGTTTTGACAGACATTTCTATGAGATTTCTAAGTGTATTTACTTTAAAAAGGACACCTTTCTTGACAAATGGAATCCAGAAAGGCAGTTCTTTTACATCTCCTTAGTGTAGAATGACTGCAAACCCATGCATTTTTTAAATGATTCTGTGGCTTACGTGAGTCTGGTAGTCTCCAAGAATGCGCTTTTGAAGAATTTATGTAGTTTTAATTTACAATTTCTAGAGCAAATAACTGAATCTTGAGGACCTACTATGCTGAGTGTCTGGGGATTGTTTTCCTGTCCAATTATATATACTCTTATTTCTTGTTAGATGCGATGCATTTCTTAGGTTGTCAAACAATTTAGGAGAAAGGCTGTTTACTGAAAAAAAAAAAAAAAAAAAAAAAAAAAAAAAAAAAGTAAGAAGTTTACAAAACACGTAACAATTGGGGAAGTAGGGAAGGACAAAATAATAAGTCTGAGAAAAAAGGTCTGTTTCAACTTGAATACAGACAAGAGCGTATGTTTAATTTAAATATCTGTGTATAAATTATTTGCTTTGCTCAGTAGTGGTACATGATATCAGCTAAGGAAAAGTTTCAAGGATAATTAAAAGTCAGAAATAAAAATGTACATAGATTTTATTAGCAGGAAAAAAAATGATAAAAATCACAATGTAAATAATATAGTGGGTATCCAAGGGAAGAAAAGAGAGAAATAAACTCTTTTTCTTTTTTATTTGGAAAACTAAAACAAAACAAAACCTGTCAAATATTTTCTCCCCACTTATTTACATGAAAATTCAAACAATTTTAAAGTGGCAGAAGATGCTTCATGTTCCTCAGTAATGTTATATATCTCACTTACTTTTAGCTATCCTTAAATTTGTTATCCAATCTAAGCTACTTCTCCCAATTCCTTGCACAACGATGAAGAGAGGTAGCCACTACCTCTATTGATTTTTCTTTTCCTTTTGGATACCTGTTTTAGAATAGGATGAGACAGTCTCCAGATACGCTTCTCTACTCACCTGGTTATACTGCAGAAAGTCTTCAGCTCAGACACGTGGATTAAAAATTAGAAAAACCAAGATCATAAAAGAAGTCTGGACCTGAGCAGAAACAAAACTCAGTGATATACTTAATTGCCATTAACAACTCCACATATTAGATCAACAAAATACCAAACTCATTCCTCAATTTCTATTTTCTCTTTCTTTGCTATAATTACCCTGTTCTTCACATAATAAGAAAGGAATAAAACAACAAACAAAATCGTCCTTACGTATTTATTTTTAGAATCTGGAATCTAGAAATTGAGACAGTTCTTCAAAATGAGAAAGAAAATAATGGACTTAGTGCCAGAAGAATGACTAAATAACTTGTGGGCAAAAACAAGATGATTAATAAAGAAATGAGTAATTAAACAAATAAGATCCAAATCAAAATGTAATTTTGTTGAGAAAAACACATGTAAAATATGAAAATATGTATTCTAGATTTTTACATGGACAGACTGGATACTCAAAAGGTGCTCACAGCAGAATATATCTTCTCTCTAGAAAGCTTAGCTCATCTACCAGATCTGTAATTCATCTGTCATTGTCAAAAAAGAACACAAAATTTCAGCCAAAATGATTCAGACATTTCTAAGAACAAGTGAGGTAAAAATATTTTCTCTGCCTGAGATAAAAATATTCTTGCAGACTTTTCCTGAGAACATTTAGCAATTGTTTTAAGCTGAGAATGTACCCACTGCTTACTGATGGAGTTGATCTTTGTGTCAGGGATGTGTGTTCACTCTTTCTGAAAATCATCCAAAATGAAGCCAAAATGTGGCTTTGAGAAAAATAAATATATATATATATATATGGTAATTAAAAAAATAAAGGTGAAGAAAATGGAATTTTTTACACTTTGCAGTATTTGTTTTTGCCATGTTCTCTAATACCTTGACTTTGCATCTCTGTGTGCATATATATATGCGTGTACGTGCATGCTGAGTATTTGACACAGATATTTGGTTCTTTAAGAAGGTGATCAAGCCTTTCTTTTTAGTTTGTACAGAATCAGGCACTTGAGATGTTACTGACATATAATTAAAATATACCTACAAGCAGAAAAAATATCTGTTAATTCTTATTGTGATGAACTCACATCATTTCCATTATTCAGCGTACTCCTAAGTCAGTCTACCTAATGCAGATGTTTGGGGATGTATTCTGCTTTGTGCACATGAATGGGAGCTGAAATCCCCAGCAACGTTCTTGGTACACTTTTTAAAGGACTGAATATTCTGTCTTACAAGCTTAAAAATGGTGTTTGATGTGTATAAAGAGTTACAGAAGAAAACTCAGCATATTGCATGCAAAATCATTTCAAATCAAGTGGGTTGTGAAAAGACCATAGAGCTGCCAGTTGCATAGTAAATAACTGTGAAATTTTAGATTAAATATATCTCTTGATGTGGCATCTTTATTCTTCCTTGGGTAGAAACTGCAGCAGAAGTGAAAGCAAGTCATGAACTAAATTCAGGTAGAGCAAAAATAGACAGAATAGAGTAGGAGAGAGTAGGAGAGTGATTATGTACCAGTGTATGTATGGTTATGTATGAATGTAGAAAGAGCCTCCAGAGATATTCTGTTATTAATTGCAACAGAAATCAATAAACTGGGCAGATCAAGACAGGTTTATCTGTTTTTGATAGAAGTTGTCCATATCATCTTTTCCTCAAGCGTAATGAGAAGTAGTATGAGCACCTACAGAAGAAAGCATAAAGCCATCTCCTCCATTTCCAGATATCTGACTGAAAATATTTTCAATATTGGATAAGGAAAGGACAAGGGAAACAGTTGCTAGCAAATTCCAGCATTTCATGCTTCTTTTCTGAAAAGACAAGATCAGTGTCCAAAGCACTGTTATCACATAGAAAGCACTATGGGTCCTGACATAGTTCAGTAGCTCTGTTGTCTCTATTTGTTCCAGAATCTGAAATTCCTTTAATGTGTAGTGTTGTCACTCTCACAAGGCCAAGCAAATTCCTCACTTATAACAAGACTGCACCCATCTTTCTTTGGACTGATGAAGGAAGGAGATACAAGTAAAAATATGAACATATAGTAATATCATGTGTCTCACATTAATTAATTGGAGAAGAAAATGGAAAATATTATCCCTTCTGAGAAATATGTAAGCCTGAATAAATTTGGTATCAATATCTGTTGATTACTAAAGCACATTATTGTGTTGTTGGTAATGATATTCCTCTTCAGGAAGTTGTTTTTTGTTTTTTGTTTTTTTTTTTCTCTTCTTACAAGTATCCTTGTGTCTCTTTTCAGCATAATAAAAGCTGTTTTATTTACAGTGTTAACCTATTTAAAACAGCTCAGATTGTCCACTCTAGACAAAATATTTTCTTATTAATAATCAGATTATATCATGAGTATGTCAGCATTCAGATATTTTATTTTACAGTTTAAAAGTAGTCTTAGCATAAGGACATAAGGGAGACAAAGGAGCTCTGGACAAATGGAGACTTCTGCTGAATGTCTATAGTCCTAATGAAAAGACGTATTTGCTTAAGTGTAGAATGATTGAACGGGTTGTCACATTTTCTTTTGTCTGATTGTAAAGCTGAATGATTCAGTTTTTTAAATGCAATGTCTCTAAATATGTTTGGCTATGTAGCTTCTTCCTGTTTATAAATTTTACTATTGCTTTATAATGACAAAAATTATGAAACTAAGGAGGAGAGATTTCATTAAAAGATAATTACTTTATCTGTAGCTTAATCCCCTGAATATCAGGCTACAATTTCCCTTCAGGAGATGGAATACTTTGAAATGGCACTACTAATTTGAGTGGAATATCAGGGCATTAATCAAACATCCATAATGCTACATGCTGGGTAGGCATGACAAGTCTTTAAGGAATTGATCTGGCAAAGTGAAATTTTAAGACATCTGGAAACACAAATAATCCAGTGGGTAGTTGCAAGTCTACAAGAACTCAATAGTGGGACCATCACATTTACATGCATATTTAAATACAAAGTTAAATGAGTTGTGGAGGATTGAAGCAGTTTTATTTGTAGTTACTATGCTGAAAACAATATGCTTTAAGGCTCGACTAGTTATAGTCTCTATATTTTGTTTAATTCAGCTGTCAAATCTTTCAGCTTGCATAAAATAACTCACTGAAAGGTCATCTTGGGATGTATTTTCATATTGCAGGTAATCAAAACAGAATATAACAGAATTTTTTTTTTAAAACTGATGGCAGAGTAGATATGGAATAGGATCACTGGGATGCAGTGATGTGAGTAGACCTAATGAAATGCCACTAAAGCTAGAAACCATTTAGACTAGAAAATAGACTCATGAGGGATCCAATGTTTCGCTCTTGGTAAAGCTTGATTTTCTGGCTCAGTGGCTGCTAGTCACATGGGTGATGTCCCACTACCTGATACAGTCGCTGAATCATATTGCTTCACTCTGTTCTTCCTCTCCATTCTTTTTCTGTATTCAGGGTTACAAAGTAGCTATTCCAAGATACATAATTCACACTGCTTGTTTTTCTTTAAGTTCAAAATTACATTTACATTTACTTTTGACGGTTTTGAGAAGACAATAAGATTATTTGAAGTTCTCTTCCTTTTTGATATAATGCTGTATATTCCAGTTCAGATTAAATACATATCTGTATATGAAAACAAATTGGGAGAGAATGAAAATGGTCCATATATATGGCTGCCTGCCTCAAAAGACCCCATGCAGACTCAAATGACTCATTACTCACAGTAGTTTTCAGGACCAGAGCCTTAATTTGGCATAGCAGAAAACAAGAATTAAGAAAGATAAATATATTGCAATCATTATATTCATCAAGCTATGGTTGGGAGATTATATCTGGTATTATCATAGAATGGCAAACATTGGAAGGGATTTGGGATGAAATTCATCAAGACCAAGTGTCGGGTCCTGTACTTTGGTCACAATAACCCATGCATTCATACAGGCTTGGGACAGAGTGACTGAAAAGCTATATGGAGGAAAAGGATCTGGTGATGTTAGTCGATGCTCAGCTTAACAAGAGCCAGCAGTGTGCCCAGGTGATCAAGAAGCCAACAGTATCCTGGCTTGTATTAGAAATAGTGTAAAGAGCAGGAGGAGGGAAGTGATCATCCCCCACTCAGCCCTGGTGAGGCCTCACCCCAAGTACTGTGTTCAGTTTTTGGCCCCTTTCTACAAGAAAGACGCAAGGCCCTGGAGCATGTCCAGAAAAGGTCAGTGAAGCTGGTGAAGTCTGGAGCACAAGCCTTACAGGGAGCAGCTGATGGAACTGGATTGTTTAGTCTGGAGAAGAGGGAGCTCAGGGGAGACCTTATTGATCTCTACAACTGTCTGAGAAGAGGTAGTGGCAAGGTGGGGGTCAGCCTTTTCTCCCACATAACTAGAAATAGGATGAGAGAATGGCTTCAAATTGCACCAGGGGAGGCTCAGGTTGCATATTAGGAAGAATTTATTCTCAGAAGAAGTGATTAGGCATTGGATCAGGCTTTCCAGGGAAGTGGTGAAGTCGCTGTTCCACTGGAGGTGTGTAAGGAAGGTGTAGGTGTACCTAGGGACATGGTTTAGTGGGCAATACTGGTGGTAGGTGAAAGACTGGACTAGATGTTCTCAGATGTCTTTTCTAATCTGAATTATTCTATTATTCCATGATGCTATGACTTCTAGAGATTTCTTAGTCCAAACTGTTCAGCTTAGAAAAGGATCAAGTAAAGCAGGTTACCTAGGGCTGTCTAATTGTATTCTGAATACCTTCAAGAATGGAGACTCCACAGCTTGTCTGGACAACTACTGAATTATAATTACCAACCAGTAATATTATCATATTTTTCAATCATTAGCAGTATGATTATATAAAGAAATCAAGATCTATCCTCCCTAAATGACAGAAGTGAATTCAAACAATATCTACATCTGTAATATACCCACAATTTATCTTAAAGCTTGGAACAGGCTTAGAAATTTCACTCGTTTTTTCTATTTTCTTCATCCATTTCACAGTTTAAGATGGAACAAGGAACAGGAATATAAAATCCATCAACTGCAAACTTACCAGTCAGAGTATTAAAAGTAAATAATATTTTCAATTTAACTGACAGTTTAATCAATTCATTTGAGAATTCCAATTTGATTTGCTACGATGGATAACTCAGATTTCATACATATTTGCACTCAAGAACATATCAATGCCATGAGATACATTTCTGCATGGAAATTTTATTTTTTTCAAATTGCATTCACAATTTTTTGGGCCAATTAATCATTTTTTGGTTTTGCATGTAGCTATTGATCAACACAAGTTTTCTTGTTTACTGGTCATTTTAATATCAGAGTCAGGCCAGTGTGAAACACAAGGAGCCAATTATTGTAAAGTGTTGCCATGCCAACACTGGTATTCAGTTTTTTTTAATATTTTCACTAAATTTATTTCCCCTGTGGGCAAAATAGCTGCTACTGTTTCTTCAAACTCAGTGGCCATCATAGAACTACCTGTCAGATTACCTGAGCTCCTCTTGTTAATTTCAGGCTCCATTGAACAGTACTGTGGTGGCAAGACTATCACTCAGCTTTTAGGAACAGCTCCAAAATCCATAGATTTTGCATATGAGAGAAAAATGTTGGAGTTTTTACAGAAGAGTATAATATTACTCCTTTATTTTAAGAAAAAGTGCCGAGCTCTCTCCATCATATTTGAAAAGTTGTGGCTGTCAGGTGAAGTCCCGGATGATTGGAGGAAGGGTACAGCAATGTACGCTTGCAGCCCAGAAGGCTAACCGTATCCTGGATTGCATCAAGGGAAGAGTGACCAGCAGGTCAAGAAGGCTGATTCTGCCCCTCCTACTCTGCTCTTATGAGACCCCAACTGGAGTACTGCATCCAGCTCTGGAGCCTCCAAAACAGGAAGGGCATGCAGTTGTTGGGGAGGGTCCAGAGGAGGGCCATGAAGTTGTTCAGAGCACCTGCCCTACAAGGATAGGCTGCGAGAGCTGGGGTTCTTCAGCTTGGAGAAGAGAAGGCTCCGTAGGAATCTTATAGCATCCTTCTAGTTCCTGAAGGGGGCCTGAAAGATGTGGAGGGACTGTCTACAGAAGGATGGCTGGAACTAGATGATATCCATTCTTGCAAAGAAAAATTATGTAAACAAGAAAACTTTTTAAAAGTAAACTGAAAGAATCAGACAAAGAATAAAGTTCTGGAGATAGCAAGTAGCTCCCTTCAAGATGCCTTCAAGATATAGAGTAATTATAAAATCAGCCTCATTACAAAATACAGAACAGTAAAGAACAATAGCTAAAGAGCAAAATTTAAAAGGCTTTACAGAAGTACAGTATTTACAAGATAATATAGTATTTATAGTCCAGCAATTACAATAAAAAGATAAATGCTGTCTGAATAAGGTGAATGGAAAAGAAGTTCTATCAAGTAAAATATGAAACTTCAGAAAGCCAAAAATGACTTCGAAGAAAAATTTCCCAAAGCCATGATGCTCCTAATAAGATATTTTCAAACCTACTAGAAGAAAAGTACTTAACACCAACTTTGTAGATCAACAGATATGATGATTCTGTGATTCTACAATTCAGCGACTTTGATAAGGACAATCAATACAGGAAACAAGTAAGACCACGGTAGGAAACTTTATGCCATTACTTACATCCCTTCTCACTACAGTAAAGATTTCTTCATGGGATGTGACTCAAAGGAATCGTCTCAAATTACAGTGTCAGCTGGTAAATAAATAACACAATGAACAAATAAAGAAAATAAATAATACCTATTGGTTAGGGCTAAGTAGTATTCTAAGCATTAAAGGAATTCGTAAATCGTTTAAGTAGTAACTGTGTCATATAGATAAGTATTTAAATTAGCTGAAGAAGTGGGAAGTCAGAAAAGAAAAAATTATACTTTGGGAAAGTCCTTCAAGAACATTCAAACTATTAAAGACCAACATTTGATTCAGAAATAGGCTACTTGTTCAAAATTCTAATATTTATAGAGTAAATATTTGGTTAAATAAAGTAATATGGAGAAAGAATCAAGACAGCTTTCATAGAAGAATACTGTGCTTCACAAAGATATTAGAATTTTCTGAGTTAGTCTTCAACATTGCAAGGTGATGATGAGTTTGACAAAAGCACTGGACTTAAAAAAAAAAAAGCTAAGTGAGTGTCAGCAGCAGAACAGTTTGCTGATTATGCCTAATTATACTTCATCGTAAAAAAAAACAAAAATGATTGCAGTGTTAATAGAGATTTTTCAGTATAGAGAGTACGGGTAATACAATGACAAATTACTATATGTTAAAGCCCAAGGGTAAAACAATATTAGCTATTGATACCCAGTCATGGACTGTAAGCTTCAAGTACATAGGCTTCAAGCACACAGGATAACAATGATAAAAAAAATGTGTACCTCTCCTGCTGAGAGAAACTGGAGATCTGGCTCCAATATACATGAAGAAAGTACACAACAACTTTTTGCCTCTATTTACCCCAAGAATCTGAATCTAAAGGCAAGGACTGGGAGAATGTAGAAAACTACCACTGTAGAAGATCAGCTTTGCAGACATCTAAGTAACACGAAGTTGAACAAATTCCTGGGATCTGATAAGACACATTCAACGGTACTGACTAGACTGGGAGATGAAATTTATAAGCAACTGTCTATTATATTTGAAAAGTCATGACAGTCTGGTGAAGTTCCTACTGACTGTAAAAGAGGAAATATAACTCATTTATAAAGGGGGATAAATGGGAAGACTTGGGAATCTACAGGCCAGTAGGTAGCTTTCCTCTGTACATTGCAAGATTATACAGCACATAAAATCATAGAATCATAGAATCATAGAATTGCTCAGGTTGGAAAAGACCTTCACGATCATCAAGCCCAACTTCAACCTAACCATACTACCCTAACAACCCACTGCCAAATCACATCCTTGAGCACCACATCCAGTTTTTGAACACATTCAGCAAGGGTGATTCAACCACCTCCTTGGGAAACCTATTCCAGTGCTTAACAACCTTTTCTGTAAAGAAGTTTTTCCTTTTATCCAACCTAAACCACCTCTGTACACTACGCAAAGGTGCACAGAAAACAAGGAGCTGGTGACAGCCCATGTGGTTTCACTAAGGACATATTATGCACAAATTTCTACAATATATCACAACACTGGTAGATAAGGGAAGAACAACTGATGTAATCTCCATAGACTTGTGCAAAGCATTTGACACTGTAGATTTAGATCAGATATTAGGAAGAATTTTTTTACTATGAGGGTGATGAGAAATAGGTTGTTCAGAGAAGTTGTGAATGCCTCATACCTAGATGTTCAAGGCCAGGCTGAATGGAACTTTAAGCAATGTGGTCTAGCGGGAGATGCCCCTGCCCATGGCATATGGTTTAGAACTAAATGATTTTGAGGTCCTTTCCAACATAAATCATCCTATGATTCCTATTCTCATCTGTCGTTGACATTAGGAAAAGAATTAGAATAGTTCCACCGAAGGGACCTACAAAGATCATCTAGTCCAACTGCCTGACCACTTCAATGTTAACCAAATGCTTGTTAAATACTTGAGACATAGTACATCAACCATCTCTCTAGGAGAGCTCAGAGTCATTATAGATAACCATACAGAAACGTCAGCTCACTGCTTAATAACTAATTACATTAAGTACATAATGCAATGCACACACACTGGACAACTGCAATAACAAGTGACTACAAACTAGAACACAGGAGATTCCCTGTGAACATAAGGAAGTGCTCCTTTAATGTGTAGATGATAGCACTAGCACAGGTTGCCCAGAGAGGCTGTGCAGTTTCCCACGTGGAGATCTTCAAAAGCTACCTGGAATGATTCTATATAACCTGCTCTAGGTTTCCCTGCTTGAGCAGGGGTTCGACACATGGCCTCCAGAAGTCCCTTCCCTCCTCAGTCATCCCATGACTCTGCGAAGACATTCTGCATTTTGGAATTTATCAGAAAGGGTTAAGGGAACAAAATAGAAAACATTATTGTTCAGCCGTGTAAACCCCTATGGATGTTTGAAGGCTGTATGGAAATCTTGAAAGGGGTAGCCCTTGAAAGGGATCCCCAGTTGAATTTAAAAAAAAAAAAAAAAGTAGAAAAGATCATCAACAGTACAGTAGGTTTTATGTTTTATGTCCAAAGAACATTGCATATAAAAGCAAATGTAGCTTTCTTTTTGAAAAAGCTATAAAGGACCGAAAGTTACCTTTTGAGGCTCCTGATCTCAGACTTTTCTACAAAGAAAGAAACAAAACCAGGCAATCAAACAGAACTTTTTCACCTGGACCAGAGCTAGCACTTGCCTAAAGCTAAGATTAAAATATTTCTAACACATCTAGGCAGCAGATGTATGATTTGCCCTTAGTAAAAATGTAGTTTTTCTATCACTAGAGTTTATGCAGTCCAGTTTTTATGCTATCGTTAACATGGAAAGAACAGAAATTTAGGAAGACAATTTCTCAGAACAAAAAAAAAAAAATTGAAATTAAAGATTTTGGAAAAGACCAGAACATTCAGTCTGATGTACAGAAACAGACAGGAGACAATTTATATCCTAAAGAAATAGCAATTAAAAGAAGAGTAAACAGTTTCAAAAGTAATTAGTACAATGTTTTCGGTACTATGATCCATTTGACAGAAAATGACATACTGTCTGATTGCTCAAAGATCACTGACTGCTCTGTTGCCTGGAATTTTCTACCGCCTGGATCTTTCTCTGTATTTGTTATTATCGAATGTTAATAGTATCTGGCAAGTACTATTAGATTATCATTACATTATTTTAGTGGAAGGGCTGAAATGGAATGATTGACATTTTTCTATGAGTAAAGCATTTCTATGAAGAACTATAGTGTGTACAGCCAGTGTCTGTCTTCTATTGCTTCAGAGATTCTATCCATTAATAAGCAGTTTCTAAACCACTGGAAAACAAATTTATGGAGCAGAAAAGCCTTGTTTAGAATTAGCTATATGCAAAAGGAGAAGTCTTTATGATCAACTGCATTTGAGTTACATTTGCAAAGATAAGAATTCATCTACCCCAGTTTAGCCATTTAGAAGTTAGTCATTTGAATTTTAGGTAATCTCACAAAGTTCCCTTTATAATTAAAGTACAGATACAGATGTCTCTGGAGGATAATTCATCTTCCCACTATTCCTCATTTTAAAATTCTGTCTTGGAAGGAAATGAATAGTCCTCTGGAGGTGTATGTGTCTGAGAGGGACCCTCAAGTTATTATACATATGTGGATAATTTTTAGACACCTAAATTAGGAAAGATTAATCCCATTTTTTTAAAAACTTTTCCCTTTGGAAAAAAAAAAATTGTTAACATTTTGTTATTCAAAATAAGAAGATTATTATTATTATTTAAAGTGTATTTCTCATAAAATTCAGCCAGGAAATATTTAGTTTAAAGTCAGGCTTTCTCCAGAAAGTTATGTCCAAGTGAAAACAGGAGTGTATTACTAAAAGAATTTTTGCAACTCCAACATATAGAATTTGACTAATAAATGCACATGTAACAGTAAGTTATGTTTTGTTGCCAGGATGACAGAAGTGAAAATCATAAAAACTAACATAAACAATTTACAACTCTCTGGGACAGAAAGAATTACAATAATGTATTGTCTTTCTAAAAAAAACAAAAACAAAAACAAAAACAAAAACATGATTAATGAAAGTTCTTACTTTATTGCCAGAAAAGAAGCAGCACATAATAATAAGACAAAAACCCAAAAATAGGTTTATTTAATAGCCCATCAAGTGAATATGAGGAAGCACACATATTTCAACCGAAGAAATTTTATCTCACTCATTTCTGCCTATTCCATCTCATACAAGGAAGGACAGAAATACTTTGTTATAATTGTTTTTGCTATTGCAGTGGAATCTGTGTTCTTTTATCCTTTTTCTTTCAGACAGTTTAAAAGAATTCATGTCTCTGAGAAAAGATAAAACACATTCTTAAAAACCTATGATCAAATTATGGCCTCTGATTTTGTAACAATTTTGCTACTGAATGTAGATTGAACTAATCTCATACCAATGGCAGAAGTTATCTTCCAATACATTTTGTAACATCAAAATTGATAAAATTTTTCCTTAAAATTTTTCCAAAGAATGCTGCTGCAGCATCTAAAACTCAACCTTGAATAAGGCACTACTCAGTCAGTGCAATAGACTTTATCATTGAAAATTACATTTTGTCTGTCATTAGCTTCTATTAGTTTCCTAATCATATTAAAGCAGCAAAAATATTTAGAGCCCTGAGACCACCATATTTCTCTAAGCTGAACATGATTGCTTTATCATGTAAAAGTGGAGCACATGATGAAAGCAAATTTAAAGATACCGTATGTCTGTAATGGCACCAATTTGGGACTCAGATATTTGGATTTTCTAAGCAACTGCGATTAATTTTTTTTTTTTCGCATGTCCAGTGGCTTAAGGTGTCACTGACATTTTTGTGACTGAAAACTAGCTCATAACTAAGAACATATGAGGTGACGTCTATATCATTTTGAAATTTGTTTGCTTATACAAAGTCTGAACATCAGGTCACCTAAACTAAATCTGTTTAAATCGCAGAAGTAATAAAATAGGAAAGATGAGATTGTAGAAAATTCAAATGCTATTTCCATTCCATGGAGTTCAGAATTATATTACATACAGAATAATTAACTCTACTGTATTCTATTCTAAATAGCAGGTTAAGAGAGTAGAATTCATCTATTAGCATAAACAGAACTAGAGCAATGACATGTACTCTGCTAACTAAAATATCAGCAGAAAATAACTTACAAGGGAAAATGAGAATGTAGACAAAATGTCTTATATTCAGAGAGTGATGTGAACCATAATTAAAATCACACACTATAAATTAATACAGGATTCTGGAAGATGATGGAGATTTTCAAATAATGGATTAACATATGAAGCAGCACGAAAATCAGAGAATGAAAAACTCTCTCCTATAAAGAATTATGTCACTGAAGCTATGCAATTCCCAGACCTTTAAAAGCAAGAGATCAAAAGACAGAATGAGAATGTGTCATCCTAATGATAGGATTCATCTCAGTTACCTTGTAGTCATCTAAAATCTAGGCTGCTCAACTAGGCTGTTCATCTGAGCTGCTGCTACTCTTCACTGAGAAGACAGCCAACTCAGAGGGCAAATCACCCTTTGTTTATTAGAATGGGCTGAACTACCCAGATGAAGTCAATTTTTCTTTCCAGCTGTGAATGAAGGTAGCTTGGACAACCCTGTGAAATTACACTTCTATTTTTTAAATAGCTAATATTAATTTCAATTAATCCCCAAGTCAAAACACTTACGTGCGAGGAATATATTTTTTCAAATATTAGGTTTTGGTCTATGCAGAAAAAAGCACTCCACAGATTGAGTATCTGAGACTCTTCTAGCAAAACAAATGCTGCGAATCCATACAAAACCTTTAAATGATCTTCACAATGTAACTGAAAGGATAATATTTGCCAAGAACATTTAAAAATCTTTCCCCTCTGAAAACTTTGAAGGTATTTTTAATTAAAATGGACTCTATAATAAAGAAGGTAGCAAGTAAACAACATATCATAGGCTTGCTATTGAAACTTCTTATCCCATTACAGCTGAACAGTAGAGATTGATGAAAAGATTATATTTATATGATCTAAAATAATCACGTTACTGAGAGGAAAGTGCAAATGTTTCCAGGAAACATTCTGACTCATTTATACAAATTCGGAATCCCAGATTTGTACCTGTTGCTCAAGCTCTGTAAAATCCATAGAAGGAGGAAACATTCTGGCTAAATATGTCTACTGAAAGGATTACAAAAGTTCTTTGGACACAGGTTGTTCTGAAAGTAAATAATAATATAATATTATAATAATATTATATAGTAATATTATATTATTTCCACAGAAACTACAACAGGTACAAAGAATAAAATAACGCCATTTAATAGAGCAAATTTTCAGATACAGAACTGTCAGTGGTTTAAGGGCTGGTTCAGCTTGTTTCTATGACTGGTGGGGTGGAGGCACCCACGGATCTGCTCCCCAGAAAAAGATAAAGGAAAGGGATAGAAATGGGCCTAAAAGAAAACACTGGCAACAGTCTGAGGAGAAACAAACTAATTTACTAAATAAGATGTCAGAATGCAAGATAACACAATATAATACAATATAATACAATATATTCAGAATTGAAGATAATAAATCAAATTAAATGAGGGCGTTCCAAAAACTGAAGGCCTTACACTAATGCTGAGGCAAGATGTGCAACTGGGATGAGCAGAAGGGAGAACACTTTGCCAGGGATTTTATGTTTTCTGAGAGCTAAGTCCTCTGGGGTATGTAGTTCCTCTATTCTGGGACAGGTACCTGGAACAGGAGCATTAACTCTTTAACTTCGAGTATGCTACATGATGTGATGATGTGGAATACAGATAACCAAATATCATAAAACAGTGACAATAACACAATTTGTCAACAGTCACCACCGTTAGATAATTCACCTAGATGAACTGATTGAGATACTCTTTGTTTTGTAGTGTGCATAGCTGTTTGGAACATAGTTTGTCTTTCATGTTGCTGTTGGCACTGCTGAATCACACCACCCATCACCTCACTGTGCTTGCAGCCACTGCGTGGGCTCCATAAACATTCAGCAAGCATTGATGAATGCTGACAGGTGCCGCTTTTTCTGCATGGAGGAATTCAGTGACACACCTTTGCTTCATGCACACTTCCGTGTCAAATACCATGTTGTCAGAGTGGTCCTCTGCTTCTGTCTTTTGCACAGCAACAAAATGTAACAGAATGTGGGCAGGAAAGTTCAACATTTAGTACAACGAACGTCTGTCTCTGACATTGTGGGCTAATAAAATAAAATAGGAGGCTTTACTTTTGGAGCAATCTTCATATCATCCATGGTGTATTTGCTTGATTGTTGCATGAGGGCAATATTTTGAAAGTGATCTTTTTTTTTTTTTTTTTTTTTTTTTTGTAGTTCAGGCACTTTCTGTAATGTAGGTTAAATCCTAGTCCAGTGTGTTCCACATTGTCAGTAACGAAATGTGGGATTTAACACCTCCAGATGTACACCTGCTGTTTCATTCTCAGAACTGTATGACTATCCTATTTTCAATCGAAAAGTTTCACAGAAATATATGAAGAATTAAGAATATATCATTTGGCCTCAGCAAGCTATGAATGAATTTTGTATAAGTAAGTAAGTTGCTTTTTGATGCTGCTTTCTTGCTTTTACAGTAGCCAAGTGGAGCTTACTTAACTTTATCATTCCATGAGATCTAATCATGCACTATTTACTCAAAATCCCATTGAAAACAGTACAGATATTTTTCTGCATCTCAAAAGTATGATTACATGTCAACAGACAAACCAAGAAAATTCAGCAGCCCTCTAGTACGCTTATTAAAAACTAGTATCTCCTAATTAAGGATGGAATAGGTACCTGTGTGAAATCTACTGCCAGCAGTGAAAAGGACAATAATACAATACTGCCTTTTTCACAGTTAGTCTCAATTTGTGGCATACAGTAAATGAATAAAGATCTAGTTTCTTTTAAAGGTATGGACCAGATACTCAGGTAGGCAGAGCGATATACATCCTTTTCTTCAAAAAAACCTAAATCAACTCATATCAAATAGAATCTGACCCACTTTTTTAGGGATCTCTCCTTTGCTCACATGCTCCTAATTTGTCTGCTTTTCTCAGTCAGTAAAACATGAAATCCCACTGCTGTTTTGCCATTTCTTCTCTAAACAATGACAGAAAGAAAATAAGCGTCAGCAAGGAAAAGTATGCTGAGACTGGTTTTTGTTTGTTTGTATTTATCCTTTTAATGAATTAGCAGTAAAAGAAATAATAGATACAAAAGAAGCATATGCTCTAAGAAATGCACCTCATCAAAATACTAGAAATAATATTAAACGCTGTCTAAAGCGAATTCTGAAGCTATGAGCTTCAGTAGAGATGAGGGTTTGGTTTCTATGTTTTATTTTCTGGTCTTGTATTTATCTTCTTTGTTTTACCTTAGTAGAAACATAGAATAGAAAATGCATAAAAGATGACTCTAAACAGAGCAAGGCAATACACATGAGCAATGAACAGCTCACTAAGTACATCTCTATGAACGAATAACTTTGAAACTCTTCATTCCCTAAACACGTTCATTAAATTCACTTAGACCATGTAATTGCATGGCAAATTGAATCACACTAGTAAGCTGAAGGCAACTTAGGAAAGATCATTATTGTTTATTATTCTCATTACAGAATTTAACTTAATTTGAAATCTAAATTATTACCTTGACAATGAAAAGCACTGGAATCTTATTCTGGGTAAATTATATATATTTTGATAAACATATCTAAGTGTGTGTGCTTATATATCGTACATTCCATAACAATCACTTTATTTATCCAACTAAATGAATCTCAACAATGCTTTGTTTTCAGGGATAACATACCTTTGCATTTAATATTTCATTGTATTTTCTCTGTCTTCTTTAAGCTTGCTTTCTGAAATATTCCAGCTAATATAAGGAATTTCATGCACACAAAAAAGAACATTTCTGCATTGCTGCATGTGTTACTCAGATGTTCAAACTATCTCACTACCACTGAAATGATTATATATATAATTTAGAACTTTTGTCTTAAAAAAGGACTGTTTTTCTGATTTCCCTACACACTCAATGGAATACAACCAATCATTATGATACTGAATTTGATTTACACATATATATCAGTAAACCTAATCAAATGTGCAGCCCTGTATTGTTTAAAATCTGTGTGCAAATAAAGCATATAAATTTTATAATATCACATTAAATTATGCATCAAATCTAGTGTCCAGTCTCTGGAACTGTCAAACATTTAGTGCAACAGAGAAAGGCAGATCTGCTCTGGTATCTAAATGTAAAACCCAAAAGCCAGGCTAAGCACTCTGACTCCTGTTTCTTATGTTACTAAGGAAGATGAAAAAGAAAAATAGATCTGTCCTGCAACAGAACTATGTCTTTTAACAGCTTGATAATCCTCTGCAATTATCATCATTTCTATGCAGTGCTGTGGCCTCTAAAACTTCCAGTTATAAAACGAGAAGTTGAGAAATGATTATATAATGAGAATATACCACCAACATGTATTCTAAGTCTATTGTTGCTTTGCATACACCAAAATGAACAAAAAAGATTTTCAAGACTCTACTCTCAGACACTTGGTTGAAAATGGTAATTTGCTGGCAAAATTAATTAATTGTTGTCACTATATGAAAAAGAAAAGGACAGTAATTACAGGTTTAAGGATATTTATGCAATATTTTGCTTGTTTTTTACCAGTCAACTCTGCTATGCACTTTCTAAACATTAGTGCCTTGTGAAGGACAGTGTCCTTTTATTTTCATTGAGAGACGATTATTTATTTTCTCTGATAGTAGAGGACATAAAAGCTAAAATATAAATATTTTAACATTGTCTAAAAGCTGTTGTTTAAGAAACAGCTATGGAATTCTTTCCTTTCATGGTTTTTAAATGGTCCTGTTTTCCAAAAGTTGTGCAGACGGATACCCTCTGGTGTAGCAGACTCATTATGATAAGAGTAGGTGAGCATTAAACAAGGCATTAGGAAAAAAAAGTATAGTTTTTAAATGAAGATGTGTCTTGAAGGATTTAAAAGTCTAAGAATAAGGGATTTTTCTCTTTCTGTAATTAAAAAAGGATCTCATCAGTTTCCTGTGATAATTTACTAAAACAGATTGAATGTATGGCAGAGCATCTGTCACTGCTCTTTAATATCAGCAGAAAGATGCAGTTAGTCACTTATTGCTAAGCTGCTTTTAACTTCAGTAATGTGCATACTTTTTCACAAAAGTGTTTGTTTGTTTTTGTTTTGCTGCAAAAATATTGTGAGTTGTTTTCTAAATTAAAATCCAACATTTCAATTCAATATTTAATTGATAGATAATCATGGATTCCTCCCAGATGGTGGATAAAGTAGGATTTACCCTATTTTCTGTCAGTCAAAATAGTCCAAGCAAGTTGCAGAGGTTTCCTCTATCTTTGATAAAAGGAGAAGAACAAATATTTCCAGGAAATGGGTCGGGAACTTACATTGAATATTTATTGTAACATGGAATTTGATTGCAGAGGTATATTAGGTAGCACACCTGGATGAGATGCTTAATTTAAACAAAGTCTGGAAGTTTCATTCCACCAAGAGAAGTCAAGTGAAAGTATGGACTTATCTTTGACTATTGATTGCAATTCTCTGCAAGTTCAGTGTAAGGCCATCTCACACTGGGAACAGCTTCCCAAGTCATTTTGTCAAAGGCAGTTCTATAACCATGCAAGATTTTACTATAGAAAGTGAATAGAAGGATGAGGACAAATGCCCTTTGTTAGATCAGGGATTGCTAATCTACAGTTGGTTGATATGGTATGACATTCAAAAATATGAATTATATTGTAAAGCATTTCTTAAAAGAAATACAGATTTCTTTTAAGCAAAATAAAGAATGAAAGTCTGCAAAACTGTGAAGCATTTGGCCAGAGTAGTCATCCAAATTTCTTAACTTTGTTTAGTAACAAAAATATGTAGATTAGTCTCTACATTGGACAACTCAGGAATTCAAATGACATTATAATACTGACAATTAGGCTTTGCAATTCTTTTACACATATTTAATGCAGTTACAAATTTGTACTATTAAGTGAACTTGTTCCCTAAAATCTGATATGCATGGATAAACAGTTTTAACGTGTTGGCCACTATCAAGTCATTCATTTTCATTTTAAATCTCACAGTACTTATTACATCTAGCAAGTAACAAGCAAGGTAACATCGAAATCTGAAGTTTACAAAATTATTTGAGTTAATCCAAACCAGATGGTAAATAAAATGCTAGAGAAAATTAATAAGTAAAGCGAGGAGGGAAATTACATCCAGAATAAGTAAGTCCAAAGCAATCTATACATGAAGAAAACCTTACGTTGCTTGTTTACACCTGTCTCAAGAAAGGAACCATTAGTCATTTTATTAATTGAGAGATATTTGCTTAATCTACAACTGCAGGCTGAAGGCAAACAAAGCATTAGCTTGCATAAATATCAAAATGATAAATAGCACAGATTTTCAAAGTTCTTTTATATAAATCAATATTATGGCATCATCTGGAACACTGTAAGCAGTACTGCGTGGCACTGGGAAATCGATTATGCACAAGATCCAAACTTTTATGTATTATTTGAACTCCTAACCAGGCTTTGCAAGATCAAAAAAGAGTCTGTGTAGAGCTGAAGTGAATAATAATACCAAAATAAAGCAATTGAGAATGAAGGTGATGGCTACCTGCATCTTTTATTTCCCATATTTTTTATTGATTACTTATTTCAGAAATACTATATGGAAAAGAGAGAGAGAGAGAAAGAATTACCAAAGTCAAAGAAGACACACACTTGGAAAGACTCACTGAAAAGACTGAGAATATTTTTACAAAGAACATAGAGAGAGGCATGATGAATGCATACCAAATAAGAAATGGTCACAGAAGAGAAATAAATATCTGTTCTTATAGTCTTATACCAAAATTAGAAAGACAGCACAATGACAATAAGAAATCAAGGATTAAAACAGTAGGAGAAAAGACTTCTTTACATGATGTGTTATTAGACTGTGGGAATCATTTCCAGCAGCTAGAGAATACTAACAGGAAAACTGAGAAAGCCTGCTAAACTTTACACCTCAAGACATAAAATGAAAACTTAGGGAGATCACTTTAGTGGAAAGAAATTTGATTTCTTAGGGTATTTGGTTAATGGCTATTTAGCATAAAAATCTTGGAGACAAAGGAGAAAGAACAAATTTAACAGCCACACACATAACCTCTGAGATAAAAGAGACAAGACCAGATATCGGGAATCTTAGATCCCTGATGGATGGACTACTGAAAAAATCACCCAAAACCTTGAAGAAGTTCAGTATGTCAAATTTATTATGGGATAATTAAGGTGTTTCTTAAGATTGTTTGGAGTTTACAATAGGATGTTTAAAATGAGAACCAAATGCCTAAAAATAGGCATTTGGTTTCTGGGGAAAAAGGAGCTGCCCACATGTAAGTAAACTGTCAATATGCTTACAAAACAGCCCATGCCATTTACATGTACTCTCAGTAGTTTATTTCTGACTGTTTTCTCTGTGTGTTCTCCAGTATGTATGTTTGTATGTGTATGGTACATGCATGCAGTCTGCTCTTTTTCTATAGTAAATCTTCTGGCCAGACCATGTGGCAAACATGAAAGTCTTGGTGACACCAATTGGAGGGGAGGCTATGTCAGCTGGGGACCAGCAAGTGCATGAAGTCCAGCCTTGCATAAACCAACTGACCAGAACCAGCTGTTAGCAAATCTTTGTGTGATGTTAGCAAATCTTCATCCTGATCATCAGGCCTGGGGCTGTCTGCATTGTATTTTATAGTTGTGAGATCTTCTTGTGTTATTGTGGCTGCCAATCAAGGCACCACTCATGTGACTGTGTTGATCTTTGTGCTGGCTGTGTTAATGTTGTTCATGCATCTGCATGTTTGGAGATACTTGCTACAGGCTAGACCTGCAAATGGGAGCAACAACACCCACATCAATCACACCGGGACAGGAGGAACACAAAAGATGAGAAGACCCCAAAGTTTGGAATCCTTTAAAGGTCCTTCAAAGACAATTTAGTCCAACTGCATCTGATCCATTTTTGTCTAGTCCAAATTTATCCAGTCCTCCTTATGATGACAAACTTGCACTTCTTTTGGATGGTGCTGGTAACTGCAAAAAACGTACTTGACCACATGACCTTTGGGTATAACAATACATATTAATTTATTTCTGAAAACTTCCAAGGTAAAAACTCACTTCTTAACTGCTGAATGTTATACAAGCAAAGTACATCAAAATATTCACAAGAAACTGCATTAACTCAGTTTTGATTTTTGTTCTAAATAGAAGAACTGTTTGTGCTCAGTATTTGAACCATCCTTACCTGTAAACTTCCCAATTCCAATTAATTGTGACAAGCAGCCTGTAACAAAAAGATTAATATTTGCTGTAGTACCATGCATATGGATCATATTTTATGCAAGATATATTCAAATTTAATATTATGTAGGTAGCAATTTTCCTGGTTGTAAAATTGAGTTAGCTTAAGAGAGACCTATAAAAATTAGGCTGCGTATATCAAATAGAGAGGTAAAATGTCACTATGAAATCCATTACAGTAGCCATTATAACTGTGCATATGCAGAACATTGTTTCAATTTGTTTTGGAATAAATCCTGCACTGCATAAAGAACTACAGCTCCTATTGAATTCAGTGTTGATTTGACCTGAACTTTTTTTTCTTTTAAAGGAAAGAAAAATTTAAGAATTGACTTTTTAGCAGTGAATTATGCAGCACCACAATACCATGTTTCACTTCAGCCAAATGCTTAGGAAAATCACCATTTATTTCTGAGGTTTTTTAAGGACATTCTCAAATGATGTGCTGATGAACCCACAAAGAGCAGACCATTGCTAGGACGTTATAAGCTTTTTATTTTTAAACAAGCAAAAGTAGGTCTTCAGAGAAAGGCTTCCATCTGCACATAATAACAGATGCAAAATTCTACATTTTTTAGTAGCATCAGAGAAGTCCAGAAGTAGCATCCAGAAGTCTATACTGGTACCTTCCATGAAATTACAAATGTTCCCAATATGCTTTAATTGCCCAATCTACCTGCTAGCAAAGAAAAACTTATTTCTATAATTTATGAGCAGCTATTGAAACTATTGTAATAACAATCTATATGACAATCATGAAAAGAGCAGTCTAAAAATTATAGTTTTGTTTTTTCCTATTTCTAACAAATATTTTAGAGCATATTAAAAGTTAAATATTAACGATTCTGTGTATTTGAAGGTACAATTTCATGTAAGTGCTGAATGGCCTCTTTAGGCTTCAGTTCAGCCATCCAGTGACCACAGACAGAAATATAGAATTTATTTTCTTAAGGAAATCTTTGATTTCTTTGTTACAATTGCTGAAATGATAATATTTGTGATGACATAAAATCGATTTTCATCCTTTTTGTTAATATGAAACAAAGTATACGTGTTACTCTAAAAGTAATGCCTCCTATTTATTTCCATGACAACTACAAAGACAGTAGAAAACTATCAACAGATACAAAGGTTGACAATGGCTGTGTCTGGCACAGGGCAGCTCCAGTCTGTCCACACAGAGGCTGCTCCTGCTCTTCCCATTGCCCATACCTGGGCATGGACACACAGTGCACTCTGTCTTGAGAAACAGACTGTAGTCTGGTCACAAAACTGAAAGAATGTCCCTAAAACTCCTGATGAGTACAGCATAGAAATATGTGCTGTACACTGTGGCTGACTGCTATTCTGGGATTCACACCCAAGAAACTCAGTAAACGTTTTCTACCACCTGATCCTTCTACTGCCTGAGTCTCCTGAAAACCACTCTTCTATAAGCTGTCTATGCTCTCATTTCAGCTATAGAAGATGTAAAAAAAAAAAAAAAAAAAAAAAAAACCACAAAAAAAACATTACTACATGGTGCTGTTTTTCAGTATCTTCAAGGCCTTTTCATGTTATGTAATATACAGACATAGCACTTTCACCCATAAAGGATAGTTTTGTAATTCTTGTTTCTAGAAATAATATAGTGGCTCTATAACACAAACTAGAGAAATAACATTGTGAAGTTGTGTATGTTCAATAAAGGAATTAACAAGATGAAAAATATTCTGAATTCTGGCAATCTCCTAGCAGGATCAGCAATAATTATGCACAGTTTGATTGAAGTTCCTTGTATATGTTCAGCAATTTTTTTTTCCATGTGCATTTCAGATGCAATGAATACTCTTTGGTACCAAATAAGATAATAAACATAAGTTAGGAATAACAGAAGAGTTTTGCAGAAAAAGTGAAAATATTGATATTTGTCTCTTGGACTGCATTTAAAGATTTTCAATTAGTAGTTTCCTTAAATCTGGGTACTCAGGATTCAAAATACTTTTGTTTAGGACTGTTGTGTTTCCTCATTTTCTACCCCACTGTCCCAAAGCACAGACATTTCCTTTGCATCACTTTTAGCATATTTAGTTATTTATGTTTTAAAGGAATGAAGAAGTATTTCTAGCATTTAAATGCATGGTAAAAAATGCAGCTATGTTTCTAAAATCATCTACTAGGAAACAAGGTTATGGGATATGTAAATATATTGAACATTCTGTGTGTTAAAAATTGTCATGCAACAAGCACATGGAATTGCAAATGTTAATATTCAAAAATAAGTTATTACAATTAGTCATCATTTATTACTTTTTGCATATAAAAATGGAAACAACCATTCTTTAGCATTAAATATATATTCACAACAATCATTGTTCTGACAGTAAAGAAAGGGTATATACAAATTATTCTGCCAAAAAGAAATACATAAAACAGAAATAGCTTTTAGATTAAAAAGAAATCTGAAGATGCTCCCATCTTCTTCTTCTCCCTTCACTCTTTTCCTTTGTATCTTCACAACATTTGGAATATGTCCAAAAGACCTCCTTTGTTCATTCACATTTCAAAATGAGTCGAACTTTTATAAAACTAAACAAAGATGTTATTTCAGGGCACAAAATTGTCTCTATAGATTCCTGATTGTTTTAAGCCCAAATCTGGGATACTCATCAAAACCAGAAATAACAATATTTGGAGGGAGGGGGGTAATAATGAAAGTGATTAGTCAAATAAAGTAAAACAGATGCTTTCTCTTGATCCATTTCTTTTTTTTTTTTTTTTTTTTTTTTTTTAGAAAATAAAAATTTTTATAATTAAAAAAATTTAAAATTAAAGAACAAGACAAGAGGAAAAAATTTCAGATGTCTCTACCATGTTTTCATAAATCTTCCTTCTGATCCAGTTCTTTTTCTGCCATCTTGCAGCTGTCTTTCAAACGTCACTAATATTGTTTCCCACTTTCAAATTTTCAATGCTAATGAACTAATTACAACTCTGAAGTAAACTAAGTCCTCAAATGTTTCAAAATGCATATACTCTGTTTTCACCTGGAAACTTCTAATTCACACTGGTAGCCTGTGAAAGACAGAAACTATTCATGGAAAACATTTTATTGAGGGTTATCATCAAAGAGAACACATAAAGGACATGTAGCCCAACAATTTCATACAGCACAATTCTGTGCCATTCAACCTTCTCAGCCTAAACAAACAGGGAATTCAGATTAAATATGGCAGAAACGATGCCACTGAATCAAAGTCAAATATGCCAGGCATTAATGCACTACTTGGGGGTATCCAGCCAGCTTGGATATCTATCAGTAAATGCAAATCAGTAAATGTAATAGAATACCTCAACGTCTATAAAGTGCTCAATGTTTATAGTCCAGCAGTTTTTTTCAGTGCAGCAAGGAGGACACTGAAATCACATGTGGAAGCAAACTGACTGGTAATAACTTTGCTATTAACCTACCATTCACCTACTGGATGCTCAAAAAATCCTGGATTCATAATACGACAGGTTTGTGAAATGATACTTTTTCTTTATAAATGACAGTAGGTGACATAAAGCTTTTTTTGTTGGCTTAACTACTGTATCTAACAATTCTGCGAAGACATTTTAATGGAGTAATAAAAAGATTATATGACATGAAAACAACAATAAGTGGAACATTATGCTTTTATTTTTATCTCAAATCAACTTATTCTTTGCAAACCAGACCACTGACCTACCAGTGGAAGGTAAACATCATCTCCCATCATCAAACAATGTTGCTTCCTCTCACTGTCGTTAGATTTCCCTATTCCATATGGAAGATCATTTAGTATTCTACTTCTACTCCCATTTGGAAGGATAATCTTGATTGCTTTATAAACTAAAGATTTGATCTAATTTCTAACCTGAATTTACTCACAGACAGACAAATTTGCTGTTTTGTAGCCTACTTTTAAAAACATCTGATGTTTTGTGCCCAGGGATACTCATTCCCTTCTGTAGGGCCATACATCATGAATACCTATTAAACTTAGGTTTGCATCAATTGCAGCTCAGATGTCTTATGAATAATCAGAACTATAGATCTTTTTCTTCTTCAGTTATTTTCATCCTCTCTGCCCAAGTTACAACAGGTTTTCTAGTTAATTCCTGAGGAAGTGACCTTGAACTACAGTTTCTGTTTCTTAAATCTTGGAATTAGTCCACTCTTTCTATACAATATTTTCATGATTTGTTGTGTTGAAATGTCTTCATGTCAGGAACTTCTTCTGTCAAGGTCAGTTAGCAACATTTTTCAAAGATTAAAGCTCAGATATTCAAGAAGTTTTACAAATGCTTGTTTCTGAGTAGCTTTTAGACCTCAAAACTCCCCATTTAAATTGTATGTTAAAATATTCCGAAGATTCATCATGTCTGGTTTTTTTTTTTATTAAGAAACATAGTTTCTTCAGAATAAAAAGACCATAACATTTTCCAAAAACATGAAACTTTCACATTTGAAATCCAACCCTGCTATTCAGCATGACTTTACCATATAACTTGTCAGAAGCGTGAAACCAGCAGTTTATGCTCTCAATCACATTTGACTAATACACAATCTGAGAGGAACATGGCTATTGATAACTGTAATTTCTAACAATTTGGTCTCCTTTTCACTAAGATATTTAAAAATATGCTGCATGTAAATATGAGTATAGTTATCAAGATCTTCCCTAGGAATGGTACATTCGTAGAGAGACTCTGAGTTCTCATTATTTTTCCAAAGATTTGAGTTTGACTTTCTCTCAGGAACAATGCTGACAGCTGCCCCCCTTTAATGCAGCTCTAAATACATTTCAGCCATTTTGTCTGGAGAGTCAAAGCTACTAGATATATTATCAATTATCTTGGTTCATTGAACACATAGACTGGTAAACATAGATTCCTTCACCGTGATTCCTGACCTCAGATACTATTTTTGACCTATGTATACTATTGAATTAGAAATGTTGGCTCAGCATGTCTATTAGGATATCTTTCATTCTGGTGTTCAAAATAAAATAAAAATAAAAATAAAAATAAAAATCAGTGCTGAAATCCTCCAGTCAGCACGAGTGGTTTGAACAAGTACCAAAACATGTTTAATATTGTGGAAACATATTGTACAGTATATATTACAGACTGACTCCAAACCTTTTTTTTTTCATTCAGCAAATAGACCCTATAAAGAAAGCTGCAGGGCCCTGAAGCAAATCAATTTTTGTGGCCATAAAATTGTTTTCGTAGTTTATTTTCTTACTAGAAGTGAGGATGAATTTCTGATTGATGGTGTTTTCTGATGTTCAATTAATTATATACAACGATAAACAGACAAGGTTGATATCAAAACAATAATGTCAAAAATTAGCAACAAAGAAGTACAAGCAACAGAAAACCTGCAATTCACAGTTTACAGTGATCTTATTGTGTATATAGAGACAGCAAAATTCGAGCAGCAAATAACTAGCTCATCTAGTGTAGCAAGGATGAATCTCAGTAAGTTTCTGCACAAATTCTGCATTATTGTAACGCTAAATTATGGGGTGAAAGTTGTTTTGATGTATTGAGCATTTTGATCCATTCCTGGATATGGAGGATGGACCAACAGGACCAGAAAAAGCAAAAATTCAGTTTTTCAATTCAATTTAATTCAAATTCAATTGAATTCAACAAAAAATCAATTGCTACAGAATGCAAAAAGGAGACTATTTCAAGAATTATAATCCCTCCCTGAAAAAAGACCCCAAAATATATAATCAAATAATCAATTTATAGAGAAGTAAAATATACAAGAAGCTAGCATAGATCGGTCAGAACAAATCACATTAAGAAAAAACACTTCTTTCTATTACCAACTAACAGATTTTTTGGGTTGTGTTATACATCTTGAATTAAGGGAGGCTTTTGACACTAGTGCACATGATGGTATTGCGAGCCAATTAAAGAATTAAGATTGTAACAAGTGAAATCTTCCATAGGCATGTTGCAATAATGTTGGAGGAAGGAAAACATTGTCTTTAATTTACATAAAATATGTGGTGTTGTTCAGCCTAAGAAAAGCAAAGAAGGATAATATTGCTCAAACACAAAATAAGCTGTTACAGATGAAGAAATTTTCTGTTTTTAATTTACTTATGGTGGACGTAAGAGGTTGTAAACTGCAATGGGAAAAATCAGAAAACCCTTAGGAAAAAAAAACTTGAGTGCTTTGGACTAGGGATTCAGACTTTTGGGAAGCAAGAGAGAAAAACGGAGGAGTCAGGGCATTTACTCACACTGGAGAAATTTACAAACAGAGAAATTCTGTTTGGAATGGAATAGGTTGATACTGCCTTGATTGAGGAGACAAGATTAAATTTAGCACAATACGATTCAATGTTTAGATGCTAACTCCCTTGCCACTGAGGTCTCTGCTGTTCACTCAGTACCAGCTTTCAAGTTCATTGGTGGCTATGTAGTTTCAGTTTTAAACATCTCTAGAAAAAGAAAGATATAACAACCTCAAAATATGATAAATTGATTTGGAAGCTGATACAAATGTGCTGCCTCACTTATCTTTAGTGCTGCCTGACATGAAATAGCAAATTTGAGGTGTGTATGTTTTTGCAGGGAGGTTACAATATTCCACAGCAAAGGTAATAAATAATAAAAAACAAATGAGAAACTCTTAGTGAAACGAGAAGCCTTATTTCAGATTATGGAACTACCTTGTGTCTTGCTCCAATTTATAGGATGGAGTGGAGGTTCTTTTAATATATGTATACCTGATGGCAAGATTAAGACACAAGAGATTAGATGTTAGTTTGACCAGTTTATTACAAATCCTAGTCATCTAGGGAGATGGGAAAGGGAACATGGGCCATAGAAAAGATAGGAAATAAAACAAAGGAATCTTTGTATAAAGAGGGAGATAGTCATCACCATGTGTCCAGCTTGGTTTGTAGTTCAGCCATTGATCTTCAGTAGTGGTGGGTTGTCAGGCATTATTGTTTGGCTGACAACAACAACTGTAACTAGCTTTCCAATGGCAGCACTTATTTACAAGTCCAAAGTGGTCAAGTCAGCTCTCTTTGGAGTGACAGCTCAAATCCAAAGTGGTTGAGTCAGCTCTCTTTGGAGTGGCAGCTTATGGCTTTTGGATCTCAGCAGAAACTCCTTTGTTCCCATCTTCTGGGACTTTCCAGCAGATGAGGGATCAGAGAGGTACCCACCTGCATCCTATTTTTCACAGGACACCATGGTATCATTCCACAATTTTCTCATGCCGAGCTGAAGTTATTTGGCCACAGGCCAGATCTTCCACAAGTAAACATTCCTGAGCACTCTCTTCTAGAGGCAAACAGCTGCAAAGAAAAATGCTTTCAAATGTAAAATTGTTCACACAATGATGTTGACTGCCACATGGCAACACCCACCTCTCATCTGGAGAAGTCAGACTCTTATCACAAAAAATGCCTCAGAAAACAAGCTTTGAGCCATTCAGACACCTTGCTTACTTTACTTTGTTTGCAAAATGAAGGTGACTATATTTTATTATTTTGTTGGGCATTTTTCATGGGCATAATGTCCTTATTCCAGCAAAATTTCCTGGAAAAAAATAAAAATAAAAAAAAAAAATTGAAAACTGTTTAAGAAAAACCATAAAGTAGGCTCTTCTTTTACCCAGTAGATGTCCCTTCAGCTACCATATCAACATCAACCCTTCAACTACCCATTAACATCAACCAATCAATTGTGGACCAATATAATAAAATAGCAGGCATTATTTTCAGAATAAACCCCAAAGACCAACCCCTTCCCCCCATCCCCAACCCCCTCCACCCCCCCCTGCTGTGGGTAGTGTTGCCAACCACTAAATTTGGCACTAGATCACATTGCCCAGGGGCCCATCCAACCTGGACTTGAACAACTTCAAGGACGGGGCATCCAGAACCTCGGAACCTCTCTGGGCAGCCTGTGCCAGTCATCTTCACCACCATCACCACCATCTCTGAGAAAAAAATTTGTCCCCAGCATCTAATCCCTTCTTTCAGTTTAAAACCATTCCCCTTTGTCCTATTGCTATGATTATGTAAAAAGTCTGTCTCCCTTTTGATTAAAAGTTCCTTTTAAGTACAGGAGGGCTGCAATGAATGCTCTTCAGAGTGTTCTCTTCTTTGAATAGAACAAAACCAGTTCCCTCAACCTTTCTTCATAGGAGGTGCTACAGCCTGATCATTTTTTGTTGCCCTCTTCTGGATCAATTCCAGCAACTCCACATCCTTCCTGTACTAGAGGCCTCAGGCCTGGACATAGTACTCCAGATGGGACCTCACAAGGGCAGAGTAGAGAGGGATAATCACCTCCTTCGTCCTGCTGGCTACCCCTCTTTTGATGCAGCCCAGGATACTACCAGGGCTGCAAGTGCACAGTGTTAACTCATGTCAAGTTAACGCATGTTTAATACAGCAAAATTCGAAGCTCTCCTCAGCATGGCTGCTCTTCCCTCAGATTGTACATTTATCTGGGATTGCTCCTGTTGCACTTCATTATATTCTCATGGACCCACTTCTAAACTGCCTTTCTTGATCTCTTCTGTGCCAAGCCTAGGAGAAGACAAGGTAAATTATTAATCTAATTATTCCTATCATCATCATTTCTGTGTTCTTCCTTTAGGCACGCAGATGAACTTCTTATCACATAAGAAGTACTACATTATACTGAGTATTCAGTGATTTAAAATTATGTAGTGATTGGAATACAATTTTTAGTGAAGAAAGACTTATGAATATGCTTTAGCACAGTTCTATCTTCTTCTCTGAAAATTATGAAACTGTTCCTAAACTACTTTGGTAGATTTTCATCTAACAGGATGGCTTGTCCCATAAAAACAGCAGTATGTACAGTTGTAACAAATTCTTTCTGTACAATAAAATAGATGTTTTGCTTTAGAGATAAGAACTGGGGAAGACATGATGAAATTAAATAGACATTTTAAAACTATTTTAACTTTCCTAATTTCCATTTCACTTAAAGAGTTCTCAGAAGTTTCAGAAATAATCTGAAGATCACTGAACATATAGATCAGTTTTCTTCCCTATATTCTACCAGTAGAATTCCCAAGAAAATGTGATGAGTTCCTTGCTCCTACTGGTAATACTGGTAATTCTCCCAAGAGTTCCTAGAGTGCAAAACACAAGTTAATGTTAATCTTATATCTTTTATTTATCACAGCAGAAAATTCTCCCTGGTTCATCTGAGGAAAGCATACCTTGTTGAGCATCTGTTCCTTATCATCTATACTTCTAAATCAAGATTTTCCCTGTGATATCTAAGAGAATCACAAATGTATTAAACTAACAGAGGGAGATCTCTTTATCTTGCCTTCCCCTCCTTCTGCATTTCTCTTGTAAAGGTTATTTTAAAAGAAAAAATGAAATGTTCCGCTTTGACTTATTATTTGGTACATTACCTCAACGTTACTGTTGTTGCTGGGAAACATTGGGAATGAAGGGGGGATTTCACATTGCACAAGAAGTTTTAGATATGCTATCTCTCATTCTGCTTACTTTTCCATGTCACCTGATCCAAATGCCAAGCCCAAATCCTCAGGCATACAAAAAGCACGTCCCATTTACTTTGTTTCTTTTTCCATGCACAAAGGTATATCTAATGTTTTGTTGCAGTTGTTTTGCCTTCCACTAAAGAGAAAGGAATATCATTACCAAATTCACTGTGAAATAAACTAATTGAAACCGTTGCCATTAGAGTAATCATAAGCCAGGTCATTTATGTATGGATAAATTGAAATGTCTGCAGATGTTCATCTACAAAATAAATGCTCTGTACAATATTAAAGAAGTTATTCATAATTCGAATATTATGTTTTCTTCAATACCTGTAACTGATGTTCTCCTCGAGATTTAGTCGCTATACAATTATTTATCTCTCCAATATGAATGGAAATATGTAACAAAGGAATGTAATATGTAACGCGTAAAATTTATTGCATGAAGAAATTATTCGTAATACATATAAGTGCCTCTGTTCTACGCTTCCTGGAAAAACATATTACATAGTTTTAGCAAAGATGGTTTTGATCTTAACGTAGAAATAATTTTAGCAGCTCCATTCCCTTAATTGGATTTGACATGCATTGTAAACCAAACAGTACCCTTCAATCAGCTACAAAAATAAGCCAAGCTTTAAAAATCACGCAGCTGCAGACATTTACAACACGCATTCAGAGTCACTAGCAGGTCTATGCATTGTTTTTTTACTTACACAAAGGCTAAACAAACCATTCATACTTGTAGAGACTGAGGTTAGATGCTGCAGAGCACCAAATGTCCAGAGATGTACTTAAACAAAAATGTGGTTCTAAATATAATCTTACTCCCAGATGGATTTCAATTATGTATTTAAACCAAGGTGCACATTTCAGAACTTTGATAGATGAATATGAATTTTTTTACTCTTTCGGCGATTATGTCGTAGGAAAGAAGAACTTTTGATAACTTTTTCAAGCAAAAACCAAAGTGTATAAAACAGACTGGAACATCATAGAAGATGTAATTACATGCTATGATGTATTTCTTATTCAAAGAATTTTGCAAAAACATCTATACATGTCTACTGTTTAAAAAGTACCTTTTCAAGTGGCTACTCTGGCACACTGTGAAAGTACTGTTGAACCTTAAAAAAAAAAAAACAGCAAAACACAATTGTATGGGTAGCATGGGCACATCTGTCATCACTGTGAGCAAAATGTTTACTTTAGCAAACAGTACTCTACTCAATTTCAAAGCAAATTATTTGAATTTAAATTCCACAGGAGAGTTTCCCCACTTTCTTGTAAGCCTTGTTGGTTTAAAAATATAAAGCTAATGATGGCTTCCAGAAGAAGATGAATGAAGTTTTGCACTTTTCCTAGTTTTAGGCAACACAGAGGAGATATTTACTACTTATTACTTATTCAACTGATAGTCAGATACCTTTCACCTTTGACTGTTAATGTTTCAGCTGTTGTTTTAGCTAGACTAAAAGTCATTATTTTCCCTTTCTGAAGACCACAGTGTTTCATATATAAACACTGAGAGTTTTCTTATTGTTTACATTTGCATCCAAATATTCTCAACATCATGTTGTAACATAATTTTTTATTTTCAAATTGTATTTAGGCTCCAAGACGACTCTTGTTTTTTCTCAAGATCTTTCATTCTTACACTTTTCGTAATAGCAAGAGTAAGGTAAATTCCTATTTGTGGCATAGGTATTTCTTTTAATGAGTATTTACTTGGGTAAATGATCGTAAGCATAATTGAGCAAAATATAGGAAGAGTTAATTAAGCACAGCAATTATTTATGTCATGTGTTTCCAGAGAGAAATCATTAGTTGAGTATCTGGATTCTTGAAGTTATAGAGAGTGGGGTTTGAAGAGAAGTCAAATTATCTGTGAAGTCAAAATGAAAATTCTATTCATGAGTAGTCCTACTTCCCACAAAACTCAATCTTGTACCATAAATAAATAAATGAATAAATGAATAAATGGGCCAATGACAATCTACTGGTAGAAGAAAAGCAGTAGGCGGAGTTAGTGCGTACAGGATTCAGTACTTCATGATTAAGCCACAAGATCCAGCGAAGAAACTGCACTCACAAGAACACTCTGTGTTTTAGAAAGTCAATAAAATGAATTTATGCCAGCCAAAGTTTCTTATATTTGGACTGAAGTTATGTTTTTGTGGAGGGAAAAAAAAAAAACAAAAAAAAAAAACTAACAGCATTCAGTAGTCAGTGGAGTAGAGAACTTATTTCTATCTTCTTCCTGTCTCTAGCTTTAAAAAAATAATTATTATTCATGGCTTAGGAACCTAACTAGAACTCCAGAGCCAGATGGTTGCAGTATTGTTTACGGCATTTGCATGGAGAATGAAAGCTGGAGACATGGAACCTCTTCTACCAGTTCTAAACTTGAACTCCCTCCTCTCTCTTCCCTGGCATGTACTAATGGATAATTAGAACAAAATTGGATAATAATAACAAAATTTCACTGCCACTTCCACAATTCTGGTGACTTTCAGCAGAAAACAACTAACTTCAGTCTATAGCAATATTTATGAACTAACATGTGGGAACTAAGAAGAAATTTCCAAACAATTATTACTTTCCTGTGGTCAGTTATGTCAGTATTGAATATCTGTACCTAATTTCACACACACTTCCATGTTTTTTTGATGTTTCTTGCTGGCTATGTATGAGCTTAGCAGATATGAACACGGCACGAATGATACTTCTCATCAGCAGCTGCTTCTGAATTTCACATCCAGAGTGGAATGCATAGCCATGAACATATACTTAAATCTTTGCGAAATGGCTTACTTTCATGAAGATGACCCAAATTTATTGACATTGTGCAATTTTCTCCTGGATATCAGCATAAATTGCAATGTCTTGAAGTTAATTATTAATTATTGATGAGACTTTAAAACTAATTTATTAAGGAAATTTCCTAAAATTAAAATATGTTTAACCTTCTCTAATTATCAGGAAAAAAGCAACAGCATAAAAATACCCAGCTTCACTCTCATATTTGAATGAATGTTCCATTTAATGTTTAAGATGTTATAATGATTACTGTATTTATTGTAAAATTACATAAGGCTCCAAACAGGCCTAATTTAAAGCCCACTGAAATCCTTGAATAAATTTCATTGTTTTCATTGGTAATTGGATCAGACTACTGGACACAAGGAATAATGATAAGTAATCAGTAAGAGAACGAAAATAAATCTGGTCTCTTATGAAAACAAGGTAAAAGCTACCATGTATTATGTAAAAATGCAAGTGGGGAAAGTAAGAAAAAGACAAACAAAAAACACAAATGGGATATCCTGAACTCAATTAGATCATTTCAACGAAATGTTTGCTGGTGACCTTCCACTGGGTGATAAGCATAATTGGAAATTGTAATGTATTATGAATTCCAGTGAACAGTTCAAAAGCTCAAATTCTCTTTTGTCCACCAGTCATTAATTCATACAAGGAAGGAATGTTTCGCAGTTAGTGTGCTAGTATGTAATTCAACATGTGCTAAATATCAATGAGTCCTATCTTAAAATATATAGCTATGCTCCAGATAATGACTTCTGGAATTTGCAAAACTATTATATCTCATTTTCACTTTGAATGTGTACAATACTCAGTGAAAATTTCAGTTGTGTTTGTGTCCTGATAAAGGCAAAACCATTTCCATAACCTAAAACTCTTCCCTCAAGACTCAGAAGCTGTCAAATTCTTTTTTTTTGTATTGTTTTTTGTTGTTTTGTTTTGTTTTGTCCAGACTTCATGTTGTCATCTAGAGATAACTTCATCCCTACAGTATGACAATTTTTTCCCATCACCAGTGTTATATTTACTGCTACATTTTTATGTAAGATACAATAATATCACATTATATATTTCTCATTTGTTCATTACTTCTTTTTCCCCTTAGATTTCTAAACGTTTCATTGAATAGAGATTTATTAGTGCTCGCTAGCCCGACTTAGTTATCTAGCTAGTTATATAATCTTAAGTTCATTGACATCTATCTGGTAGGGAATTATACCTTTCATCAAAATATAGTAAACATAATTTTGGCCATTCTGTACTACTCTTTAAATAGATATTTCCATTTAGATAACCTGCATAAAAAGGAATGAAAAGTCAGTCTAAAAGCGAAGACTGGAAAATAGAGGTGAATCACAAAAGGCAAATTCTGTCATGTTTGTATTACCTTTGTTGAAATAAGTGCTGGGTCATAAAAGCCTCCCTGTTTGCTAATTTGTAGCTGAACTGAGATGCTAGTATACATAAAGCCCTATTAAAACCCAAAAGGAGCTATTCATGCTTTAGAGGCTGCCAGTTTATGGTTTCAGATAGATTCCAGGTCTATGTACCAAAAATCCTTGCAGAGAACTAAATATGCTGCTATTCCAGTATATTTTTACTGATCTAAATGACGTCAGTTTCCAAAATTGTACAGTGAGGTTGATGATTAAATTATAAACTTTAAATATTGCAAAATATCAGTTATGTTTTCACAATGAGAAGGATATATATCACGCTGGAAGTTTTTAATAGAATATGTTCTGGGAGTCTTAAAAATATTTTTCCCTCATTGTTTTGTAAGATGAAAATTATTGACCTTGTATGTAGACATATATTTAAAAAAAAAAGGTTATGAGGATTCATGATTTAAATTATTACCCATTACACAGCTTAGACCACAGTCTGAGATTCCTTGAGTTCTTCCAAAATGTGAGCTTTCAGAAGACCTATGGACATTCCATGTACCTTGTGTAGACAGTTACTGACCTTGCAATGTGCATATATATTTCTTTATGTTTACTCGTAACTGGAATTGATTTAGTTACCTACATAGGTATATATGTAAAGAAGATGCTGAAGGTAAGTGCTAAGAATCAAATTAAATAAAGCATGTACATATATCATTAATCCTTGGCTATGGTCAACATAAAAGAATTATGGTAGCATTCAAATGAACAATTAGGTGATATATCCACTATAAAGTTCAGTTCTCATCCACTTTTAGCTGTGTCTATGCCTAAGTGGTGACAAAATCAATAAACTTCCATTTAAATTATCTCTAGAGTATTTTTCATTTACCGGTACAGAGAGATGTTGCTGTATGTTGCTTTGAGTATGACTAATTTTGTGGCTTTCATTCTGAGGTTTCTCTCTCTCCTTATTTACTATAAACACAGCTGATTAACATCAAAGATCCAGCACTTAGAGAAGTGATTGTGCAATTGAGCCCCAGAAAATACCACATTTTGTTTTTTGAAACTTTAGGGACAATGTACATAAGCATTTAGAACTTTCACTTATTTTTTTTCTATAAAGGCATTAAAATGAAGTATAACAAAATTCAAATGTACACTTTAAACTCACTAAAAGGTAGAGGAGGGTTTTTTTTTCCAAATTTAGAGAACTGTTCTCATGCTGTCACACAAGGACAGCCAAAGTTGTAGTAAATTAGTGCTATTGTTAAGAAATATGAATTTTATTATATTTCTTATTATATTTTAACAGTTTACTCATTGCAAAGTATTTTAGTCTAAGAAGAGACCATCCAGAGTTCCCAGGTTGTAATAACTTGGGCATGTTGTGGAGGAAATGACAACTTTTTTTTTTTTTTTTCACAATTACAGAAGAAAAATCTTTTAGCAAGATGAGCAATCTATGAGTGCTGCTCTGAAAGTAATACCTCTTATTATCTTGGCCCATGACATCAGGGGTGGATATTGGTGATATAATAGTAGAGATTAAGCATCACATCTGTATTTCATTACATTTTTTTTTGCTGTTTGACAGATGGTGACAGAGGGGCAGTCTGACAAAATGGCATCTGATGTGGAAGTGCAGATGAAGAAAAGATGTGCAAATAAATTCCTCGAAGAGAAAAAAAAAAATGGCACCCGCTGACATTCATCAATGCCTGCTCAATGTTTATGGAGACCAAACAGTGGGTGTTAGCATAGTGACGTGGTGGGTAGTGTGTTTCAGCAGTGACATCAGCAGTGTGTCTCCTCTACTTTTCAGGAGCATGGCATGAAGGCTCTTGTTTATTGCTGGCAAAAAAGCATATCTAATGGTGGTGACTGTGTTGAAAAAGAGTGTTTTTAGCTGAGAATTTGTTCCATCAAATCATGTTATTGTGCTCTTTATATTTGTTGTTATTTTAATGGATAAAAGCAGGAAGCATTACTTTTGGAGTAGCCTACATATTTTACTATTATTTACAGAAATTAAGGTCTCCAGTTAAGTGAAACAGGACAAGAGGAAATGGTTTTAAGTTGAGGGAGGGAAGATTTAGGTTGGATGTCAGGGGAAAGTTATTTACTGCAAGAGTGGTGAGGTGCTGGAACAGGCTGCCCTGAGAGGTTGTGGATGCCCATCCCTAGAGGTGTTCCAGGCCAGATTGGTTGGTGGCCCTGGGCAGTCTGGTCTAGTATTAAGTGGGGATGTTTGTGGCCCTGCATATGGCAGGAGGGTTGGAGATTCATGATCCTTGAGGCCCCTTCCAATCCTGGCCATTCTGTGAATGTCTGTGAATTCTGTGAAAAAAATATCTGTGCATGTCTATCATTTTAATCTCATCAGTTTCACTGTAACTACATGTACATGTAGTTTGACTACAATTTAAGTCATTCTCAGCATTATGAATCTTAAGAGTAGACATATTTTGAAAAATCTATGCTAGGTAGCAATACTGTGACACTAATATATTTTAATAGATACTTGTTATTCATTCTTTCACGAAATGTGAGCTTTCAGAAAGGCCACGATCATTTCACAGAATCACTGAATTGTAGGTGTTGGACCAGTGAAGATCATCCAATCTGCTGCTAAAGCAGGTTTTTTTTTCAGGAAGTTACACAGGAAAGTTTCCAGGTAGGTTTTTTGTATCTCCAGAAAAGGAGATACAAAACCTCTTTTGGCAGCTTGTTCCAGTGCTCTGTCATTCATTTCACAGAATCACAGAATCACCGAAACACCAATGTTGGAAAAGACTTACAAGATCGTCCAGTCCAACCATCTACTTATCACCAATAGTTCTCACTAAACCATATCCCTCAATACAAAATCCAAACTTTCCTTGAACACCTCTAGGATCGGTGACTTCACCACCTCCCTGGGCAGCCCATTCCAGTGCCTGACTAATCTTTCAGAAAAGTAGTATTTCCTAACATCCAGCCTAAATCTCCCCTGGCACAGCTTGAAGCCATTCCCTCTAGGTCTACCACCAGTTACATGAGAGAAGAGGCCGACCTCCAGCTCACTACAACCTCCCTTCAGGAAGTTGTAGAGAGCAATAAGGTCTCCCCTGATCCTCCTCTGCTCCAGACTGAACAATCCCAGCTCCTTCCATCACTCCCCATAAGGCCTGTGTTCCAGACCCCTCACCAGCTTTGTCGCCCTTCTTTGAACCCGCTCCAGGGCCTCAGTGTCTTTCTTGCAGTGAGGGGCCCAAAACTGAACACAGTACTCGAGGTGCGGCCTCACCAGAGCTGAGTACAGGGAGACAATCGCTGTCCTGTTCCTGCTGGCAGCATTGTTTCTGATGCAAGCCAGGGTGCCATTGGCCTTCTTGGCCACCTGGGCACACTACTGGCTCATGTTCAGCCGAGCATCAATCAATACCCCCAGGTCCATTTCCTCTATGCAGTCTTCCAGCCACTCTGCTCCAAGCCTGTAGTGTTGCCTGGGGTTGTTGTGGCCAAAGAGCGGGACTCGGCATTTGTCCTGTTGAACCTCATCCCTTTGGCTTCAGCCCAGCCATCCAGCCTGTCCAGATCCCTCTGCAGGGACTCGCTATGCCCAGGCAGATCAACACTTCCAGCCAACTTGGTGTCATCTGCAAACGCACTGAGGGTGCACTCAGTGTCCTCATCCAGGTCGTCAATAAAGAAATTGAAGAGGACAGGCCCAAGCACCAACTCCTGGGGAACACAACTTGTGACCACTCACCATCTGGATTTAGGTCCATTCACTACCACTTTCTGGGCCCAGCCTTCCAGCCAGTTCCTTATCCAGTCAAGAGTGCACCTGTCCAAGCCATGGGCTGCCAGCTTCTGCAGGAGAATACTGTGGGAGACAGTGTCAAAATGATAGACATGCACAGATAATTTTTTCACAGAATCCACAGATATTCACAGAATGGCTGGGATTGGAAGGAACCTCAAGGATCATGAATCTCCAACCCTCCTGCCATATGCAGGGCCACCAACATCCCCATTTAATACTAGACCAGACTGCCCAGGGCCCCATCCAGGTAGTCAAATTTCTTCTACACAGAAAGAGTATCAGCACTTGGTTGCATGGTAAACATTGCAAAAAGAATGATCTGAAAGAAGACAGTGGCAGTCAGCACAGGACTCAGAAAATGACTCTTCCAATTCATGGTATAACTTTTAGAATGATAACAGGGAGAAATGGGCAGAAGGGAAGGGTCTGGGAAGAGTATAGTTCAGCAAGGCTACAAATCAGTTATCAGTACTTGCAGTTTGCTTATTTGCTATTCTATTTGTCATGTTTCTCATTTTAAATTAAAATGTAAGCTGTCATTATTTTAGAGTGATATAAAGAGAAAAGCATTAACAGTCAGATCACAAAACGTTGGTACGTTTTTAACTACAGGATTTTCAAGTGCTCCAATAATCTTCATTCATGGACAACCCCCAGGAAAGAATCACTCTTCAAGAAGTTGCTACTAAATCTAATCTACAATAAAATGCAGGTTAATTCATTTATTATCTTGATGTAAAAGGTTAACCCTGCATGCAAGTACTAAAACAGCATTTTATATAAGGCTAGCATGTTATTGTTTTAATACTGTCTACTGAGATTTTTATATATACACGCACAGACAAACATCCATATATATATCCATATATACATTTGTTTGTCTATATTTATGCAAATCAATTACACAGAATTGGAGATAGAGAACTCAGTTTTGTAGCACTAAAATCTATGAAATAGTGTCCCTACAGCTGCTTTCTGCAGGATCACATCAACATTATTTTCATGTCATTTTCTTTTAAAAAGAAACAGCACCACCTTGTATTCTGAAATAAAGCTACAGCTATTTGGTATCTTAGTGGCTATACAATATGTGCACATGCACAGAAACAGTTATTCACCAAAAAAAGAAAAAATAGAAATGTCAAATAGAACACTAAAACTTGAAACTTCAGTTCAATTGTATTTTTAGAAGATATTATTACAAGAAGCTGGAGAGGTATTTGAAATTGAACTTTCTTTTTGTTACTGAAAACTGTAGAGTTGTGTTCTGGTTTTGAAAAAGATTAGGTTCAATTTACATTATCCACAGGATCATGCTACTTGTTTTCTGATCTAAACAATGATAGATGTTTGTGAAAATGCTTTAGAAACAAAGTTCCAAAAAGGTCTGTATAAATTATTCATCAACTATACTCATTAGATGATACTTGCTCTGCTGCACTTTAAATGTTTGTCATTGAAAGCACAAATAATGCAATATGATGGAGGTAACTAGCCATCCTCCACTGAGAAGAAAAGTGAATTTTTATGCAAAGCACAGCTGAAAAAATTATTTGTCCAAATTTTATACCGAAAGTTTATGAATACATTAGAAGTAAATTATTATCTGTCCATAAATCATCCTTAATAAAAATGAATGATATTTGTAACCAGTCTTTAACTGTTCTTAGAGACAAAACCATTTCCTCTCTTGTTGCATCATGCTTGTTAAGACAAAGATGACTGGAAAGCTCACCTTCAATCAGCTGCACTTTTTTAACTATTGCATTAGTGTACCAAACTAGCGTACCTTCCAGAAGTGGAACTCATTAAAACTGCAGTCAAGTACAGTGTCATGTCTCATTTTTTTACCTCTTCATTGCCTACAACGCCCTTCAGAGGGCAGGAGACAAGTGTTCTTTCACTACCAATTTTGATTTTTCTATTTCTAGACACTGATTTCTCCCACGTCACTCATTTTCCAAGATCTAAGGGCAAGATTCAACATTCAGTCAGTAAACCTTGACTGAATTGCAGTCTAATCCTTATGTAAAACCAAAACGTAATCACTGTTAATGTTCAGAAAAGAATTTGGATTTGACCTCAACTGCTGCTAAGAATTTTTAAATGTCAGTATACGCATAAAAACACAGTTAAACTTATGCCTATAAATGGTCTTGGACAAACTGCTAGATAAAGGATTTTCTGAAATTTCATGGGAACTTTTAGAATATGAAGGTCTGAACTTTAAGGAAGGGCAGAGCAGCTGGAACCATGATATCAGCACAGCTGCAAGTGCTGGCTCCTTTTTCATAAGCAGTAATCGGGATTAGTTGGGTACAAATATTGCTGAGTTAGGCACCTTTAGAACTCACTAGCAAAAAAAGTATTTTGATTTTCCGGCTTGCAGAAATTTAAAAAAAAAAAAAACAATGCGGCGTGTATACAATCAGTTCAAAGGCACACAGACTCCTGGAGAGCTTGGCATCATTTGCAGGTCATTCAATTCTAAGAGATTAGTGAGAAAGAAGACAACATGAAAAGAAAGACTAAAGCAAAGAGGAAGACTAAACATAAAATGGTGACTGCAGAAGAAAAGGAGAAGGCAGACAGAATTGGCATTATTATTAAAAACCACAAAAATGACAGCATTATCTGAACCAGAGAATTATTTAAGATCTTCAAACATTGGACTCATCCCATTGGATTCATAGCTACATAGGCTCTTCCTGCCTAATGTTTTCTATATCTTTCACTAGCAACTTTCTTTTGGTATATTCCAAGTAATTTTATCATTTTGGAACAGACTTTTTAAAAACTTGAAAGGATTTTGAGAAAATTTAAGCTGGCTTTATGGCAGCTGTTGCCCAACTGTGAAAGTGCTAGAACTCATTCATTCATGAGATCTCTCATGTAGAACCTACTTTTATGAGCTTCTCTGCTTTTTGCAATTGAAACTGAATTCCAAAAATAACTTTATTCAGTCTCCATAGAATCCATAGCTGCTATTGGAGCAATCCTACAATCTACAACAGGAGAGAAACATTCACAAAATACAGTAACAATGACTTAAAAAATAACATGAACAAAAAACGTCTTATTGCTTTTGCTCTCCCTTTTTGTTTGCAAAAGCTAGGTAACTAATACATTCATCTAAGAGAAAAGAGTGATGTTCTTGATGATCCTGAGATTTTGTGTGAGCCAGAACTTTTCACATAGTTGACGCAATAGATTGTGATCAATGTTTAGGAGAGTTAATGAGCAGATGGAAGATTTATGTCCTTAAAAAAAAATTGAGGTCTTTAATAAGGCAGAAACTCACTGTCATGAATAGAAATTTGCATTTCCTATCACGCTTTTCATAATCTTTTTATCTACACTTTTTCTTTGACATCGTGATAGAAACAATGTTGTTCTGTTTCTTGAAATCCCCTGCCTGTGGGACAAAACTATATATATATAAATACATTCCCAGGAGCAACTATTGAAGATAATGAAGTGTAATTGACTTACTATTTCATAACAGTTTCATAAAGTAAAGAATAAAATGCTGATTGACATGAGCAACCACATTTTGATTTAAATGTATTTCGATATTTCTACAATTCCCACACAACCACAGCAGGAGCAGCAGATCTCCTAACTTCTATGAAGAACTCTGTCTGCCCCTTTCACTTAAAAATAATAGTTGCAGTGGATATATTAAAGCCCTTTCCTGTGCATTTTTGTAGAATTCTTAATAATGACTTATTCCACGTATGCAAAGCATACATACACATAATGTTGTTTACATCATCTTTAATATTTAGCAATTTCTAGAACATTCTACATATAAATAATATAATATTTTTGTTTAGTTTTGTTTCATCAACAAATGGTTTTTTAAATATATATATATATTTACTTTCTTCATTTAGTATTTGTGATAGCCTTTTTGAATTATTCATAAATATTACTCTTTATTAATTATCTTCTTTAGCTAACCATAAGTAATTTTGGACTAGTAAGCCACTACATTAAAATAAATGTAACCATTCTGTTTCTGTTTCTAGCCTGAAATGTAATGGAAAGATCCTTTTATCCATTGCCTTTTTTTTTTTTTTTTTTTCCCACAGAAAATTCATATATAAGAATAAATCAATTATATTTTGAATATGGAAAATTACGTAAGAATTTTCTAAGGCTGAATCAATGTTTCTATGTGATATTATATCAGTCTTTAACATTCCTATATAGAAAATAGTTTAATTTGCATTTGCACTAATTATTAGTCCACATACTATGTTTGCTTTTAGTCTATGAAATGTTCTCTAGAAATACAAAAGCGCACTGAAGTTAATATGTTGAAATACAGTGTATGCTCTAATTTATGTACTTATAGCATTGCAGCTGAGGGGTTTGCTTGGTGGAATATTCTGCCTCTTCTACTGAATCTGAGAGCGTGAATCTTCAATTAGAGGATGTGAAATAAAAGATATGTATTACATGTAGTCCTTCACTAGCATCAGTTCTTTTCCTGATTATACTAAATAAGTGAAGGGAAAAATGATTTTTTCGGATACCCATTGTGACATGAGAGAGTCACTGACTAAGAAATATATATGAAAGTAGTGGTCCAAGAGAGTTTCATGCAAGAAAACATTTTGCATTCCTTCCTGATATCTCCTCCTTGGCCAACAGGACATGGTTTCACAGCTGTTAATGTGTGCAGCTTCAGTCATTCATTCCAACATGAGCACTTGTCAAAAGTGGTAAGCTGCTTTTCTGTATTTTTTCTTTACTGTACCATAAGCAAAAACTAAAAGTAATAGAAGTAGAGTTATTAGAAATTGATGCAACACTTGTCCTTGGTAGAGATATTTCTTTTTCCTACTTTTTATAAAGTGATAATATTATTAGTGTGATTACTGTATGAAATCCAATCACAGTGTGTGAGAAGAAAAATAATACAAATTTGAAATTAGAACAAGCAGCTTAACATCTTTCAGAGTTGCTCCTGGTATTTCTCTCTCATCAGGCTCTGGCAAGAAGCCCAAGGCCTGAATGGTTTTGTACATTTTATTTATTAATATTCACTGGAAACAGATTAACTTCCTTTGTGCATTATTTTTTTTATTTTTTATTATTTTGTTATTGTTTCACCTGCCATGGGAAGAAATAGCAAGCACGCTGATGAATATAATGAAGGTGGCCTATTTTCAGTGTGATGAAACTATATACATATAGTTTCATTCTATAGTGAAACTATAAGTGCCTTTGGTTCAACTTTTGGAATGCTACTGTACTTTTTCTAGTTCCTACAGGGGAAAAAAAAAAAAAAAAAAAAAAGGATAAGAGAAAAAAGAAAACACAAACTACAGTAAGGAGATGTTTGCATGAGGAATTGAGAATCTGATCTTCCATCCTTAAACAAAGCCAGCTTCTTCTGCCACACTCCTGGTTTGTACTAGTTTTAGATTCAAGTTCTCTTTTACTCAGTTTGAGTGAGGTCTAAAATGGGAATATAAAACTACAAGATTTTCAGTTGAATCTTTAAATGAACACAGAGATTATAGCTATTCTTACTAACTGAAAAGTTTTCTGTGCATTTCACTTTTCAGCCTTGTTCGTTAATGATACAGGTCTCCTTTCCAAACATTAATATTGTGCCACTTGGTTTTATGCATATGAGGTAGATGAGCATAGGTTACAAGTTGGTGTAAAATCTTCAGTGACCACAGTGTATCATTCACTCCACAGCCATCATCCAGAGATTGCCAATACATCTTTATAGTACAGATTTGAAAAGATGTAATTAAAACTGCTGTATTTGGAGTTATTCCAAGAACTGAGTCACAGTCAGCTTTTTTCCCCAGAGTAGATCTACTTTCAACAAAGTGAATATGGAACGTAACCCTTACAAGTGATGAAGATGTAACTCAAAAATAACTAATTTGCTCCTAAAAACCTAGGGTCAAAGTTTCAGATAACTACTTCAAAAGGCATGTTGTGCTTGATTTTCATAGTTGCAGATTAATAGCCTTCTCATTTAATATACAGTTGCTTGCATGCTATTTTTTTCAAGTATATCAGTCAGCCTTTGTCTCTCTGTTCCTGAATCTTGAACATCAGTGTCATCAAAATATTTGACACTGAATCCTTTTTTAAAATTTACTTATTGGATAAGTGTTGCTTGTTCATTTATTTTTCCCCATGGTGTTAACATTCTTTAAATACTACAGTAAGTCACTTTTAGCTGCCTTATATATGCAGTTCTCAGAAATCAATCCCATCTCCCTTGCAGACATTTTAGTACTTCTCCCTCAGCACTACATACCTAAAAAAACCTCTCAGAGTTCTTCATATATTTCAAGTGTTGAGATGCCTGGAATTGAGCATAGAATTCCTGACACAACCTCATAAGAGCTATTCAGAGTTTAACACTTCATTTCTGCATGACTTCACACTTCAGTACAAGCAGACAAAAAATCTCATTTGCCTTCTTCCCTAGAGAAACACTGAATGACTGCATTTACAATTTAATGTCCACAACTATCCCAATGTCTCTCTTGCTATCCCTAAACAATTTCAAGTCCATTTCAAGTTTATAATATGTATAGAATACTTTGATTCAGATTAATTATTTTCCAGCATGCCAATGGAGCTTGACAAACTCAAAAGGTAGGCCCATGTAAAGCTGATGAAGTTTAACAAAGCCAAGTACAGGATGTTGCTCTTGGGTAGAGGCAAGCCCAGATATATGTACAGACTGGGAGAAGAACTTGAGAAGAACTGGTGGGTGAAAAACTTTACATGAGCCAGCAGTGTGCACTTGCAGGTCAGAATACCAACAGTGTGGGGGAAGATGTAACTGCGAGCAAGTCAGCAAAGAGTTTATCAGACTCCTTGATAGATCCTTGATAGACCCTATCACTGTGAAACCTTGGGAGTCTGAACTGTACAGAGAGCAGATGGTATCTCTTTGTGTCTAAGGGTAAGCAGGAGGTTCTGTTTGTATGCACTGTTAATCTTACCATACTTCATCCTTTCATCCTGTCATCCTTTATCACTGTGTTTTGGGAGAAGCTAGGCCAATTAATGATTAGAGGGACAGGAATTCCTGGCTTGTAAGTGAACGGTGTATAAGATGTATGTTGAACACAGTAAAGCAAAACTATTCTAAGAACTATTCTGATGCTACAAGAAACTGTGAGAGCTCTCTAACTCGACTGAGCGCCAACAGCCAACAGTATACTCCACGCTGCATTGAACGAGGTGTGGCTAGCAGGGAGAGGGATGTGATTGTCCCCCTTCGCTCTGCCCTTGTGAGGACCCATGAAGTACTTTGTCCAGACCTGGGCCCCCAAAACAGGAAAGATGTGGAGCTTTTGGAGGAATTACAGAGAAGGGCCACAAGAATAATCAGAGAGCTGGAGAACTTCTACAAAGACATGCTGAGGGACCTTGGCTTGTTCAGTCTGGAGAAGAGGAGGCTCCAGGGAGACCTCATTGTGGCCTTCCAGTATTTAAAAAGAGATTATGAAGAGAAGTGAAATCAATTTTTACAATGGGTAGATAGAGGTAGGACGAGGAGGAATTGTTTTAAACTAAAGTAGAAGAGATTTAGATTAGATGTCGAGGAGGGTAGCAAGGCACAGGAACAGGCTGCCCAGAGAGGTTACAGATGCCCTGTCCCTGGAGGGCATAGAATAGAAGCAGGAAGAGGAATAATAGAACAAGGACAAGAGAAAAATAAAAGAATTAAAAAGAAGATAATGAAATTGAGCACTTGAAAAGTCTGAGTTGACTGGATATGGACCAGTATGTTAGTTGGTAAGGAAAAGAGATTGATATGTGTGCCTTTTTTTCAGAGAAGAATATAGAAGGATTTGTTTGTAGGTGTGTTACAGAAAGCAGGAGGTAGCCAAAAAAAAACCACTAGTTTTCATTCTTAAATAAAACAGCCATAAGCAAGTGCTTGCTATAATAAATAGAATAAATAACCTCCATTACAGAAATGTGTGTTTTTCCTGTTACACTTCATCACAGTTGATGGCTTTTACCCTAAGATTTGCAAGTCTTTTTAGCTTACACATAAAAATAGTTACCTAATTAAACTTCATCTATTTATTCCCTTTTAAAGATAAAAGTTTACAAGTATTTGCCCATATCATTCATATGAGCATGCCTACATGCTCATGAACTACCCAGGTATTCCTTACAAATAAGACAAATGCATCTCTTGGGGGAGTTCTTAAGAAAACTAACACAAAAACCATATAGAAAAGTATATTGCAACATCTTTGCAGGATATTCTACTCTCCACAAGCACTTGCAATAGTTCTTTATTTTATTCTTCTTTCCCTAGTCCTTCATTTAACTTTGCTCTGATTACTACACTTTATGTAAGGATTTTCTCTTTCACAGAATCACAGAATTGCATGGATTGGACAGGACCTCAAGAGATAATTGAGTCCAACCCCACTGCTAACGCAAGTTCCCTTCAATAAGTTGCACGGGTAGGCATCAGAAAGGTTTTGAATATCTCCGTAAAAGGAGACTACAATACCTCCCTAGGCAACTTGTTCCAGTGCTCCATAACCCTTACCATAAAGAACGTTTTCTGCATGTTTTTATGGAACTTCCTGTTATTTAGGCTGTTGGTCCCTGTCTTATCACTACACAACATCAAGAGCCTGGCCTTATCCATTTCCCTCCCATCTCCCTTTAGATATTTATAAACATTGTCAGATACTCAACCTTCTTTTCCCCTGGCTGAACAGACCCAGGTTACTCAGCCTTCCTTCATATGGGAGATGCTCCACGCCCTTTATCATCTTTATGGTCCTCTGCTGGACTCCTTCTATGATATCCCTGTCTTGTTGAACTGTGGAGCCCAGAACAGTACACAGTATTTCAGATGAGGCTTCACAAGGGCAGAGTAGAGGTGAAGGATTACTTCCCCTGACCTGCTGGCCGTGTTTTTTTAATGCACCCCAAGATACCATTGGTCTTTTTGGCCACAAAGGCACAGTGCCCTTGCACCCTTCTCTCTTTGACAGCTGGTTGATTCTTTCTGCAGGCAGGCTGAAATAGGATTAGCAGATGTTACAGACTTAGAAGATATTTTTCATGACTGGTTGATTTTTCCACCTACTCAGAGGTAGGTTTCTTGGATAGATCATATCTGAATATGAAGACAGTGAGAACAATATTATATAGCAGATTTATGTGAGAGTACACATACAAACCCAGAATGTAGAAGATGAAATACATTTCAAATCTGATCTCAGATTTGCAAAAGGCATTTCGAACTGTTTGATAGTGAAGGCAGTAGTACCATATCTAGCTTTATATTATTCTAATTGTTTGAAAGGTAATTGTGTTTTAAATAAACTCTGTTATTTTACTTCTGATTTTTTATGGAACAGAGATCATCCATGACTTTATCATCCATATTTGATCCTTTCTATCAGCTAATATAATACATAATGAAAGAATTTGTGTATACAATAGGAAAACAATGCATCTGAAGATATACAATAAAAGAGTATCTAATTGAAGCAGGAATATTCTCAAAAATAATTATAAAAATAATAGAAGCCTAATAATTTCTCACTGACACCTGCTAAAACTAAAAAACACTGCTGCTATTTCATGTTATACTTTAAGGTTTATTCACTTCCTCCATATTTTAAAAAACTGACATCACATCATTAAACCACATCTTTCTGGAGGAATAAAAAACTCAGCCCAAGAATTTGTAATACATACCATAATGTTGCAGGCTATGTACATAGCTCTCAACGTTATAGAATTAATGGTGTTATTAATATTATTTATATTCACTGTAATAGCAACTGTACATCAATACAATGGTATATAAGTAGCCATTGCTTTCTTCATCTTAAGCATTATGAATGTTGTTTACCATTCCTCATTTTCACACATTGTGTTGTTCTGTAAAAAAAAAACAAAAAAACAACAATGTAGGCAAAAAAAGGCACACTGAAATATATACGTGTATTTTCAAAGTACAGCAGGGAGAGGGAAGGTCACTGAACAATGTAATTGATGGCAGCAGCAAAATGTTTCCCATCCTGCAACACTGCTAGACTATGTTGATCAGAAATGCCAAATCAGATCGAAGTATAGAAATGCAAGGTAACACCCTCTATTATTCACATTGATTGCATCAAAGGAAATAGAATGTAAATTAGGAAAGCTCTGATGAATGGTTGGGCAGCCAAAAGAAGTACAATAAAGTGTTGGGTTTCTCTCTCCCAGCAGAAGCATACACTGTGTTACCCAGCTCATCAAAATGCAGAGTGCATATTTCAGCAGATTGAAATCAATTGTAACATGAGATAGCCTCTTATTTTATTCATCTTGACTCTACTGAGTGATAGCTTTACCTTCTGCTGTTCAGCAACTTTCAGAATAATGCACAAGTCAGTGGACTTACTTAGTGCTTGTGTGCTGAATCTTTATTTAATGCATTTACCAGAGACTGGTGGTGCAGGAGGCTACAGTCTCATATGCTTTCTTGAAGAATATGTGGGTTACAGCTTCAACAGAGGAAACTTCAATTTCTGTGCATGATATAAAGTTTGTACATCGATGGACTCACATTCTTTAATTTTAAAGTGGAGAACAATGGTTATACCATTTTAACATTGCTGCCAGCCAATTAATAGAGCGCCATTGATCACGTAGGTTTACAAAAGACCAACAGCCTTCCCACATTGTAAGACAAGAATAAATTCTGTAAAATTTATTGCCAAATTACTGGCAGCTGAGGTGCACAGTGAAACCAGGTCAATTAAAGTGATCACTGTAAATCACAGTTACAGCTTGCTGTGTAAATAACAGTTTATAACAAACATAAATAACAGCAAAGTGGCTCAGTTTAGCAGTGAGACAAACTGTTGGTGATGTTCACATACTGAAGTGTGGAAATGAAAACAAGTATACAGCAGGGAAAAAAGGTGTTTAACCACAAAGGCAATGCTTTAAGTGGCATTTTAACAAAAAACAAGGCAAAAAACAGCAGGCTGACAGAACATAGCCAACCCATCAAACTGAATTACAGAGAAACAGAAGTCAAAATATATGTAAGAACTAATGTACTGAGATTCACATCTAAACAAATTTGTAAGCAAATGTCTATCATCAGACTCGAGTGTGCCTTCTGGATCTCATACGCTCTTAAACTTACTGGTTTCTTTTTCACAGTAACATTTTATGTCTTTTTTTTTTTTCTGTCAATTTACTACTGCAAATGTTGATTTTTCTCTTTCATTGAGGAAAATGTAATCATGTCTTTTTAATTTACAAAAAAGAAAAGTTATTCCAAGTTTGATAAAAATGATGAACATTAAAAACCTTCATGGTAAGTAGTTTATGAACATTCTCAGTGCTATTCATCTGCAAGTTTGCTAATTCATTTTATTCATTTTATTGTTTTATTTCATTTATACCTAAACTCAGTATTTGTATTGTATACCTATTGTAGTATTTGTAACACTGGTGTAGAGAGTAGAGTTTCAAAATAATGGATTTATATTTTAGAATGCAGAGAATGTCTGTTTTCTGTTTATTTGAGTTTCCAGGTGCTTAAACTTTTCTACACAAAATTCTTTAAATCTGAGGAAAATAAAGACAGCTTTCTCCATCATCACCAAAAAGAAAAGTAAATGAAGAACTGTAACAGAAATGCAGAAATTTTAGGTTCTTGTATCTCATCAAAATACTGCACAGGCATCTCAACAGTCCTCTCCTTAGTGGCACTTCAGTGTAGGGGATAATTCAGTACTTAAAAACAATCATTTAGTCAACTACATCAAGTCTGTAAGTTAAAAACTCCAAGCAGGATAATTTAAAATTATCTTTTGCTGTGCCTAAGTCTTTTTGCAGATCTGAACCTCAATGACTACCAACACTCTAAAACAAAGAAAAATTAGTAGCATTTCCTAAGAACTAGGAAAAGAGGACTAGGAAATCTGTAGTTGAATGCAGGCATCAACCCCTGTTAGTACATTTTATAGTATTTTCCATAAATGTATCAAATTTCAGTTTAAAATTGCTATGTTGTTTCACCCTAGCGCTCTCAACTGATGGATAGAGCCAAAGTCTGAATGCTCTGTTGGTCAGCAACGTTACTCTAATTTTCAGCCTGAATTTATTCATAGCTAGTTTACACTAATCTCTTCTTGTGCCAAAGTGATTCTCTTGTTTAAATAGCTTTTTGACCTCTGGGGGTATTTGTAAACAAATTCATATCCCTTCTTAACTTCCCTTTGCTTGGTTGATCAAGCTAAGTTCATATTTTAAAAGGATGTCTCTCCATTCTCCTAACCATCTTACTAATGCTTCTCCTGGCCTGTTCTAATTTATCTTTCTGCAGTTAGTCTGATCAGGATTTTGCACAGGAGAGGTTTTACCAAGGTCTTACACGTCAGTGCTACCATTGCCCCTCTTTGCTATCTCTTTTGATTAAATTCAGAGACAAATTTCTTCTTTTCATAACTAAACCCCCTTGACAGCTCTAACAACCCATGGTTGTTGAACATGCAGTTGAACGTAGGTTCAGGTAGAACAGTTTTCTGCCTGATCTGCAATTTTGCTATTGAATTTTATCCCATTCTTACTGTAAATTTTGCTGTTGTTTTTACATTATTTACTTTGTTTTCTGAGAGGCAGTGAAAGTTGCTTGGTTTAGTTTGGTATGTTTATTTATTTTACAAGCTCTGCAGACTTTTGCCTTGATAATTTTATGTCCGTATTTCATCAGCACAATATTGTGTTGCAGTACAATATTGTATTCAATTAAGAGAGTTGAAAAGTACTCTCCTTGTTGCTATCTCAAAATGTGCTACATATCAAAGTTTTCCTGATCTCAGGAAGACTATTTCAACACTCCTCGTTTTATTACTAGTGAACAAGTTTAACCAAGAGTCCTGGTTTTACCAGTATTCCATATCACAACTTGTTCAAGGAATACTTAGATGTAGTGTTGAGTGATATGGTTTAGTGAAACAACTGGTGATAGGTAGATGGTTAGACAGGATGATCTCGTAGGTCTTTTCCAACCTTGGGATTCTATGATTCTATGACATCATGCAACAGGCTATTAGGTGCTGAAGCACAGTGCACTCTGGAGCTGTGCTTCCCAGGTCCTGTGAGTGTAGAAACCTCAGCTATTGCCACTTGAGTTCTGTCTGTTCAAGAGGAAGATACACCAAGGAACAGACTACAGTTCCTAGGAGTTTCCAGTACTCCCTGTGTGATTTCTGAACCTGGGTGACAAGGGTAAACTGGCTCTCTCCAAGTTTCCAGTAGTGCAGCAAGTAGCACAATCAGAACTTCTCTCTCTCCCATTTGTTTGATTTATTACGTGTAACTCCTTTTCATATCACATTCTTACGTTCTTTTATCATTTGTAGTAAATTAGTTATCTCTCCTTATCTTGGTCACATTCTTTGTACTTCCTCGCCTCCCAGAAGAGGGAAGGATGGGGATTGGGAAACCCTGTCACTGGTGACAGAATCAACTAAGCTGCAACACTAAGTTACGTATGATTTATCTTGACATGTTGATTTAAATTCAGTAATGCGTATGTTTCTCCCTTCCTTTACCATCAGGCCACTAATTACATTTTCATTTTCATTTCTGTTTGTGCTATTGATTTTCATACCTTTCAGGGAATCCATTTCAGTTTCAAGTTTAGCAATTGTCATTCTATTCTCTCACTTCTGATCCAAGAAAGATTCTTGCTGATTGGCCTTTCCAAATAAGCACTTTCTTTTCATACAAAGTTCTGCCAAATTCAACAAATATTACTGCATTTTAATTGTGAAAAATAGAAGTCTGTTTTGAGTAACAGTACTACCCATTTCTGGGTATCATGACTATAGGCATAAATCATCTATTTATATTTGTAAATGTTAAATGAAAGGAGGAACAAAGATCATGTTTTCTCAAGAAAATCTAAAAATAGGCCTTCTGTATTAACAGTATGCTTATCATTACATAGCTTGTCTGATGTCAGAAGAAATCTAAACAAATCCATCATCATTACGTGCAGATGTTTTCAATTCAAGTTATCTGTCACAGTATGTAGTTATTATACATCAAAGTTGGATCTATATCAAGAAAATGGAAAGCTTACTTTCTTTTCATAGTATTTTTCAGTAGTTAATTTCAAAAGCATTTAATGTGGATGTTGCAATTTAACTATTCATCAGAGCGAACATACTTTTAAAAAAATCTGCTGAAGGAAACATACAAAGGATGATGAAAAGCAAATTGAAGAGTGTAGTTGATACAATATTACTGACTTTGTTTTTGCAAAAGGCAGTGATATTGCCTTCTAATATTTAAACATAAAACTAGGTTTTCTCAATATCTAGAAATAGAAGATCCAATGGAAAAAAATATGATGACAATGAACAGTGGCTGTCAAGTTATTCTGAGTTAAGAAGTGCTCAATTCTGCTATATGACAAGGGACAGTTAACAGTTGAGTATATAAATACTAGCAAACAACAGAATGCATTGCAAATTGAGACACATGCATACACTGTCGGATTAGTCAGCTGGTTGTGACATTGGTTGTGCCACTGCTTGTGGCCTATGGCACTCCAGAGGATTAATTACACTGTGACAGCAGGCCTTTTTGTTGCTTAGTTTTGTATGTGCAAATAATTGAGTGTGCAGTTATGTACAGGACATGCTGCTGTGATCATAATAAAGACAGACAGCAAGAGACATTCAATGACAGCACAGCCTACAGATCACAGTGCTCTCACAAGGAAAGGGAACTGGGGACCAAATCGTAAGTTTTCCTTGAGTCTAAGGTTCACATCTGTTGCTCCAAGACAAGTTGCTCTGGTTAATTGGAAGTAATTTACATAAATGCAATAATAAAGAATCCTAGATGTTGCCAGAATTGTTATTGTTTGCATTCAAAGTAAAGCACCCTAGGCCAAATCATCAGCTGCAGTAAATTAACACACCACAGTTACATCAACAGCTACATGAACTACATCAAATGAGAATCTAAAGAGCTGAGTTTAGAAGCTATAACTATATGAATCACAACAAGTGTGCTGTTAATTTTAGTTCAGTAATTCTTTGAAAGAAAACAGATTACACGGCTATCCCACCAGAATGCAGTTGAGCTCATGGTGAGAATTAGGTTCATAGTACTATATTCTGAGAGTGGACTTCAACAGATTCCCTATTCTTGATTCTTCAGAATTCAATAATACCTTCTACAAAAGTTGAAAATACTGCAGTGTCAAAGCCATTGAAATTATGTACCACAAAACCAGCATTTGGCATCATGGCAGATACTTTTTTTACTTTGTATCTTAGTTATTTACTATGTCCACCAATTATATACAAGAAGCCATCTCCATGTTCACATCTGATAGGATAAATCTAAATAACTTCATGTTGTTGTTTAACACAGCAGGCAGCTAAGTACAATGCAGCCTGTTTGATCCTTTAGTTTAAAGCCCTTATTCCTTGTCGTATCAATACAAGTCCTTGCTGTAAAGCATGCTGGTCAGAAAATCTTGTTCCAATTCCATAATTTCCCCTTTCTAATAACTCAGACATTTGTATTTTCACATGACTGTTCTTTTTTAAAAGCATTTAAAATCCAATATGAACTTCAATTTGACACAGTGATCATGATTCAAAAGATCAGATTTCCATTTTGACCTTGGGCAAGCCATAAATTTTCTTAATCTCAATGTCTCATCTGTAAAGCATGTACAAAGTTGTTCCCTACTTCAGTAGAAAGTGAGAAAACAGCCTATTATACTTTGTAAGTCAAGCATCACAGAAAAGTCTGCATTTACAAGTAGACTAGTTATGTACAGAAATTGTTCTATATGCATTCTCAATTCCTTAAGGTATTTCTTCAACTTTATGCCAGTGTTACAGTTTTTCTATAATCAAGTTCACTAGTGGAAAAGAATTGCCTCATGAGGAATTCTGGCAGCAAATAAACAAAAAGTGTTCTATAGTAACAAGAAATTTCATCTATATTACAGGCTATGTGTAAGGAGATATTATAAAAAGAAAGAGTATCTAATGAACTGTGGAAAAATAGTGTCGGAAGGGACAAAATAGACAAAACATTCAGATCTCTTTTCTTCACATTTATAGAGACATTTTCTGTTTTAAAGACTTTTTTTTAAAAAAAAAAAAAAGTTATTTATTTGAAAGCCCTATGTCCTGGTTTATATTAGTGTTCCATATCACAACATCATGCAACAGACTGTTTGGTGCAGAGGCAATGTGCACTGTGGAGCTGTACTTCTTGATTTTTTAGCAGTCTTATATGAGTTCTTACTGTCCAAGAGGATGATGCATTAGAAGTACTGCATTTTCCAAGAGTCTCCACATCATCTCTAATTCTGGGTAATAGGCTTCTGAGTTCTGTCAGTACAGGGAGCAGCATGGTCGTAGCCTTCCTCTCTCTCCCATTTGAGTTATTAATTTTAACTATTTTTCTTATTACTATCTTACATTCTTTTAATCTGTAGTAAATTTTTTATATTTCATTATCTTATATGGGTCGCTTTTCTTTCCTCCTCCCAGAAAGGAGATAAAGGGGACTCGTTGCCCTATTACACTTGAAACCAGGGCACCCTAACATTAGAATGTAAAAAAATTTACAACTCATGGAATCTCACAGTTTCAGATATTTTTTATAATTTTCAGATATTTTTATAATTAGTGGAATATGAACCATTTCTGGGCTGCACAATTCTAAGAAAAATTGCAGGGATGGTATTGTGTTCTAGTACAGTAACAATTACCAACCAGCCATTCCAACTGGAAAAGATACCTTTTCATTTCATTTTTCCGTTTTACAACTACTAAAATGTAATTACCAAAAAATGACTTCATTTCAATAGCTTCAAAAGCTACTGCTTGAGTATTGATTGTTCTAGAAGTATTCCAGATGTCTAATTCTCTCAGCTGACAAAATTACTGTATCAGCTGCAAACTGCAAAATCTGGAAGCACCAGTAAACCTACTACCCTTCTTCAATTTTTGATTACTGCAGCTGTTATCAAAGCTACAACAAAGTGACTCATCAAAGCAGCAAAACTACACAGAGAATATGAGAAATATTGTAGTAAATAAATATAGATTAAATAAGTAAGGAGAGAACTTTCACTAGTTTTATAGGTTTTAGACTATATCATGTGGCAACAAGCGTAGGGGCCCACAGTGAGAAGACGTGGTATTAATGAGAAGAGAACTTGGAAAAGTAATTGAATAAAAAGGATAGTGAATACAGAAGTGTTTCCTTGTTTTAAATGTGTTTAAACTGATAAACATTTCATTTTGTGTTCCATCTTGCTAACATCAGTCTAGCATCCAGTATACTTAGCTATTACTGGAAAGGATTCAGCTCTACAGATACTTCTACACTGCAATATGAAGATGATCAGACAAAGTTCTTATTAAGATAAGTCAGTGTAGGGGATCTGTTAGGGATCTGTTGGACTGGTGATTGTACAACTGGTGAAGGAGTGTGGCTGGCCTAGGGAGCACAGGCAAATTGTTTGCATCTGTCCTCCCCATGTGACCAGAAGGCATGGACCGAGAGTGGAGCCATACTGGGCTCAAATAAGGGCCAGCCACTGAAAGGAAAGCGTCTCTTGGACTGAGGCTGCTTTCTGAGGAGGAGTGCTGTGTAGTCAGAAGGCCCCTTCATCAGTTGGGTGAATTCAATTCTTCTTCCTGTGTATGATTATCAGCCTATCTGTGAATACTTTCCCTGGTACTGCCAAGAACCTGTCAGAAGTAATTTTGCTTATTTATGAGCAGAAAAGTCAATGATAAAATAAATCCCTCATGGTTTCTTATTTCAGCTTCCTGTCTTCCTTATGAAAGTCCCAGAAGACTCAGTCCTAAAGCTATTCAAATTACCATTAACTGTAAATTCTGAGTGTGTAGATCACAACAGAAAGTTCATCCTCAAGTACAAAATATCGTGATTTGTCCCTCCATTGAAAAATCCCTGTTTTACCCAAAACTTAAATTGGAGTATCTAGAAATAATATTTCCTTTCTGTCTCTGTCCCATGCAAAGAATGAAAGGAAACTGGCAGAAGAACTGAATGCAGGTAGTTGATCTTATTTTCCCCCTTAATTTGTTTTCTATGATGATCTTTTTGGAGTGTTGAGATGTAAAAGAACTTGCAAACTATATAATTTCACAGTTTCAGATTTTTTTCTTGCAAGCCTGTGCATATGCACAGTGGTATGTGATGTCTTCTAGATTTTCTCTCTTAAATATGTTTTATGTTAATAAAGATATTCAAATAGGCCCTTGGAAATCACGATAGAAACAATTTCCAAAGTCTGGACAGGTGCTCCATTTGTGATCTTGAAAAATCTGCTTTTGTGAAGCTCTATGAATAAATATTTCAATAATCCACAAAGTAAACTTCATGAAAGTCCACCCTGGAATATCTCTTAGCAGAGTTTGTCGTCCTAGAGTATTTTGAAACTGATTCTCTCGTACCATGAGTAAATGCTTCACTGATTAGGGTATGGAATAAGACAGAAAGCATTTACTTCTTTATATATGTAGCATTTTCTTTTTCCCCATGGTTATGGTAGTCTTACCCTTACCAATTTTCTTCAGTATATCATAATTCTTAAACTATGTTGTTTACTTTAAGTTCTGAGGAAAGAAAAAATGTAGTTTTTATTTCTAATAATACTTTCTCAGTGAGTTCAATGAAGAGATGAAATTTCCCAGCTAGTGCTAGAGGAAATTCAGTTTTGTTATGATAAATGAAAGTGGATGAATTCACGTATTTAATGTAGGTAAACCCCAGAGTATATGATTTCTGCTTACCTCAGCTATTTTACTGAATATCTCCATTTAGCATTAAACAAAATCATTGGGACAGGGAAATAATGAGTCACACTTTTCTATGTATTTCCTCATTCCATTTCATATACATCTGGGTATACATCAACATCAGCTGAAGGATTGTACTGTACTTTGCTTTTATTATTGACAAATATCTTGAAAATACTGAGCACTGAAATCCCTGAGAGTAGGAGAACACTAATAGCCAAAGAACAACTTACATGTTTGCAATACAAAAGAGGGATATATTGATTTTTGAGAGTTGACCCAAATTAATAGTGCCAGCAAACAAGGAGACACCATCAATTATTTGTTCAGCTTTAGAAATACTGGTGCTATGAAAAACAGAGTTGCCTAAATAGGGTGAAAGAAAATGCACACATGCAGAAAACTGCACAATCAAGCATTAGCAACTATGAAGTGCTGCAGCTGTATAATTGTTTAAAATAATCCTATTTTAGTAAAACAGGATAAAATAGGAGGAAGAAATAAAATCAACTAATTAACTGGGAATCTTTTTGTAAGGAAAAAGTGTGTATGTATTGTTTTTGGCATAGTACACAGCAAGATAAAAAAAAAATTAATCTGCAAATCTGACATTAGTTTTGACATCAGTCTAAATGCCAGCTTAGAAGTACCAACCTTTCAATGGTACTCAAAGGGATATGTGAACTCCTTCCAGTCATGTTTTTAAAAATCCAATGTTTAGCTGGATGAGTCAAAAAAGGGTTTTCAGATCTGCTAGATACCTGCATGTTCTGCATGTTATTACCACTCCAAGCCTTTAGTTTCTATACATTTCCTATTTCTAAACATCCCATCTCATTCATACACCAAAACAGTCTTTTTTTTATTGTGCACAAGGTGAAAGTAGATGATCGTACATAGGGTGCAGCCCAGAAAATCAGAGGATCTATTCTTAGTTCCTCAATTAGATTAGCTTCATATATGAAGCGTGGTCATACATGGTTTGAAATTCTATGTTCATAGCAAAACATCCCAGTACATAAGCCCATTCAGTGCCATACCTCAGCATAAACTTTGGATTTCATGTGCCATCTAAAAGATGAGGTTAAGGAATTTGGTCTTTGAAAATCTCAGTAATAGCCCTTCCACCAGAAGTGAAGTTTCTCACAAGTCATGCTTTTTAGGAGCTATCCCCAAAAGTGGGAAGTTCCCCATTTCTATCTTTACATTTTAATTTGTTGATGTTATGGATGGCTCTGCAAAAGAAAATGCAATACAGTTTAACATTCTGTGATATAAAGTCTGCACTTAAATAGGAGTAGAAAAAAAAAAACAGAAGTTATCGCTTTCTATTATAGTGTAACCAATGTCCAAGGCAAGAAGATACAAAATCAAAATGGAAATTTTTAAAAATTATTATTTTCATCATAAAACTTTGATTCAGCAGGCAGCAAGATGATTTTAACTGATGTATGCTTTCTCCTTCTTCGCATTAGATCTGAATTATATTGATGAGACGTTTTGGAATATCTGTTTCAGAAAAACAAGAAGGATTTTAATTTCTTGAAATATCTCTGATAAGTAAAAGTGTATATTAACCTTCCACTGACAATTAAAATGCTTCATAACACAGTATGGAATCTGACTGAAGAGTACAGGTTTGCATTTTGGAAAAAGGTACTTTTGTATTTTGGTCACTCGAATCAGGTATAGATCTGACTGTAAAGCTGTGAAATATAAGTGTAACTTGATCATCCACAGGTAACTACAATAAATTTGAAAACATTCTACTGTTTGTATTAATAAAAAGACTAATAATGGCAGTAAACAAAAGTGCTTTCTTTTAATACAAAAAAAAATTTATCACGTGAACTTACAGTTTGAGACAAGCCATATGCCTTGACAAGTATTTCTATTCTATAATACAGTGTGTGTAAGGCAGTGTAATGCCTTCCTACCCCTCTGTGACTTGCTATATGGTTCTTCAGACATCCATTCTGCAAAATATATAGATTAGGAGAGTATGAGAAACACTTAAATATGTCTGGAAAACAAAACAAAACAAACAAACATGCTTTATTAAGAAAAAAATGCTGGAATTGAAAAGATCAAAGAAAATGGGAATAAATACTAAAATTACTATATTGTCTAAATATTAGTGGGGAAATATGTAGAAAATTTTTTCCAATATATTTTTTAGATAAGAATAACTGTAGTTATCCAAAGCTTAAACAATGAATGTGATTGGAAAACTAACCTTTACAAAAAGTAACCTAGCTTCTTGCTTCCACAATACTACTCTTCCAAGGGTGAGAGTTCCCAAACACTTTTCTGGAATGACATGAAAGAAACACCTTATCTGAAATTTGTCATCATTGAAAAATTAAATCCTACTCCAAAAATTAGTCAGACAAATCTGTCAAGATCATTTGAAAATCTTTTGTCTTTATTTTTTTTTTCCGCCCAAATAAGAACTATATTTGAAACAAAAACATAGTGAATCCATAATAAGTCACCGATGGAAGTGCAACTATTGGTTCCTAGTTCTGATATCTGGAAATCTTTGAGTTTACATTAGAAAAAAAAAATCTTTCTTGTCAAAGCTGCTCTCTAACCCCTCATATTCACACATGACCACATACACAACTATAATCATGGTTTTGTTCTTATATCCTTTATTATCAGGATATTTTAATAAACATATAATGAGCTAGTGAAATGGAAGTTAAGCACAATTTCATGTGAAGAATCACATTTGAGGGAGCAGTTAGTGTGTCAGTGATTCATTTTTCTTTATAAATGAACATTTTATGTCATTTCTTGTGACAGAAAATGGGTATAAGTCATACACCAACAGACAAAAATACGTTATGAGTAGCTATTTAAAAGTGAATAAAAGGCTTATGCTCAGAAAGATGAACAAATGTCTAGGGGTTGTTAAAGCACAGGAACCAATATGCCTTTTTCCTTTTTCAACCACGAAACTGACAAACCTGCGTGTTTTGAAATTCAGATTTAACTTCCTTTCTTCACATAAAAGATGCATACCATTTAGTTAAACATGTTGGAACTTGCTAATTGTTTTTTTCTGCACAGCTTCTTACTTTCCTACTTACTTCTTACTGCATAGTAACTATCTTATAAGCATTTATTTTAGCCCTTATTCTTGTGCGTAAATTTTTCTTTTCCTGATTTTTCTAAATTAATATTCTCTACACATTCTGCATAACTGAAACATCTTAGAGATTTCTAAGACAGTGAATTATGTTTTTTCAGTTCTGTTAAGAAAGACAGTCCTACAGCTACAACCTAGACTTTAATGATATTTTCACAGAATCATAGAATAGTGGCAAAGGACTTTTCTAGCCCAGCTTCCCTGCTCGAAGCAGGGCCAGCTCAGGATTGTGTCCAGTTGGGTTTTAACCATCTCTAAGGATGGATACCCCTCAACAACTCCTTGAAACCTGTTCCATCATGCAATTACTCCCACAGTTGGTCAAAACAAAACATTAATTTATTATTATTTTTTTAATGGTGTTGGTGTGTTATATTCATGCAAAATTTTCGGTGTTTCAATTTGTGCCCTTTAATTCCTTCTTTGTCACTGGGCACCATTACAACCTAATCTCCAATTCATGACACAATTAGGCCCAACAGAGCAAAAGGAAAATAAGGATGAAAGGTCTATTAGCATGTTCTGCCAGGAAAAAATAGAAAGATTCAGATTACTTAACCTAAAGTAGAAAAGATTACAGATGAGAGACAACTGCAAGATTGTCTTTGTGATCCAAGAACTCAATCGTTCTTTGTGACGGTGGCAGGCAGAATTGGAGAAAACACATTGCTGTAAGGAAGACAAAGATTCAAAGTAAGGAAAAATGTGCCCTTTGAAAAAGTAGGGGAGCATGTGAATTTCAATCTCCAAAACTAGAAAAAGACAGATATATATTAGGGATGACATAAATATGGATTTTCTTTTGATCAGACAATAAATGACCTCTCAAGATCCATGCAGTTCTATGAGTCTATAATATTAGAACTGCATAAATAAGCATTTACAAATTATACATGGTTTTATATTGTTGATATTTCTGAAATTATTTTTAAATCAGTAAATGTTAACTTCCCTCTTGACAAGAATGCATTACATATTTTAAGCAATGAAAAGGCAAAAATTAATGTTGATTAGAGTGAGAAGCAAAACTGCATAAAATTCTAGATAGTAATTTATATTGTGTTTTTATTCTTAAAAGGTGAACTAGAATTAAATTACTCCTGAGGAAGATATTAATAACTGGAATCAGTTGTTTCTTACAGAATTAAAACAGCGCTTCTGTGCTGCTTATGTTGAGTCAGTATTTTGGGCTTCCTTAATCTATTTCTTCCTAGATCTATGATTTATGACATCTGAGCACTGACCTTTAAATTTCTGCCCTAACAAGCAAGCTTATTTGTACTTCTTGGTAATAAAAAAAATATGGCCTCCAGGCCAGTAAGTATTAGCCTCTTTAAGCATGCTTCGTAGTCTCACACAAAATCTTCCAGAATTTGTGACAAGCAAACCTGATTTAGGAGACCAGAAACTAGTTAGAACTCAAAGCTGACTGATAACTGCAAAATGTCCCTTATTTTGCTCCTGTAAAGGCAGCAGAAAACTGCCCTTCTATATTAAACTGGATTCTGAAATGTGAAACAGCAAAGAAAAACAGATTTTTTTTCCTAACATGAATATCAAATGATCAAAAAAAAAGGATCAAATCTATTGATCCTAAGTTAAACACCACACATGTAAATTGTCTTCTACTCACAAAAAGTAAATGTCAAATTTTCACTTCTTTTGTTTTGAGAAATGTGGCATTAAAGTTAAAGAAGGCCTTAATTTAGACTAAATTTGATATAGAGTTTGGACTTAAAATTGGACATTGGACCAGGAGGTTTTTTAAAAACTCTATGTAGATACAAATGAAAAGTGTATATACGTGTACATTTTACTAGAAAAGAATATGAATATTTCCCCTTTAGAGGAAACTGGTTTGTACTAATGTTAGAGAACTGGTTGTACTAACATCAGATGACAGTCATTCGATTAAAAGTATATCTCTAAAGTATTATAAAATTCTATTCTGATTTCAGTTACTGAAATAGTTCTGAGAGAAATCTGACTTGTATCATCATGTTATTACCAAATGTTCACTTCTGCTCTTGATTTAGAGAGGGAAAGGTTTAGTCCAGTGAGGTACAATTCAAATAAATGGGCAATTCAGAATCATAGACATGAAATCGCAAAGAGCACTGTAGCATGTAGAAAGAACTTTGGTATTAAGAAGATTTGTAACTTTAGAAAGTGAATATTTCTTCAGATATTTCCAAATCCAAAGACATAACAAAATCAGTTGTAATGATGCCATGAGCGGATGTCTTCTACAACACTTGATAAAAGAAAGATTGCTGTAGGAGTTTTCAGGTATGTAAATCTGTACTACACCATCAGGGACAGGTAAGAAGCTTGTAAATATGTGCATTCCAGAAAAGTCAGTGAAACACTGCTCAGACTGACAATGAATTAGCAAGCTCATATGATTCTGGTTTCAGTTTCCCACAAGTTCAGTCAAACATGCAATATGTGTACAGTGCAGCAAGATCTTTAGAAAACAAATTATCTATCTCAACATTCAAAAATCACTTTCCTGAATGGAAAAAAATAGATAAAAGTACTTAAAAATATAGAATAGAGGATTTAAGGAAAAAAAAAATAGATTCAGCCAATGGCTAATTAAAATGATAGAGGCATTCATCTGACTCACTAGTTAGTCACAGTACTCTAAGTAGTAAAAATAGTGTCTCATTAGTCTTCTAAACATTTATTCCTTATTCTACATAAAATTGATACTTAATCACTTTCCTGGTGTACAGCAAGCAAGTATTACACAGGGAAAAGTTGGAGAATGGAAAGCTTATAAAATCTGTCAGTCTCTCCTACAAGTTAGGAATGATTCATTATAATGGGCCATACGCGGCAGGGTGACTCTGAATGGAAGCTTGTAATTAACTTTGCTTCATGTTTTATTGATAGCATTTGCTGTTTTCTGAGATCTGATCATACATCCTGACTAATTTGCAAACCTATGGATCACGCTGTGCTTGGATAGCCTGGCATTGGGGGGTGTATATGAAGCTAAATAGATTGTAAAGAAAGTGTATCACATCCCCTATGATTTCTATACAAATTTAGATTCTGCCTTTTTCATCATCTGTTTGATGCTGTTCTGATCTCAAAGCACACTTTAGATTTAATATGAAACACAAAAGTTCATTTCTTCTGTATCCAACCAAGATCAGTCATAGTCACCTGATTGAGAATAGGAAAAAAGTACTTAGTTTCCCTTAGTTGCGAATAAATATATATGTCCTTTGAAATACTATAGATCTTACACTTCAAATCTGGAGTTGTGGAAGCTTTGCAATTATAAACTTGAGCAGAGATGAATGGATATGGATGAGCCTTCTGTTACTCTGGATGCAAATCACCCACAAATTAGGTAAAATATGTAGGCTTTTTGTAATATGGGTAATTTGGCAAAGTTAAAAACAAATTTGCAAAATCCCTAAAAGACCATGGATTATTTAGGAACAGATGGTGTGAAAGGCATTTGAAATCCCTCCTGTAGACTATGTTCTACTTCATATGAAAAGAAGCTCATGGAGCAGAGTCTACCTCCAAATGGCTTTGACCCTGGTCTTCACATCTGCTATCACTTTCCTGATCAACTAATTTTTCAGTTTCATTTTCAGTGTGAAACAACGGCAGTGGGATTTATTCTCAAAACTTAGAAAATGGGATGTTCTAAAAATGTAACTTAATTCTCTTCAAATAAACTGGATTTGATTTTACTATCAGCAAGGAAGTGTGCTTATGATACTTTTAAACTCTAGTTCTGACCATGACTATTTTTTTCACAAGTGAAGGAATTTTAGTATGATTTTAACAGCATTTCAAAATGATTGTAACATTTTCTGCTGTGAAATTATACTTCCAAAGTCTAATCAGTATTTCTACATCACATCTCTATGTGGCTTTTGATGAGATCCATCAAGATTCAGTGAGAATTACAGGCTTCACTGGAAAATCACATTTTTTTTTCCCTTTGTCTTTCTTTTTTTGATTCCTGTGGTACATCCTCTTCATGTTTCTAATAAACCAATTTTCAATAAAACCTTTTAAGCCTCAGCTACAAAACCTCAGCTTGAGGAGAATCCTCAGAGTCATGTGATGAATTAAGTAAATATTAATCGAATATCACAATTCAATTACATAATTAAAGGCTGCATTGAAGACAAACAGGAAAGAAATTAGATATTCAGAATCACAAATACTCCTGAATTCTGTAACTATAGAGTGCTCAAGCTTGCAAAAAATCTGTTCCTTGTACACTATTTTTCTGCTTGTGCACTTATTCAATCTTGACTTATAACAGAAGTAAAGGCTGTGTCATGGCCAAATCTAAAATTTTTGTGGTGATTTCTAATTAAAACCTAACTGAGAAAACGAGTAGTGAGGAATGGGAAGTCTTTTGTAAGAAACACACCTTACCTTTTGTTTTTTTCTTTTGTTTTAGTGACAAACGAAATATGAAAATGTGGGCTGAAACACAATTCTGTATACTGGCAAGCAGAGGCATTTAAAAATGTGTGACTGGTTTAAAAACTCAGGGAATGTTTTAATGATCATGAAGGTTATAGAAAGAATTACGTTTTTGTCCTTTGTCTTCTAGTTCCAATTTTAATAGCATATTTGAGTTGCATTTCCAAGCAGTATATTGCCAAAATGACAGGTAGATTTTGATGTAAACTTCTGATTGCAGGATGTGTTTGCCACAAAACACTGAAAATGTGATTCTTGCAATGAAATCCCCAGATGGGAAGCATTTCTGCAGTTTCATACCGGTTCCAAATCATTTTTCTTGAGGTAGTACTATCATTAGGAAATTTCTCCTCTACTCTTTTCAATAAACACTTTCTTAGTTTGACAATCTAAACTGTCTACAGTGACTTTTAATAGCTACCTATCAATAGCTTGTCTTTTCAAGCAACTTAAAAGTCACATAGGCATATATGTCACTCAGTTTGTATTGCAAATGAGTCTACAATGAGCTATAAAGCACTGAAATTTTTCTATGACACCAAATATCTAGCACAGTAAGATCCCAATCTAGCTTGACTAAACTATAAACTTCATGGAAGAATGATGCATTGAGTCATGGTAAGATGGTGGTCCTTTTGTAATTTTACTTACCTGAAAAAAGAGCAACCAAAACCAACAAAAACAGTGCAAGTTTGTTTCCACAAAGAAAAAAATAAAAATCAAAGTGAGTTCCAATTTGGGCAGTGAAAGGTTTTGTTTGTTTTTATTTGCCTGCTTCTTGATTTTTTTGTTGAAAAAATGTTTCAAACCAGTCTAGCTCCTGAACTCTTCAAAAGCCAGCTATGAATATATACACATCTTTTGAGTTTAGCTTCATTTTAAGAAGTAAGAACACATCAGGGAGAGCAGTTACTAGTGTTGATCTCTCCTATGCATCCCTTAAAATGCAAGTAACCTTTCAAAACACATCTGTACACAGCTTTTTCAGCCTTCTGATAACTCCTGCATCCCATGTAGAATTACTTTGATATCAGTCAGTTTTATAGCTTTTTCTATCCCTTCTCCAATCCCACAGCTGTTTCTGTTATACATAGAAGAAATGAGGGAAATGTTACAATCCATTCTAGTGCTACTCAATTGATGCACTGGATAATTAGCGCATGAATCATTCTCTGAGGGCAATATAAAATTACTGCAGATGTTCAGATGATATCTTGAGATCCCATCCAAACCTCAAATGGTTTTAAAATTGCCTAGGTAACATCTTTTTTTTTTCATAGTTATTAGTCCCCTCCTTGAGAAAACTGAGGTCTCTAAATTAAAGAAATGTGGTGGATAACATGCTATTTTTGCTACCATCAGCGAAAAGGTTTTCTTCTATGAGGTTTTGTCAAATAAAAAGCTTAGTAGGCCACTAATGGCCATGACCTGTGGCAACCTTGTTTTACTGTTTAACTGAATTATTTCCTTTCCTAAAACGCCAAGTGAGCCATTGAGAATGCTAGGTCAGCATATATAGTAAACAAATCACCAATCACCCAACAACTACGGTACCATCTGCCTTCAGAATGAAAGATCTCTTTCCGAGCTTGAACTTTTGGACCTTGGCTTTGACCCTGTCTGAGTTCTTGCTATGTTAACAAATGATTTTGATGATAAAACTGTGAATCTACATATGGGACTACTGAGGGAAACACATCAGTAACGAATTACTTAAATAAGTCAGGTTGTTTGACCCAGCCCTATCAACTCTCTTAATGCATTTCCTTCTCACCCTTCTGTATTGTCACTGCAGTTTAATTTTTCCCCAGTCTTCCATGAATTCATTTATACAGATTGCATCAGTGCTTTTGGCAATTAATCCCACATTTTTTGCCTTCTTTGCATGAAATAGCTCTGCTGGAATTCCTGTTTACTTCCAATTTCAGTTTGTTTCCACTGGTTTTTCAAACAGCAGGTTACAGTTAATTAAAATTAATCTGAAAATAGAAATAAAACGGTATAAAAAATGTCTGTAACTTGATACATTATTTTTTTCTTTACCAATGTTCTCAAACTGCATATTATTAATACAGTTGAACAAATAATTACCCTAAATCTCATATTCAGGTAATTACAAAAATAAAATGAACATCTGTTATTACAAGTGCATGATGCCAAGCCATAATATGAAGTCTAGGGGTTAACACAGGCAAATTGGACACAGTACATAAACTCAAAATAAATTATTGTATGGTAGTGTAATTACATTCCAACCATTATGTTAATTATAATATATATCAATTCAATAATTAAAGAAAACAAGCTCTTCCTCTGGTTTTCTATTCATATTCTTCCGAGTACTGATTTATTCTATGTCAGCTGGGATGGCACCGAACCATAAATCTGACAGCAGTGCACGGTGATATCATTTTTAATATGTAAAAGAAAGCTTAGTCTACACTCTAGATTTGAAAAAACTATTTTGTTAATTAATCTAGGTCAAAAGTAAACAAGATAGAGCTAAACAGGGCATAGAAATTCCACTTGCTGATTGTCCAAATAATTATATTAAACATGTATTACCTTAGAGATACTGATCTAAATTATTTCTTTAAAATGTCTTCATGGCAAAATTAAATTAGAATGAGAATATTCTCTAAGTACTGGCTATATTAGCAGAGAACAGAGAACCTAATCACAAAAGTATGTGGTTGAAGATACTTTATGATACTTTATCTTCCTTCAGTAAAAATGTGATATTTCCAATATCTCCCGGACACAGGTTTTTAAGAAAACTTTAGATACTGACACGCAGGCAACATAATCTGACACATCTATACAGTGAGTTTGAAGATGTTTACACACACTTAGGAGAGAAAATCAAACAAAGCATTAAAAAAAAAACAACTCTTGGCTGTGAGGTGGGTTTCTGAGTTTTTTGTTGGTTTGTTTGTTTATCACTCCTGTTACATGATGATAATGGTGTTTAGTAACCTATAAAGTGTTTTACTGTATATCAAAGGTCTACAAAGCAAAAAGTTATTCTGATTGCAGCCACTGGTGGCCAGTGTGGAATTCATGTACTAGATGTGTTCTCACAAAGCTCTTCTGAGAGCCCTTTCCCGTTGATTTCTCTGCTAAGGGACACGGTCATGTACCAAACCCTGGCCTGAGGTTAAGCTGACTGAAGAGAATAGAAGAAACAACTGTGAATAAAAGCTGAATACAACAAATAACAAAGCAAGAATTTGGCAGAAGTTGCAGACAGAGCCATGAAGAATCAAGCATTACAGATGATTAAGGGACAGGAGGTATTTCACAGATAAATAGCAGGCAGCACTGGAGATTTCAGGCAGTGGAGTCTTATAGTACTGGAATTACTGTTGAGAAAACTCACAGTATATACTATGGCATACAGCTGCAAATAAACCCAAACTACAATTTCTGCTAACAAAAAGAAAAGGACTTGTACCTCAGCAATGCCATTGGTTTTGATATTGCGTACCACATTAATCAGTGGAGGTGCAGGGGGTGATATGAACAATATTCAGCTTGCCATAGATAAATGGATATTTGTAGCAGGACTGGGATTGCATGGGTCAAGCTGTGGCAAAGCTGAGTAGAGCATCAAAATCAAACTAAACAGCTTTGAAATTGTCCATGCCCAAAATCTAAAAAAGTTTACCTCTGATGGCTCCAGGAGTACTCTCTCTGTATTGTTTGAACGGCTTATGCATGCTAAGACAGATGTGTTTCACAAGGCAAGTACTATTCATAATGGTAATGAATTTAGTTATTTCGGGCAAGAGGAAATGAATAAAGTGTAGCGTGGAGAAGTGACATTCCAGTTCCCCTGCTCCCTTGGACAGTGCTAACAGAACTGTAGCACAGATAGGCCAAATACCTGACTTCGTTTTACATGCATGGTGTGTTTCACCTTGATTGTCTTCCAGTACTAAACATAAGAGATTTTTCAGTTTTACTGCAAAACTCTATGTATGTGTAGTATGTTATGCTACTTAACCTATCTGCTACATCAAGCAGGTAGTAAAGGAATCTTCTTGAATTTAATCTCATTTTATTTATTTGTAAGCTAGATGACCTAATCATTAATATAGCAAGAAGCAGAAAAACATTAGATTTTATACATACTGTGTATCCATTTTGTAATATGTAACTAAATTGTAGACTGCATTTGTTTTATGTCAGCCATAGGAAAAGTCTTTAGCAGTGAAGATGCACCCGGGGTGAGAGAGAATCAAATCAAAGAATATTTAAGCAAAACATAGGCCCTGGTGGTATGCACCCACAAATGCTGAGTATCAATCATGATAGCTAGAAGCATTCAGAGACTGCAGGGAAGCAAATGTCTCTCCTAGTCAGGAGAAGATGACCTTGCGGTGGGAATTTCATCAATGTCTACAACTACCTGAAGGGAGAGTGCAAGAAGGATAGAGCCTTTTTCAGAGGTGCCAAGTTGCAGGACAAGGGGCAATGAACAAAAACTGAAGGTTTCTTCTGAACATAAAGAAGCACTTTTTAAACTATGTGTGTAACTGGGCAATGGTACAGGTTGCCCAGAGAGGTTGTGAACTCTCTTTCTTGGAGATCTTCAAAAGCCACCTGGACATGGTCCTCAGCAACCTACTCCAGGTGTTACCTGCTTACACAGAGAGTTGGATGAGATGGACCCAGATGTCTTCCTGCCAACTGCCTTTCAAGAGTAGAAGAAACATGAGCTGAAGACCATATGCATTATTCTGGTAACTTGCAGCCTGCTTCTTGCAGTCCTTCCCCTTATATGAATTTATAACATGGCCCAGTCACTGTGGGACAAAACGTTAATCCAGAAAAATTTTATATATGTCTCTATAGGTTAACTTGCCAGAAAGGTTAGAAACACTGATTCACTTCTTAACTTAAGAGAGAATTTCATGTGCTATAGCATTGAAAGTTTCACTAAAGCTATAACATTATTTGCTTATTCCTTTTGTCCTATAACATGCTAGGTTAGTCAAAGACACAATCATATTTGATTGACAGGATTTGTTTTGACATAAGTTCTTTCTCAGTACATTATTAATATTTATATGAACTGTACTGAAAAAAAAATCTAACTCATTCATTAGTGACTCAGATTCATCTCCTACCGGCAGTAAAATACTGAAAATATATTTGCAACATTTGACGGTATTTTAAAAACCTTCACAAATAATTTCTTCAAACCTTTCTAATAAAAATGACATTCTGTTTGCCTAAATGACTGAAATATTTCTTAATTTACATCAGCAACTTTTTTACATAATGAAGGATATAACTGAGCAGTCAACAAAACACTCTAATTAGAATCTGTTTCAAATGATAAAGAATGTGAAGACATTCAAAATTCTTAATGATACTCAGATATTGAATGCTGCACAGTATAAAAAAAATATGAAAATGGAAATGTCTTTAAGTTACTCCTTTTCTAAATCTGGGTCACTGAATGTCCAAGATTACTGCATTTTCTTAGAAACTTTTTTTTTTTTCCTCAGAAGCTCAAGTGTTCTGACAGCCACTATATTTTCACTAATCTGAATTAGCTGCACAAAAACTAAGAACTTCATCCATTTGCCTATCAGAAGTGTCTGCATCACTATTTTTCTTCTACTATCCTAGTATACTGCTTGGCCTCTGCTGATAGTCCAGGACTCTGAACTTCCATACACCTCCTATTATATGCCAGTCCTATATTCGACTAAGATATCTTAGTGCATGTCAAATAATACAAGTTCCTTATGTTTAGACTACCAAATGAAGTCTGAAGCATTACTTATTTTGCTGAATTATTTTATTCTTACTAAAATATAGATGGATTTAAATCTATATTTAAGATTATATGGGGAAAAAGAATAATATTTTCTATTTGAGGAGGTTTCAATTCCAATTTCATTTTTAACTGGAAGATATTTCCCTAACAGTGCAAGGTGGTTTCCAGGAAATTAAACCACTTTATCAATAACTGTGCGTCACAATTCAGGATCACAATTCAACAAAAGCAATTGAATAAAGTGGCATTCAATTTCTCCACTTAAGGATGTATTTTTTGAATTTGCTCAGCTGAATGCAATTGTAGTGCCAGTCTTTGTTTGACAAGATAACACATATTACTTTGTAGTTCTATTACAACCTTACTATTTTCTTCTTGTCTGGTAGTACTGAAGACTTAGGACAAATATCATCATCAATCTTGTTCACGATCACGATCTCTTGAAAAGCACTGAACGCTTAGTGGTGACATAAAGAATACTGTTATTATTTGGACTTTAAAAAAATCTTTTTCCAATTAAGCAATCTAAAATATATGAAAACACTTCTTAACCCTCTCATATTTCAATGTGTACAAAAATACTGCAAAAAGGTGAATCAAAACATGTTGTCGGTGTGTCATTGTCAATAATGAAGATATTATAGAAATAAAACCAAGTGGAACAAAAGAACAGCTTGTTTCCAAGAATATGGTACAGACTATGGCACATATTAGGAGTGAGATTTCATTCCCAAGATGCTCGATAACAGTTAATAATGAAGAAAGTCATATTTCAGTTTCTGTTGTAGAAAATGAAACAGAAGATTCAATAATATAACAAGGAAAGATCATTCAGCACTTGCTATAATAAATTTCCTTTCTGAATCAACCATTCTTTATTTCTTTTTAACACTCTGAAATACATCATATTAATGTTTTATTTATTTGATCACTGATTTCTTCAGAAAAAAGTATAAGATCAAACAACTAATGATCATTCCCCCAGTTGAAGAGATTAGGCTGCTTTATTTACACTGTCACTAGAGTTAGTTTTCAGTAAGGATCTTGACTTACATTCTTCAACAGAGTATTTCAGATGCCAGCTGAAAAATCTCTCCTAAATTAAATGTATAAATACCTTTGAAGGTCTGCAGAGGATTAATCATTCCACTTACAGTTAGGTTGCAGTTAGCCAAAGAGCCTTTGGTGTTCTCTGAAGTTTAAACTGGCTCTTTAGGAAACTAAAGTACTTATTTTTAGGGGTCCAACTTACCCAGACTCAATCCCAGACCAGGTTTTTCTTAGATGTGGCAGGAAAACTAGTTTCTGACATTTTGATTATCTTGGAAAATAGTTGTTTTTTCAATTCACTCATACAACTTTCTTGAGCTTTTCCTTCTTTCTCTGAAAAGAGAAGGACATAAATTAGGTAGCAGAAATTTATTATGTTGGTTTTCCACTCTTTGCATCATAACTACACAGATGTACCAATTATTACTAGTAATAACTTCACTACCAAATAGACAAATAATCTCTGCAGTTACTAAACAGAGTCAAAGTACATTATCTGACAAATCTTTAACCCTCACATTTACTGTTAGGTCCTGGGTATTAAGTTGGCTCTGATGTTGAAGAACGCTAAGCACTGACACTGGAAAACTGTATTCCTCCTGGACTGGTAGGAGATGACAAAGGATTCCATTTGCTCTCAGTAAGTTTGTCCTTGCTTCAGCTGGGATAGAGTTGATTTTCTTTCTTCTGTCTTTCATAGTCAGACTAGTCACCCTTGGGGTACTCAGTGCCATGACCTAGAAGATAGAGATAGGGAGCAGAATATACCCCCCACAGTTCAGGGAAATAATTAGTGACCTGCTGCTGCTACATGGCTTGTGAAAAGGCCAGATGAGATACACCTGTGGGTATCATGGGAGCTGAAGAACGTGATTGTCAAGCTCCCTTCTGTCTTTTTTCAGCAGTCCTGGTCAAATGGGGAGGTCTTAGATGACTGGAGACTTGCTAACATGACACCCATCTACAGGAAGGATCAGAAAAAGGATCTGTGGAAATACAGGACTTCCAGTCTGATCTTGGCATTAGGGAAGACCATGGAACAGATCATCTTGAGTGAGATCGCACTGCATGTGTGGGGGAGAACCAGAGGATCAGGCCCAGCCAGTATGTGTTCATTAAATGCATGACTGGTCCTGCTTGACCAACCTCGTCTCCTTCTGTGATAAAGTGACCATCCTGGACGATGAGAGAAAGGCTGTTGATGTAGTTTACTTTTAATAAAGCCTTTATCTTTATTAAAAGTAGCTTTATTAGTCTCCTACAGCATTCTTCTGGAGAAGCTGGCAGTCCATGTCTTAGACAAGTGTAAAATTTTAAAACTATTCAGAGCAATGGCCTGTATGAAAGTGCTCAACATTTCTCCCTGCAGCAGTCTCTTTCCACACAAACCACAGGAAATCAGAAGGTAATTAGTCCAGCAGATAAAGGTTAACATTTGTACATAATGAGCCCCATCATTTTGTTACTGATATTTGATTGGAGTTTGAATGGTCCACACTGTCCTGCACTAGACACACCAGATAACTTTGTCAAGGATTCAAGGTTGGGGGGGGGGGAAATGTTTTCTAAAAAGAACAGTGTCAGATAGAAATGTATTGGCTTATTATTTTCTGCAAATATAATTCTGAGATTCTGATCTTTTGAAGTTATGCCTATTCTTGGAAGACTCGGACTATTAGGTCTTCATGATGCAATCAAAAGTGACCGTATGAAAACACAATGTACATGTTCTTCATGGGAGATTACACTGTCTTTTCATGTCATGTTTTGTTTTGTGTTGTTGTTTCGGTTAGTTTCGCCGATTTTTTTTTCCCTTTGGATATTTTATCTAGTGTTAAACAAAAACAACTATGAAACACTCATTATGCCTCGGGATCTCTATCACATATATATGTCCACTCTATTTTGGTTGGTTGGCTTTGTGTTGTTTTTTGTTGTTGTTGTTGTTGTTTGGCTGGTTGGTTGTTTTGGTTTGTGTTTTTTTTTGGGGGGGGAGAGGGGGAAGGGAGAGGAGGAGGATGTGAGGGAAAAGATTGGGCTTTCTTTTGTTAATGTGCTCTATTCAAGCATTACCATTACTTTGCTTTTACAAATGATTTGTGTTATGAGAGATGTCATTAGAAAAGAGAGCAATATTTGATGTTAGCTGTGTCATTAAGTTCTATAGTGGAACATTAATTATTGATTTTTGCCTGAAAAGCATCAGAATGTTGTATTAGAGCTGCAATGAACTGTTCACCTTACATGCATTCAACAGACCTGTGACATTCAAAGGTGACAAGGTTTAGTTTTGCTACTACATTCAATGCACTCTAAAGGCTGCAACAGAATTGTAAACAGAGCCAAAGTTGCCCAATGGTAGGATGTTTAACTCCAACATTTTTGTTGGACAGTATATTACTGAACTCATTCTCAGATATTTAGTCCCTATTCTTCCATTTTCTGCATTCCCTCCCTTTCTGCAAACCATGCTTTAAGTCATAAGGTTCTCATATACGGTATATTAGTCTTTTTAATTGAGTAGTTCTTCTGGTATCTTGCAAGCATGAAAGAGCCTTGAAGGTAAATGCATGGATTTGCAGGCAAGTATCTCTCTCCCTGGTAGGTGTTCTATCACAAGCATATAGTGTTTTTATTTCTGTGAAAGAAGATAGAAGACTACTCAAAATTTCACACTGGGAGAAAGTACAGCCTCCTCCTGCTGCAGAGCCAAAAGCAAAGGCCCTCTCCTTAGTTTTGCAGGAATTTTGACGTTGCCTTCGTTAATCTGAGCTACTGAAGAGTTACAGCCCTGCTGGTAAACTCTCCTGTGCGTTGTCATATCACATGATGCTACACAGCACAGTTATCAGTCCTTAGATACTATTATTCTTAATGCCTTATTTTTAGAATAGTGACTGACATGGTAGAACTAGAAAAATACTTTAGGTGGATATCTTTAATCACCTGTGACCAGAGCCAGTTTTGTTAAACTCCCCTTCCTTCACCCCATTCAGTCTAACAAAATGCTGACCAACTTTTCTCTTACAAAAAGTGCAGAATATTCAATTCTGTCTTACTGTGTTTGTGCTGACTTTGAGAGAGCACCTTTCCACTTCTGGCCATTCTTATACCTAGCACACTACTGACTGTACTCTTCACATTCACAAAATAGTGTAGAAAGCTAGTTTTTCAAACAACACTTTTCTTACTGTAATTGCTTTTTGTCTGCCTTTTTTCCTCTTGTTGATGACCATTAAAGGTGGACTGATTGACTGTTGCAGAGATATTGGTCAAAACTTAAGAAGCAACGGTTCAAATGTTGGTCCAACCAGTTTATTACAAATCTTAATCAGGGGAATTGGGGAAGGGGAGAACGGACACTATTATGAATTAGGGTAATGGGGGAAGGGAAGGAGGGCGATAGAAAAGATAGGAAAGAAGAGGCAAGGAGTCTTTATAGGAAGCAAGAGGGACATAGTCACCACCATGGATCCAGCGTGGTTCGTAGTTCCGTCTTTGATCCTCAGTAGTGGTGGGTCGTCAGGCATTGTTGTTCTATTGACGACGAAGGACGACCATGGTGATGATGGCCCTTTTTCAATGCTTCAAAGTGGTTGAGTCAGCTGTTTTTGGAGTGACAGCTCAAATCCAAAGTGGTCGAATCAGCTCTCCTTTGAGTGACAGATCAAACCCAAGGTGGTTGAGTCAGTTCTCCTTGCGGTGGCAGCTTCTGGCTCTGGGATCTCAGCAGGAACCTCCTTTGTTCTTATCTTTCTGGCTTTGCCAGCAGATAAGAGGAAGCAGGGAGGCACCAACTTGTATCTTGCCTCCGCAAGACACAATGGTATCATCCCCCAGCCTTCCATACTTAGCTGGAGCGGTTTGGCCACAGGCCAGATCTTCGGCCAGTGAACACTGCTGAGCACTCTCTTCCGCTCTTCTACAGAGCAAGCAGCTCTGGGGGAAGGGGCTTGTAAATGTTCCCAAAGTGATATCGATTGTCACACAGTTAGCACCCATCAGTTGCCTCCTTGACAAGTCACTCAGAGTCTTATCACAAGAAAAATCTCAGGAAGCAAGCTTTGAGCCAAAAAAAACTAAGAAGGATTCTCACATTCTGTCAACATGGGTAAACATGGTATATGGAAGTAAAGTCTGAGATACAGATACAGATGGGTTAAACAACTTGCTCATAACCACAAAGAGAGCATGAAAGGGGAAAGGACTGGTAAAAATCTAGAATTCACCAGACTGGAAGCAAAACATAGAAGATTTAAAGGGATCTTCCTGCTACTGTACATCATGTCCCATATTTAATTTCATGATCTTGAATATCATCCACAGCTCACATATTTGTACCATTAAGTACAGCAAGATAAGCTTCTTATTACTTTCTTTCTACTTTCTGCTATTTTAACTTTGTAAAATATCAAAACTACCTGAATACAGAGAATTTCACAGAAGTTATTTCAAAATTAGAGGTATCCAATAGCTACTGCACAGAAAGCAGAATTCATTTGCAAGAATTTAAATCTCCCATCAGTAAATGGACAGTTAAATCAGCTCAACCTGCAAGAAGCCAACAGTCTTCTGATGACTGTTCACTGCACTGTGTAAAACTACTCTAATTCAGTGTTAGACAATACCCAAATAAAAATATACATCTTCCACTTCTCAGTGAGTGACACATGTACTGATGGTATCACCATCGGATCTCATGGTCCCTTAGACAGCTCCTCCAGCATTTGGTCTTTTGCCTAGTGAGACTGATAGGCATCAAAGTTGGAACAATTCAGCTATGTCCCCATTACTCTCTGCAATTTTGGCCACGCTAAGCCTTACTGCCTTCATTGGAGCTCTGTTTAAAATTGAGGCTTACCCATATGAAACATGTTAAGTGGAGAGGCATTGTTTTGTAATTCAGATCTAGTCTATCACACCCAGTTCATAGTTGTACTCCGAAGGAAACAACTATTCAAGTAAGGATGGTGCATCTGAAAAAATAAATTGTAGAGAAGTGTATCTAATTACTGGGCAGTCTGCCATAAGTTGGACAAATTTCTACTCCTGTGCTTGTTGCCCCTGGTTGTGCTCAGAAACTGGGATTTGTACTACCAAACCACTCTAACATGAAAAAAAAAAAAAAAAAAAAAAAAGAAATTAAGAAAATTCTGTGTTTCTACAAGCCTAGAAAAATCCCTGATCTTTTCTCAATCTGACCATTATTCAGTTGTTAAAATAAATCACAGCTAACATTTCAGATTTTCCAATGAAGTGTCAAAAAACAAGGGATAAATAAAACCTCAGTATAAAATTGAATATACACACTATCCGCACTTAGTAGCCTAATATTTAATAATGATGCCTGGCTCTTTTCCTTTACTTAATAATACTGGTAGAATATTGGAAAATAAATATAAATTTTTAAAAATCTTCACTACTTCATATCTATTTGTGGAACCAGAACAAGTGTTAAATATGATGAATTTTAGAAATACATTTGTCAATGCAGCATGCAGGTAAAAATAATGTTGCCAACTTTTTTTGCATTGTAGCAAGTGCCATGTATTTTCTCTAAAAATACAAAGAGTGTCATAGGACCATTCCCCATAAAAGATAAAATAAAAATAATTCATAATTTAAAAGTCTCTAGAAAAGTATCGTCCATAGTCCCTCTAAAATGAGAAGGCTTACACTTATACTAATATTTGAACCATTTTTTTTTACATAATATGTCCTAAACTTCTAATCTAGTTTATAAACAATTTTATTCCCACTGTATTTAATCTGCTTTCAAGCAAGAGGTATTAATTATAATCAAAACATATTTATTTTACTAGAATTTTTTTGTTTACTAGAATTTAAAATGTAAACAGCACCTTAATAACACTACTGCTGCTTTTGCTCTCTAGCAAATAGTAACTTAGAGATGTCTTTAGATTTTTGAATTCTAGAGTCATAGTGGCCTCTATTGTTGTCATATTAGAATAGCATGTATGTAGGTTGCTCCAAAAGTAATGCCCTCAGATTATTTTCATGTAAATTACAACAGATATATAGAGCACAATAAGACTATTTGATAGAGTAAATTCTCAGCTACAAAGCACCATTTTTCAACATAGTCACCAACAGGTGACACATACAGGGCTTTGCATTTAGCATAGCTTCATCGAGACCAGATTGTGCCTCATCAATCTGGTAGCCTTTTATGATGGAATGACAGTTATTGTTGGACTAAGAAATGGTAACTGATGTCATCTGTCTGCATTTGTGCAAGGCTTTTGACATGGTCTCCCATCATATACTTATCTTTAAATTGGAGAGAGATGAACTTACAGGGTTGACTGTTCAGGGGTTAAAGAATTGGCTGGATGATGGTAACCAGAGGGTTGTTGCCAATGGCTCTAAATCGAGGTGGAAGCCAGTCCTAAGCAGTGACCCCCAGGGGTCCGTCTCGGGACCCATGCACATCTTTATCAACAACTTAAGACTATAGGATTGAGTGTATCCTCAGCAAGTTTGCTAATTACATTATGCTGCATGATGCAGTCAACCATCCAGAGGAATTTGGAAGGCTTGAAAACTGAGCCCATGAGAACTTAATGAGGTCCAATAATGCCAAGTGCAAAGGTTGGGTTGGGGCAATCTGTGATATGAGTACAAGCTGCATGAAGAACTCATTGAGAGAAGCCATGTGGAGAAGGACTTGGGAGTCCTGGTGGACAAAAAGCTGGAAATGAGACAGAAATGTGCACTTGCAGCCCAAAAGGCCAGTGGTACCCTGGGCTGCATCAAAAGAGGGGTGGCCAGCAGGGAAAGGGAGATTACTGTATTCCTCTACTTAGCTGCTGTGGGCTTTATCTGAAGTATTTTGTCCAGGCCTGATGCCCTCAGTACAAGAAGATGTGGAGCTGATGGAGCAGATTCAAAGGAGGGCCATGAAGATGATTACAGGGCTGAAACATCTCTCCTACGATGAAATGTTGGAACTTTTTAGCCTGGAGAAGGCTCTGGGGAGACCTCATTGTGGTCTTCCAATACTTGAAAAGAGATTAGAAGTAGGAGGGGGACTGATCTTTTATGCATGAAGATAGTGATAGGACATGGGGGAATGGATTTAAACTGCAAGAGGGAAAGCTTAGGTATGATATTAGAAAGAAATTCTCCATCCAAAGAGTGGTGAGGCACTGGCACAGGTTGCCCAGAGAAGTGGATGTCTCACCCCTGGAGATGCTCAAGGCCAGGACTGATGGGTTCCTGGGCAGTCTGATCTAGTAGTTGGCAACCCTGCTGACAGCAGGAGGATTGGAACTAGATGATCTTTGAGTTCCCTTCCAATCCAAGCCATTCTATGATTCTGTGATTTTTGCCAGCAATGAACAAGAGTCTGCATGCATCACTTTAAAAACCTGCACTAGTGAAGGTGACACACTGTTGCTGACGCCACTGCTGAAATGCCTTACTATACTAGCATGCGCTGTTCAGTCTGCACAAACATTCAGCAAGCGTTAATCAATACCAGTGGATGCCATTTTATTTATTTTTTTTTCACGTGGAGTTCAATGACACACCTTTTCTTCAAACACAATTCCATGCGTCATGGTTTTATGATTTTTGGTTATCAGTATTCCACATCATAACATCATATAGTGCACTGGGAGTTAAAGTGTTAATGCTCCAGTTCCAGGTATCTGTCCCAGAAGAGAAGAATTACATACCCCAGAGGTCTTTGCTGTCAAAGAGGAATCCCTGGCAAGATCACCTGACATCTCTTTTCCCTTTTTCGGTCTCCTCCCTTCTGCTAATCCGGACCGCACACAAGGCCTCAGCGTTAGTGTAAGAGCTTCCATTTTTTCAGACACTCTCTCATTCTACTTGATTTATTAGCTGCAATTCTAATTATATTGTATTATATCGTTTTATAGCGTGTCATCTTGTATTCCGATATCTTACTTAGCAAACTTGTTTCTCCCCAGATTGTTGCTGCTGTTTTGTCTTGGGCCCATCTTTCTACACTTTTTTCCCTTATCCCTTTCCAGGGCACAGATCCGTGGGTCCCTCCACTCCACTAGTCACAGAACCAGGCCAAATCAGTGCATAAATGATTGACACCATGTCAGAAACCATGTCAGTTTTGTCAAATTGCCCCTTTGCTGCCATTTGTCACATGGCAACAAAATGTAATGGAGTATTGATGGGAAAGTTCAACATCTACTGCCATGTCACCAACGTTCTCCTCTGATGTCGTGAGCCCACAGAATAAGATAGGAGACATTAGTTCTGGAGCAGCACTTGTACCTCTGGTGTAGTAAATATACTACCTTTAGATGTTTTTCATTCTTTGAACATATATAACAATTGTTCTTGCAAATTAAACCACCATCAACCATCTCCAACTGACAGACAAATCTTCTAAGAAATAATGTGATCCATTGAACAGTAAGTGAAACCAAACACTGTTTGGAAAATTAGAGTAGTATGGAAGGCCCACACAATTTTCTCAGCATGTAGAGAATATTAGGAAAGTCACAGAAACTATTTTTCTCTCCTATAATGAGATCATCTTTTGCATGAAGATAAAAGATGGAACTGCATACAACTTTGGTCATCAACAAATATAGATTAGACCTGTTTTCACTCTACGCTTTTCCAATGCACTGAAGGCATTAATGCGGGAAAAAAAAGAAAGATCCTTTTTTCCATGTACAGTTGAACTCAGTTTAAAATACAGAGCATGAGACTAGTTTTGAGACTACCTCTCTCTTTGTCTTCGTTACTATTCAAAAGTCCTCAATAGTTCATTTAGATGATATTGGTAATTTTTAGATGAAGTCAGGATGAATGTCACCATAACCTATTAAATCTGAAGCCAGTTAACAGAAAACAACATAGTAACTACTTCATAACAGTCATAGATGCTATCTATATCAACTTTTCATGTATCAGAATGAGCTTTTAATCACAAAAAAAACTTGAGTATTAAAATTATCTATTTTTAACCTTTTTTTTTCCCCAACACTATCAGGAGAGAATTCAGTGAGGCACTACATTTCAATTTTATGAATTACTGAAGTCTGCTATTAGATATGCTGTTGAGAATAGGCTAAAACTCAATTCCCTTGTTCCCTGTCCACTCAGGAAACATGACTGATTTTCCTAATTCTCACTATTATAAAGTGATTTATATTCCTTTATATTCCAACAACATATGGCAAAAATATTTCCTTTAACAATTTTCGAGCCAAAAACAATCTCCTTTACTATACTGTTGAACATGTGAAAAAGAAAGGAGTCTTTTGCACAGAAGAACGAGACTTATCCAGATACATGTTTAAGATTTCATATTGTACAGATAAATGTCATTAATATTCTGAGGAAAAATAAGTATGAAATAATAGAATAAATGAAGATCTTAGTAATCACATGTAAAGTAAATAATGCATATATTTGCTTTTTAAAATGTAAATTTTTTTTTAAATTAAGTATTTGTTGATAATGCACGTTTCAAAAGAGAATACAGTAGACTTTGCTGTCAGTGTGCAAGAACCTGATGAATGAAACTTGGGTAACATAAACATACAACTTAGAAAGGAGTCAGGTCTAGTACAAAGAAATCAAAGTTGTTCACAGACTTCTGTACTCATATTTCAGTGTCTTCGCAGCAAATAGATACAGTATACGAGCTACTCTGAAAGTAATGCCTCCTATTTTATTAGACATGGACATTGGTGGTATGGCAGTAGAGGTTGAACCTCCCCACCAATACTACATTACATTTTGTTGCAATAGAGGGGCAGTCTGACACAATGGCATGGAAGTGTATGAAGCAACAGTGTGCATCTGAATTCCCCTATGTAAAAAAGTTTTACCCACTGACATTCAATGAAATTTGCTGGACATTTATGGAGATCAAACAGTGGGTGAGAGCACAATGAGGTGGCACCATGATAGTAGCTGTGAAACAGTGGGTCACCTCCACTGGTGCAGATATTTGTAAGTGTGGCATGAAGGCTCTTACTCATCACTGGTGAAAATGGATAGTTAATGGTAGTGTTAAAAAAGAGTAATCTGTAGCTGAGAATGGCTCTATTAAATGTTTTTGTTGTGCTCTTTGTATCTGTTTCCACAGAAATACATAGAAGGCATTAGTTTCAGAGCAATCTACATGCATTCTAATGGGCAACTTGATTCATGATATGAGCAGATCATTCTGTCAATCTCATAATTTATGTGGTTGTAAAATCACCCATTTTATGTTAAATTCAGATAGTGAACTTTTCAAGCTGCTATTCCATTGCTGTCTTTTCATCAGTAAAAGAAAGGTATAATCATCAAGGAGGCAGAAAGGAAACAAAATAGACATTCACATATGAGATACTTCACTTTGACAAATGCTTGCTCCCTTTTAGATGTCAGTAAAGAAAAAAATTAAAGTAGCTACTAATAGTACAACTAACTGGGAGTGCAAGTTAGTAGAAATAGTACTCTGTATGTGTCAAGGTACATATTTGCCTTCTTTCAGTGCCTTATTACTTACCCTGAAGAATAATTGCATTAGGTAGTTAGCTAACTCAGTACAAATTGTTCAGTTGTTAAACAATTAGCATTACTGAAATAAGCACCAGGATTGTCTCCTAAAAGGTTTCTTTTTCACTGTGGACACAAGAAGAGCTTTAATGCACACGACAGAAATATTACTTCATAACAAACTGAAAATGGGCGGTAAGTGATGAGGAAAATACAAAACTGCAGGTTAGATAGCACATTACAAGAAAGGTTAATTTACAAGACCCTTCTTCTATAAAATGTCTGCAGGGCACACTGAGCAAATGACAGTTTATTCTAGAGATACAGTATTTTTTCCTCTAAGATGTGCTACGGTAAAAATGGGGTGGTGACATGATTTCAGACCTGTCCAGACACTTCCTTATTATTAGTTAATAATAATTATTTTTTTGATTGAAATAGAAGCACTGAAGACAGGATTTCATAGAGTGGCTTTTTTCTGGTCAGATTCAGAAACTTGGTGGTGACATTTGCATTTAGAAGAGTTATTAAACCTCTTTTTGCTTTTTAATCCATTTCCAGATCTCTGTTATTTCTGCGTTATTCCACGCATAGTATCTGGACAAGTTTCATTTCTCACAGGTCATTTAAGCAAGAAGGAGGTGCTTAAATGCATCTATGTGCTATTGATGTTCAGAGGCTACTAAAGATTGCCCATCTTTCTCAGAAACTCATGGCATCCTTGAGTTTCCATTTACCATTCCAATAGCAGAATTAAGACAGATATTAAAAGAAAGAATTACAGCTGGCAGCAGATGTTATGAAATCTGCTTCTAGAGTACAATTGCTTATATAGACATTTTTGGACAAAGCTAAAAAAGGAAAACATATTTTTCAACCTGGCACACCAGCTGGTGTCACTGTTACAGAACTATATGACTTAGAAAAACACATATTAGAAATTTCATCAATGTTGACAACATGAAAAATGACAGAACAACAAATTAATATAAAAGTCTCTCATTCTACCATCACTCATGAAGCAAATGTGCTTATGTAAATAAAACAATGTAACTATACTTTTTCCTTTTAAAATGGTTAATCCTTGAGTGTTCTTATAGCTATTTTATCTGATGGTGTTGGATTGTGATAAGTGATGAAGTCATTGATTAAATCAATGTGAGAATAGTGATTGAGAAAATAAATAAACAGTAAAGATTTATCAGAGGTCGCTAAACTTCCAGGGCCGCTGTCCCACAGTATTCAGCTTGTTTTCTGTTTTACTTCACATCAGGTGAGCAGGGGACCATAGTGGTATTTGGGAGGATTTGCAAGTGTGGAGTGCCTGTGGGATGGGTGCATACGTTGACCATCTGGTGAGAAGGAGACTCATGGGGTCTAGGCAGAGGTTTCAGATGGAGAGAAAGGCCATGCTGGTGCTCATGATAGGACATATGCTTGTGAATCTGGTATGTGCTGTATGAATGCCTGTACCTGTAAGCTACAGGACCAGTAAGCCTTACATAAGTTCTTTGCAAGGCAGCACTTTGTGGCAGTTGGTATAGCCACCCTGATCCATGTTTGTGTCTGCTTTCTCTTGGATACGTGCTGAACTTTCCCACTGGCTGAATGTGCAAACAGTAGAGCAGCAGCCATGTCTACTGTGCCTTTCTTATGGGGATAGAGAACTTGGATCTCTGAGCTCTTCCTCCTCTCTGGAGGAGAAAGTCCCTGGCCCAGAGCTGCTGGATACAGTAGGCATTTATAAGATCCCTTAGTGCACAGAGCCTCAAAAGCCTCTTTTGTGATCTGAAAGAGCTGGAAGTATCTAACTTGAAGATGTTGGCCCTCATACCATGAAATGGTGTGTAAGCTGCATAAACTGCTACTGAGCTGTGAAATCTTTTGGAAACAAACAGCAGAGGAAGTGAGGCAAATTTAGTAGATTGCTTTCTCAATAACACTCATTAGAAAATGACAGTTCTTTACAATTTAAAATTTTCAGACTTTTTTTGCCTTGGACCATATTAGTGGAATAGAGGTTGAAGCCAGAACTTGGCAACTCATCCAGGACACAACCTATTCCACTGCCTGAGATGGCTGTTATTGTCCAGCCTTCAAGGAGCAGCGGATTCAAGCCTAACTCGTGTATAATTTATACTTTTGTTTTCATGCAAATATTGCCTTGAACAATTTTTGCTCTGACATTCTGTTATAGTATTCTAAGTTTCTTAAAGATAACAAGTATATCCAACCTCAGCCTGCACTGTGCTGGTCAAAATAAATGAAGTTATACTATTCTTCTCTGGTAGGTTGCCTAATCCAGTGGGAAACTTGGAAGCTGTTTTGATCTCAGAGGTAACATCTATGTTGAACATAACTGAGTAGAAAAAAAACACACCTCTATAGTAGCTTTTCCCAACCGTACTGTAAATATCTCTCCTGACACAATTTAGGTTTTCCTTGGCCCTTTTTATGGTGAAATCACAGCAGCAACTCTGTTACTAATCTCTGAATTTGGTCCAGTCTTCATACTTTTCTTTCATTTTCCCTTGAGGAGCTTACAGCACAAACGCTTCTATTAATGCTGAAGTGTATTACTACACACTCTGTAGTATGACATTTCATTTTAAATCCCTCAAACAAGTTTTAAAGGTTAAATTTTAAATAGTGTGCAGCACAGGGTCTGAGTCCTTTGTGGGTGAGAAGGACGTTAGATGGGATTTTTCACCCCCTGAGGCAACCCTCCAGTTATCCTCTAATCATTACAGAGAGAATCCACTGTTTCCAAGGCCCCAGACCTCACCGTCAGGGCTTCATTCACTGGTAGGTTAAGGCACATGTATGCAGATCTGGATCAGGTAGTTAAGTTCCAGCAAGGGAAATTATACCAGCAATATCCAGCCTTGGCACTCCTTCTTCACAGTCACACCACACTGTAGAAAGCTGGGATGAAAGCTCTCTCTAGAGGTCAGATAGCATAAGGTAAGCCTTCAGAGTATCATTTGCAGGTAATCTTTATTGAATCTAAAGTTTCCAAGACTGACTAAAGCAAGAACTATAGTGCCATAAGTAGACATTAAGCCTCAGAGGGGGAAGATGGGTGAAAAAACATAGAAGTATAAAAGCACTGCATAATCTTGACAACGAGGCTTACAGAATGCCTTACAAACCAACTTTTACTTTATTCTGCTATTTATAACTTATGAAGACACTGCTGTTGTGGTCAGCCTTGGACTAAGTGAAATGAAGGGAAAAAACTTCCTTCAGAAATAACTACACTGAAGTTAAAAAAACAAACAACAACAACAATTTATAATAGCTGAAATTGCTACCACAATGCAAGACTGTCTCTAGGGCACTCCATTTTCCCTAACTACTGACAGCATAGCAAAAATGCTAGCGTAATAAAATGGAGGAAAAATCTTCCTAAAAAGGATGGCTATTTTCAGGTTGCTTATCAGAAACTCTTTTCCTAAAGCTAGATATTTATGTGACATAGATTAAAAGTTTGAAATATAATTTTAGTCTTTATTAGCCTACATTAAATGTTCTCCCAAGAGATATTTTAATGCTCTAGTATAATTTATTACAGAAAGATAAACTAAAATAAAATCAAATTTAATCTATTTACAACACTTGTTTTGGCTATGATAATTTCATTATTTATAATTGCAGTTTAAATGACCATAATGACATAACTTTCAATATTTGATACATTATTTAGATTAACCATATTGCAATGGAATTTTAAACATTAACAGCAGCTGATTAATCTATTTAACAGTCACCAACTGATGAATATATTACAGCATACAACAATTCACAACAGCTATTGCCATAAGATTTATTGTGCTCCTCATGAAAAATAAAACAGATGTACAATTTACATTTTTTACTCATTTTGATTCAGTGCTCTTATGAATATAAATTACAAAAAAAAAAAAAAAAAAAAAAAAAAAACTGACAACATTTTAAGTTTTTAAAATATGAACAAGAAAAGCAACAAATTAAAGTTTAAGAATCACAAATAAGGACTAGAGATAAAGCAATTAATTTGGTGGGAAAAATCCTCACCACAGTTCAACTCACATAAAGTTCAGAAAGTTTGCTTTTATTCAGATAAGAATGATGGCATTTTCTAGCTGTAAGCCACTCTGTCCAAAATAAACTTCTATGTATATAACCTCTGACTCCAATGCAGCATTCACAGGGACTGTACCAATCCTGTTACCTCTGGATCACTGGAGTTTTTCCAGGTCCAGCTTTGGAGGCTGGGACTCTGAACTGCAGTGGTACTGAAGTGATACATGCCAAAATGTCCTGGGAGTGCTTTCGAAACTATGAAAGTACTTGTATCCACCTCAAAGACACCACAATTAAACAACCTCTCATACTAGCACATATTTTAAGTGGTAATTCTTAAAAAGGGATACAGAAGACAATGACTTAAGGTGCTCTCTTTCATTCCTGATACAGGAGGAGAAGACTTTCATGAAATGTCAGAGTACACAGTTCTGGGCAATGACAGTTACACCAACAGGCTAAGACTGCTTTCAGTTGTACTCAAAGACCTTCTTCTTGCAAGGCACACGGTGTTTTGAAACAGTAAAGTCCACCTGACTACAAGAAAAAATGCTTAAAGATCTTCTAGGCATAATCAGAATTTGTAGATCTGATCCCTGGGAACAGAATTGGTCATGAACTCCTTTAGAAATCAATCCCTTTACCCCAGCTGCCCAAAAACAGGGCAGTGGGAAATCAGAGAACCAAATGCAGATAGAGAAGAAAACTAGCAAGGAATTGAGACAATACATTATTTCTTCCTTAATCTTAACACAAACCGTTTCTATCTGTATTCTTGTATTATTCCTTATTTTAAAATTTATGCTAATTTTTGTAACAATTTGGTACTAAAACTATTCACTTGTTAAAATAAGATGTGGGGGGATTATTTATCTGTTTATTTACTTACTTATTTTCTGCATAATGCATTTTTACTGTGCACTGTCCTGAGCAGGCATTCTTGATTCAGCCTATTCCCAATTCATGCCACAGCTATTCCTGTTATGTGGGTAGACCCTCAGCCCTTATACTGCAGGTCCATAGAAGCTAAAATGGTCAAGAACAGTTTTATTTAGCTGATGTCTCTCCCATCACATCTCTGCAGATGAGTGCTTACAGTTTGGAAAGGCCTTCCTACTACTTTTCTAGAAGCATTTCATTACTCCCCTGTAATTGGGATTTCCTAAGAAAAACCCAGTGTTCCATGAAGTGTCTTGGATGATATGGCTTTCTACACTTTGGTGTGGAGGTGGAGGTCACGTAAATACAGATTTATCAACACAAACCATTTGCAGTAAAAATAGACCACTGGAAGGTGCATACAGATAACACATGATATTTTATAACACATATTCCAGGTTATTTTCATCAATGGAAATTTGCTGAGTTCTGGTATAAGGAAGAGTGTGTTTGTATATATTTACAATTGTATGTCTTAAGCATTGTCATACCCATGTTTATTCAAAACCAGCCATTAAAAATCATTGGGCATCACCAATACATCTTGCTAGTCTGTGGTTCTTCCCGAGGATTAGTTAAAAAAAAAAGTAGGGGGGAGGGGGAAGGGAATTGCATAGCAGAGAATTGGAAAAGCATTTATCTATTAACCTCTGTTATTCTAATCAGACAGTATTTGACATAGGTGCAGTGAAACTTTGTACTGAACTTGATCTTTTGTAGTAACTCCAAAACACTTATTTTTAGCTTGAACAGAGCATTCCTGAATAGCATATATATATATTAAATCTCACATGGTGCTGCACCAAGCATGTTAATTATGCTTTCAGCAGAATATTACATATTTTATGCAACAGTATTCCTCCTCTGCACAGCTCCACATAAATAGACAGTGCCAACATGTCATTCACTTCAGCATAACTTCATACAATAACAATGCACAGAAATATTGCAACCAAAATCCAGAATGTCCAAAGAATTAAAATATAAACAGTACCACTTCATTCACTTGCTCCCAAACTGCTAAAGCAGACAATGTGGCTTTTGGAATAAATCTAAATCCATTACCACAATTCATAACCCAAATTCAGCGTTCAATGCCACAGATAATAATATTTGGATAACCAGTATCAAATCAAAGGAACATTTCACAGCAGACATATGCTATCAATAACAATCAATAAATAATATTAGAATTTCAGTTATTAGTCTTCATTACTGTTTTGTTAAATAAAACAAGAAACATTATGCATAATGTATCGCTGTTTTGAAGAAAAGATGCATTTAAAAGCAAACATTTTGCAAAAAAATTTCCCTGCTAATGCTTTCAGACTACAATGCAGTGACTTAACTTCTTACAAACTATTTACATGAGCGAAATATATTTCAGGGCAGACTAGTATTAAAAGTGCCTCAGCAGAAACAGAAATAAAAGAAGAAAAAAAAATTATTTTCAAAATAATCTCAGAACTGATTTCTTCGCAGCTTTACACCAGAATCTGAGCACAGACTGATGAATTTGGATGAATGATTAAAAAATAGCAGGATTGCAAGATAAAGAAACGGGTTCTCTCAGAACTTGTTGTAACCGCGAAAAACCACTAGAGGGCAAAGTCTCCATAACAAAAAGAGTACCCAAGCCCGGCAGTCTTGTAAAGAGTAAAGTAACAGTGGAAAATAAACCAAAGTAGCTTTGGCTCTTTTTTAAAACAAGAAGAACTAAGAAAAAGTGTGTAGTCACAATAGAAATTGTGATTTATATTTTCATTTTCAATTGCTGTTGTCAATTACTCTGTATTGCATGTTCTTTCTTGTTCTTCAAATAACACTGTTTTTTTTTCCCGCAAACAGTTACGAGAGAAAAACCTCTCTTGAATCTTCAGAATGAAAAAATAAAATTAATTAATTAATTAATTAATTAAGCAGTACATGCTTAGGCTTGCAAATTTGTCACAGCAGAAGATAACTAGAAAGACCCAGAAGTGTCTTTTACATAGTACTAGCTTTCATTTCATCAGCAGTAAGAGTGAACATACATTGCACTTTTTAAAAACCCAGAGGCATCTACAACCTTTATTGTTGTAGAAAGTGCTCTTCTCAGTCACCAGTGTCTTTTTGCAAAAAATCATTATAGAAATACTATTGTTAACAACTTCCATATGAAATATTAAAATCTGAGACTAATGTTATAAAGGGAAATAGTTATTTCAAGATTCAACCATTACACATCTTTCACTCCTGCTAAATTGCTAGATCTGAGGGCCCAAGCATCACGCAGAGTACACAAAGTCAGATGCCTTGGTGTGCTGAGAACTGACAGGATTGAGAGCATCTGTGCAGAAAAGAGCTCATGGATGCTGATGGGCACCAAGTTGAACATGAGACACAAACAAGGCTAACAGTATCCTGGGCTTTAGGCAAAGTACCACCAGCAGGTTGAGGAAGACAGTCAACCTTGCGATGTCAGCATTGGTGATGGCACACCTGTCCAGTTCTGGGCTCCCAGTACAAGAAAGACATGAGCATACTGGAAAGAGTCTAACGTAGGGCCGCAAAGATGATTAAGCCTACAGAGGTCCTATCCAACCTCAGTTATTCTGTCAACTACACTGACATCCATAGTGACTGTATTCTCAGCTGTCCAGATACGCAAAGATGCATAGCCTTGTTTGTAGGAGATCTGGAAGACACTGTGAAATGCAAATAACTGGTTAGGCACAAAATATAAATAATGGCTTCATCTTCTTTAGTTTTCATTATAGCACGACAGTGGCCTTGTAGATGGTAGTAAATGAAATGTGAGTAAGAGGTGTATAAAGATACTATATTAGATTAGAAGCAGATCTCAAGGAAACCATCTTTTCAAATCATGAGCAACACATGGTTTTGGATATAGTTTTCCATCTATGACTTAATTTTTTTCCATTAAAAAGGTAAAGTTGTATCCTAACATTTGGAAAATGAAATAAGCTCCTTCAGTAAGATAATGAAATAAGAGCTCATCCATCCAGACACTAAAGCATTGACAGTGAAATCTGTAGTTTAGCTAGAGAAAATAAAGATTACTAGAAGTTTAATCTGTGTACGGAATGGGGATAATAGGAGGCAACACCAGACCTTTAAATAGGAAAGTTCTGGGGCTAGGGTGATTACATGGGGAAGCAAAGACTGGCTTTGCTTCTCATCTCTTTACAAATTTCCATTGATGGAAAAGGAGCTTTCATCACAAAGATTGAAGGAAAAGGGGAAAAATAAACCACACGATTAAATCTCATGAAAGACCATGTTAGTGGATATTCACCAATACAAAATACAAGGTTGTGCACTGATATCTAAAAACATTTAAAAGAAAACTAATTTTTAATTTTGAATTTATTTCCGTAACATGAAAACAGAAGGATCTGATTGTGCCTGTAGATCTGATATGATATTAACATGATATAGCTACCTAAAGGGCAGTATTGGCACATTGTCTTTATGATATAGATAGATTAATCAAAATGGAAGAGAATTAGGAAGGACTGTTAAGATGATGAGGACAATGGAATGCTTGTCATGAAAGAGAGGAGTCAGCTTTTTTAATCCACGAAAATTAAGGATGAGATGCAACTTAATTCTTCTAAAACCCTTCAGGATGAAGAAGAGTGACTTAATCTAAGAAAAAATGTCAGCTAACTACAACTGTGAATAAACTGACAAAAAAAGAATTAATAGAAGTCCTCGAGCAGCCTTCAAAGGGGAATTGAAACAGAAAAGGAGGACAAGGAATGTATGTACAAACAAAAGAAAACAAAACAAAAAAACTACTTTCGAGATGGGCTTTGATATTCTAACAGAGTTTAGATTTTTGCTCTTGCGCTCACTACAGAAAAGGCACAAAGTCCCTTTTAGCCCTGTTCCTTTTTTGTGAGCACAGCTTGAGAACAACGTTAGATCTTGTAAATTGAAAAATAAGAAAATTCTACTAAAAGAAGCCTGCTACTGCCTAGGTATATATTTCTCTGAACAGATCAGTACTCTTGTGAGGATTTGAGCAGTTAGGCAACACATGTTGCAGTACACTGAGGAAATTTAGACATTTTATTACATTAGGCAGCAACTGAGAGGTCTGAAAATCTTAAGTGATGCATAAATTTTACTCATTGGCCCATCAGGGGCTCTAGCCCACACTGAACTATGCATATGCACAATAAATTATATGGCACTGTGCAGCCCCATGACGATAAATCATTTAAACAGCTTTTCCATTCCACTAGCCAACATAGTTCGAGTTCACTATATTGAAATTTGGAAAACATACATACCAAAAATGTGTATCCTATAATCAGAAAAAGATCTGCAGCAGTAGACATCTAGACTAATTTCTAAATAAAGCAGCGTACACAGAAAATCACATCTTTCCTTGTCAGAATGAACTGTCTAGAAAGCTAATTCCTTGATAAGGAATTAAACAACAACAACACACACAAAAACAAACAAACATACAAAAACAAGCAACAAAATACACAAAAAAAACCAGTAATCAGGTTGAGTTAGATGCAAGTTTCAAAACCCCGAGGTATTAGTAGATTAGTAGGAAAAAAAGAAAGAAAAAAGAAAGGACACCTACTTGGACTAAGAAAATTATTATCCCAATCCCAGTTTTATTGTAATCACTTTAGTGCTCGGTCTCAGGAGAGAAAAAGAACTATCCCTTGGAGAAGGATAGAGGAGAAGTGACTACAGATTAAAACAACTCTGTGAACACCATCCAAATATTCCACATTAACAAAAAAAAACTGAATAATTTCTTTGTAGGAATTATTAGCAGAAATTGAATGAAAATCAAGAATTAAAAAAAAAATAAAAAATAAATAAGCAGAAAGCAGATATACATGAGCCTTAGCAAATGGAACAAATCAGCAAAATATTTAAGAAATCATTTTAAAGGAAACTCCTGTATTGCCATTACCTGCCCAATAGAAGTGTGAAAAAAAAAAGACACAAAAGAAAAAACAGGAGATAATACCATAATACTTCCTCAGTAACAGGGCACATCAGCACATACTAAAAGGACAAAGCGCTGGAGCTGCTGTAAAAAATGAAAAGATTAAATTCAATAACTTGCAGATAAATAAAAGCAAAAATAAAATATCATGCACTTTCTGCATTTATTATGAAAGCTGGATACATGAAACTTCATGCACTAATCTAATAAATAAAATTTAATACAAAAGCACTTAAATTCACTCACTGATCTACTTAGTAATACGCTGTAAATAAGATCTTTTCTAATTTACATTTTGAAGAGGTACTGTTTTACTTGTTGGTTATTTGAAGTAAGATATTTTATGATGAATGTTAAGTAAAAAGTGTTCAATGACTTGTCACTTTATATTGAATATGAAATGGAATACTGACACGTTGAAAAGGTAAAAAAAAAGTAAGAAAATGCTTTATAGGACCTGTTCTCAGTAATAGAGCGGGAGGAGGAAGGAAATGTTTCCCTGTGCAAAAGATATCAATGAATCTAGCGGATGGCCTTGCTGCCCTTTGCTGGAAATAGGTGGTCTTCAGGGTCCCTTCCAACCCAAGCCATTCTGACTCTACAAATGGGTTTACTCTGAAATATAAGATTTGTGGTCTGAGGGATAGTTGGATCCATAAGAGTGTTCTGAGCAGCAAAAAGTCTTGTTTCACTTTCACACTTTAGAAACTATTTAGTCTTGATGACTGTTTCCTATGGCTTCTTTCTCCTCAGCCTAACCTCAGTCTTCAAATGAAAATTATATTCTCTGGAAGGAAATGGATGAGCAGTTCTGGACTCCCAGATTAATTCTTCCTGGAGGAGAAGGTGAGAAAATTGGCTTATGCTGAACTGCTGTCCCCACAAAGCAGAAAAAAATGATGATGTATGTGAATACAAACAGTTGTGTTACAAGGTTTAACAGATTGTGCCTCATTAACACAGCTATTATAACAAATCTCCTAGTCTAGCGAGTAAAATGTTTCAGCAAGATACCATGAAAGCACATTAAGATAAAACTTATAGGAAATATCTTTTACATTGTATGCCCCTGTAAAACAGTATTTGCTAAAAAAAAAAAAAAAAAAAAAAAAAAAAAAAAAAAAAAAAAAAAAAAGATTTTTATTTGCTGTGTACAATTTATCCAGTAGAGATCTTAGGATGATAACCACTGAAAATGGTTCTGTATTTATCTTTCTAACAGTGCCCTCTCTGATTGTGCTCCTTGTTTTAGGGAGCTGTTTCACACAATGGAAATGTCCCCAGGCTCACTGAAAACAAATTAAGAATTACGCTTAACATAGGTCTTACTGCTTTCTAGAACCTTAATACTGAAAAGTCAAACAGTGAGTGGTGAGTGACTCATAAAACCTGGATGGGAGACTGGAAGTTGCTCCTTTAAAACCATAATCACTGTAAAGTGAAATATTTTTTAAATGCTCCAGTAGCAATACTGAATTTCATCATTGCAAAAATCACAACATTACTCTATGTGTTACTGAAAAAAAAATACAGACTCTTTCTCTCTCTCCCTCTCTCTCTCTGTATATATATTTATACATATATGTGTATATATATTTGACTCTCTTTCCCTCTCTACATTTTAATTTTTTTAATTCCTTGTTATTTTCAACTGATCCAGCTTCTTCCTTTTCCCCACACCTTGTCTATTTCCCCACCCACTCACATCCACTGCTAATAAATAGAAATATTTTCCACCTCTTACATTGACTTTGTTTGCTTTATCTCATTTTCAGGATTTCATTATTTGCCTGGGTTTCAGTAGCTATTGCAATAGCCAACCTCAGCACAGTACTAGTTACTCAACATAAAGCTGGCCCAGGCAGTCTGCCTTTCCATTAAGGAAAGGTTACAATACAGCCCATCCCTGGCAGTGTTCAAGAGGCGTCTGGATGACGTGCTGCATGATGTGGTTTAGTGCTAGTGGTGGCAACGGTGATGAGGAGACGGTTGGACTGGATGATCTTATAGGTCGTTTCCAACCTTGTGATTCTATGATTCTATGATTCATTACTTTAAATCAGGGTGGTTTTAAAAGGCTACACTGATAGATTCAAGGTTATTATTAATATAATTCTGGAAATAATCGGACAGTTTTCTTTTTGGGCTGTGGTGAGCTATTAGAGAAGTGGAGGGAAAAAGTCCAGTAAGGTCTTCAGGAGCAGTGGTTAGGAAATCAAAATTGTATTATCCAGCATAAACATTGTTTCAGCTAAACTTTTAGTCTCCAAATCCGGATGTCTCCACTTCTATCAGAACTTATATGTAATTCCAGAAAGATAAGGCAAAAATACTATTTCTCCTTTCTTTCTTTAACCACGTTGTTTTTTTGGTTTTTTTTTGTTTTGTTTTGTTTTGTTTTGTTTTGTTTTGTTTTTTTAATAATATCCACTAACAACATAGAGCTGTACTTGGAACAGGTGTTGGAACAAATAGCATACAGTGGTCAGCCTGAATTATTGTATGGTTCTATAATAGTCCTTGTTTCTTTCTTTCTTTTTTCTTTTCCCTTCATTGTTGTTGGTGGTGGTGGTTTTGGTAAAATCACCAAAAACTACCAAACTTGCTTATTTTATCTTTTGAAGAAGTGTCTAATCTTTATCTACAGCCCCCTGAAGACGAATATGCTCGAAATCTCTTCAGTGTTGCAACACACTTCCAGACCCTCCCAGGACAATAAAAATAGGTTGCAAGAACAGAAAAAGAGGTTGTTAAAGTTCATTTTGAAAGTACAAGTTCAATTATAGATGAGCTCTTAGTCTGAGGGCATTTAATTTCACAATAAACAAGTAGCAATTTTTTTGACATCTAAATGCCAAGCATCAAATTTCCAGCAGTTTGAGGCACTTACATGCATTGTTTTCATTCCCCTTGTTCCAGCTGCAGTCCCACATGGCTTTCTAGTGCAAAATTAACTGTGACTCACACAAAGTAGATGCCTGCAGGCAAGAAGACAGGAAGAGATATACGCCTTTACCTTGACTGAAGCTTATATTGGCTAATAACTGCTGTCACCTTCCAAGCTAGCCTTTCTCAGGATGCATTGTTTTATATTAGAAATCAGACTCTCAGGTTTTGAATGAATTACAGTGTAAGTTTTTAATTATCCTCCTTCCTCTTCTAGCTATTTTGTCAGCATTATACTTTGTAATCAAATTCATAGTTCAGATAATTGTATATAATTTACAGGAGTTTTTATTGTTGGTATCGTTATAAATTAAATCAACAGTTTTGTTTTACATATAGAGTAGAAAGTTTATGGTCTTATTAAAACTCCAGTAACAGTCTGCTCAATTTATTTTGAGCATAATGTAACGAATATCTTAAAGAGAAAAGGGCTTTTTTTCCCTGTGTTTTTGAGGGGTTTTTTTGTTTGTTTTTTGTTTTCTATGTTTTTGTTTTTTTCTGTTTTATTTTCTTCCTGATATTCAGCCCACTGCTCTCCATTCTTATGTCTACAGAAATAATAACAGCAAAGTCTAGAGGACATAAGCATAAGTAACAACTGAACTATTTTGAATGCTGCCACAGTTCTTCACTTGCTGAATTTCCGGGTATGTTAAAGAATACTTTCATCCTTGAATCCAGATATATACAGATACCTCTTCTCTCTAAGATACAAGACTTCACAAACATTTCATATTAATTCACTTCACACCTTATTTCTCATTTATTTCCTTTTCCTTCCTTTTGAATCAACAGCCCAAGAAATATGTCGATTCTAATCCAAGAGTTTTGGAATATTTCTCATAACCTGAATGGGCACAGGTCCTCTTTCTGTTAGAGGGTTGTGGAACAACAAATTCTTGTGCCAGAAAAAAAAAGAAACTGAATTATAAATTCTGCTTATCTACGATGGATGTTTGTCACTGCTTCTGCCCTTCTATCGTACTTCTATCACACTGAGCTCGGGTGCTCCTTATTATCATAGAATCCTAGAATGGTTTGGGTTGGAAGGGGCATTTAAGATCATGTATTTCCAACTCCCCTGCTATAGGCAGGGACACCTAGACTAAGCAACTAGACTTGAGCAACTAGACAAAGTTGCTCAAAATCCCATCCAGCCTGGCCTTGAATGCTTCCAAGGAATGGATATCCACAACCTCTCTGGGCAACCTGTTCCAGTGTCTCACCACCCTCACGGTAAAGAACTTCTTCCTAATATCTAGTTTAAATCTACCCTCTTCCAGTTAAAACCATTTCCCCTCGTCCTGTGGCTAACTGCCTTTATAAAAAGACCCTTCCAGATTTCCTGTAGGCCCCTTCAGGTACTGAAATTCCACTCTAAGTTCCCTCCAGAGCCTTCTCAAGGCTGAAGAGCCCCAGCTCTCTCAGCCTGTCTTCATAGGGGAGGTGCTCCAGCCCTCTAATCATCTTTGTGGCCCTCTCTGGATCTGCTCCAGTAACTCCATGCTCTTGTGATGGGAGCCCAAGAGCCGAATGCAGTACTCCAGGTGGGGTCTCACAAGAACAGAGGGGCAGATTTATCTCCCTTGACCTGCTGGTCCTCCCTGATGTAACCTAGGATATGACTGGTCTTCTGGATTGCAAGTGCACATTGCCTGCTCATGTTGAGTAAACCAACACCCCCAAATCCTTCTCCTCAAGGCTGCTCTCAAGCCATTCTCTGCTCTGCATCTGTGCTTGGGATTGCCCTGACCCAGGTGTGGGACTTTGAACTTGGCTTGTTGAACTTCATGAGGTTGGCATGGGCCACCTCTTCCTTTGGATAGCATCCCTTCCCTCTGGTGTGTCAACTGCACCACTTAGCTTGGTGTCATCTGCAAACTTGCTGAGAGTGCACTCGAGCCCACTGTCCACGTCACCTACAAAGTGGTTAAATAACACTGGTCCTAGTATTGATCCCCGAGGAACATCACTCATCACTGGTCTCCATTCTGACTCTGGGCTGTTGACTGCAAGTCTGAGTGCAACCATTCAGCCAATTCCTTATCCAGAGAGTAGTTCATCCAAAATCATCTTTTCTTAAATTTGGCAACCAAGATTTCATGCGGGACAGTGTCAAAGAGTTTGTACAAGTCCAGGTAGATGACGTCTGTTCCCTCAGAACTCATGGATGGATTTCACTGGGTTTCATGGACTTGCACACCTTCTATTTCTTTAGATGGTCTTGAACCTGATCTTCAATTACAGCAGGCATATCTTCTTTCTCCCAGTTCTTACCTTTGCTTTCTGCTTTGGCAGTATGTCTAAAATCCTTGCCAGTGAAGACTGAGGCAAAGAAGTCAAGCTTTCTTCCTCAGCTTTCTTCATATCCCTCATGCTCCAGTTTACTTCTGGAGGAGCTTGTATCTTCCCTGGCCTTCGTTTCATAATTGATATACATATAGAATTTCTTCTTGTTCCCCATTATGTTCCTGGCTAGATTATAATTCTCTCAGGTCAGCTTTCCTAACCTGATCCCTAGCTTGTGATCCACCTCCAAGCCCATCATCAGCTTCAAAGTGGGATGGTTTGAGGATTCCCCTCCCCCGTAACTCTAGTTTAAACCTTGTTGGCCAAAATGGTCTTCCCCTTATCCGACAGATTAATCCCATCCTCCCCTAGATGACCATATTTCTCTAAACTAGTTCCATTAGATGAATAGCCAAAGCCCTGTTCATTACACCACTCCCTTAACCATTTATTAATTTTCTTAATTCTGTCAGCCCTTTCCCTCCCCATTCCCCTAACCAGGAGGATTGATGAGAAAACTAGCTGTACTCCCAAGTTCTTCACTGCTGCTCTCAGCTCCTTATAGTTCCTCTTTATATTCTTCAAGTTGCTAACACTGTATTACTGGTGCCTATGTCAAACAGCAGCAGTGGGTAGTAGTCTGAAGGACGTACAAGATCTGGCAGCACATCTGTTACATCCTTGATATGGGCCCCTGGCAAGCAGCAAACCTCTTTAGACAGTAGTTCAGAACAACAAATGGGTGCCTCTGTACCCCTCAGAAGACAAGCATCCACCACTATAACCCACTGGTTTTCTTAGTTGCAGTAGTAGTTATGCAGTGGGGAGCAGGTCTGGCTGTCTTATTCAGTTATTGCCTGAAACAGTCCATGTAACCAAAATACAAATGCACATGGAGAATTATTACAAACACAGAGGCCTAGAGATGATGAAATCTGCCACAGACTTTGTGATGAGGGTCTTATCAGAAAGCTAAGAATAGGATCATCAGCAGCAACATTTCAAACTCATCAAGCAAATGCTTGCTAGCATTATCTGAGAATTAAAGCTAATTCTCATCTCTGAAGTCTGATGGTTAGATTTCACAATTTAACGTGAAAAGCGTTCCCTCCACTTCAAAAATAAGTATCTCTATGAAATTGCAAGATGGATTCTCTGTTTACAGTGCTAAGGAGAAGCACAGCTTATGAGCAACTTTGCCAATGGACTGCATGCCCCTTGGCCTCACTCATCCTGTCCTCACTGTCTTAGGGAGAGAGCCACAACTTTGCCTCCTGTACTCAAACCACAGGATAATACCCATCTGATCTCGCAACATAAAGCTATATTACTGAGAACTTATAGGAAAGACCCAGCTATGACATCTCAGGGCACATAATGGCAGACAGCCAATGCAAGAATGAACTTTTTATGCCCCAAACTTGCAAATAAACTTGCCTATCTACATCTGAATTGGAATCTGTATCTGCATACTACAAACAGAAGAATCCACTCAGTTAAGGGTGGTTTCAAGAAGCCTAGCTGGGTCTTAAAATGTATAGTTAGCTAATGACAACGAGGTATGCAACTTATAAAAAAATTATATTGCCTCTGCCTTTGATATGAATATAAACATATATGTATAAAACAGCATGTCCTGTTGGTGACTGTGCTTTAAGACACATGTCGGTCAGATGGAAAGGACTAAGTTAACCAAAGAAAGGTGTAACTCCTTAAGAAGAGTGCTCTATTCAGAGCTTTGAAACTGACAATTCAGCTTATTAATGATACCAAAGAATTTTTGAATTTGCCTGTAATTCAGATGTTAATTTTGATTACCGAATTACTGAAATTCTACTTCCTGCACTCAGGTTATCTTCTAATGTGTACTCCTTTGTACATCACTATCTTGCATTAAGTATACAAATGTTATTAAGTATTTTGTGTATAATTTTACAACCTCTAAAAATAGTAAAAGCTACTTCGCATAAAATCATTACTAAATAATTGCCACATAAAATAACTGCAGAATGGATGACTACCGTAAAGCACTGTAAAGCACTATAAAGCAGTGTTATGTATGGGTACAGGGTATAATTGGGTTTCTCTTTATTTACTACCAGTTACTGTAAACAAGCCAAAACAAATATTTAAAACAGAATCGCCACCCTGACAGCTCCCGTATTGTTATATCTTTGTGTTCAGACACCCAACCAGTAAGGATATGTCTGAAATAGTTTCTCAAGTAAATTGAAATGCTTGAAAAAAGAATGAAAACTGGAATATGAATTGTATATCAACCAAATTATTGCCCTTACTGACAACTGGAATTTTCCTTTCTCATATTATCCACTCCTGTACAGTAGGGGGGGAGGAGGGAATAAGAATCACAGCTATTCTCTGGAGTGTGTTCTCCAGATTCTATGAACATCCCCATATTTTTTCCTGTACAGAGCATTTTATGAAGGATAAGCAGCTTTGTCAACCCTGCTTACATCCGCTCAACCTGAACAAAAACCACTCTGACAACCAAACAAAAGATTGGCATATTCACAGAAATGGAGAAATCAGGAAGTTTTTACAGGGTTTGAGGATTTCTCAGGAACAGCCTCAATATCTCACAGCACCAAGGACAAAATTACTGACACCCATTTGTCATTCTCCCACCAACACTTCCAGCCCAAAACCACCCCAGCTGTAACAATTGTTATCCCAGCTTCTAAGGAGGCACATCTCAGATATCCAGAGTTTCCAGAGCAGCAGTTTCAATCTGCTCTATTCTGTTTGACTCCTACTGCAAAGGCTAAGTAATATTCAGAAAATTGACATTTAGACTAAAACTGCTGACAGCCTGTTACCTACAGCATTTGGTATGACTATGCTATTACACAGTATAAGAGATTAACTTTTCAATATTACAGATGTGCTGATGAGTCCATAAATGTCTGAATTAAGCCTGAAATTTTTTTGCCTGCATTTTAAATTGAATTTTTACTGACTGCATTCCTTTTAGGATGAACAGGTAAGCTATACTAATACCTGGACACAAAGCTTTTATAAGACACAGCTGTACTATTAGTGTCACTATATTCTCAACAGAGCTCAACAGAGCCACAGCAAAAATGCAGTACCCCTTGTTGAACCAGCTGGTACAGATATATTAAGATAAAGAGACAGTGTTAAACCAAAGATACCTAAAAATCAGTGCTGTAAAAAATTGTTATTTGATGTATAAATAAATTCTCTCTACATTATTTTATTACTATTTTTTATACCACAGAAGAGCATAAATTGCCCTTTTCATTTCTCCCTCCCACCAGTCTCATATGGGGGCAAAAAAAAAAAAAAAAAAGATTTCATGAATTTTATCATTCAAACTCCAATATTGCATTTCACTTCTTTACCTAACAAAGATCAAAATGAGTGTGGGATGACAGATTCTTAGCACTATGTACCATGAAGTTATGAGGTCTTTAGACAAAGTATTACAAGTTCTTATCAGTACCACCATATGCTGTAATTCCGAATGCACATAAACCTGTCAACACATACTACTTGTTTTCCAGTTAAAGAGAAACCTCACAGAGAAACCACAGATATTTGTTTCCTTCAGGATGATGACCCTGTTTAAGGGTATGAGACTGCAATTTATCTGCCAGAGAAAATAACAAACCGAACAGCAACGCATAGAGCGGACTTGATTTGCTCATGAGCTCAAGCCAATTTTCTGTATATAACTACAGTATCAAAAACTTGTGAAAGTAGTTCTGTCTCAGTATACGTAAATAGCTTCAGTAATAAGATACTAAACAAATCTAAATCTTTAGATTTGCAAATTTCCTCTAATATTTTGTATGTGATTATGGATTTCCAGTAATAAATTTGCCATCAGTCCAGTGAAGAATCTTCCAACAGAAAAAGATGATCTTGTTCCCAATGTGTGACAAACTGATACATTCCCCAAAAAACATGTCCCAAAGAGGCAAAAAAAAAAAAAAAAAAAAAAATCTTTTGTGTACATCATTAAAAGAAGAACAAATTCTGTTTTCTTTCTTTTGGATAGATGCATGTATACTGACTGGGAAATCACACCAATACTTACAATCAGCAAAGTTGTTTGTGCCATTGTAGCTTTATGCCCAAGATTATTAGGAAGAGGTCATATCTGCTATTACGTGTACAAAGATGAGTTAAATGAAAGTTAGCTAAAGAAAATCCTTTTGGTTGTATAAACTATGTGGAAAAGTAGGTATCTGTTGCATTTAGAGCATAATGGTAACATACATTTCAGTCCTTTAATTCAATACTGCCATTACCACTACCAGCCTTACATTATCTTTGCAAGCCCTCAGTGCTGAGACTTGCTGGGTTTGCTTTATCTGAAATTATCACAGCCTGACTGGGGCCTGCTTTCAGCTGGCTAAGCTGAACAAGCAATTTTACAAATGACATGTTGGTTATTGCCTAATCCATTTTCTTTTTGTTTACTGCTGTATAATTGTTTGCTACAAACATAATTTTTACATAGAGAGACATAACAAGATGTTGTTATGTGTACAATGGAATATTTATGACTCCAGAGCAATGACACAGTGCAGAGGAACACAGGCACAAAATGATAGCACAGGTCTGCAAAGTGAAGATACAAGACAGAGCACAGACAACAGGATCTTAGAAATGAAGGTGCAGAGTCATGCTGGTGACCCCAGGGCTGTACACAGCTCATCTCTCATCAGTCAAGGAAAGGCGAACTTTGGACGCGGGTAAAAACATCGTTAGGAGTAACAACAAAACCTTAAAACAAAGAACAAATATCTCACATGCATAAAACATATAATGCAAATTTGGATGTAATGCAGAACTGCAGATCAGAGAAGAAGAAAAAAAAAAAAAAAAAAAAAAGGAAAAAGAGAAAGAAAATAAAAGGAAAAGGAAAACAAAAAGAAAAGAAGGAATTACAAACATCCAGGCATGCAGACAGCACAGTGATTTTCAATCATCAATTATTCAATAGTCATGTGCAACAGTAGTTCATAGCTTCACTTTCTAAATTAGCTTGGATAGTTTTTGTAATAAGTTGTTAAAGCCAATGTATGTTGAGGAATAAATATGCCTATATTTTGCCTGGCAGAACATTCACATATTCAGTAAGTACTAAGTTCTAGCTGGGTAGGTACATGACTCTGGGAACAAGTGACATGAGGATTAATTAGGCATCGGTGAAGGATTTTTATTTATTCTTTTTTATTTTTTTTTAAGTAGTGTATTAATTGAACAAGACAATGTACTCATAGTGAGACAGATTTTTTGAAGCAACAAGATACTTTTTTTTGTTTAACAATACCTTAAATTATTATGAGAATAATGTTTCTATGTATGGCACTTGTCAAAAGCTCACTTGGACTATTTTCCCTGTTAAGCTTAATGAAAGACAGTTACAGCACCTACAGGCAAAGAAACATATCCAGTTTCTGCTACTGCTCTCTTTGAATTTCATACATTTGCCACATTTTCTGCTTTTATATGCAGAAAATGAATATGTAGCAACTTCAAGTATACTTGATCCTTACAGACTTGATATCTTTTCTAAGCTATCATTTGTAAAGCTGGGAGTTGCAGTTGCTGGTTATAGTGCACAGCAAGTTCCAGACCTTCATTTACTCTCAGATTTCACATGGTTGTCCCAGGAATTTAAGAGGTTAAACCTAAAGGCATTTGTACCACAGTTGACCCTTGAAGAGCAACAAATGATGTTGCCTGCAGCGTGTTATCACTGGTCTAAGTGGTTTAATGGCAATTTGCCTGCACCATCTCAATACCAGATTTACGACAGTAAGTTCATTTCAAGGTCTTCTACTCTTAATTGCCCATTGATTAGTCACCACTCTTTACAAGGGGAACCTTAGATTTTAATTGGAATCAATGCTGACGAAGGGTATATGGTCCCAAACCCTTACCACTGACTTAACTGGATAGATACACACTTTCAGTTTTAACTCTAAGCATGGAATGTTACCTCACCTGATTTGTTATTCTGTTTTACAGCTACATGTAGATCTTTATTGTTTTTTCTGATGTTCTGTATTTCAGAACACTCTGGAGTGCACCAGTTTAAAACGCTGTGTTTATTTGCTTTTTTCTATAGAAGTGTTCTCTAATTCAAAATTCATTTTCACTCTTTTGCTACCTGAGGAGGGCCTTATCAATGTTTCATACGCACTTCTTAATATTGAAGAAAACAGTTATTTTCGATGTTCAGCACATGTAATGGACCTCGTCTGACCAGTAGATATAGGCTTCTGTCATGCATGTTCATATTACCTTCCAGTTTAGAAAATGTTAATATAAAATGCCCAGGCTCCACTGTACTTAAAGCTGTGGGATAGCTAATTACAAGGAAAACGGAAATTATTAGGCAAGATAAGTCCATGCACATCACTAAAGGCAAGAACATTTTTAGGCAGGTGTGCACTGAAGCAATTATATTCTAATTATGCATTCTGCAATAATTTTTCATGCTTAATTTAACACATGACGTAATCTATTACAGAGGAATAGGGCTATGAAAATTTTAGTGCTGTGTTGCTTTTATGCTGTAAGAAGAGAATTTTAGTGCTATGTTGCTTTTATGCTGTAAGAAGTACTGCTGCAGTAGACTTAGACATGATTTTAAGGTCAGTATGCACTCATCTAGGAAAAGTAAAGGATAACTCTTGGAAAGGTCACTAAGGTGAATATGAGCTTACAGCTGGAAGCAAAATAATTCCAGTTAAAATCACAAGGTTCTCTATTAGTTCAGAAATTGAAAGCCTAACCTTTTTCTCATAATAAATAATACAGTTTATGGTTTAAGTTATATCTGGCAAGTGACTCTTTGGAAAGTAACGCCAAGCAAAGGAAAAAAAATTGATTACAAAACAGAGAGTAGTGCTTTTGCTTAGTTAACACAATGAATTTGGAAGGCCCTTCTCAGCTTAATAGTTCACGTACATTGATTATATTGAGATTTTCTTTTTGGCCACTCTAATTCAAACAATAAGCCTACCGTTTTGGCTGTTCTACTTTGCTGGTTTGAATTATTCAGGAAAGGGCATACAAAGCGTGTATATTTGTTCATGCTATAAGTAACCAAGCATATTCTCTTGCCTCTTCCCCTTGCCTTTTCATTCTTCCACTCAAATTTTCATTTTGTTGCTTTTTAAATGAGTATAGTTTCAACATTTTGTCTACTTACTTGTTTGTTAATGCATTTATTTTAAGTCCCATACATAAATAACTCAAGATGAGTGACAAAAGGGACATAGAAATGCAGGACACACTAAGAGGTCTTCGAATTTCTAAACTAGCTCTGGTTACAAGCTTTAATTAAAACAAGAGTTGGATATTTACTAGATTGCATCTTACTCTATGAAAGCTGCAGTTTTGTAACATGATTAAACAGAGAAAAAGAAAAATTCTTCAGTTATTGCAACTGTGCAGTGATGAATAAGGTTGTAATTTATTTTTTTTTTACTTAACACTGAAAATTATTTTCAAAATTTTAAATTTATTATAGGCATCCAAGTTATTCTACAGGTGGCCATAAGCAAGCTATGCAACAAGCATACACATCAAAGCATTATGTAAGTTTTTATTTTCACTTTCTATGTCTTGTCACATTCATAACTGTTTTGATATTCATTGCTTCTCTTGCTGGCAAACACAAAACTACCATCAATCAGTACCACAATTTCAGTATTACCTATTTATTAACCTCACATAATTCTGGAAATCTCCTTCTCAGGCTTTTCTAAGGTCCTTCTGAAGTTGATTCTACTTTTGTATCACAGAGTTAAAACACTTTTCCACTCTGCATTAATGAAGGGTTGGAGTTAATAAATTTGTTAACCTTGGTATCTGCAACAGCCATAGGAGTAAGACACATTCACTTGCAGCCAGTGGCATTATTCAACAACATATGCAGAACATCTATCAAAATACATTATATATTACTACATTAAGCAGCTGAGATTTCTTTAATATGAATTATTGAAATATTCCATTCCCAGATTTTCTTCTGGAGAACAACTTTGGAGAATATTAAATCATTTTTTTGGTTGACTTCTTCAGAAAACATAGTTAATGACAATCCTGTTCTGGGACTAAAATGTTGAGAATAACTTAACCGAAAAAAAATTACATTAAGATCAAAGAGAACACTTGGGACCTGTAAATAAAATGTAATACTTTAATGAGTAATAGTGTTATTACTGAAACTTGATCATGAACTTTGTAGACATACTAGTCACAACAGCCCTCCTATAATATAAATCTTAAGAAGACAGCATGAATATGACCAGAGATATCCATGAGGTTAGATAGCTGGGTTCTAGTCCACTCAAGTACATAGACTGCTCTGAAAGTAATGCCTCCTTTTTATTTCGGTGGAAACTACAATGGATACAAAGAGTGTAATAAGACGGTTTGACAGAGCAATTCTCAGCTACAAAACTATGTTTTTCAACATCATCACATCATTAGCAAATTCATGCTGATGAACTGGTCAAGATACTCATCATTTGGTGGTATGACACCTGTGCTTGTTGATCCAGAACGTAGCTCATCTTTCACGTTGCTGTCATCACTGCTGAAATGCATCATCCACCACTTCACTGTACTCACATCCACCATTTCACTGTACTCACATCCACCATTTAGGTTGCATGAACACTCAGCAACTGTAAATCTATGTCAATCGATACAATTGTTTCTGCATGGAGGAATTCAGCTACATACCATTGCTTCATGTGTACTTCCATACGAGATGCCATACAGTCAGGCTGCTCCTCTACTGCCATCTGTCACATAGCAGCAAAATGGTAATGGAATACTGGTGTAAAGATTTCACATATACTGCCACACCACTGTATCATCAACATCCACCTCTGATGTTGTGGACCAACATAATGAATTGGGAGGTATTATTTTCACAGTAATCCTTGAACGCATTCTACATAATATTCTTTTTTTTTTTTTCTTTTCTTTTCTTTTTTTCTTTTTTCTTTTTTTAATAACAGTCTGCAGTCTGCAAAGAAACCTACCATTTCCTATTTAACCAAGTTTCTAGGATGTGTAATAAACTCAGTACGGCAAAACTGTTTTCTTTTATATTCTTTTTTTCTTTTAATAACTTACCCACTGAACACTGATAATAAGATAATATGCATTTTTTCCTGTTCAATGAATTCAATTTTCAACTACTCATCCCTGTGCTTCTTTGCTGATAACGACAGTTTAGCAATTATGGAGATTTTCACTATTTTTATTTATTGAAAATCAGTGGTTATTAAAGATCTTTTATTTCAATCATCATGTTCATAAAGATAAAAAGAAAACACAAGTTTGGATAGAGAGAAAAATCATATAGCCAGAAGAATGAAAAGAAGGGTAAAATACATAAATTTATGCATCAGATGTTCTTTAACAAAAGAACAGTTTCTTAAATGTTAAGTTGTCCAGACTGTCAGCAAGAACAAAACTAAATTTCTACAGATTCTGTTCATGCAAATCAATGCTGTTCACTATGACTTCTCTCAATTTCTGAAGATGGAAATCCATATAAAATTTGAACTCTGAAGTCATGAAATGTGAATGTAAGGAAACACCAGATGGAGAAAGATGAGTAACAGGAAGGTTAAATTCACCCTTGAAAAACAGATACTGGGATTGTACAGTTGAGATAGTCACAACTGCAAGGGAAAAGTGTAATGTCTAAGAGGGAGTGAAGCTAAATTATGAGGCAAATAAAGACAACTTGCTAAAAAGATGTAGCAACAAAAAGCAGTGAGACAGAAGAGAGAACAGGAATGGAATAAAGGATTATAGGATAACAAATCTGGACTGCCTGTTTACACTCTGGTTTATATTACATACATTTATTGTAACAACAGAGCAGATCTTTCAGCAAGGATAAAGAAGACTTTAAAAGAATAGCTGAGCAATGCACAGTTAAACGTGAATCCACATTTAAACAGACTTACTTTCTTAGCAAATACCACAGCAGGTAGAAAACCTGAGGCTGATCAGTCAGGTTTCCATGCTAAAAAGAAATGAATCTGTAGAACCATAGACCCTCTAAAACTGTCATGCCTATTTCACTTTTTACATCATTGATTACACTTAGCGAAAGGGACATAAAATATTGTTTATTAATATATTGTTCTGTATCTCTTTTGGACTGCTGTTGCTAACTACATAAACAAGGCAACATTGCAAGCTCAAGCTTCTTCCCATGTAATTCAGGACCCAGTGAGGTCTTTGAGGCAAATCCTACACCTGGCTGAGAAATCCAGACTTTCAATTCTCCAAGGAGCATTCTGCTTGAAGTTTTAGATTCTCTTATCTGCAATGTAGTTTACCTCCAAAACACATGGAGACCACAAGAGCTTCCAGATGCTGAAGATACGACACCTCTGTGATGTCTCGAGGGACCTGAAAAACTGTGCTTCTCCATACTGGCTTCAAAATTCTTTATGGCTCTTCCTCCCAAAAGCATAATTCTCCATAATGTTCTGAGAGAAAGGGGACAACAACGCAGAAAATGTTGGCTTTAAGTCAAAGTCACCTACATCGCCTGTTTGGCTTCAGGCTATAGACAAACCTCTTTTTCCTACAGTAAAAAAGATTTATTTATTTATTTATTAAGCACAGAAATGTCAATACCAGGTGGTTAATTACTTAGAAATACATCCAAATTAAAAACTTTTTTTTTTTTTTTTTTTCATAAAAGAAATGGAAAGAATCAGAAATGAGATTTCAAGAGTAGTGTCTATAACTATGGAAAGTCATAGAAAGTCATTTTGACAAACAGCATGGTCATCAATAATAATTTGTGTTTTAAGAAGATTTTATGGTTTAAAAGCTAGTAAAACATAGGTATTCAGTGATAGCATAAATTTCAGTTTCCCTTTTGGAATCTCTATATTCAATTATTGGTAATCAAAATAGTGATTAAACCACTTTCAAAACAAATTATTCTTTAATTATCAGCTGGCTGTTCCAACTGTGTTAATTAAAGTAAACAGTAAGCAGCTTTTTTCCACTATCACTACCTGCTTCTTGTAACTGAAGCCCTTTACTTTTCTTGATGGAAATTAAAGCACATCTGTTGATTCCATCCAATTATTCTTTTTATCCTGTAATCTAGAGAATTTAATTGCATTTCAAATGGCTTTAAAGTCACATGAAGGTGTACACAGATGCAGAAAATTGACACCACTGCAAAAGAAAATATATACATATATATTTGCTACAGTTAATGAGCTAAGCATATTTGATTTCCAAGTAGTTTTCTGGAGAATGTGCATTTCTTTAAAAATATCCTCATATGTAGATGTTCTTTCATTTCTGTGACCAATTAGAAAAAAAAGTTCTTAAAATCTACCAAAGTTGAGAAATTACATGGACAGAATCGGAGTGTTTATTAAGGAACTATCATAAATGATATCTAACATGTCACTGTTTTCATGCTGCTAAAGAGGAAAAATAAAAAAAGAGACAACCTTTCGAAATAAACTTATCTGCCACCTAACTTTATAAAGTAAATTTTCATGCATATTTCCTCAGGGAATTCACTGTGGTAATAGAATGAGCAACTAGAAAGAAATTTTTTTGACCCTTGGAGACTTTGAGAAACTCCCTTAAGGAAAGGCATGATGTATTTTTAATAAACTTTCTGAAACCTCATGTGAGGAGCTGAAGTAGTTTAAGTAATATTAGACTGAAGTAAGTACAAGTGGTTCCAACATCTATCCCACCCTAAACAATAGATGAGAATTTTTTCAATCTTAAAAGCATCTCCTGAGATTTATTTTATATTTATGCTGCTCAAAGTACATTTGCTTTTTTCTCTCATTTCAGAAATTATCCTTGCTTTTTAAGACTAGTTGTTGTTTTTTTCCTAGTGTTGCAAACATCACACTGTCCAGATTTTGCTGATTTACTTTATTTTTTGAGCTGAACAGGTAGGAGACATAGAAAGGAGATTGTCAAGGCAGACAAAATAGTTACACAGTCTGAATAAGTAGAGAAAGTCTAAAAGAATTCACCAGATACTTCGGATGTGTCTATCAATTTCTGGATTCTTAAGAAAATAAATGCTGTTAGATATCATGCTGTGTGAATTCATTTAAAATACCACAGACACGATTTCTACTGTAGTGACATTTTTTACTAAAAAAAAATCAGGAAATATGGAAAAAAAAGCCCTGGGTACAACCTGGGTTGTACCTACACTGCTGAAGGCTCCATACTATTACATTGACTGTCATATCTAAATGATAAGCAAATTGCTAGCATAGTGGGTTACATCTATCCTATATATTTAAACTTGCTTTTGTCCTACATTTGCCTAGCTTGTTTAGTCTTTACCATATTAACTAATATAAATCTGATAACTCTGGAATCTCATTTATAGCACATCAGCCTACCATGCCAACCTAATAAATGAGCTAGGAGTTACATAAAAGCAAGTTTAGAAAGCTGCCTTGAAGCAAACATTCTTGCTCACCACTTCTTCATAAAATCTGAAGAATCACTTCTGTCAGCTGGGATTGCTTCTATTATGACAACTAACAGCATTGCTTCTGAGTTGAGATTGCTATCCCAGCTACAGAGCTGACTCTCATCTCTTCTCCACCCAAGGGGAGGCAAGCACAAGGTTTGGTGAAGGAATGTTGTTGTTTCCCACTTCACCACAAAGGCCAAGTGTGCTGCAGTGGTTCTACTCTCCCCTCTCCCTGGCGGGAGCAGTGGGTTCCACTGAAAACACGTGGGATGGCTCTCACTGCCTGCCTTCCAAAGGAGACCAGCTCCCTTGGGACTTCACTTCAGCCACAAAAACAGAACTATAATACTTCTACACATACAGCTTGTGGAAGGAAGCACGTGTGATGCTAGCTCAGCTCAGACCTCTGCCCCACGCAGGTCCTTGGGCATACTGCTGCTGCTCAATGCATCACACAGCTGCTATTTAATTTCTGATAAGGCTGCAGCCACCTTAGGGAACAAACAGGAATTGCTGATTTTACCTACAGTTTGGCACATCAGGACTTTCAAATTTTAGTATTTTGCATAAGACCGGAAAGTACTTTGGTTGTGGCATATAAAGAATATAAGAACTTGTCAGTCTCACAGATCTGAGGTCCCAGATGTGTTTCTTTTCTCTACTTCATCAGAAGGCAGGCAGACATATAAAGCAACATGGCAGTACAATACCCAGCCACCACAGTGTAACCTTAGAGTAAGAAAACACAGCCTTGAAGTCTGCTGGTATCAGGATTTTCAGATATTCTCTAAAGAATTGGTTTTGATACAGTATCCTCAACTTCAGCACGAACAGGGGCCTGGTGTTATAAACATCTCTGCTCTTGAAAGCCTCATCAACATTTTCAGCATCTGATTTTTCTCTTTCCTTTCCCTGTGTAAAATAGTATGACAGGGCTTCATCTTTTGTACATGATGTTTCTGTCAGAAGCCTGAGAGGCAAGTCACAATTTATAAGCCAGACTCCTCCCAAAACAATACCTTTGAAGAGCCTGAATACACATCAGCAGTCAAGATTTCCAGTTACAACTTAACAATTCAAATACCTTAATGCAAGTGAGTTTTCTTAAGTTGACTTTTCCTGACAGGTAAAATGTGAAGGGGTTACAAATCTGGTTATGACTCATATTGTTGTTCCAGTATGTATGTGGTATGCTTCTCCTGTTGGCAAAGGGGAAAAAAAAAATCAATGTTTTCAGTACTGTCATACCAAACAAAATAAATGTACTTTGGGAATTGCCAACAAATTCCACCCTCACAGAGGCTGAGGGAGTAATAAGAAGAGTACAATACAAGAAAGTCTTAATGCATCTAAATGATTTCTTATGAAATATGATCCACTGAACAGTACACAAGTCCAGGAACAGGAGACTTTTGATTCCATTTATAGTTTCACTGCAAATTCCACGTGTAGTCATACTCAAGTCACCTTGGACTGCTAATAGGGACAAGAAATGCAACAGCACTTTAGTAACAGCTGTTACATTTGTGGTTCAGCAAACTGCTACATGTGACTTGAAATCCAAAATTTTTAGGGCTGTTTGTTGTGGTTTATCTTCAGACTAGAAGTAAAAAGAATGAATAAGAAACAAATCTTTTTCCACTTTCACTAGGTTTCACTAGGGTTAGATGCCACTTAGTTACCAAAATGCCAATCTAAGAAGCAATCATTACCTACCCAGATATGGATATTTGATTACATGTATAGTATTTTGAGTAATTTTTATCTTAAATTGATAGAAGCCCTTTGCTTTTTTTCCCTCCATTTTACTTTGTGCTTGTTAAACCACTGTACTGTTGTCCTGTTATTTTCAGTACCCTTTATGATGATAAATAATCCTCCTGCAATTTTTCACCGAGATTACAACTTCACTAGAAATGGAACATTTATGTTTGTATGTCCTTGAATTGTTTGATTCAGGCTTCTCTGTACTGAAGCCATCAGTTTAGTTAAATAAAATAATGTGAACAGAAGAGTTTAACTGGCAAAATCAAATCTTTGTGGGTGTTGTTTGTTTGTTGGTTGGTTTTTGTTCAAATCTTTAGGAATTCCTTCCTTGTGATCAGAACTACTGGTTGTTGGTTTGTTGGTTTTGGTTTTGGGGGGGATTTTGTTTTTGTTTTTGTTTTTTTTGTCCTCTATGAGAATTTAGAGAAATTAAAGTAAGTGCATTAGCAATTGATGAGTTATGATTAAAAAGCTGTAAAGAGTGCCATTGCTTTTAACAAATACTTAACCACATTTGTTTACAAAGCATAATTTGCATTAAGTGCATGTCTACTGCAAAACATGACAGAAATCAATTTCTGAGGATATGTGGATTATTGCATTTGCATTTTCTGTTAAAATGTGCATACTTAATCATTTGCAGTGCTTGAAAAAGGGGTACAAGAGACTTCTACTTTGATACAAAAATGTATTGTGTAAACCCTAGTTGTTCTGATGTTGGCTGCTATTTTGCAGGCATCCATTTCTTAATAATAATCACAGCAGTAATAAAATATTCTATGCACATTAAAAAAATATTGGCATATTGGCAAAAAACAAAAAGTAAATCACTGTCATGAATGGTTCCAAATTGATTCCACATAACAGTTTCAGAACATTTACAATATTGTAATATTTCTATAAAACTGCAGATGCAAGCAAATGTTAAAGTGAATTTGCTGATGCCTAAATCTGTACTGATATTGTGAATATGGGCATTAGATGGGTGAATGAATATAATTTACATTATATACATATCAGCTGTGTGAAATGTAGGAATAGATTAATGGCTTTGTATATGAAAGCTTTGATTTAATGGACAAGAAATAAAAAATATATTTCTTAATGATTTTTCAGCCAACCTAGTTTCTCACAGTGAATGCATCATTATTAAAACAAATTTCTCTGGATGATGAAACTGATGATTTTAGCCCAAATTAAGTTACTTCAGAGAGGTCTCAGACCATTGTTAGTGTTCTGCAGCCATGAGTATTAAGGCAATCAAGAAACTCCATTACCTGAGCCAGCAAAAAATGATGTCTCATACAAGTGAAATATCTAACATGCTGCTAGGGAAGATTAATAAATACCGTTACACAATGAAGCTGTAGCTTCCACCCTAAAGGATTTTGTTTTACATATAGATCAGATGTATAGACAGAGCTGCCAGCAACTATTATTGAAAGGAAAGCACTGTAGGAGCAATATCCATCCTTAATGCTCATTTACTACAATACAAATTAGAAAAAGCTATCTTTTAGAGCGAGAAATCACAACTCTCCTAGTTGAAAGAAATGAAAGAAAATCTTGACTAACCATAGAATTATTTTCATTATGACTGACAGTTTTACTTTGTCTAAACTATTCTGTTAAACTATTCTGTTGGTCTATCAAAATTGTTCAGTTAAAATAAGCAAGAAATGAAAAAGTGTAGGCTTCAGTGATCAAATCCAGTCTTCAAAGATTTTAGAATTGTTTATTCAGACAAAAGCCTATGTACCTTATTGATTTATCATTTAAGGATTTTATATAACAATTGTTAAAATTCATCTTTTTATGCATCTCAGAAATTTAACAGACAGTGGTAATCAAGTGGATGACAGGGTATAAATCACAGAGGCGATAAACAGCTTAAACTAAAAGAAAGGAGGTACACAAATCATATTAACCACAAATCATCTGCAACAAGGGCCATGAAAACTAAACATATAAAACTCATAACATTACAGATAAAGGAAAATACTGAGTGTTGCAGTATTATCAGGTTGGTGACAATGGTGCTAACATGCTATGAATTCAGAGACAATACTAACGAAAAATTCAGTTGGTGTATGCAGATTGAATAACTGTTACTTCAGTTTGTGACGTGAAATTTATGTCCAGCGTCCCTGAAAGTGATGTGAGATTAGTCTTCAGTCTTCTGTACGATCTGCTACAGAATGCTGCATTTGAAGATCTTAATAAAATTCAGTATCATCTAAGAAATTGAAAAGTTAAGGAAATCCGCTATATTCACATTATATTATAAAAAGAGGAACTACAAAAATGAGCTTTTACACAAAAAGATTTTAAAAGATTAGATAAAAATGCGAGTGATGTAGAGATTCATCAACTCTTATTTAGAAGCTGAAAGTAAATTGAATATTATCAATTCAATCTTGAAAAGTGCACCAGCCTTACTTGAGTGATTTGGTTAAATGAATAAATCTGTATTAGAAGTCAAGAAGCATAATTCAGAAAGTAGACATTTATCACACAATTATGATTATGAGAGATAGAGCATAAGATCTAAGAAGTTAGAAGAATACTAATATAGATGTGTCAGGAAAGATGTTGGTATAACAATTTGGTAAGGGGACAAAATTTTCTAATGCATCAGACACTGAATTTCTATAGGATGTTTAAGACAAGAAAAAAAAAAAAGAAAATTGATTATGAGTGAACAGCACAATATATCTGGACTTCTACAAAGTTTTGCTCAAGTGACATACAGAAAAACTATGCCATGCATATGCAATCATGCTTCTCATTGATTACCAACAAATTACAAATCTAGTAGCAAAAGGTAATGGCAATTCTATGGGTTCCACAATGGAAGTGGTGCAGACTATTAAAAGAGAAGCTGACCAAAAAGAATTGCCTGTGATCTCATGATAATAGCTGACTGGGGGGAAATATAATGCAAAATTTTATGTCAGTAAATGTATAATGAAACAAAGGGAAAAATAATAAAAAATGAATTAATATTTTTTAAAAACTAATAGACACAATGAAAACACGTACCTGGTATGCATAGTAGATATTTAACAGCAAAGAAAGAGGCAGCAGAGAGAGTCTTATGAAATATTTTACTTGTTCAACAGAGATCAGTCACTCAGATCAAATGTTTAAAAGAAAATATAGAACAAAACACACAACCATGATCATGCCATGACATAAACTCATAAGTGCCTATGAGAAATACTGTTGGGTCCTGATCTCCCCATCTCAGAAAAGGTATATAGAAATATAAATAAGTATACAAGTGACAGAGAAAAGCGAAGAAATGAAATAGCTTATTTACAAGAAAATATGGACCTCCAGCCATTCAGTTCAGTTGTGAGTTGGTACCATGGTTTCAGCTGTGATAATTATTTTTCTTCCTAGTAGCTGGTATGGTGCTGTGTTTTGGATTTAGGATGAAAACAATGTTAATAACACACTGATGTGTTAATTGTTGCTGATTAGTGCTTACACTAGTCTCCTGACATTGTTATTTTCTTCCACATTAGTACAATGTACTGTTTGGTAATACAGCTACAATACCAACAGCAGTTCCAAATACGCAGTTTTTTCTTGTGGGAAAATAATGAAAGAAGAAAAAAGAAAGGGAGGAAGGGAGGAAGGGAGGAAGGGAGGAAGGGAGGAAGGGAGGAAGGAAGGGAGGAAGGGAGGAAGGGAGGAAGGGAGGAAGGAAGGAAGGAAGGAAGGAAGAAAGGAAGGAAGGAAGGAAGGAAGGAGATGAATAAGGGAACAAGCAGCATATTAAAAATGTTGTCCACTGTCTAAGTTTATTGAATCACTGGAGGATAGTTGTTCAGCTGTTAAGACTGATAAATACAATATAGCATCCTAGCTAAAATACATAAAATCAGCTTTTTATCTTACACAATAATCACTGTGTGATTCAAAAAGTAAAAAAAAAAAAAAAAGAAAAGAAAAAAAAAAAAAGTAATCAAGTTATAGAATGTCTCTTTTCCACTTTATATTGAAATTCAATATGTTATACTAAAGGAAAATATAAGGCCTGTCTTTACTCAAGTCCGTGGCCAAGTAAATCATTACCAAACTCTTATAAAAATAGATTTTCTGCCATTGGGTCAATATGCAACTTCTCAGAGGACCATGACTTCATTAAACTATTTGACTTTACTTATGTCTTATGAAATAGTTTATGAAATAACGGTAATAGTAGAGTTGTAGGATGCCTTTCTTGGCAAATAACAGTTACAATGTTTTCAACACAGATGTTCTGATTCGTTTTGTAGGAAATTACAGACAACTCAATACTGTATTATTTTTCACCTTTCAAGCTGTCAGAATAAATACCATGTTAGAGAAATACAAATATTGTACGCAACAAACCTGCAAATTCCTTATCTAAATGATGTCACAGTTTAGCCCAAATAGGCCCAGTTCTGTGACAAGAAAGCAAAGGGACCACAGTCCCACACCTCAGGAAATTGGGAACGGGGAACAGAAAAGGTAGGGAGATGGGCCTAGACAAGGTAAAAACAGCAGCAATAAGCTAAGGGAAAAGCATAACTTATTAAATATAATAGTAGAACATGAGATAATACAATATAATACAATGATTGGAATTGAAGCTAATGAATCAAATAAAATGAGAGCGTGTTTTTGAAACTGAAGTCTTTAATGCTGTAGGCGAGACAGCCATGGAGTGGAGAGAGCAGAAAAAGAGCCTCATGATTCCCAGTCAGTTTTATCTTTCCCTCCTAGTGGACAATGGAAATAGAATAATGAAGTCTTCTGGGAGTTTTAGTTCACTTTTCTCTTCTGAGACCAGGTAACCAGAACTATTGACAATCTACAGAACTGAGCATGGGCTCTTTAACTCCCAGTGCACTACATGATGTTACGGTGTGGGATACTGATAAAAAATCATAAAAACATGACTGATGAACTGTTTATTCTTCCTTTTACTATATACATCATTTCATGCCAAATCATGAATTTACATACATTTGGATAAGTTTGTACTGGACCTATTTATTAGTACTGCGAGTTATAAAATAATAAAGTAATATAAAAAATGTTTGATTTACAATTGTTCATTATTTAAAAGGTTTCTTTGAAGGTAATAAGTACAGAAAAGCTCAGTTCCCATTTTCCTCTTTTCAAGGTATAGTACTCATTCCCTTTCCATAATATCTTGCATCAAAAATCTTAACTAATAGTCTGTCCCTGAATGCATTATTTAGCTCTTCATCCATTTTAGTCTCAATTCATATTTCTTATTCTTCTGTTGCTTCTCAAACACCAATCCTCCTAAATCTTTCCAAGTTTTCTCCCATTTTTTGTTTGGTCTTGTGTGTTGTATGTTTTCAATAAGCCCATTTGTCTGGTAACACTTAAGATAACTTTCTGCCTCAGATCATGATTGTAGCTGACAATTCATATATCCCACTTCCTTACTGTTTTCCAAATCCTCTGCTTCAGTCTGCTTCAGCCAGGCTTCAAAATAGCCATCGCTATCCACCAACCTTTGCAGCTGTCTCTCAACTAGCAGAAGTAAGAAATCTAGACAGACTATTTTCCAAAATCGTGACAAGAAAGGAATAATGAAAAGAAATGAGAGCTTCCCCCAAAAAATAATGATGCCTAACTTATTTATTTGTTGGCAGTTTGCAGCGTATGGTACAAATTATATTTAATTTTAACAAGCTAAATTTAATTTTAAATTGCTAAATTTCTTTTGCTGTATGTAATTGTGTCCATTTGGGATCACCATCTGGAGTTCAAAGAGAAGTAATAAAGATATATATAAATATCCAAGAGTATCCAAAATACAGACAATCTGCAACATAAGTGGGGAAAAAAAAAGAAGCAATTAGCAGAGGAGGAAACAGTCATTGCCAGCAAAGTCACATAAGCAATAGAAAGAGATTTATCAATGAGATTAAAACAAAATTGCCAAAAGTTTGCTGAAATAAAGAGAACTGATAAAAGTCATTCTACCAGTAGTAAGTGGGAAAGAAAGGACTTGTCCTACAAAGTAATAGAGGGCAAATAAAAATCATTCTCAACCAACATCGTAGTTTTCTATGACGGCATAGCTGGGAAGATGGGATAGAGCAGTGGGTGTCATCTATCTTGACTTGACTTCAGCAAGGTTTTTGATACTGACATCCTGATACTGAAGCTGAGAAAATATGGGATAGATGAGTGGACAGTGAGGTGGGTTGAGAACTGGCTGACTGGCAGAGCTCAGTGGGTTGTGATCAGTGGTGCAGAGTCTGGTTGAAGATCTGTGACTAGCAGTGTTCCCCAGGGCTTGGTGCTGGGTCTGGTCTTGTTCAGTATCTTTATCGACGACCTTGATGATGTCCACCTGCAGTAAGTACACCAATGATACAAATCTGGGAGGAGTGGCTGAAACACCTGAAGGCTGTGCTGCCATTCAGCAAGGCCTGGACAGACTGGAGAGCTGGGCAGCAATAAACCAGATGAGGTTTAACAAAAGCAAATGCAGACACTTGCACCTGGGAAGGAATAACTGCAAGTAACAGCACAGTTTGGGACATGACCTGCTGGGGAACAGCTCTGCAGAAAAGGACCTGGAGGTCCTGGTGGATGACAAGTTGGCCACGAGCCAGCAGTGTGCCCTGGTGGCCAAGAAGGCCAATGGCATCCTGGGGTGCATTAAAAGGAGCATAACCAGCAGGTCAAGGGAGGTGATCCTTCCTCTCTACTCTGCCTTGGTCAGGCCTCTCCTGGAGTACCGTATCCAGTTCTGGGCTCGCCAGTGCAAAATAGACAGGGATCTCCTACAAAGAGTCCAGTGGAGCACCACAATGATAAAGGGCCTGGAGCATCTCTCTATGAGGAAAGGCTGAAAACTGGGTCTGTTCAGCCTTGAGAAAAGAAGACTAAGAGGGGATCTGATTGATGTCTGTAAGTATCTTAAGTGTGGGAGACAAAAGGACATGGCCAACCTCTTTTCAGCAGTTTGTGAGGACATGACAAGGAGAAACAGCCACTGGAGCATAGGAAGTTCTGTATCAATAGGCGAAGGAACTTCTTCACAGTAAGGGTGATGGAGCACTGGAACAGACTGCTTTGCAGGGGGATGGACTCGATGATCTCTGGAAGTCCCTTTTAGTCCCTACAATTCTGTGATTCTGTGATTCTATAATCTCAGGAAAAATAGGCAGTCCCTCCAGAGCTTTAGCCTGCGATTCCTCAAAGTCTATATTGCTAAAGCAAATTTCCAATTTACATGAAAAAAAAACAACACGTATTGATGATCTTTTGACAGGAGGAGATGTATAAAAGAAATACAAAAAAATATAATCTCATTCTCTTTCTTAGTCATTTGTGCAAAAGAGGTACAGAATCTACGGAAGTGGGAAGTTACCTATAATTGGCATTCTGTTTTACAACTGAGGAAAATAAAACATTAACTTACTGCATTCTTATTTATTATCATGGTAAAAAAGGGCATCATGACACATTTTCTCTTTCTTATAAATTATTCAATTAGTTTTATTATACAATAAAAGCGATTTAAGGTCCTGCTGGATATACTGGAAAATTGTTTAAAAAGACCAGAAAAGTTGCATTTCCCTACTTTGGGAAAAAGTACATGTTGGTTTGGAAAACATATTATTTGAAGTAATTTTATAATTTTTGTATGTATTTTTTAGGAATGGGGAATGTAATGTATTATTACTGTATTGTTATTGCCCCTCTTATGCTTGATGGATAATTTTGGATATTCCTCCTTGCAACTGTACACACTGCATACTGGTACTCCAAGAGCAACTCAATGGGACTGCTTGATTAATGAGGTTTACTGATCTTGGAGCAACAGGTGGAAAGGGGCAAACGGGTGCTAAATGAGGCAAGGGAATTGCTTTATCCCCCCTTATTAAAGTGGGAAATAAATTTCTAACTATGTCATAGTCTTCAACATTACAGTCAGAAATTATGTAAAGCATAGTCTAAAAGCAGATTATAAAATTGAACAGGGGCTACAGAAACTTGATTTGTCATTCACATGGAAGGCTGAAAGTTGACTGAAAAAGACTGCAGTGTTCTGGTGCAACAGGGACTGCTGGGGAGCATCTTCAGAAGAGCTATTTCTAGGAGAGCTGAATCAAATGGAATGAAAATAGATTGCCTTATTCTGAACAAAAACATTATGATTCTCCCATAAGAAGACTGATTAGCAACCTGGTTCAACTGTGCCTCTTCCATTAAAAGAGAGTCTGACTCTAAACATGACATGCTAATTTGCTTATTTTTGTTGTGATTCCGTTTTTTCCCCACAGCTTCATGGGAAAGATATTAAAATGAGATGCAGGGTGGTGCTTTAAGGCTCTCTTGTACAAGAATCTGCTTCTACGTCACAGGTCAACAACAGGCCCTGAAAGAAGAAAAAAAAAAAAAGCACACTCAAGTCTCTTCTGACATGCTAGTGAATGGCAAAAAGTATGCTGTATTGAACATATGGGAGAAGGACTTCTTAAAAATAAAAACATTCCTTGTATTTCTCAGTCGTGTGAGTTAGCAAGTTGCATACTTAAGGAATTACAGCACTTTGCATTGAAAAGAAAACAATCTCACCTGTGTTATTTGATAGCTTTCACAGATTTTCAAGATTGAGAAAGAAGGTGCTGAAGACCTTGTTAAAAAAAGCTCTTGTCTTCAAAGACTATCAAAGCAGAATAGTAGCTTGTTTTTGTTTGAAAACAAAATGAAATGGAATGTGTTAGCTCTTGCAGAACTCTTGGGGGAATAGAAACAAGTGGAATATAATGAAAATATTTAGAAAATACAAGCACCTGAAGTGGCTCATGCATTTTTTAGATAGCATTTCCAAAGGAAGAAGTCATAACGTGAAATATTAACCCTGAGTCAAATCAGGGAAAATTATTATCGTTAAAGATGAGATCAAACAACTACGTTCCATCTAGTTTAGACAACACAGCATCAAACCTGTACAGAAATAAATGTGCTTACAAAAAATGAATTTTTATTATTGTTGCAGTAACAATTTCTGATGAAGAAAACCACTTCAGACACTCTTCCTTAAAAGAAAAGCGAGGGGTCGGATTCATCTCATCCATAAAGAAAATTCTTGTGTATTTTTAAAGTCCAAGAAGTCAAATTTATACATTTTATAATACTTTAAATATTTACGATAATCTAATGATGTGTAAATATAAACACATCCGATAAAGACTATTAATTATGGGTGATTTTTTGATATTGTGAGAGTCTACTTACAAAAGTAAGCATGTCGTTTTATCAGTTCTCTATTACAGGATCACTGAAATACAGAATTACAAGATTAAGCAAGACTCCATCACCTCTCCTGGTAACCTGTTCCAGCATTTGATCACCTTAACAGTAAAAATGTGTTCTCTCGTATTCAGGTGAAAATTAACATGTGCCCACTGACTTCTGTCCTGTCACCAAGCCCTACAGAAGACTGACTCCCTTGTTTTAATTCCCTTATATCAAGTATTAATGTTTATTGATCAGACTCCCTCAGGCCTTTTCTTCTTCATGCTCAAAAATCCCAGCCTTCTCAGCATCTGCACATATAAAGGATGCTCCAGTCACTTAATCTTCATGACCTTTCTCTGGATTCACCACAGCATGTCCATGTCTTTCCGGTACCGAGGGACCCAGAATTGAACTCAGCACTCCAAGCAACTTCTCATCAATGCTGAGTGGAAGGATCAACTCCCTTGACCTACTGACAGTGCTTGCTAATGCAGCCCCTGATGGTGTTGATCTTCTTATGCATCTCCTGGCTCATGGTCGTCTTGTCCACCAGTGCCTCCAAGGCCTTCTTTGCCAAGCTGCCAATGTTGTTATGGAAGACAGTGTTTCACCTGTAATAAAACCTTCCTGACACTCGAAGTAAGCAATATTTCCTGCTCTCTCCTCATCCACCAAGACTGCGATAAGTAATGGCTCCTACTACTATTAACACCTCATCCTATATCACTGAAAAAACTCATCTCACCTCCTACACAGAATTCACTTCCTAACCTAACTGGTGGTTTTTGATCTTACTACAATGATATTATGAAGCTATAAAAGTAAGACCAAAATGGAAGTGTTAAAAATAATAATGAAAAGTGAGAATGCACCTTTCATTAATAAAGAAAGGTGATAAAGAATTAAAGAAAGAAAGAACTAAAATAATGAAGCCATCAAATAGGACTGTGAGAAAATATCTTCTAACTACTTATATACTAGTGCTATGATTTCAGACAATATAGGGACCAGACAAATAGTTTTCCAGCCAATGTCTTCTTTCATTGGAAAGTATAGTTTTGATAAAACACTGTTCTGTTGAAACTTTGTCATTTCTTTCCACAATTCATTTTAAGAAACAAAAACGCACATTTCTTTACAAGGTTATCAGAACAATTTGGCCAATTCGAAAAGAAAAAAAAGATACTTTATTTAAAAAAAATATATATCTATATATGATGTAGATTTTTAAATTCCGTTTGAAAGACAGTATTTCAATTTTTGAATTTTAATTGACAGGAAAAACAAAATGATTTGAAAATACTGAATAATAATTAAAGAAGGATATATAATTACTGCACTCTTGTTTTGTCACAGAAGTTTTACAGTTTTCTAATTATATTAGTTATTTTGATGCTATACCATATGTCATTTGACTTGCAATCTTGACATTTTGATCCTGGAATCAAAATTATTGCCACATAATACAATGCACAAAGCAATTGCATAAAATATGTTCACAATAGATAGAACCAAAGAAGTTTTCAGGCAATTCTAGAAATTATTCATTTTTAAGCTAACAGCTTAAAAAGAAATAGATAAGGATCTAAAACAAAGTTTCACTGCAGTTAGTCTACTTGTGGCCAAAAATTTTCTAGTCTCCTTACCAGCAAAATAGTAGTAATGATGTTCTCATGTTAAATAACAAAAAGAAAAGCAGCTGTAATAGTTTGGTAAACAGGGATGTAATCCTAGGTATGTGAGCTATCAGTACTGCAAAAACTATTGTAATAATACATTGAATTACAGTCTCTGAACAGATTTAATGATATCCTTTTTTGTTAACAGTTTTACCTTTGTATTAATATTTCATAGAACACCTGATCCTCTGATGACTCCTTCAGATATAAATGTGCTTTTTTGAAATGGTTTCTTCCTTTACAAAATGAAAAACTTCTCACTGTGGTGATTTCCGCTTGATGGAGAGCTAAACTCCACCACTTGGCTCTCTCAATCCCCCTCAAAGGAAGAGGAGAAAAATATAATGAAAAAGATCTCAAAGGCTGTGATAATGACAGGGAGATAGCTTACCAATTACTGCCATGGGCAAAACAGATTCAAAATAGGGAGGTTTATTATAATTTATTGCCTATTTGTAACAGCCTAGAACAGTGAGAACTAAAAACAAAATAAATCTAAAGCACTGCTTTACAATATCGTTCTGCAAGAGTACACAAAACAAAAGAAACAAACAAAAATAAATAAACAAACCTGATTTTAGCATTTGCTTTAGTTTAAAAAAAAAAAAAGTGTCCAAAATTTATGCTCCCAATTGCCATTGATACCAGCTGTCACACTCCTCCATGCAACTGTGCACAGATTTTCTCCTGAGCTGATCGGCAGTGCCACGAAGGCCCTTTTCTGCAGACCCTACAAGGACCTAACCAATCAAATTCTAGCTTTTATTCCATTTTTGGTAATACCAAGATTATAATGAAAGTAAGACAAGACAGCCATTAATAGTGTACCTATCCCTTCCAACTCCACACTGAATCATGCTTGAAAAGTTTGTAAGCCCTCACGATAGGCAGTACCTCTTCCCACCTATTTCAAGAAGCACTTTCATCCAGTTCAATGTCAGAAGAATTAAATTATTATTATTATTATTATTATTATTATTAAAAAGACACTGACAGCTGGAGAGTTTTGTCCTGTCAATAATCTAATGTAAAAAAATTTTATTATAATAATGAAAAGTGTAGTGTTTGATCACTTACCATCTCCATGACAATTCCTTTATACTTCGTGATAGATCAGCTGCCAAGTTTGCCTACAGTCTCAAGTGCAACAATAACTGCATGGAGTTCATCCCTCTTCCACCATGTACAATAAGATCTTTGAATTAATTAGATGTCTTCATGATGCAGATGATTTTAACTGCATAATTACTGAAATTATTGCAGTCACTTGGCAACCTTCCAAGGACTAATGCTCGAATATGTAATGCAAATTGATACCTTATAGCATATTCTCGTTCCCATGATCTTGCTTTGCTTCTCCCAGTTCTAAGAACCTCCCAAGACTCCTGTACAAGAAAAGTATTCTGTCAGCAGAAGAGCTCTTCGGGTGCAATCTGTGTAGATAATAGCTGAAAGAACAATAGGAATTCTATTTTGATATCTGCACCAAACATTTTTTGCATCTCAATTACATCCACACTTCTATACAGATGGAAACAATACTGTTTTATAGAACAACACTGTAATAAAAATGCTAGTATGCTTCCCATTCTGGGTTTATGATCTCAAGCTAACAGAGATGTAACTGTGTTCAAAGTATTTCTGCCTTCCATCTTTTTTAATTTCTTTTTTTTTAATGAAGAAAATCTGTGTTTGTTATCACTTTTAATTGGAAGTGCTCTTTTCGTAGTCTAATTCAATATACTGCTCGCATTATCTTGTGACTCCTTCAACAGCACCTTTCAAAGTGCAGACTGATTTGGCAGGATATAAATTTCTCTTTAACCTTGTATTGTTACAGCTGCACTGCTGTTGTAAGGCATGTAAGTGCTTTAAGATACTGCATATTTTCAACTTATCTTGAGCCAACATTTTTGTTTAATATATGACTACAAATTGAAGCTTGTAATAATTTTTTTCCTGGGTAATACAACAATTTAACTCAGCCAGTAATCATTAAAAAACAAATAAACCAACATTTTTTTTACAGTTTATTTAACTACAGATTAATCATGTACCTAGAAGCAAAAATGAAGAAGTAGAAGCCTTTAAATTACAGTTAAATTTCAGCACGAAATTTATGGATGTGCAGCAGAAATGCCAGGTCACAGCCCAAACCAATGGTTGAACACCAGGTGAGGAGGAGTGACTAACCCAGGACGCTCAGGGACAAGCAATGAATCTGAGTGACTAGAAGGAGTAGAGCTTGGATCCACCCCTCCTCACCCTCTTTTAAGGGTTAGCAACCAAGAGGGTAGTATTTCTCTGCACTTCTCTTGAGCTGCTCTTGGTTGTTGGAAGCAGTAAACCAACTTTCCCTGTTTGTTACCTGCTATTGCTCTTACCTGCATCCCACTGGAAGACACTATCATCATCTTCCTTTGCCATACGTGGATAATTCATTTATTCCTAAATTAAAAGCTACTAAAAAGCTAGAATTGCAAACAGCACATTGATATTAGTACGTTTTCATCACTGATGTTCCGCTCCTCCAAAAAAAAAAGTAGTACTACTAATACTCAGGAGCGTACAGCAATTAAGCATCTGATCCCTTTGAGCCTCACTTAGAACACTGGTGGTAGTTTAACTCTGCAGCAGTCATGTGATCTTTGCTGATTTCTTTACAAGATCAGAGGAAATTATCTTACCCTGCAGAGATATCCTGACCACAAATCAAAATCGCTAAGCCAATTTAAAAGTAAAGTTAGTGGGCACTCTTAAATAGGGCCTCTTAAAATGTAAGAGTATAGCCTTGTCTAGAGGTACAATAAAGGAAATAAATGCATTTGCATTCTATATATACATTACTTTGTATATCAGTGAGAACACTACTTCTTCCTTCTGAAAGTTTGTATGCATTAATGCACAGCTACCAAATGAAATGCTTGATTACTCTTAGTAATTGAAATATTTTTCTCTATTGGCATTAAATCAATTAAGAATGCTTAGGCTGTACTGAAACAATCTGAGTTCAGATTGATGTTTTCATGGAATAGGCACAGACCTAAAAATGCGCCATTTTTAACACACTCCCCTTGTCTTGGGTTCTTTGCTTCACAACATCACCTACCTCAGGTATTTTTAAAGCATGTATCACCCTATAACTGAAACATTATAATATTTGTATCATCTTCCCTTGAAGAACTATCTCTTTTGCTGCCGTTGCTGATAAAGAAATAAATTAGTAATCAGTGCATAATATTATCAAGGTTCAATGAAATTTTCTACCCGAAGAAGAAAACTTCATTGTTTCATCAGTTTGTTTAATTGCACAAATGAGACTTCTAATTTTTGAAGGAGATGAGACTCTGGATCAAATACATCCACACATTGATAACTACAACAAAGAAAATTTTGGAAACAAAATGTATATTCTTCCTGTATCTCTTCCTGTATTACTTCCTTCATCAGCAGAGAAAAAAATACGTACGTTTTTTTCTCCTAAAATACTATTTAACTTTACTTCTAACAAAAGAGTTAAAAGCAGCTTGCTAAATGACTCTGTCTTTCCAGAAAAGGCCTTAGAACCTAATGAGGAATGAATGAAAGAAAAAAAAAAAATACATCCAAATACGTGCTAGCCTAACCAACATGCAACATACTTTCTGTAATCTTTGCTCAGTTTATAGTCTCCATGCAATTCCAATATATGCAATAGCACTGTGTACTAAGCTCAGTAGGCATTTCTGTATTAGCAAGGTATACAACATTTTGACACTGTATAATTTTTAGCTATATTAGTACTATGTCTCTATGTCAGTACAGGAAATTTCTACTTATAAACATTGCATAGACATAAAAATATGCATGAAACTGCTGAGGAGAATACAGTATCTTTACAGTGGCTGTAGATCATTAGTTTTTTTCTAGCTTATCCCAGTAGTTATTAATTTTACAACACAAATTAAAAAATATGCATAGTTTTCTAAGGAGAAACATGGATTTTCTACATTTGAAAATTACTTTTGAGTTTGACATAACTTCTATACGTAAAGAATAGTTTAATTTCTGAAAGGCTGGAACAAATCTCTAATAAATAAAACCGTGTAGTGAACCATTCTGTAAATCCCAGGATTAGTCTCATGAGAGAGAAAGACTATGATTTTTAATAGGACTTGCTTATATCTGCAGCTTAAGGATTTATAGTCATCCATGGTCGTTTCAAAATTACCTCTTCAAACTTGTAACAAGCATGAATAAAGCTATCCAAATCCAAAATCTGTCCAAAATATTATAGCATTTCTGCTGCTGTTGAAAGGTTGAGAAAAAAAAAAGGACCCACACTATGGTATCTTTTTGGCACAAAAGCAAGGTTGTCCTTAGCTTCTGCTAGAGACTGATGAAACCAAACAAGGAGCTCTGAAGTATGAACAATGACCACAATAATTTTTTTTTGCTCGCTATGTCCCTAAGGATCCAGTGTTATCAGATGCAAAGACCAGCATCAGGAGTGAAGCAGCAGGAACAGAACACTGACTCCACATTTCCAGTATCAAGAAAAAAAGAATGAAAAGGAATACATGTTCCACATGTACACATAGTAACCTCTGTACTCTGTACACTGTTCTCTCCTATCTGGGAATATAACTCAGAATTAAATTTCAGTAATACATTAGGTTTCACTGGATTTTAGAAATTAAAAACCTCGTTTGTGGTGTCACTAAATGAACTGTGATACAACAATAAGGTTTCCAGATACCGGCTTCTTGCTGTTCCCAAGGGTATTTTTTCATACTTACAACTGACAATCCAGTGTCTTCTAGGATAAAAGGTGGCTATTCCAAGGGCCTGATGAGTACTGAATTGTAAGTGAGAGTTTCATGAGTTTATAACAGATAGAACTATTAAGAATAGATGAAAAGGCTACAAGCACAGGCTATTCCTCCTTTTGTGTTTGCTCCAAAGCCAGAACATGCTATTACAGCATAAAGAATAAGTGAGAAGACAGAGGATATAATGGAAGAAAAAATTATGAAAGCTGCAGAAAAGATAAGTACATACATTGTGGGTAGATGAGGGAAAGGTACACCTTGATCTAACAAGAAAAACAAGCAAGCGCAAACTTAAGAATGTAAAAGATATATAACATTGAAAAATAATCAACTGAGTAACCATGGGCACATTAATCTCCCTTGTCCCACATCAGCTAGCATGATTATTTAACTTCATTACTATGCAGAAAGGCTTCGAGAAAATTGTATGATATAATGGGTTTGTTTCTTTAAAAGTCTGAACCAGTAGATTCAGCAAAAACGTTCAGACGTAACAGAACAATATCAGAAGAAACACATTTATGATTTTTTTATCTGATGAAAAGAATAGATTTATTCCTTTGCAGGTGAAATAATCAAACAAGGATTCATATTTACTTCTCAATTCTTAAGCTATTTAATTTTCAAATAAATATAATTAGTTCTGTAGTAGTTCTTCCACACTGTAAAGTACAAGTGAAAGTTAGTTATGCCCTCTATAAAATATTAATGAATGGCATCCTAGCAGTATCTTATCTTTTGAAGAAAGGAGGAAAGAAAGAATAGGGGAGAAAAAAAAGAAAAAGAATAAAAGAAGAAAGGAAAAAGGAAAGGAAAAAGGAAAGGAAAAAGGAAAGGAGAAAGGAAAGGAGAAAGGAAAGGAAAGGAAAGGAAAGGAAAGGAAAGGAAAGGAAAGGAAAGGAAAGGAAAGGAAAGGAAAGGAAAGGAAAGGAAAGGAAAGGAAAGGAAAGGAAAGGAAAGGAAAGGAAAGGAAAGGGCAAGAAATTTCAGGTAAAAAAAAAAAATCTGTGAGCCAGTCAGTCAATTATATGGATATCAAATGTTCAAGTTTCAATCTCCAGTCTACTGATACACAAACTCATTTATCATTAAAGCACAGTATTCTTGATGTATTACAATGTATTGCCTGTTAATGAAATTCTTCAGATGCTTGCAGGAAGTAGTACTAGAAATACACATTACTGCAAATGCATTTCCTATTGGAGCACTCAGCATAGAGAAAATACCATGCAACAATTCTGCCTGCCCATTTTCTCAGATTGCAAGGAGGACTGCAAGAGCACTTGAATTGGTTCATCTTGTTTCTGTTGGCACAGTGAGACGCTCATTCCAACTCTTTCCAGGTGAAATCAATGAAGATTCTGCTATTGATTCCAATGCAGCTGCAATCCTAGTCACCGTTTCTGCTCCATTTCTCCAAGGGCTTAGAGAGGTTGTTAAAAAATAAAATCAAACTGCACCACGGGGATCAAACTCATTACAGTCACTTTTCAGGAGGCAAAGAGAATAAATTATTTTATTGTCTGGGGATACTGCACTCTTCATTGAAGAGAAAAATTGTGTTGAGTCAGTCTGAGCGCTATCAGCAACAGCTCTGCTCGACAAGCCTCTGATGCTTACAGGGGAAAACGAGAATCTGTTTTTTCATTGATTTGTTTTGTAATTTCACTAATGAGAGCTTTTGCAGTTTACGTTCACAGTTCTGGGGAAGGAAAAAAACAAGAAAAAAAAAAAGGTGGCAACCCAGCCCACGGCAGAAAGTCAGAACTAGACGATCGTTGAGACCCCTCGCAACCACAGCTCCCAGCACTGAGGCCGCCCAGCTCCCAGCGACAACCGTCGGGCGGCACACCAGCCCCAACCTCCGCCCCGTCCTGCCGCCGCGCACGCGCGTCAGCTTGGGCATGCGTATCCCTGCGGAGAGGCGCTGGCCCGGCTCCCGGCGATATGAGCCCGCCCTCCGCGGCGGGTCCTCCTGCGTCGGGCCGGTGAGTAGCGGCCGCTTGTCCGCGGCGCCTGGGTTGGGTGGGGAGCAGCGCGGCGAGGGCGCTGCCGGCCCCCGGAGCGGGGGAAAGGATGTGAGGAACCGGGCCGGGCCGGGGCTCTCCCCGGGGCTGGAGGGAACGAGGAGAGCCGAGGGGCTGCCCTCACCCTGCAGCTGCTGATGGGCGGCCTGGCGGTGTTGGGGGGCCGGTACATCATCACCCGGTGTATCCCCGTAGGCTGTAAGCGCAGTTATGAAATGCTTGCTATGTGTGATGTCGTCTCTCAATGGTTTTCCAGTGCTTGCTTTTTTTTTTTTTTTTTCCTTTCTTTCTTTTTTCTTTCTTTTTTTCTTTGAGAAAACCTTCTCTAAACACTGTCGTGCTGACTTTTTTTTGGAGAAATACTCTGTTTGTATATTACTGGAACGAGTGCTAAGGCTGTTACAAGGAAGGCCTCGCAGGTCAACCTCTGTTGCTTTTTGTGTTCTCCAGACTGGAAGATGTTATGTAAATACGAGTTGTGCAGACCTTAGCAACCCCTAGGGAAGCATACTGAACCTCACCTGATCAGTCACTTGGCACCTGAAGTGATGCTGCCAGGTGCTTATTTGCACGGTGGTCCCGGAATGCAGCGCAAGATCAAGGGTGGCCTGTTTGCAAAGCACTGAAGTCTTTGAAGGCCTACAGACTTCAGCTTTGCTTAAGTCTGATCTGTTCTTTCAGAGTTTTCAGGTTCTTGCAGCTGGGAATTTATAGCAAAAGTGAAGTTTGGAGACCTTAGCTGTGAAGCTTTGATATTTGCTGATGTTTACATCTTTGCTGCGGCAGTAGTGCTGGTGAGCACTATTTGCCTGTTACTGTTTAGGTCTTGAATGCAATTGTTAAAGTACAAGTGTGTATGTCAGTGCTGAACCTTGACATTGCAGCTGGCATGCAGAACACCCTTTGTTAGGTTAGATATCGTGTAGACATGTTAGAACTTTTGCTCTTCAGTTTTATGCCTCTATATAAGTATATTAGAGGTTCATAAAGCACTGTGATAGACCAGGGTCTGTCCTGTTGCCAGTCAAATCAAAAACTTCTGATGGAAGTAAAGTTAGCATGTATGCTGCTTGCTTCTTAATATACTTGAATTGTAAATATTTTATTGGAAAAAATATTTATTGGAACAACAATGTGGAGAACTAACACCAGTTCCTGACATATCAGAAGTAACACTTCATGATAGTGAAATGTTGGTACAGTGGGGCGGAAGTTTTGTAGCTGCTATGTCAAGCAAAGAAAGAAAGGACCGCTTTCTCAGTAAAGGAGAAAGAGCTTGCAAATGTTCTAGTTACAGACTGTAATCTCTAGTGATGTGAAATCTCTTTACTGTGGAGGGGGGATAAAATAATAATTGGAGAAGAAAGTAAATGTGTTTTCTGTCAGTATCATCTGGGTTGAAAAACTGAAATGCATTAATACATTTAAGCACTTAAATGACAAAATGACATTGTTTCTGTTGTGGAAAAAGTAATTAAAAAAAAAAAACTGATCCTTTAGAAAACTTAAAATTCTGAGGTGCAGCACGGTAAGTTAGATTGAAATGGTAACATTTCATGTACATTGTAAGTAAGATTGAAAATATCTCAGAAACAGTGCAGAAGTAGTGTGCAAGTCTTTCTAAAGTTAATTTATTAGTAAGAGAAAATTCCAAATAAAATCTGCTAAAATTTTAAGGCCTAGGGATGGATTGCGTGCTGTATAAAAAGAAGTCTGTAATTTGATGTAAAGTGACATGAAGTCTGTTAAATGAAAAATGTGAAGTGAAGTACTATAAGCATATATGCTGGATAATCATTTTCCCTGATGGTAACAAAGGATATGTTTTCACAGTGCAGTTGTGCTGCTTCATTTTCTTTTTTTCCTTCTTCTGTCTATGCTGTTTACTCACCTGTTGGCATTACTGCTGTTGTACTTGTTCAGCTCAGTCAAATCTCTAACAAAATAAAAGGGTATCTCTTTTTTGTTGTCTGTTTTTGAAATGTTAACGTGGTTTTGCTCCTTGAGCATGTGTGTGACCATACTTTGAAACCAGCGTACCAGAGATAACAGGACACGGAGAGGAGGATCAGTGGAAAAAACATTGGAAGCAAAAGCAAGACTTTTTGGCAGTGTCATAGCGGTAATCCTACTCAAACTATGTTGTTAAAGAAACATCCTAAAATTCTTTATCTAAATTTGTGACTCTAGAAGTGGTGACAAGCATGGTTACTACTGAAGCTATATGTTAATGTATTTTAATAATATTAAGTAACGGTAGGAAAATAAGATGAGATAGTTTGCATGTAAAAATGACCTGTGTATACCTTGATACTTTAAAGTCATATTCTACTATTTGGATGTCAGTTACAGAAATACAAAATCACTTCTGTGCTATATCTAATGACAGCTGAATCAGGTTTTTTTTTCTAAAATCTTCCATTTTTGTGCTTAATCATGTTCCACACCATTACGTGGTGACCTGAGCTTTTTTCATCACGTTCTCTCTTCTGTTTAATGTTGAATGGGAATTATTTACAAGGTAATCAGGAATTTTGTTATAATGCTTTTCGTTCCCTTCCCTCCAGTGCTGAAATGTTGTGCACTATTGGTTTTACTTTGAACCTAATCCAGAAATTGTGCATGAAGTGCCATGCAGCTGTGATACTGTACTAACAGGTTACCAGCAGCTGATTGCAGGCTTTCTGCCTGAAGTACATCTTTAAAGCTATGCTGATTTTTTTTTTATTTTTTTTTTTGTAGTTCAACACATTGAATTTTAGGTATGAAAAGCTGGGAAACTCTACAGTATGAAGCTTAATTGGCCAAAAATGTTCAGTCAGTGAAGTTCCTTAACAAGAGGTGGTTGTGCCATTCAGTAGGTAGTGATAACAAACCTGTATTCTGAACATAAACTGTACTTTGTTCACTATCTCAATTTGATTTTTTTCTCTTTTACATTACTCTGTTGTCATGGTTTCTGCTTTTTTCTTACTTTCTTTGCTATTTTGAGCAGACTTACCAAAATAGAAGACTTCTGAAATAATATAACCAAGATTTCATGGGATTTAATTAAGAAAAGAACAAAGTTCAAAAGTAAGGTGTTTATTAAAATCTGGGTTTCTTCAGTGGTAAACTTTAATCTTTGACACACATTCTCAAACACGTAAGTGTTTTTGATCGTTCTCCTTCACTTTAATCTTTTGAGAAAACTTGTCATTAATACAGTATATAAGCATCACATAATTGTCTTCTAATATTTCCATTATGTAGAAACCTTATGAAAAAACTGTACTACTAGACAATAAGAAATCTGACTTCAAAATATTTGTGTTTTATCAGTTGCTGCCAAAATTGGATGGATTTTAGTGGATTCTGAAGTATGACATCATGGCAAGATTTCGCAGAAGAACATGCATCATTTTGTTGCTTTTTATTTTGTTTATTTGCTCCATAATGATGGCTTTGAAGACTCTGAGACCTGACAGAGCTGGCTTTGGGGACCCATTTGGACTTGGTTTATTACCTGAGCTTCAGCAACGGACAGAGCTCTTAGAGAGTAAAAGAAGTTCACTGAATAGGGTTCAAGGAGATACTGTAACACAGATCAGTAACATGCATGCTGGTGTGGTCAATACTATGAAAGCATCCATGCCTCCTGTGAACAAGTTGGAAGGAGATCTGTCTTCTCCTAATTATAACTTCCATATATTCTATTATAGCTGGTTTGGGAATCCACAGTTTGATGGTAAATACATTCACTGGAACCATCCTTTGTTGCCACATTGGGACCCCAAAATTGCAAACAATTATCCAAAGGGAAGGCATAATCCTCCTGAGGACATTGCAGCCAATTTTTATCCTGAACTTGGATCTTACAGTTCCAAAGATACTTCTGTCATAGAAGCTCACATGAAACAAATGCTTTCAGCTTCAATTGGTAAATGAATGTTAATGTTTCAGCATGTTTTTCATTTATCCAGCCTTAAATATTTGAATGAACACAGCTGACCAGTTTTTCTTTGTAACTCTGAAATGGGTGAAGTTGCTAAATGTTTCTAAGTTTTAATACCTACCTCAAAACCTTGAACATCAGAGCCACTTCTGATGAGCATAGAAACCAAGAACTGTGTAATCCTTCAGGTGCATATGTTTCATGAATTAAACCATTAAGCACTGTTAACATGTGTAGACAATACAGAAACTGTTGTTAGAGTTTGTTGTCTGTCTGCATATTTTATTTTTGGAGGTGTGTACTTAGGTTTTAATAGCACTTCAGTAAGTCATGCTGACAAAGTAGTAGAGCAGTCTGTTCAAACAAGAGAATTGTTTACAAACACTTGTTGTGTTACAACAATGTTATATTAGTCATGTCAAAAAATGTAGGATTATGGCTTTTATTGAATGCAATATGTCTATAGGTGGTCTCATTAGCTATAGAAGTGTCTAATCCTAAACTTTTTATATTCAAGTAGGATAGTTTAAGTGTAGCTAATAATGGTTTATTTCCTTGTCCAAAAATACCTTTTTTTTCCCCACCGTAAGTATATATCTTAAAGGGATATATAAAAAGAATATTTATTGTGTTTTTGTTCTCATACTTTATTGTTGTTTTGTGCCTGTTCTACATCTATCATCTTTAAAATAAGGAGTTACATAGTCTAATACTAAGCTCTGAACAGCTTATGTAAGTGTATTGAAACAGTACGATCAGAGCTTATAGAATATTCACAGTACTAATTGTGCTGAATTGAATTGCTTTCGTTGACATAGACACTAAGAATTGTATAATTGTTATATTCCAAGTGGTAGTGTTTGCTTCTGTAATATTTAATTCTTGTTTATTTTGTTTTTTACTTTTTATTCTAACCTGTGTTTTCAACTATAATTAATACAAAAGTAGGAGTTTTCTTACTATTTTCAATAATAGAATTACTTCATTAACAACAAGAACAGCAGCAGCAGAGGGAAAACAGATGCAGAAAAATCTGATATTAGTTGTCACAAAGCACTTTTTTAGTCGTATCTAAATCAGACAATAATGTGTGGTAGTGTGATGAAAGCAGAGAGCAGGTGTGTAATTTTAGAATAATTTGACATTTCTCATCCTCTAAATAAAAATGCTGATGAAGCAGAACTGGTAGTAGAAAAAATGCAAAATACTAAGAAAAATGCTTTACAGAGAAAGGTTGTTTTTTTTTTTTTTTTTTTTTTAATAGTCTTAATTTACCTTTCCATTTAATTTTTTTAACAATAATAAGTCATACGTGTTTTTTTTATTTTGTTTTTTGATTTTTTTTTTTTTTTTTTTTTTTTAAACTGGTATTTATCAAAAGTTCAATTTTTTTGGTTGTTATTCTGACTCTTGGATTTAATTATACTTGAAATTTTTTTTTTTCAATCTAGATTTGGTCACCATAATTTACTTTTTCTCAGATTATTACTCAAATATTGCATCTTTTTCTTCTATGATTAATACTGTATTCATTTTTTGTGTACTAAAGTTACTGTTTATAGTTTCTTCTTTTGCAATTATAGCTAGTTTCTAATCCTAGCCTTGCTGTGTTTTACATTTATCAAATAGTATTTTTTCTTACCTTTTTTGAGAGTCTTTGTCAAGAATCTTCCAAGAGGGGGGGAAAAAAATGTAAATGGTTCTCTCAGCCAATATTGTGCGAGTCTCAAAGGCATGTAAGAGGTTGAAACTGCAGGAGTCTTATTCACTGCTTTCATGTGGTGTTCTTAGTTTCAGAATGTGTTGTATCCATCTGTTATTCTTCAGGTTGCTTGATGAAACTTCATATTTTGCACTGCCCTGTTTTTATTGCAGTATGGTTTGAAGTCCTTCATTTGTCTGTTTTTATGATGTTACGCTGATCTTTGGTTAAATCGGTCCCTTCTCAGTCTCCTGAAGTGATCCTTTTCTCTTATAATATGTAACAGAAAACATGAGGGCTGCTCTGAAAGTGATGCCTCTTATTTTATTCTGCTGGTGCACAACTTCAGAGGCAGATGAGTTGTGTTTCCTGAGGGGTAAAAGGGAGTTGATTTTTAGTGTATTTCAATAGAATATCTGATAGCAGACTTCAGTAATTCATAGAATTGAAATGTCACTTCTCCTTTGAATAGTGTTGGGGGAAAAAATGTTATAAATTAGATAGTATTAATGCTCATATTTTTCACGATGAAAAGCTCACTCTGGTATATAAAATGTTAATGTAAATTACATCCACAACTATTGTCAAGCAATTACTAGTCCTTTTTTCCTGTAAACTGCCCTCAGATTTAATATCTATGGTGACACTCATTTTAACTTATGTCACTCATCTAAAAGTTAGTTATATCATCTAAGTAAACTGTCTAGGATTCTTGAGTAGTCAAGCAGACAAGGAGAGAGGTAATCTCAGACATAAATTCATGCTGTGTATTTTAATCTAGGTTGAACTGCACTTGGAAAAGAGGATCTTTCTTTCTTTTATTCCTCAATTAGTGGAGGCCTTGATTACATTGGGAAAGCCTAGATTAAAAACAGAGGTCTGATCTATATTTGTTGATAGCCAAATTTGCATGCAGTTCCATTTCTTTTGTCTTCACGCAAGTGATGATTTGATCAGTAGTAAGAAAAAAATGCTTTTAGTTTCTGTGAGTTTCTGATGCTCTTAGTTAGGCTGAGAAAAGTTTATGGGCCTTCCATACTGTTTTAATTTTTGAAGAAGAGCTTGATTCCAAATGCTGTTCAAAGGATGCATGAGGATGTTGTTATCACAGGAATATCTTTAAAACTTTGTCTGTCACTTGGGGCAATGATGGTGAGTTAATTTCCAAGAACAATTGCCACGTACGTTCGAAGAATGAAAAGTTTATGTGGTACATATACTGACTGCCTTGAGACAAGGGCTGCCCTAAAAGTTATGCCATCGATTTTATTCTATTGACCAACGACGTCAGAAGTTAATGACAATGGTATGGTTGAACCTCAAGTAGAGGTTGAACTTCCACCAATATTCTGTTGCATTGTCTTACTGTGTGACACATGGCAGCAGAGGGACAGACTGAGAAAATGATGCCTGACTTGGAGGAGCAAAGGTGTGGCATTGACTTCTTCGCTGCTTTAAGAAATGACGCCCACTGACATTCGCTGATGTTTAATGAGCAGTTATGGAGAGCAAACAGTGGATGTGAGCACAGTGAGGTGGTAGGTGCTGCATTTCAGTAGTGGCAGCCGTGGGTCATCTCCACTCATGACAGTTTTTACGAGTGCTGCACTCAGGCTCTTTTTCATCGCTGGCATAAATACATTGCTAATCATGGTCACTGTGTCAAAAAAAGAGTGTTTAGTACCTGAGAATTTGTTCTATCAAATAGATACAAAGAGGAAAATAGCTCCATTTTAGTTTCCATGGAAATAAATATGAGACATTACTTTCAGAGTAACTTACATCTATTAAAAAAAAAAAAAAAAGGAAAAAATCTCAAAGAAAGACAAATGCGTTAGCTTCCTTGAAAAATTTTGTCTCCTGAACTCCTCCTTGTTTCTTAACGTGATAGAAGAGGCTCATGACAGATGTTATATGCAAGATATTTTGGAAAAATGTATCATGTTTGCCTTATTGTGCTTTTTGTTCATAATGTCTTTTGAATTTTGTCCATTCCTGTTGTGTTAAATAAAAGATAGGGTGATAAAATGCAGTAAACTATTGCATTTTTCTTGCCCTTGAACTGACTGTCGCTCTTGATAGTCTGTTGTTTATGATTTTATTTTTTTTTATAAAATTTTGAGAGAATATGCTGTGAGTTGTTGGATTAACCTCTCCTTTGTATACTGAGATGAAATTTCTGTTTTTGACATTAGCAGCTGGTAGCATATTCATTCTAATTGATGTTTTCTTATTCATAATTTTGGACTTTATTCTGAAGTTGTTTGTCAGGAAAGTTACAGTATTAGTAAAGTCAAAGGGAAGTATATGCTCTAAATTTTTGTGCCTGTAAACTGGCTTAGATACTTCAATCTTTAGATAGTTAAAAAGATCCACATTGACTTACTGTTCCATATGTTTAATTTAGTATCATTAGGAAAATATTTTTAAATCAGTATCATGTGTATTTGTCTGTCTTACTGATATATTACGTTATTTCCAGCTGTATATCTAAGCAGTCTTGCTTTGTTTTTTAATCTGACAGCATTTCATTTTAGAGACAGAGGTTTTGAGTCTTTCTGATGAGGTATGTCATCTTTTGCTTTTGAGGAAAGCATTAAGGAAAATTACAGTCTAGGAGCATTGCATTTTTGTTGTAATAGGGACTGCTTGTGTCTAGAAGGAGGAGCGCAGGATTATAGTCACTCCTTCCAGTATGAAATGATTATTTTGTAATAGAGCCTGAGGTATAATGCAGAAGTGTTGTAGGGGATAAGTCTTCATAAGAATCTTTTTGACATTGTGTAGCCCTCATCTCTGGAGTATTCTCTACCCCTGTGCATCTTGGTATTCTCTAGTGTACTGTGGCACAGCTATAACACCACAGGAGCCTTTTCCAACATCTCTTAATAAAACTTGGAGATTATGATGCTGTGCTAGAGAGTGGAGGGCAACGTCTATGAATGTTAGGGGCATTGGGTACAAATGTGTTCCCTTGTTCTGACAGATGCTTTTACCGCTGATTTCTTTCAGCAGTAAAGAAAGAGAGAGTGCTGAGATTTCACAATTGATTAAAAAGTAATTTGAAATTCTTGTTTACAGTATATAGATTTTACATCAAACAATAATTATAACTCATGACAAACTGACTGCATGCTACGCTTTAAATATACAATTTGAAAGCTGTGCTTTATATTTTTAGGTGTAATAGCACTTTCGTGGTACCCACCAGGTATGGCTGATGAAAACGGAGAACCAACTGATGATTTGGTGCCTATTATTTTGGATTATGCAAGCAAATACAATCTAAAGGTAAAACATTTATATGATTGATAAAATAAAACTGCATTGGAAAGTAAATTGTGGTAAAAGTTTCTTACATTTCACCTGTGATGTTGAGCAAAGAAAGTTTGTAAGGTAATTGTAGCTTCTGTCTGTGTGCTCTTTTGCTGCAATTTTGGGAGTTCCAAAAGTAGATACATGTGTTCTTGCACTGTACTATGTTTATATTTAGAGTAAAACCTGTATTTTACCTTGGGCAGGCAGAGAGGGGAAAGGGTTGGGGGAATAAAGAGAACATGCGCTGCTGTTTATTCTTTCCAAATAATAAGGTTTACTTTTCGAATGTTCTGAGCCGCTGTATGCATTTCATCTCAAGAGTGTGCTGTCTGGGTTGGGGACTGAAATGTACCATTCATCTGCTCTCGCTTTAGTTGTCAGATTTACAGAGACATTTCCTGTTATTAGAAGCAGCTTTAGATTCTTTGTCAGACAAGAGCAAAGTAGGAAAATTAAATGATACGTAAGTAATTTTCAAAGTCGCAATGAGAATTTCACTGTGACACGTTGCAGTCTTTCTTTTTTCTTTTCCTTTTTAATAATTTACTATTTTTAAAGAAAACTGTCTTCCACTAGAAGTTTTCAGATCATTTTATGGAGCTTGATCTCACCTAAGAGAACTCGTTAACACTCACGTCTCAAAAGAGCAAGGCAAAATTCAAATAAGCTACCAAGGAAAATGCTTAAATATTATGGTAATAATAGCATTGTGGATGGAGCTGCTGTTACTGTTTGGATTAGTTACTGGAATGCAGATATTAAGTAAAGATACTATCACTAAATTCTACTTTCAGAATTTTTTTAAAATATTCTTGCACAAGTAAATGGTTATTTAGTTAAGTAATGTCTGTAGACTAAAAACAGCAGAGAAAAAAATGTTTTATAAAAAATAAAACATATCTGCTAAAATTTGTCCTTTTGATTTGCTTATTTTTGATAGATGAAAATAAAATATATTAAAGCACTCTTCAACCCATCTTGTTAATTCTTGTAGTTTAGTGTAATACTGTATTTTTATATACTCTGGTACTGTAATTAAATTTGCTACTGTTGCAGAGTAGTTGAATGCTTCATTAAATGCTTTGTACTCTGAAGTTGCTTCTGAAAAGCTAGTCGCTTTGATTAATGTAATGTACTCCTCCCTTGAATTGCATAGCTGGAAACAAGATTTTTACATTGATGTAATTTCACAAACGCAGGATAAATAATTTCATAAGCCCCAAGCTTGAATTTAGAGCAGCAGAGATTCAGATTAGACTTAGTTACAGGGATAAAAGCATATCAGCAGTTATGGTGTTGATAACTCCATAAAATTTTAAATTAAAATTTTCATATACTGTCTTAAAATCTAGTTTGACAGTGGGAACTGTTCTTATTATCAATAGTAATTTGAACATGTTCTGTTCTTATTATCAATAGTAATTTGAACATGTTACGTGGAAATTCACTGCTTAACCAGTTATTTGACATTCAAATAAATAATCTTTTATTTCAGTTGTTACTTTCTGCTGTAGTTGTGAAGTTCTGTGAAGTGTGCTTACTGTGCCCTATTGCCGAGGGAAAACAAAAGCAATGTTTAGTACTAACGAAAAAAAAATGAAATATTTACTCTTATTGCTAGACTTTCCTGGATCTGAAACTACTAATCTTAAAATTGATTTACATTAGGATTAACAGAAAATGTTAATATGACCACTACTTGCTTCACGTAACATAGAATGCTCAAATATTCAATAAAATATTGTTTGTGCTGCTTCACTATTTTTTGTTTTTCAGGTCACTTTTCATATTGAGCCCTACAAAGATAGAGATGATCGCAGTATGTACCACAATGTCAAATACATCATTGACAAGTGAGTGTTTTCAAAATGTTCCTTTTGTGTATTTTTAATATTTGTTCAGTGAAGTTCTGTATGCTGTCTAGAGCCTGGAAGAATATATTCAAAATATGTACTGAGACTGAAGAAAACTTCAGGAAGCATAGTTCATATTTTGGTGGTACTTAAACTCAGAAGTCTGTTTTTTAAATATTGAAGCATGAACTGTGTGTAAACATTCAAATGTATGTTGCTTTCAATATTCATTTGCAACATGAGTGAGACAGAGTGTTTCAGATGAAAGCAGTTGAAGTATTAAGTACGCAACTATATGAATTAGACATGCATTTTTAGAGTGACAAATAAGCAGCAAGCCATAACGTGTTGACCTCTAATGATTTTAATTCAGCTTGACAAATTTTGTACAGCTACTAATTGTTTTGTTCATCAGTGCTACTTACAGTCTTGTTTAGAGAATTGCCTTTCAGAGAAGACTAATACTTATAGTGCAGTTTAACACAAATACTGATTGGTAGAAATAGTGATCTTTGCAGATTCATTATTCAATCCTTTAACAGATACTGAGATACTGGATTGAAAATGGATATGCATTTCTGTGTTTTGAAGCACCTGCACTGTTTTATTTAGTTATTTATTTTTTCGAAAAAGAGATCTTCAATGCAATTTGTAAGTCAATGTTTTCAAAATGGTAAATTTGGTTTTAATGATACTTGTTTGCTTTGTAGATATGGAGCCCACCCAGCCTTTTACAGGCATAAGACCAACACAGGCAGATCTCTTCCCATGTTTTATGTTTATGATTCTTACGTAACAATTCCTGAAATATGGGCGAATCTGTTAACTGTATCTGGATCCCAGACTATTCGAAATACTCCATACGATGCGTTATTCATTGCTCTTCTTGTAGAAGAAAGGCATAAGCATGATATTCACAGAAGTGGCTTTGATGGAATGTACACATACTTTGCTACAAATGGGTTCTCTTATGGCTCATCTCATCATAATTGGGCAAGTTTAAAAGCCTTTTGTGACAGCAACAACTTAATGTTTATTCCAAGTGTGGGACCAGGATATATCGACACGAGTATCCGACCATGGAACAACCACAACACACGTAATCGTGTCAATGGAAAATACTATGAGACTGCCTTTAATGCAGCCCTTTTGGTGAGACCAGAAATTATTTCCATTACATCTTTCAATGAATGGCACGAGGGTACTCAGATTGAAAAAGCTGTCCCCAAAAAGACTGGACAAATAGTTTACCTTGATTATAAGCCCCATAAACCAAATGTTTATCTAGAGCTCACTCAGAAGTGGTCTGAGAAGTACAGAAAAGAAAAGGAGCAGTGGCTTATGTGAGCTATTTCTACTGCAGTTGTTTCTTAGCATATTAAATACAGTAAGAAAGAAATTGAGAGTGAAGACTCTGTTATGAAATGCCTTTATTATCGGTATGTTTAAATCCTTATATTGCATTAATGTAAATGCACTACTACTAAATTTTGAAGAGTAAAAAGTGTGAGAATATTTTCATCTCATTCATTACTGTAGTTCAAGAATGCTTTATTTTAATTAGTAATTTGCATGCTAAGCTTCAAGAACATCTGCATGGGATAACTACATGACTGAAGTAGTACAAAAATTTGACAGATACTTGTACACTTTATTCATGTACTTCTGTTTCTAATCTAAGTGATCCTTTAAGCTAAATTTGATCTTGATAGCTTGCTTTTTGCAGGATGCATGTCAGTAGCGTGCGTAAACTACAGCTACTGTTTTTATGCTTTGCACATTGGGAGTTCTTGATTATATGATTATCTTGTGGTAAGAACACTGTATGTATGTCTCATTGTATGTGTGCAACATTGGTGAGTTTTTGTTTATTTCATTTTTAAATATATATCTCTGAAAGATTGAGTTCCAAAGAACTACTGAAATATTTCTAGTTTACTTGTATTTGTTCTATTCAGTACATGCTGCATACTTTTGCACGTTACTGGAATGCTGACAAATTTACATAGTTTTTCTGTGTCTGAATTTTATTTTAAAAAAAATCCAACAACTAGAAAACATAACAACAAAAAATCCTGAAATTTGAGAGCGGGAAAAAAATTCTAAAAATATAGGGGGGAAAAAAAAACAACTATACTTATACATTGTTTGTTGACTGGAGACACAGATTTAGTTTTTAAAAACATCAAAGATTCTAAAGCTAATATTTCGCTAGTCATACGATGAATAATAATCTTAAATTCTGCTTTTTCATTTATAATTTTTGGAGCAATGTAATCTAGTAGCAGTGACATCAACTACTCATCACTTTTACTTGAAATCAGATTTCTATTTTCATGTATTTCCAAGATCCAGAACAATAGTTACTAAGGTCATGTTAGTGTTCAAGTAAGCTGCTCAACACTTCTTTTAACAATATGGTGTGCCTGGAAATTAGTTCTTTTTAGATCTGAGAGTCTCACCTTTCCAGTGTAGTGACTACTATTTGTTTTTCTTACTGAAGCTTGAAAATGTCAAATTGCATGGATGTGTCTCCTCAATAATCCATTTCTGGGAGTTTTTTGCAGGAAGGGGACATGGACTTTTTCATACAACTTTACAGGAAAACAGTAGACATTAAATTATTGCAGTATATGTCAAGTGTTTAATCTGTAACAAAGTGGTTTTAAAAAACGACTGATCTTGCTTTGTAGTTAATATGTTGTAACTGTTGTAACCACTAGAATCCTCTCAATTTCAACAGGGTTTATTGTAATTATTCATACTTCTTCCTTGGTTAATTGTAGTGCTCTGTCCATGAAGTTGTGAGGTGGATGTGGGGACTTGTGGTTAAGAAAGAAAATGACAAACAAAAAAAGAAAAAAGTATACTTTTCTTTCCAAAAACTTGAGTCATTCCAAATAAACATAAGTTACTGTGTGGGTTGTTCTGAAAGTAATGTCTCCTATTTGTTTCCATGGACAGTACAACAGATGCAAAGAGCGCAGTATTTATCAGAGTAAATTCTCAGCTAAAAAGACCATTTTTCAGCATTGTCACCACTATCAGCTATGCATTTTGGCCAATGATGAGCAGGAACCTGCATGCCACGTCATAAAAATCTGCAGCAGTAGAGATGACCTGCTGTTGCCACTGCTGAAATGCCTCACTCTGCACACATCCACTGTTTGGTCTCCACGGATGTTCAGCAAGCATTGATGCTTGTCAGTGGTTGCCATATTTCTTCCTGGAGGAACTCAATGACACACCTTTGCTTCATACATATTTCTGTGTCAGGTGCCATTCTGTTGGACTGCCCCTCTGCTGCCATCTGTCGTGTGGCAACAGAATAGAATGGGCTGTTGACAGGAAGGCTCAACCTCTACTGCCATAATACCAACATCCGCCTCTGACATTGAGAGCCAACGTAATAGGAGACATTACTTTTGCAGCAGCTCTTGTACAATATTTTCTAGAGTCCTTCTGGTATGAAAAAAATGTTTATGTATCTACACTTATTTGCAAATTCCCGTCACTTGTCTGCAATTATTAAAAGTTTGAGGTATTGCACAACCATCTCAGCTTTTTTCAAGAAAAACTGTGGAAATTGGGTTACAGATAAATGACTTGACACTTGGAAGTGCATTTCTGGAGTTACTACAGTCTTACTAGTATTAATTCTTTGCATTTTCCTGCTGCATCTCTGCAAACTTCAGAGTGTTTCTAACAGAAACTTTTGCTTGTTTTGTTTCAATTGCACTCAAGTGGATAAGCTAAAGAAGATACAGCTATGACCCTGTTATGAAATAGTGTCTGAGACATTTAAACCACTTGTTAAGAGTTTACCACTTTCAAGTGAACTGCTCTCTGTTTATTAAGGAAAATTGTTGATACATCTTTCCTGTAACTCTCTGATATAACTATACATAATTTGTTTTTATAATTTGATACCTTTAAGCTTTGCAGTTCAAAGAGCCCATATAGTTGAAGGGCTGACTAACTGCACTGTATATCTCTATTGAATGTATTATTTAAAAATTCTTCTGAATTCAGACCTGTAAGGACAGATCTCTTTCTCTGCTTAAACTTTGCCATCTATTGTCACTGTAGTTGCCTGCACTGTTTACTAGTCATGAGAACTGGTCATCTTTTTTCCCAGTGACAGTTTTTATTCATGTCTGTAAAAGTTGTTTCTTTTGTTGCAGTTTATGGAAGCATTTGAAATTTTTGTGCAGTGTTTTACAACTGCAATAATCTGTTTTTATTTAAAATATCATTTATGGTAACAGCGTAGTGTATCTTCCTTAGAAAAACTTCTGTGGTTGCTGCAAAGACATCATTTAGCTCTTGATGTGAAGTGATATGGGCCATGATGCACAGGTGTCTAATGTGATCTTCAGAAGAATGTAAGAATTTCTCAAAATATGATATAAAGGAGTACTTAGAAACTTATCACTACTGAGCACTTACTGTATTTTTATGTGCTTAATATGTTTTCAAGTCTAAATGTGCCACTTGGAAAAAATGTATGTCCAAGAGTAGAACTGATTTTGAAGAGATCTCATGGAATAGCAGATACTGGAACTACCCCACCTGCCTAGCCAATATTTTTTCTGTGCTTGGAGCAAAAATCACTGCAAGTATTGGAACAATAGAAATCTAATTCTGCTGGTAGGTTACTACTGCAATCGTAGTCATTTTTGGAAAAATGGCTAAAATATTTCTGTGGGAAAAGCTTTATGCAGATGCAAAGAAATGAAATTCTTAAATATAAGAACCCAGTTACTAGGCGCAGGGGAAAAGGTGGGTGTATTTAGAAGGTAATTGTTCCGAACTTTAATAAGAAAAAAAATCCAATCAAAATTAGGTGGAAGAGAAAGCTCTATAATGAGTTTCAGATCTGAAAAGGGATTAAGGAATATCTGTATCACTTCAGCCTCACTCCCCTACTTTTCTTTCTTTCTTTCTTTCTTTCTTTTTGCCTAATTTGTTAAAAAAAAAAATAGTAAATGATTACTTTTAATGTATTGACTCTGAAGAATTGCAGTTGACTCGTCTTTTTGATGTTATAGTTCTTAAAGTAAATCATGTACCAACTTTATGCAAGCTGCAGAATAAACAGAATGGGAAGGTTAAGTTGGTCACTCTTCGATGTTCTTCTGCACATAGAGATACCTGAAGTTACTGTTGGAGCATTTCTAGAAGGAAAATGCTTATGGTCTGTGAGATAAAGATTTTATGGTGTGAGGGTATTTAATTTCAAGGGAAACTCTGGGTTCATTTCTACTTCTGTCAGTTGTGATCAAGTAAATTGTTTCAGTTTTGTGAGCTGTCTGAGAAGTGAAGCTCAGTACATCTTCTCTGAAAGCAGGGTTTGTATTATCTTGCACAGGTCTATAAACTAATGCTGTGTTTTAAGGGAAAGAGCATGTGCATATGCTGTTACTATTTCAGTGCAACATGTAAATTATGGTGAATACAAATTCTGTACCAGGGTATATCGTGTTTGCCTAGTGCCTTTCTTTTGACAGTGATTTGTCTCTTAACAGGTTTTTGAAACAGAAGGATGTTTATTTTTATTATGAAACTTTATATATACAATGTACATAATTTGAATTTCATTTCACTCTTGAAATGGCTCTTGAAAAGTGTTTTACAGGACTTTTTAGCACCGTGATGATAGTAGAATATATCTCTGCGCACATGGGCAGGGCTGCTGTTGGTGTATTTTTTTTTAATTATTTTGTGGTGGTGATTGCTTTTTTTTTTTTTTTTTTTTTTTTTTTTTTTTTTTTTTTTTTTTTTTCAGTTGAATGTACCTAAATCATAAAGAAGAAGTAAACTATTTGTAACCTAATAGCCATTTTAAGATAAGTTGAAAATCTCACTGCCAGTCTTAAGGGATTTTATAGGTATTGATCCTCAAACTTCTACTTGCTTAAATTAGTGTCAGTATTTCATTTTTTTCTGTTACTTATGACCACTACGTTAAATGCTGTGTAAACTTCTAAAGTAATTTTATTTCTCAATTTCCTTAAGAGAATTAAGAAAAATATTAGCAGTGCGGAAGAGCCTGATAAAAGTTTCATGTTGTACAGATACGATTTTGTTGTGAAGGTGTAGTGTATCTTGGTTGTGTATTAAACATTGATTTAAAACAAACAAACAAAAAAAAAAACTTGTTTCTTCTAATACTCTACCTGGCTGCTGCAGAGATGCATTTGCTTACATGCATATATAAAATGTGTCTATTTGTATACATTATATAAACATAAATATGTATCTGTATGCATGCATATAGCTTAAGTAATTATTTTTTTAAGTACTATATCATTGATTTAAAATTATAAGCTAGATTTGGCTACCTTTAATCAAGCAATGTTTTTAATTCCCTATGGTGTTTACAAAAACAAAAGTTGGTTATGTATGAATATTATCATGAAAAATAAACACATGCCCAAAAAGTGTAGCTTAAATAGAGTGTTTGACAGTATTTTTTAATAGTTTGAGTTTGGAAAATAATTGTTTTACTTTTTTATCACAGTTTGAGTGTACAGTTGTATTGAACTGAAGCAACAGGCTTACCAGTGCTTTCAAACAGACTGTGCTCCTGAAGATTTTAGGCCTATTTGTATTACATCTTTTGAGGCTAAGTTAAACTACTTGTATGTGTGTGATGTGCAGTATGTGTGTGTGATCTTCGAGTCCTGAGGTACTTCTCTTTTGACAAAGTAAAGCTGAAGTTTCTGGTTTAAACAGAAGGTTAAGATGAGGGACACTCACAGCAGATGGGTTTACAAGAGAATGCTAGAATGGTGTCTAAGAAATCATCGTTGTTCTTATGGTATATTATGCTGTTTGGGCATAAAAGCCATCCAGAAGATGGAAACGAAGGGAAATTACCTTCTTAGTGTTTGAAATATATATATTGTTATTCCTAAAATGCTAACTATGCTGAATAAAAAAGAATAAAGCTAATTCACACTTCATTTAGTATGTATGTTTCTGTACATGAATCAAGGTATTTTACGCTGTTGAGTAAGTTCATATTTCCTTTGTCACATTGTAAGTAACTGTTGGCTGTAGTAAAGATGGAAGATTTTGCTCCACAACACAAATTATTTCTTGAAGAATTAGTGTCTCAGGAAAGTCAAGAAGTAAACACAAAGCATACTTAAAATTTGAACTTCTTTATGCACCCATAATTGATGCTCTTGCAGGGTACTGTGCAGTACTTCTGCATTTTAATAGATGAAATATCTCCTAAGTTACTTCACGTTAATTTAGTAAGTCTTAAAGTTCACAAATGTTTTAAGTTGCCTTTCTGTTTATATAACGTGATCACTTTCTATACAATATATAGAATGTAGGTTCAATATTTTTTGTGTGGAAGATAAGGAAGAAAGACTACCTTTTTGGTGCGGATAGAGGAGGCAAGTGGTATAGCAAGAAGTTTTCATTTCTTACACTTCAATTTAGTTTTGTTTTAGGAAAATACTGTAAGAATATTGAAATATTCTGAAAATTAGCAATAAATGCATGAAAAATGAATTTCCTGACCCATTTTACTGGTAGATTTGGAGTAAAAGCAGCTCAAGTCTGTCATAATTGTGTTAATACTTGACAAATAAAAAGGTAAATTCTGTTAACATTGAGTCAAGAAAGAAGATATTTATATTGCTGTGCATTTATAGCAGAATTGAATGGGTTGGAAGGGCCCTATAGAGATCATCTACTCCAACCTTTCTGCTGAACCAGTTTCCCTGGAGTAGGTTACACAAGAAACTGTCCAGATGGATTTTGAATATCTCTAGAGGAACAGACACTGCAACCTCTCCAGATAGCTTGTTCCAGTGCTCTGTAACCCTGGAACTTTTTCCTCATGTTTGTGTGAAACTTCCTGTTTACCAGTTTGTGCCCGTTGCCCTTGTGCTGTCAGTGGCCACCACCAAAAAGAGCCTGCGGCCATCTACTTTGTTCCCAACTTTTAAATATTTGTAATCATTGATAAGATCCATCCTTCCAAGTTTTCTCAAGGCTGAACAGTCTCGGGTCTCTCTGCCTCTTCACATAAGGCAGGTGCTCCAGGACCCTAATCATCTTTGTGCCTCACCACTGGACTCTCTCTATCAGTTCCCTGTGTTTTTTGAACTGAAGAGCCCAGATGTGGATGCTGTACTCTGGATGTGACCCCACCTGAGCAGAGTAAAAGGGGAGGATCACCACCCTTGACTGTATCACTATCACGCTATTTTTAATGCACCCCCCCAAGGATGCGCTGCTGTCTCACGGCCAGCCTATTATCCACCAGGTCAGCCCCTAACCTGTACAGTTGTGTGTGGTATGTTCTTGTTGTAAATATGTGCATTCCACTGTTCAAAGCATATTCGAAAATGGTGACAAAATTTAAAATGAATTTTGATCTTGGGATGCACATAGAAATGATTGCCTGCCATTTCTACATGAAAAATGTAACTGTCTTTTTAAGGCAGAGGAGGTCTGGTGCAATTTTCAACTGTTTGCAGATCGTCACCACTCAAGTAAGTGTTTGTTCCAAAATAGCTCTCTTTTTGACCTCTCTTCTTGACTACGGTAATTCAAAGATATAGCTTTACTGAATTTTTCACTAGATATTTTTAATAATAAATAATGATTACATGGAAATCTTTTCAACGTAGGTCTTTTAATGTAACGGAAGTGTATGATGGTTGCCTAAAAATCCACGTTAGAGCAAACAAAATTTAGTATATTTTAAAAATGTAATCTCTAATATGGCACTTTGGGAAATGGTTTTGAAAATCTTTCTCATCCCTACTTAGAATATATAAAAGAGATCTTTTTTTATTATTTGAAATAGTTGTATTAAAGAAATTTGAAGTGAAGTTTTGCTAGTTCTATGTGGAGATGACACAAATAGATGTGAATATTTTCTTTTTTTAATGCATCAAAATGAGCACTATGGAGGACCTGGCCTTCTGAGTTGCTTTTGTAATTTGAGTTCACTACTATGGAAACACAGCATGATGTTTCAAAACTGGTTTCTCAAACTGCAATGCAATTCATCAGAATTCATCAAGATCAGACCAGAACTTCAGTTATCTTTTGAACACAAGTGAAAAATTAGGTGTGCAGCCCGTGATTCTTAGCAGAATTTTCTTAGAAACATCTCAAACATTGTGACAGAAAATACTCCTCATAGAGCAAAGATTCATGATTTTCTGAGATACATAGTTACATAGATATTACAATATGTATATATTTCAAAAATGTAGTATCTGCCCCCATCTGATCAAAATAATATGAAAGACAAAAAAATATTGTTTGCTAGTAAAAGATCTACATGGGTATGAGTAAGGAGCTGACTGAGACCTTACAGATCTGGATTAAAAGGAGTGTAGAGACAGATGGTACAATACAGGGGACGATCACTTTCTTGCTCATTCTGAGTATGCTATTTCTGATGCAAGCCAAGATGCGATTGGCTTTCTTGGCCATCTGGGAACACTGCTAGCTCCTGTTCAGCCAGCTGTCAATTAACATCCCAAGATCCTTTCTCTCTATACAGATTTTCAGCCATTCTGCCCCTAGCCTTTAGTGATGCATGGGATTTTTGTAGCCAAAATGCAGGACCTGGCACTTGGTCTTGTTAAAGCACAGTTAGCCTCAGCCCAGCCAGCCAGCATATCCAGATCCCTCTGAAGGGCCTTCCTACCCCCAGGCAGATCAACAATTCCTCCCAGCTTGGTGTCATTGCAAGCATTAAAGGTAAGGTCAAAGTCATCAGTGAGGATACTGAACAGGACAGCCCCAATACAGACTCCTGGGGAACACCACTTGTGACCAATCACCAATTGGATTTCACTCCATTCACCACCAACTCTCTGGGCCTGGCCATCCAGCCAGTTTTTTACACAGCAAGAGTACACCTGTCCAGGCTATGGGCTGCCAGCTTCTCTAGGAGAATACTGTGAGGGACAGCATCAAAGGTTTTGTTGAAGTCTAGGTCGATTACATCCATAGCCTTCCCTCATCCACCAGAAGGATCACTTGGTTGTAGAGGGAAATAATGCTGGTCAAGGAGGACCTGCCTTTCATAAACCCACACTGCCTGGGCCTGATCTCCTGGTTGACCCACACTGCTGCATGATCACAGTCAAGGTGATATGCTCCATAGTCTAAATCAGGCACTTATTCCCTGGAATTGCACATATTTGGGGCATAAACTCTGGGAGCCAACAGAGGCCCATGGGAAGCTTGTCACATGGATAACAGCAGAGATGGGGAAAAGATGCTCCTCCAGAGAGAACTGGGAAAACTCTGTTAGAGAGGAGGACAGAGCAGCCAACTTTGTGTTAATTGATCTGTAGAATAGATGGAAATAGAAACAGCCAACAGAACAAAATGGAAGCTTAGTCTCCGCCCTCTGTGTCAGAATTGACAAGGATAGAGTCAATAATGTAGTGAGAATCTAGTGCTACCAAAATGCGTTAGAGTAAGGTATGCTTAAGTTTCTGAGCTTAGTTCTGAAATATTTTTTCCCCATTATCAATCAGAACTAATGAAATTATAGCAATATTATGCCCTTCACAAATGTTTTCCATAAGACCTTCCTGCTCTCAATATTTTTTATGTTTATCTATTTTATAGTATCACAGATGTAGAAAAATAACTACATAATGTCAGTTGGTGAAATTCTTAGAGGAAGGGCATTTTATTTATTTATTTATTCGTTCATTTGGTTATTGCAATTATGACTGTAGACACAAGAGTTATGTCCCAGTTATGTCACAATAACTTGCTGGCCTTAGGCAGTTGCCTCAGACTCAGCTTTACATGTGTAAAGCTGAAGTCATGCTTCTAATTTGTTACGATTTGGCTGCTTGATTTATTCAGTTGTTAAACGCATTTCTTCAGGAAAAGACTGTTGCTTGTGATGATTTGCCTGCAGCGCAGAGTGGGCACCCTGTCTCTCTCACATTCTTATCTACATATTGCTAAAACAAAGTAAGTCAAAAATCTATGACAAAACTTTTGTATGGAAGTGTTTCTACTGGCGTTTCTGCTGTGGTATTTAGAGTAGTTAAATGTTTTAAATGCTGTTTTAAATGTTTTTTTAACTGTCTGTTTTAAATGTTTTAAATGCATCTGGACAAGAATAAAGGCTGTCAGCTTGCTTTTTCCTAAACTAGAAGAAAATTATATATGTGATACATATTTTATCAGCAGATACTGTTATTATTCTAACTGGGCTGCTGAGAGGGGTAAGAAGTAAATAGTGCACTTCCCTTAAGCCGCAGCCAAAGAAGAGGCCCAGAGGGTCTTGAAAAAGACTCCAAATTGCACATGCTGATCTTATGAGAAAAAGGTTGTCCTGCAGCAACAATCACTTCTCATGAAGCTGCAGGCACCTGCGGGAAAGGAGCGCAGCTCTTCTAACTTTCCAGTTTCACATGCTGCTTCCATGGTCAGCTGGGAGAGAGCTCCCAGCACTTCTTTCTTCAGATCCCCTTCCTATCTCACTATCCAAGGTACCCTTGGATTGTCTTCCACTCTTGCTGCCACCTGCTCACTTTGCTGTTACTTTGACTACACTGAAGACTAACTACATTTTCTAATGCTAACATTGCTAACATGGAAGGAAACAGAAGGGGCGGACAGATGGGGCAGAAGGGTAGATCTTTCAAAAAAACTCAACATCTTTCCCGTTTTTAGTTGGAAATGGGACATTCAGTAGTAGCATATAAATCAAAGTGTGGCCTATGAGCATGGAAGGTGACCTCAGTGCAGGACTCTTAATGTGTTGCACACAGGAACCGTGCATAAAGTTGTAGGTTGTACTGCAGCACAAGCATTAGATTAAATGTACTCTGAATTGCCAATCACTTAAAGCCAAACTTCAGTTCTTTCCTTTTTGAAATTTCTGGTTAGATTTCACTTGCCAGTCCGAGCAAAATTCTGAGCGTGGATCCTTCCCACTTCCTCAGGCAGACTTAATGCATGAGGTGGCAAACTGGATAAATGCATTATGAACAAGCAGTGCAGTGAAATTCAAAGCTTGTTCAGAGCATGAGTGGGGAGGATCTAAGGAAGTAGATTAAAAGGAATGGGGTAAGGGTGAGGCAGGAGCTGTCAAGAAAATAAAAGAGCAGCAAGTGCAAAGAGAAGCACTGTTGTGCTCTAGCCAGTGTCCACTTCATGAAAAAAGCAGAACTCGGGCAAATTATTGAGTACACACACTCAGGTGCTCAGAGTTCAGCCAAGGCTTGTGTTATGATGAGAGAAGCAGCAATCACAAACCATACTGGTATTAGAAAATAAATTTTTGGGTTAGATTAAGTGTGAGAAAAATGGGAAAAAGCTCTTCAAAAGTTTGCAGTTGACAGAGTTCAGAGAAAGAGCACAATTTCATGTGGCTACTTCCATTTCCTTCTGCATTTTCTTTGCTCAGATTGCTAAGTGGATGATTTTACAGTGAACCTCTCACTGCTGTTGGAACTTCCCTGGAACAGGAACAGGGACAATGTGTAACAAATGTTGAACAATTTTATTTTATATTTTCAAGTACATTTCCTCCTTCCTAAGTGTGGGTTAAGATGAACTGAATTATTTGGTCTGGGGGTACTATGCTTTTAAGTGTCTCTATCATGTTATTATTTTAAGTGCCATAAGAAGACAATAATTTGTTCTACGTGTTAACCACAATCAATGTTTCTCAATGAGCTTTAAATGAATTTATAAAATGTAAAAATAAAATAGCTTTATGCACACATAGATATTAATTTGCCTATGCTTTTCACGTAGATACAGAGACTCATTTAATTTTTTTGCATTTTTTACAGACTTCGTATCTTTAACAGCTTCTAGTTACAGCCAAATGCTTCAGTTTACTTTGTTCATGTGTTTTAAAGGTGTTTAAATGATTCTTCTGTTTTTACAAGCTCTGTTGATTTGCTACTGAGCCCAGGAAAGCTTAGCCTGGAGTTTGGGTTCATATTGTACCTGAAGTGTTGAAGTTGTTACTGACAACTCATCACATTTTATCAGTATTAGAAATAATGATATTTTAGGACAGGAATGCCTGGGGATAAAGTAAGAGTGAAATCCCTGCAATTTTCTGTTCCAGAAACATTAATAGGAGAGCTCCTTCTGCCTTATGTGCTAAGTCTGCTGAGCGTGAACAGAGAACCTGCAGCTTTGAAGAAACAATTATGTTAACAGCATATGTGTGAAACATTTTCTTGCACGTGGGCAAAAGACGACCTGTTGAAAGCCAAGAGCACAACTGCAAGACAGTTGTTCAGTGGAGGAACATGAAAACTCATACATAGCTTGGAAGCAGAAAATGCAATGCACATGTGCAGAGATGAACTGTTGGACATGCCCAGGATGGTTGGTGCTCAGGACATAGCAGTTCACTTGTCCGTGGATGCCTGAGACTCCTCTGAGAAGGCAGCTGGGTGCTGGCTGCTCTTGCATCTTCTTCCAGGACAGTTCCTGAAACTTTCTTCAGCTAAAATGGGACCAGCACCCAGGTAAGCAATCCTGCCTTATACAAAAGAGAATAGATTAATTTATTTCATTTTCCCACTAATGACTATGTAATTGACATAGGCAAAAAATATACAGAAAGTGGAATGGAAACAAGTTGTAATTCATAAGTAAACTAAACTGTAAGGGAAATTATGATCAAGAACAAATTTTATAACTGCCTTTGCTAGTGTATAGTAATGTATTTGTTCATGAATTTGTTTCTGTTGACAACCAATTAATGGATCAATCTATAGCCTGTAAAAATCTCAACAATCTATTTAGCAATTAAGAGAGATGTATTGTATTAAGCTGCTTTGATTAAGTGGGATGTCAGCAACATTTACTCCAATATTATGCAGTACCTAGATAGAGGGTTTCACATAATGTTGTGCTAAGATTGCATTAAGTCATTGTATATGTATTTTTTTCTCTCACAGCTGCAAACATATGTGGTAAATTATTTCAATTCTTTTTTTTTTTTTTTCCATGAACTTTTTTTCTTAAGAAAGTTAAATACATGATTGTTTTCTAATTTTTCATCCAAATAAGCAAGAGTGGTCATGATATAAATAATATGAGCAGTTTAGCATTTCAGTCAACACTTGGACCATTAAAAACATTTGAACAGCTATGTTAATGCAATTCCACTTGCATTTTTTTTCTCAAAAAAAATTTTGCCAGTGGTCATTTAGTATCTTTTTTCTCTAAGAGAAAGCAGAAAAGAGAAGATATGGAGCTTAGCAGGAGCTTGCAAATGAGTATGTTATTATGCATCATTAAAAGATATAAGTTAGCAAAAAGATAATTAACATCCAAAACAGAATTGTAGTCCTTTACAGAACCAAACTGCATTTATTTCTGTTAGAGTTCATTGTCAATGATATTGAATTTAGCTGCACAAAACAATCAAACGGAAATGCTGTGATACTGATACTTAAGTGAAGTACTCTGCTGTGGGGAAGTGAGTTTGACTATAGTACTTCATATAATGCACATTAGCTTGTACCTCTGCAATGAAATTTCTGGTTGCTCAGTTGTATCTTTTGTATCCACAACATTAAAGTGTATCCTGAACATTCATAGAATACTTGGCAAACAGAAGGAAAATGTAATAACAACATATTATATTTGTCCTGCTATGTAAATCTAGTATTACTGAAGATTCCCCTTCATACAGCATTTTGAGATCTACAGATGACCAATGCTATCCAAAGCACTGTTTCTTTGCTGGCAATATTTTCTCTTATTTGGAAATCCCAGCCTTTGTGTGCCAGCTCAGTTGACAAACAATGAAGGAATATCCACATCTTTCTCACACTGGCTATATAAAAACAAGGTTTTGAAGACACTAAACAATCTCTCTGCCTGGTTTCTTTGCACAGCGACTGATGAAAACAGACAGATTCAAGAGATTTTCAATGAAGTTGGTGACATGAATATCCCCTTTCAAATATATTTTCCTGGGCCCTGAAAAAGCTCAGCAGAAGTAAAGGAGTTGCTAAATGTGAATGGAATAAAGAGAGTTAACGGCTCTTGCAATTCAAGAGAAGAGCTCATGATATTCAACATCTTTATAATGATATAGATGAAGGAGTCGAGTGCACTCTCAGCATGTTTGCAGGTGACACCAAGCTGGCAGCCCCCTGACACAGGCAAAGCACTTTTGCTGGCTGGCTTCAAGAAGCCCCCAGTGACAGGACAAGGGGGAATGGTTTTAAGCTGAGACAGGGGAGGTTTAGGTTAGATATTAGGAGGAAGTTTTTCACCCAGAGGGTGGTGACGCACTGGAACTGGTTGCCCAAGGAGGTTGTGGATGCCCCATCCCTGGAGGCATTCAAGGCCAGGCTGGATGTGGCTCTGGGCAGCCTGGTCTTGTGTTTAGCGACCCTGCACGTAGCAGGGGGGTTGAAACTTGATGATCATTGTGGTCCTTTTCAGCCCAGGCCATTCTATGATTCTATGATTGATCTCCTGCCCAAATACGGATTTCTAACTCCTCCTGCTTATTCTCCACGCTGCATGCATTCCAGGGAGCGAGCTGAGCATGCCGATTTCACCCTAGTGGAGTGGAGGCTAACTGGCCTTAATCAATACTAGAGTGCTGCCCCACCAGTGCAAGTCCAGCTGCAACCCCATCCCCTTTCAAATCCAGCTTTAAGCTCTCAGCACGAGCCCTGCTAATTCCCGTCCCAGAACCCCTTTGCCACTGTGACATAAACCTTTTCCATGCATTCCTGTCAGGTCTGGTGACTTACAAAACCATCTGCTATCAAAGAATCCAAAGCCCTGCCTGTAGCACCAGTCTCATAGCCAGGCATTTGTGTACTGGCAGAGGCTCAACACCCCGCCAAAAAGGCTGCAGCCAGCAAGGTGCGCACACCAACACCGTTTGCTCACCCTGTGCGCCCTGTGGGTGGCAGCTAGCTGCTGCCCTCCCGGAGGCTACTTATGGCCAGGTAGCCTGCTCCACAGTGGGCAGTGCCAGCTGCGCCCTTGCGAGCTTGGCAGCCTGACCACAAGCTGGCAGCCCCCTGACACGGGCAAAGCACTTTTGCTGGCTGGCTTCAAGAAGCCCCCAGAGGAGCATTTCATCGGCCCTTTTTGCTTCAGATCCCTTCCCCAGTGCAGTCTTACATGCTCTGAAACTGCTCATTGCAGAAAGAGCTTGCTCTTATTGCTAAAAGAAATAAGGATAACAATTCTCTGAAGGGTATTGAGACTTTTATTATCTTTTTAAAAATCTGAAAGATCTCAGTCTGAAATGGTATGATGCAAAAGGCGATCTTAGGGCTGAGATTCAGTTTTCTATTAATATGTCAACAATAAAACCACGACAATGAAGGCAGAGTCTAGGCACTGGCAGGTTTCAGTTCTGTGGTCTTCTTTTCTCCAGGCCTGAAGCTGGTGGTGGTCCTGCTGCTGCTCCTGCTTTCTTGTGCACTTTGGGAAGTGCTGGGGAGAGCATACGCCAAAAACGCCTCTTGTTCTCGTAGTCCCGCCAGCGCTTTCTCTCATCATTACCTCATCAGCTGAGGTAAATCCCTTATATGTCCTGAATTCCTGTGGCGCCTCAGGGGAATGGACTTCCTCCATCCCCCAGCCTGCAGCACTATAGACAAAGAAGGCATTTAGTAACTCCACCTTCTCTGTACCTTCTGTCACCATGACATCCAGATAATTCACTGGTGGGCCTACATTTCCTCTAGTGTTAGCTTTGTCTGCAGTGCATTTAAGAAGCCCTTTCTGTTGTCCTTTACTCCTCTTGCCAAGTTAAACTCGAAGAAGTTTAATTGTCAGGTCTGATGTCTTATAAACCATCCACTATCAAAGAACCCAATGCCCTGCCTCTAGCACCAGTCTCATAGCCAGGCATTTGTGCATTGGCAGAGGCTCAATGCCATGCCATACAGGCTGCAGGCTGCAAGGCGCACGCACCAACACTGTTTGCTCACCCTGTGTGCTCTGTGGGTGGCAGCTAGCTTCTGCCCTCCCGTAGGCTACTTATGGCCTGGTAGCCTGCTCCAGTGCCAGCTGCATCCATGCAAGCTCGGCAGCCCGCCCACAAGCTACCAGCCCCCTAGCAAAGCACTTTTGTTGGCTTAAAAAAGCCCCCAGAAGAGTACTTTGTCAGCCCTTTTTGCTTCAGATCCCTTCCCCAGTGCAGTCTTACATGCTCTGAAGCTGTTGTTTGTAGAGAGAGCTTGCTCTTATTGCTAAAAGTCAAGAAATAAGGATGGCAGTTTTTTGAAGAGTTTTATTAAATTAACGTTTTAAAAACCTGAAAGCCCTCAAACTGAAATGGTATGATGCAAACGATGATCTTAGGGCTGAGATTCAGTTCTCGCTTGGTATGTTAACAATAAATCCATAACAGTGACAGCAGTGTTTAGGTGCTGGCAGGTTTCAGTACTGCTGTCTCCTTTTCTGCAGGCTTGAAGCTGGTCCTGGTGTTGGTCCTGCAGCTTCTCCAGCTTCCATCTAGACTCTGGGAAGTGCTGGGGAGGCAATGCAGTACTCAGAAGACCACTTGGTCTTGCTCTTCCACCAGCATTTCCCCTCCTCTGTTTGAAGGATGTCCTCATGCTCGTTTGTCCCTTTCATTGGTGGCAGCGTGCAGGAAGAGCTGTCAGGTGGTTGCTCTTCAGTTCCGCTGCCTGATTTGCAGCAATCGTTGTTAGTCTTGGATCGTTTTAGGGACACCAGGAGCTGCCGGTACAGCCTTTCCATAGCGAGCAAGTCCGATTTCTCTGTGCTCCTCTTTTCATGGAAGCTGGAGTTGAAAGGCTGGTGGGTTTCAGTTTTGCCAACTGCTTTTCTCTCCAGGCTCAGAGCTGGTCCCCGGGATGGTCTTGCTGTTGCTCCTGCTTTCTTGTGCACTTTGGGAAGTGCTGGGGAGAGCATACGCCAAAAACGCCTCTTGGTCTCGTAGTCCCGCCAGCGTTTTCTCTCCTCTGTTTGAACGAGGCCCACCTGGAAGACCTTCCCTTTCACTGGTGGCTTTGTGAAGTTGGAGATCTCAGGTGGCAGGTCTTCAACTCCACCGCCTAGCCTAGGACGCTGACTGAGCGTCCCGGGGGTCCCGCGTGCCACCAGAATCTGCGGGCGCTGGTCCTGTCTGGGAAGCCTGCCGGGTTTCCCCGCAGAGCTCGTGGTACCAGTGGCAGAGTCCGTGTGCAGAGAGGGGCACCGACTGCGCAGCAAGAAAGGCCGGATCTTTCCTGGCTGGATGAGATGGGGCAGGATGGGACTGCCCTGCCGTGGCGATGCTTGCTGCTGGGAGCAACGTGGCCTGCACAGGGGGCTCCTGTGCCTGCCTGCCTGCCTCTCAGCACCTGTAAAACAGGGAGCGGGCATGAGCCACAGTAGGGTAGGGGGGCACCAGGGATCTTCCAGGCCCACCCGGCCTGGCTGCTGGAGGCTGGTACGAGGCTTGGCTTCTCCCGGGGGGCCGGCCCAGCCTGGGAACGTGCCAGGCTGACCCTCCGGGGACTCACCTGACTTCGATGCCACCACTTGCAGCCACCATGTCCACCATTGCTGGCGCTGGTCAGAACCCTACGGGCACATGAATGTGGCACAGTGAAAGGACTTGCGGGGCAGCCCTCACCCCCACCCCAAAGCCCTCAGTCACCTAGCCTCAAGTGACTCCCATCCTCAAATTTCCCTACCTGTCGGCGCCAGGAAATGGTGAGCAGAGACACCCCAGCCACCAGGAGCAGGAGGCTGGGGATAAGGAGAACGCTGTCGACAACCATCGCTCAAAGCTGGTCACGACCGCACTGGCCGAAGCAAAGTGCTGGCCGCTGGATCACATGGGCAGAGCCATGAGATCATAGTCCAGCGGGTGGGGATAACTCTGTGAGGTCACAGCCCACACGGAAGTAGGCTGGCAGTAGCCCCCAGCATGGGGATGGGGGGAGTTATGGGCATAACTTGAGTATAATAAAAAATACATGAAAATGGAGCTTTGACAACAAGTGAACACGTGTCCCAGTTTGGGGAGCATCCTTGAGATGCGCTGCTGCCATCCTTGCTTCAAACACCTGAGTTAGGCTCAAGTTAGAATGGGAAAGCGGTTTGAGATGGCTTTTAGTTCTCACCATCCCAGTTCTTTTTTAATGGGTAATTAAATGAATCCTCTTCAAACTGAAACTGCTTTGTGCAGAGTTGTACCTGGTGTGTGACCTCCCCCTCCTTATCTGAGCTGTTCCATCATATCGTTCACCCCACCACTGTGAGCAGGGTAAGCAAGAGAGCAGATGGGGGGGCGGAGGCATGGCAGTCAAAGTCAGTGCCCCCACAACTTCAGGATTCTCATAAGGTAGCATTCCAGGCACTGGTGTAATTGCTTTTGTCTGAGCAATGCAGATCTGGGCTCCTCAGGACAGCCTCCAGCACTACAGACAGAGACAGTGAAGGCATTTAGTAACTCCGCCTTCTCTGTATCTTCTGTTACCAGGGCACCCACCTCATTCATCAGTGGGCCTACACTGCCCCTGCTGTTAGTTTTGTCTGCAGTGTACTTGAAGAAGCCCTTTCTGTTGTTCTTGCCCGCTCTTGCCAGGTTAAACTCTAAGGAGGCCTTAGCTTTCCTAGTTGCCTCCCTTCGTCCTCTGACAACAGTCTTATATTCCTCCCAGGTGGCCAGCCCTCCTTCCGTGATCTGTAGACTCTCCTCTTCGACTCAAGTTAGCCCAGCAGTTCCCTCTTTATCCACGCAGGTTTCCTGACTCCCTTTCTTGACCTGCTACCTGTTTGGGATGCTCTGATCATGAGCCTGGAAGCTGCAGCCCTTGAATGCTAACCAACTATCTCGGACCCCTTTACCTTCAAGTACCCTGTCCCATGGGATTTCCCCTAGCAATTGCTAGAAAAGGACCGAGTTGGCCCTACTGAAGTCCAGGGTGGTGAATCTGCTTAGTTTTTTATTCCTGCCACATGAGATCCTCAACTCCACCATCTCCTGGTCACTGCAACCAAGGCTGCCCTCAACCTTCACCACTTCAACTGTGCCCTCCTTGTTAGTGAGAACAAGATCCAGCAGCGCTCCTCTCCTACTTGGCTCATCCACCATTTGCATCAGGAAGTTATCATCAGTGCACTGGAGAAACCTCTTGGGTGGCTTGTGGATGGCTGGCTGAGCAGACCTTCTGGCAAAGATCAGGGTAGTTAAAATCCCCCCTGATAACCAGGGCTTGTAATTGCGAGGCTGATACCACCTGCCTGTAGAAGGCCTTGTCGGCTTCCTAGTTCTGATCCAGCGGCCTGTAATAGACACCCACAACAGTGCCACCCATGCCAGTCTGCCCCTTAATTCCCACCCACAGTCTCTCAGCCCGCTCCTCATCCAGCCCTGGACAGTACTCCATGCATTCCAGTTGCTCTCTCACATAACGAGCAACTCCACCACCTCGCCTTGCTGGCCTGTCTTTCCTTGGAAGGACACAGCCATCTACGACCACATTCCAGCCATGTGATCTGTCCCACCAGGTCTCTGTAATTGCCACCAGATCTCAGGGTGGAGGCCAGTCACAAGCGGTGTCCCCCAGAGGTCGGTCTTGGGACCGGTCCTCCGCAACATCTTCATCAGTGACACAGACGAAGGCGCCGAGTGCACCTTCAGCAAGTTTGCAGGTGACACCAAGCCGAGCAGTGCAGGCGATACACTGGGAGGAAGGGAAGCCATCGAGAGGGACCTGGACAGGCTGGAGAAGCGGGCCCATGAAAACCTAATGAGGTTCAATAAGGCCAAGTGCAGGGAGTTGCACTTGGGTCGGGGCAATCCCAGGTATTTATACAAACTGGGGGCACATCTCCTTGAGAGCAGCCCTGTGGAGAAGGACTTGGGGATCCGGTAGATGGGAAGCTGGACATGAGCCAGCAGTGTGCGCCCGCAGCTCGGGAGGCCAACTGTGTTCTGGGCTGCATTAAAAAGGGGTGGCCAGCAGGGAGAGGGAGGTGATTGTCCCCCTCTGCTCGGCTCTTGTGAGGCCCCATCTGGAGCACTGTGTCCAGGCCTGGGGCCTCCAGTACAGGAAGGACACCCTCCTTTTCATCCCAGGCCTTTCTATGATTCTATGATTCTGTTATTGTAAGGGAATTTAAAGGCAGAAATAACGAAGAAAACAGAACGAGAATAATAGACCGAAAATAAAACAAAATACAGTTTAAGCTAACACTTTAAGCTAACAATTCAACTGTTTCTTTTAACTCCTGATCTGATGGCTCACTTACTGCAAGTCTTTTCAATCTGTCCTTTGAAATCGAATATAAAAAAAAAATCACTCTTGAGATAGCTTGATGTTGCATCTAGCTAATTTAGCAGTAATAATCCAATCTTCTTCTAATAAGCTGTGAAATTCTTTATCTCATTGATTAACCCAGATAGGATTATAATCTAATGTATAGGTTAATTCCTCAAGCTATGGAATAAGAAACAAGAGGTAGAGAAAAAGGGTCTCTTTCTGCTGGATGGTCATGTAAATCTACTAGGTCAGGTTTGCCCAAGTTCAGTTCTACCAGATTGAAATTTTACGGAGGACAAAATAAAAGTAGGTCCCTATGTAGTCCTATTCATGGACTTCAGGAACATCTGAGTGACCATAGAAAATCATTTCAAGGCCTTGAAAGAGTGTATCAGGAAGTAACTTCTTTATCTAAAAGCATTCATTCTTGATGCTCATTGAAGTATTATTTGTGTTAGAAATTACTGAAATGTCAGTAGATATATTTTGCTACTGAAGCACCAGAATACTTCTCAGAATCTGGGTTTCAGTGCAGGCTTCAGCTAAATCTGTCTCCTTTGGAAGGAGGCCTTGCTAGTCATGGATTTTTACACAAGGAAATCCAAAGCATGCAGAGGCTGCAAAATTATCCTGTTATTGGATAACTGCAGAACTGAAATTGAAGGCTAAGTCACATACGAGCAGATAGACAACCAGTCTTGATCTCCAGCCCTTTTTGTTTGTATATATGATCTGTAGCTTTCATCATGAGACTGGTATTATGAAGGAATTTTGACTCAGAACATCAGAGCTGTGTTAAGCCCACTTCACAGAAAGAACAGTGGCATGCAACCATGTGCACTGTTCAATTTTTAGCATGCTGCTTGTCACAGTTTTGATTCATGCCATCCTTCCAGACAGTATATAAACACGGTTCAAGTGACATGAATCAAAAACTGCTTACAATAGTCAGTATGAATGTGACTGTGGTTTTTTTGGGGAGGAGAAGGATGTTGGATGCGATCTGTGTATTGTACTCAAAACACAATAAACAAACAAACAAAAAATATAAATGAATATTAAATATAATTTTTAAGAGGAAAGAAATGAAGGTATACTCTTTCAATCTGGTAACTAGTATAGTGATAACCCCTCTAGATCTGGTTAAGATTTTGCCGTGTATTTAGCTATATAGCTCAGTTAGCTGTCTGTATGGGGAGAGAAGTGTCAAACTACCAGCTTTCTCAGAGGAAATTACCTTGAAAGCTAGGCCATGGCTAAATTAGTCTAAGTGATAAAAGTGGAAATACTATTTTTCTGAAACAGTGGTCAGGCACTGGAATGGGCTGCTCAGGGAGGTGGGGGAGTCACCGATCCTGGAGGTGTTCAAGGATTTTGTATTGAGGGATACAGTTTAGTGAGAACTATTGGTGATAGGTGGATGGTTGGACTGGATGCTCTTGAAGGTCTTTTCCAAACTTGGCGTTTCTATAATTCTGTAATTCTGTGATAAGAGGAGCAAAGGACTCGCTATCCACTGGTAAGCAAAAATGGATCCATCTTTACAGAACACATAAAGACACAATCCAGCACAATCCACTAGTGAGGTAAGAATAGAAAAACATTTTCATAATGAATTATCACCATATTAGTTTGCAAACATATTTTTCTAAAATAAAAATAAAATTTAGTTGATTCTCTTTTCCTTAGGCCTCTTTAGCTGGAACAGTTTTATTTAGTTAGAAGTTATTGATTTAAAATACAGAATTAATGTCTATTCTTTAAGTTCTGAATTAGAGCTTTAACTAAATCAAAATGTTAGCTGTTATGAATCAAATGAAGCTGTTATTACACTTCTTTCCCAGTAATGATGATGATGATAACATTATTTAATTCAAAGTTTTCAATATCATTTGTTTTTTGTTGTTGTTGTTTTCTTTGTTTCTTTGTTTTTCAATTACAACGTTGGAATCATTTGTTTTCATGCTAATAAATTAATTTTATCTGCTGATTAACCCAGAGAATTTCTTCACAGATTTGAGTGTATATAAAAACAAATTTTAGCTATAGCTTGTTCTTATGGTTGCTGATGTTTGAAAGTTTAGATCTCCTACGTTTGTTCAAATTTTCTGGTAATCATCATGTTAATAATATGCACAACCTGTAATAATAATGTGTTTTTCTGTTTTCACTCGTGTTGGATTTGAAGGTCATTCACACAATTATTGACAAAATGCTCATGACTTACTTAACCATCAGCTAAAGATTTGTGGTCCCCACTGATCTTTCTTTCAGATGTGAATGTCAAGACAAGATGCTGAATCCACATTCATCTTGCTTTTCTCAACAGATGTCTGATCTTCTCTCATGTATTGTAATGGATTGCATTTGTTTCTTCAAGACCTTTAAAAGTTATATTTACAGGAGAAATTTCATAGTGACAAAGGCCTTGCTTTGTTTTTTTTTGTTGTTTTTTTTTTTTTAATAATTCATACTCACAATGACTACGAGGGCTGCTCCAAAAGTAATGCCTTCTATTTTATTATGTTGGCCCACAGGCATATGTTAGTGATATGGCAGTAGAGGTTGAACGTTTCTGCAACATTCTGTTACATCTTGTTGCCTTGTGACAGATGGCAGCAGAAGGGCAGTCTGACAAAATAGTGTCTGACATGGAAATACATGTGAAGGAAAGGTATGTCACTGAATTCCTCCATGTGGAAAAAAATTGCATCCACTGACACTCATCAGTGCTTGCTGAACATTTCTGGAGACCAAATAATAGATATGAGCATAGTGAGGAAGTGGGTAGTGTGTTTCAAAAAACCATGTCAACAAAACCATGATAGTAACTATGAAATAGTGGGTCACCTCTACTGGTACAGATTTTTACAAACATGGCATGCTGGCTCTTGTTCATTGCTTGTGAGAAATGCACAGCTAATGATTGTGACTATGTTGAAAAAATGGTGTTTTGTAGCTGAGAATTTACTCTATCAAATAGTGCTATTATGCTCTTTGTATCTGCTGTAGTTTCCATGGAAATAAATAGGAGGCATTACTTTAAGAGGGACCTACATATTTAGAAGGTGCTGAGTGAACCTAGCGAGATCCTGAGCAACATCAGTTCTCATAGGAGCTAGTGATGTTAAGGCTAGTTTGCTACCCAAGGAGACCTTTAATATTTCAAAGTTAGTTAATCCATTTGTCTTGCAAAATAACTGGATAAGACTGGTGAGGAAAGCATCTTACCTGCGGCTCCCCTGAGGTAGATCTGTACTGCAGTCACAGAACTGCAGGCTGGCTTTCCTGGCACAGAGCTCTGCATGCGTTTCAAAACCTGTCCCAAAGAGAGAGCAGCAACTGCCAGCAGGGTTGATAAGTTAGGCATGTGACAGAGTTTTCAGAAAACATCTGCCAAGTCCAATCATGGGTAGACGATAGTTTATGAATCTGACAAAGCACAGTCATGAACTGAACACATGTTTGTGCCTGCGGGGACTTGAGCAGCTCTGAGCAGAAGTTAAAAATCCACAATGTGGGTAAGAAAAAATCCTTAGGTATTTAATCTTAAAATCCCTTATGTACTCTGTAATGTCCCAGCCTGCTGTCATAGTCCCAGGTAGAAAACTAGGCTTGTGTTCTTAATTCCTAGTCTTAGGCACAATGCTAAGACCTCAGTTGAATCCCTGAACATGCAGATAAGACCCATTTAAAGTGCGTGACAGAGATCCTCTGGGACTGGAGGAGTGAGACTTTCTGCAGCAAAGCTGGGACTCCTGCACACCACTCCCATGCATCTGGCTGTATTTGGGCAGCTAGGAGCTAGAAATTGGAATATGAATGTGTGCCAAATTCATGTAGCTGTATGTCTTTGGCTGCCAGTTGGCTGCCACAAAATCCACAATATGACCCAAATAATGGGTGCCAAACCCAAGCAATAAAGTCCCATTCAATATAGACACACAAATATCCATTGAGTATGGACCATTTTCAGCCATTTAGGACTGTACTCGTGTCACAGTTTGTCAGAGGGAAAGTAGATAGGACCCCCAAGCTACCTACATGCTTTTAAAGGCTTTGGCCTTTGGACACCATAGAGCATCTGTGCTTTCGCACCCAGTGTAGTGATGCTTGGTGGTTAAATAGCAGATGTCAGCCTCCAGTTGACAACTGTCATGAATACTAACTGATACCATAAAACATGAAATCCATTCACAGATGGCCTTGTTCTGGGGGAAATAAACATTAGTTTTATGTCCATATCAGAGGCAGTGAGCTGAATTTTCTTCACTCCCTCCTTAGCGGCTTAAAGGCAGCCAGCTCTGCCAAACAAAACTGAGATCCAGGACCTCAGTGTTTTATGGGCTAGTGTGGCAGAGGAAACAGATTTAACCACTGTTTCCCCTCCCCCTGATTTCCCAGGAGCCGGGGAGCTTGCTCAGGATCCCTATCAGAATTCCAATCAAACCATCTCATCTTTTATATAATCAGCCTGACAAGCTGTTGGTTTCAAAGACAATATAAGACTTGGCCACAGCTGAGATGGTAGTTTACAAGGAGTACTAACCATTTCAACTATGCCTCATTAAGACACCAGTATTTTGCCAGAGATGTTCCTCTCCTCTTGCTCTGTGCCCCAAACCTTTCCTGGCAGTCTGGCCTCAGGTCAAGTGTGTGTAGCACCGAGTTCTCTAAGACTTCAGACTCGGTCAACAATGAATTGATTTTGTTTCCAGCTTGTATAGAGATCACCATCAGTTCTCCTAGACAACATCTAGGACTTGTGCTAACTAATTTTTCTCTGATTTTGTCACTGTAAGGCACTTCAGTTCTTTAATACTGATGTGGCTGCACGATAACAGCAATGAAGATAAAGTACCTTAAAAATAGGCAATAAGCCTTTTAACTCTTATGAGCAAATCAAAGCTACTCTGAGCAGCCCACAGAGGTAAGAATGGCTGTTTATCTTCATTTACAGCTACTGTGGGGAGGCACCAGCATGTAAATTCATCAGCCCAGGAGCAACAGCTGAAATAATTCTGGAGTCATAGTTTGCTATATGGAAGGGAGAAACTTTCTCCTCACCTCTGCCAACTCATCTCATCATGTACCAGGTGTTGCTTCTGAAGCCACCTAAAGATTTTTAGTTAAGGAGTGCTGGTCACTGTAGGCAATGCCATCCCCTGCTGCTGTGACTAGTGCTAAGCTGAAATAGTAACAATACAGAAAGAAGTATTTAAATGCAACCAAATCTTTAGACTCCTGGAGTGCAAGGTGTCCCTCCTAGCACAGGGCACATGAGGGAATCATTGATCTGCATACAGCATGTCTTACAGAGAACTTAAATTGCTTCCTTTTTTATTTCTCACAAGACTTTTTTTTTTTTTTTTTAAATGTGAAGAGCACAGTTTCCTTATTCAAACTTACCCAGTGGTTAGTGGGCATCTGAGATTTGCCCCGAGAGCTAATTCTCATCTTGCCTTGCAAGTGAGGCACTCTTGATTATCAAAAGGGAGTACCACATTTCTGTGGATGCCTACCTGTGCGACCTGGTGTAGGGAACTTGCTTTGGCAGCGGGGTTGGACTCGATGATCTCTGGAGGTCCCTTCCAACCCCTACAATTCTGTGATTCTGTGATCACGAACAAAAGGCAAACAGAAAGCAAAGAAACCTTAGCAGAAGCTCAAGGGTCCACTGAATGTACCATCATTGTCTGTCTGAGGAGACATGATGGAGCAACATGTCTAGAATCATGAACCTAAGCTCTTTATTACATTCACCTTGTTTAATATACCTGCATGGCGGCAAAAGGGAAATCTGACACAGATATGAGAGATGATAATTAGTTATAAACACATTTTTATTATTTGTTCTCGATTTTGCTTCTTTGCTCACAAATGTTGATTGAGCAATCCCTGTGATCTACAGAAAATGATGAGTAGAAATTTTACAGATAAGTTTTGTTACCATTAAGAAAGGTATTCTTTATTGGCAGCACTGGCGTGGTATTGAGATAACTGTCCAAGAATGCTCTACGAGTTGATCATTAGTAAGCAGGCTATATTTTCACATGTATTACATATTCATTACATTTTCAAATTCATTAACCTGTCCACCCCTAGTGACTGCCTAACAGACATAGCCTTGTTTGGCAATCTTTGATGTCACCTAGTGTCATCTAGCACGGTGATGGTCCATTGTTAATCCTCAGGGGTCGTTTACTTCCTCTCAGCACTCCTTCTGTCCCAGAGATTGCTGTGGAATTCAAGGACAGTAGGAGAAGTCTCTGCACACACAGATAGGAAGACAAAGGGGAACATCTGTCACAATTTATTTGTTCTGTTGTTTCTTTTGACCTGTGAAAACAGACCAGCCTTACAACATGTAAGGTGGTATCTACAATACCACATCACAGTTATCATCCACAATATCTAAGGACTAGTATAGTGTTGCAAGCAAGCATAAACAGAATATTTTGTGTAATTACTTCTTCAAATCACCTGCTATTATGAGGAGGCACATAACTACTTTATACACAGATAACCAGCTCAGGCAAAGTGACTGTGTTTTCTTTCTGCTTCCAGACAGCAGGAGGGGAGCAGTTAATGACGCTAATCTTGGTTACAATTTTCTGTCATTGCTATCAAACCCTGTAATTCCTTATTTCTGTTTTTTGCTGAATCTCCTACTCAGCAGTACTTGCTTAGTAGAAACTCTCTGGATATTTTAGTTTCAGGTTTCATCTGGTTCATTGTCCCTAGCAGGACATCACTTTGTGTTGGGTCAAAAGCACCTTATCTGCTACTTCATAAAATTTCTTATTCAGAGCAAAATAGGAGGGGGAGGAAGATATATCAATAAGATAAAAGTAAACACTTAATGCCACTACAGTTCGATTTTTTTTCTTTCCTGTCATCATATTTTTGACAGTGTTTCACACCTCAGGATACCACAAAGGGTTGTTTTTTCAGACAGGAAGGAATAAAGTTCAGAATTTTAACGGCAAAAAGACTCAATGCATTTGTTGACCAACTCGGAAATGGCTGCAAGCATTCCACATGGTGAGCTTGTCCTCGTGCTGTTCTTCCTTCTAGGGAAGGAGAAGAAGGGTAGAGAGGAAAAACTAGGCATTCATGTGAAAATCTAGTTGCTAATGTAAGGTTTCCCTTCATGTTAGATTTTAGGACTTGGCTATCTGAAGTCTAACTTGCTATTGTTACTGCACCTTGAACTGGTGGAACAGAGGAAAAGAAGAACAGCGGGAATGACAAATCAAGGAAGAGTGCTGACTTAGGGTTAGGGTAGGGTTCTATCCCTGGGATAGGGATTCTTCTATCCTTAGGGATAGGGTTCTATCCCTGACTTAGGGATAGAAAGTGAGGCACACCGAGTAAAAGCATCTCCTTCAGAAAATCTGCACTGTTCTGGCTGGATGAGTTTGGTGTGGGGGATGTAAGAACATCTGGAGAGGAAAAAAAAAAGGTGGTGACGAAACTTCATTGCTGCCATCCAGTATTTAAAAGGAGAGAATAAAAATGAGGGAAATATTTTTATATGGGTGAGCAGAGACAAAACAAGGGGGAACAGCTTTAAGCTCAAGGGGATGTGTAGGTTGGCTTCCAGAGGTAAGAATCCTATGGAGAGAGTGGTGAAGTGTGGGAATATGCTGCCCAGTGAGGGTGTGAATAGTCTGATCTGGGAAGGTGTTCGAGGACAGATTGGATGGGAGCCCTGGGCAGCCTGGTCTAGTACAAGACCCGAAGCTTGATGGCTTTATCTGTGTTGGGGGATTAGAATTCTATGATCCACAGGGAATCTTCCCAAAGTTGTTAAATGGTTCATGGGAGGTTCATGGGAGGGTGGTTCTGTGTGAAGTACCCTTGGGCCATTCTGTTGCAACCCCTCCCTGGCCTGGTAGAGGGTGCAGGTTCAGGTACTGCTTGTGGCTGGGGCAACCTCCCTGCTGTGTGGGTGGAGGTTTCTCTCTGGGTTCCTGAAGATATGGTGGATTATTGTGCTGCAGCTGGGCAGGCCAGGCTGCACCTTGTGTGTTGGGCATTGGTGGGAGCTGCGTGCTCTGTGGGGCTTTCTGGAGATGCTAAGACATGGGGTACCATCCTGTAGGCAGGGCTGTGTGTACCCATTGTGCATGGTGAGGTGTGTTCTCAGGGACCCCCAGTACTCAGGTGGGTATTTCTGGCCTGGCCTTCTAGAGGTGTGGTGCCAAGAGACGTGGGGCTGGGATCTCGAGCTCGGCTTTTGGCCATGCTGCTCCACTGTCTGACTGCTGAATGCTGTTCCTGCCACTGAGGGGGAAACTGAGCTCTGTGGCTCCTGGGTGTCATTGCCTTGCCTGTAATCAGGGTCTAGGGGTGGGAGCCTTTGTGCTCCACTGGCAGCCTGCATGGAGTGACTGCTTTGTTAGAGGGGTGCAGGTCAAGATGCCCCTGACTGGGAGAGAGGGAGCCTCCCTTGGTCTTTGGGACCTGGGCTGCCCTGTAAGGGTGCTGTGATGCCCTGGAGTCCCAAGCCCTTTGCGATGGACATGGCAGCTTGGGGTGCCCTGTAAGCCGGCCCTTTGCCCGCTGCTTTGCATGCCCAGCCTTATTTGCCCAGGGTGCCCACCTCTGCGGCCTGCTGCATTGCTGTTGGGAACCCTGTGGGGTGTCAGAGTGGTGAGAAAAGCTGCTTTTCAGCTGTTTCTGCTGGGTCGGCTTGGGGGTGGGGCATGCAAGGTCTTCCTTGGTTGGGTGGTCATGTGCAGAGCTCCCTTGGGCTGTTGTGTAGCCTGTTTTGTTTGGGTGGGGCAGCTGGTGCTCCTTTGGGCCTAATGGCTTTTTCCTTCATTTGCAGGAGCTGCTGCAGGAGGGAGAAGGCAAAGTGGTGTGTGGAACTGGGAGGAAGGAGCCAGCAAGAAGAGGGGCCGTGAATTGGCTTTTTTGTTGGCTTACTTGCCCATTACACAAACTAGGACGACAAGAAAAACAAGTAATATTTGTTCTCTTCCTATAGATTTTCATTACTTTTGGTGATAAAGGTTTCTTTGTGTTTTGTTTTTCATATGGTGCCTATTTGTTTTGCTTTTTTAGTCCTTGTTTCATTTCATGAATCCTTAGGTATTCTTTAGTATTGCTTTCATCCCCAGTACGTTTGGTTGGCTGCTTCTTTATGGAGTGAAGAAAGGTACTTGTAACCTTTGCGCTATCTGAATCTCTTGGTGACTGCTATTTGTGTGGAAGCACTAGCAGCTGCGGTAGCATTTCTTACTTGTCCAACTCCCTTTCCTGTTTAAGGCAGGCCTATGTGCAGGTTCTGTTTGTGCAATATAATGTCCGTGTTCTAGCAGTATTTGTGCTGGGCATGTTTTTTTTCCGGGCTGTTGCAGGGATATTATTAGCCTGTTGGTGGATGTTTCTTTGCATCGATGATTTGAATGAGAAGCTCTCATGGAGTTGTGTAGATGTTTAGTCCTAGCTAACTGTTTATGAGGTTATATTTGCTAGCGGTTTGTCCTGTGGATTCCTTTTGTAAAACTGAATCTTTTGTGTATTCCAGGGGAAATTGAGTTCTCATTTGCATGTCTGGTGTTTTTTGTTTCTCAGTGTTATGGTTATAGGTGGCAATTATCTGGCTCAGCACCATGCTTTTTGTTCTGTTTCCTGTAGGATAGGAGTGAAAATAGTTGACAGGGATAGTGGCAAATGAATTAGATCTATTGAGTTGAGATAAATGTATCAGCTATGACTGTGGATAGGAGGAAGCTAAAAAAGAATATTTGTTATTATGTCCATGTGTGTATATATATGTATATAACCAGATGCTTTCTAATTGTTTGCCACTAATTGGCTGACTCCCAGCTTGTTCCCCAGAAGCAGAAGGAAGCCCATTGAAATACCATGCCTTTCAAAACTTCCTATGTATTTTCTCCGTAGCCAGTGGTTGATATAGAGAAGTTTAATTATTTTTAAATTGTCCTCTGATGCTGTGCTGGATAAGGAAAACCAGTTATATTAGGGAATGTTTTTAGGTGCTATATCTTGACCATCTGTGCCACTCGTGTCTTGTGTTGGGTCTTACCGACTTTAGGATAATGGCAGTGACTCCTTCCTGCTCCCTGACTCTTCCATGTACACAACAATTTGACTTATTTTGGGCATTGACAACAATAGGTTATTTCCAAAGGTTAGCTGTGATTTGAACTTCTTGTGGCTGAATAACTTAGCTGTGTGGCTGCAAGCTGTTCTTTGTCAGTTGTGAACAGCAGCAGACAATAATGTTGAGTATATTTTATTTACAAGAGTGGTGGTGATTGGACTTCTTTGTAAATTTTAGCCACAAGTACTTTGTTTCATGTTGTTAAGTGTCTCTCTAACTTTTAGTCATCAACAGATAGAAGGTAGTGACTGGGTGCATCTGGATCAGATATGCAGTATTTTGCATTTTCCAAGCTCGTTGCAAAATTTTATCATATAAACCTTCATTATTATTATTATTAGTAACACGCTTGCAAAAGAATTTATTTTCACAGATTATTAGTGAATTTGTTAATACTTAACACTTCTAATCTCGCTATGATTCTTTCTTACATCTGAGAAGGTTAGCTCTTCTGCAAGTGACCTTATTAGTTTTGTCTATTTTTGGCAAGTGCCTGGCCTTGTTCTTGGCTGCGGAACAAGATGAGCAACACTTGTGGAATATTTAATGTTTTGGTATTTGAGGGCACAACAAATGCAAATATTGTAGCATTGAGGTAACATCTGTGTTTTACAGGAGGCAAATCCTGACATATATTAAATATAGTAGCATGACACTGCAGCTTTCTGTTGAAGTTTACCTGCCCAATGTCTAAAGAAAAACAAATGGAAAAAAGAATTAGGGGACACTTGCTTGAAATATCTGAGTAGGTTTATGAATATTTGAACCAAAATGTGTTACTTGTGTATCTAAACAATAGAAGCTAATCATTTAATGCCAGTGGTTTTTAATTTGTAAGATTTTTTTTTTTTTACAAACAGCTATGTTGAAGGAACATAGGAGCAGATGAATGAACTCATATGAATAGTACCTGCAGCCTATACAGTTTCATTACTATGTCGTCAGTACTTTTAATTGCAGCACAACAAAACAGTATGATGGAACAGTGCAACAATGCATCTGCAGGGGAGCTTTGTTTTTTTTTTAACTCAGACAGTTAGTAATTGATATTTAACATGGAGCATGAAGGTTTGAATTTCCCAGACATCTTAAGCTGATTCCTTGGCTTTGATTTTTCCTTTTATTCTTACAATAGCATTTGATATCCTATTGTACCTTGAAGTCAGATTAATTCTACTGCATTCAAATACATGCTTTTCACCACTTCTGAATGTGGGGTCAGGCAATTGTGTTGAGGGCAAGGCTCTGAGGAAGGGTAAGCAGGAATGCTAAGATGACCTTCATACATTCATATGTTATCTAAAGCATGTCACTTCCTATTTGTCTCAATCACATTGCTCAGACATGGTATCTTCCAGCCATAGCATGAGAGAATGCAGATGGCAAGGGTATTGGCTTTGATTACTGTTCCAGTTGCGGAAATACGCTGTTTACAACTGTGCTTGAGCAGCTGCAGAAAATAGGGTGATTTAGCAGTTTTCAGCTCCTTATTGTAAATTATTTTCACGTTCACCATAAAGTGTGTATGTTGATCTGTCCACTGGTATGGGGAAAAGCTAATGAGTGCTCTATCTGGGGATGTCTTTTTAGGCAGACAGAGTTTGCACAGCCATTGTAGCTAAAGGTAACATTTAGTTCTTGTACTGCCTGCGTGTCCCAAGTACATTTTCCAAGTGTCAGTCTCAATCTCTGTTTCTTTGCCCTTCCTTCTCTCTGGTGCATGTAGCTGACACTGTGAAACGGATTTTTCTTCCATTTGAATTTCACTGATTTCTTCAACCCTGTTTGCCTGGGGGCAGAACAACAGAATATTTTCCAGTCTTTTCCATTTTGCTCTGACATACAGTGCTCAAGACTACACTATATGTGGTCTGTACTTACAGATGATCAAAAGTACTCCCTGTTATGGCTAGCTCTTCTTTTTATATTATTTTCCCTAAGTATTTTTTATTTAAACATTACTGCTGTGTTTCCTGTGCCAATTCAATCCTCTCAGCTTTATGTCCTGAGCCACTGCTAAGTCATCTTGCTTACTGAGAGTACAGGGGCAGGCTATGCTATCCAGGAGCTTCCCTCAATCCAGTTGTATTGAGTGGGGGCATGATGAGCTCATCCTACCAAAATGATATTGTGCTGCTACAAGGGCCCCAGTGAGCAGAGTTACCAAAAAAAATTCTATCTAGTTGTTATCTTAGTTTATGTCAGACATAAAAGGGCAGAAGCATTGCTGCTGGCTTTGGATGAAGCCAGGTGAAGCTGGGTTTTTCACGTGCACTTGTGCTTTTGCAGAGCCTTGACTTCTGAAGCTCTGTAATGTGGACAAAGATTTCAAATAAAATTCAGCAACAGGACAGACACTGTTATGGCAGAGGTGAATGCTAGATTCAGAACTGCGATCTGAACTCCTCTCTCCTTCCCCTACCCAAAGGGGTACTGCCCAGTCTCAAAGCAATAAGCATGAGTTTATTTTGTTATTAGTCCATGTTTTTCTAGTCCCTAGAATTCTCCCTTTTTATGTGACTAGACTGTACTAACCGTAGACGAGTAGTTTAGTGCCTAGACTGGACTGGTGCCTGACAAGGATCTATCGGGAGAGATCTTTTCAGATCATCCCTAAGATACAGCAGAGATCTTGGCCTACTTTAAAAAGCGCAGTTACGACAATTGCTTTCCATTGAGAACATGACTAGAGGGAAAATAGGTCTCCTTTTTAGAAACTAGCCTGCTAGTCAAATGTTTTCTAAGGAAATGGGAGAACCAGCTCCTCTGAGGGTGCATTGTTTTAGAAAAGCATCCATGGTACTGTGCTACAAGTGTTTTAAAATAAGAAAAGCACTTCCTTGCCTTGTAATTGTGTGTCACAGTGCAAAGAAGGTGTCAAGATTAATTGAGCTGAAGAAAGAGTGTTTACTAAGGAACATGGTAGCCAGAACATGTACTGGTCCTTGTTTTTATATGTGTTTATTCTGCCTAAGACAGCGACCTCATGGAGGGAGAATGTCTATAGACTATTTAATCAAGCAGAGGAGGTGGATGATGGCTGTAAGCAGAGAATTGGACTTCAAAGTTAATGTTAAATAGCAAAGAACCATTGAAAGTAGAGCTGGGAAGCAATTTTGGCTTCTGGTGCCATTCTTACACCTAATTCTGACTAAATTGATATTTTATTTCTTTTGATTCTGTCTCTTGTCCTGAGACATGAGTGAGATGGAAAAGAAGGTGCAGTTGAATTAATTTATTATTATTATTTAAGTACTTTGTTAATAACTTAGAGAATACTTGATCTGTGATAATTTTAGTGCTCTAGGGATCATCAGTGCTATGCTTTTGCTGAGCTGAAGCCTGTTATTTTATGGGCCTTCAAGGTGCCAGGTGCTTCAGGACTTCAGGTGTTAATTTTCAGTGAATCCTTATGCTAATTATAGGACAGCCACAAAACATTTCTCTGTGCTCTGCATTAAATATTGTGTAAAATCCTGGTTCTCTCTGTAGTAACACAGCTACCAGGGGACTCTGGACATGTCAGACCTGTGAACAAGGAGCCTGCGGAAAATCTTGCCCTGGGTTTCAGCTGATGTTACTGCGTCAGCCTGAATCACTGCAGGAAGGACGGAGCAGCGATGCTTTTCTGTTTCTCAGCACCGTCTCTTACATTAGTCTGGTTTATGTAACATGCTACGTTGCATAGTTTCATTTCAATCTCTGCAGTGTTATACTGTTGGCATGTTACTATTGCTATTCGCTTAAAAATAGAGAAGGTATAACGGGGAATGTATGCTACAGCGAGGGTGACAGATGGAATTCTTCCACTTATGTAAAAAATGCAATGTAATGAATATTTATGCAATTGCTTTTTTACTGTGTAACAATACAGTGTATGGGTCTTTTTCCCTGATCGTAGTCCTTGCAGTGCTACAGCCTTCTGGAGATTCTCATATAAATCAGATGCTGAGGAAGAATTTACTTTCTTCTCATTAGGAAGTAGGAAAAAAAAGATGCACCTTCTTTCAGAAAGTAGAAAAAAAAAATCCCATGGCTATTTAATTATAAAAAACTTTTTTATCACAAAAAAGTGATGTCATAAAATCAAGTATTCCAGCAAGGAAATATAGCATGCTTTGCATGTTCATATTGTTCTACCCTGAATCAGTTCTTTTTCGGGAGAGACCTTCCAGATAATTGAAAGTTTTATGTTTAGCCTTTCTGCATGTCTTTGTAGCTATTTTCCATACTAATTTACAAAACCTGTGAAAGAACCTGTAAAATTTCTCTCTTTTAGATCTTTGGGACACTAAAAAAAAAAAAAAAAAAGTACCCATAAAAAAGTATTTTCAGAAGAAAGCAGTTCCTAAATGATTGATCCTAAACAAATTCAGTAATTGGGAATACAGAAGTTCATACCTTACCTTCCCAAATATCTAACTATGGCTCAGGAGCACTCTCAGGAAAGCAGAACTCCAAATGCTTTGTCAGCTGAATTCTTCTTGCTGCCTTGTACTGTCTGTGAATCCACAACCAAAGGGATTGTTTGTAAGCAGATGTGGCAAGTTCTTAATAAACCCTTGAACCTTGAGCTTCTAACTAAGTGTAATAATAGTGACTATTATTTTTAAAAGTTGAGCTGCTCAATTTAAAAATCTAAGATTATTTAATCTACCATCTTCTCCAGCAATATCAATGGACTTTTCTGGTCATTGCACTAGATTTGCTAAAGAGAGAAGTGCTGAAATGAGCATGTTCAGCTTTGCCATCTATCATACTCTACTGGAGAGCGTTCTGTTTGTTTTGCAGCATAATTAAATGTTGTCTTTAAGGAGTTCACTTATTGCTTATTTGCATTCTACAGTTATAAAAGGAAAATTGCTGTATTTTGTAAGCTTGGGCTCTACAGATCTGTAACAAAAGTGTGTTTATTTACTATATTTTGGAGAAGACTCTGGGGAGGCCTCATTGTGGCCTTCCAGTACTTGAAGGGAGTGTATTCACGGAAGAAAGTACATCTGTTATCTGAGGGTAGATAGTGATAGGACAAGGAAGAATGGTTTTAAACTGAGACAGGGAGGTTTAGGTTAGATATTAGGAGGAAGTTTTTCACCCAGAGGGTGGTGAGGCACTGGAACAGGTTGCCCAAGGAGGTTGTGGATGCCCCATCCCTGAAGGCATTCAAGGCCAGGCTGGATGTGGCTCTGGGCAGCCTGGTCTGGTGGTTGGTGACCCTGCACGTAGCAGGGGGGTTGAAACTTGATCATTGAGGTCCTTTTCAACTCAGGCCATTCTATGATTTTTAGATAGCAGAAATGCATTTCACAAGGATGGGAAAAGGGTGCTATACTGTGCTGGAGCTCCTCTGTGTTTTGGAATGCCTCAGAGTGACACCCACAGTATTTTCATGGGAAAGCAAGTGCTATACCCCTTGTCCTCTCCTTGGCATTTAGTCTGCATAACAGTGTAAAGCCGATGACAGCATGAATCTCAAAAACAGTAAATATTAGTACATTATAATACTTCAATTGTTGTTTTAAAAGATTATTGACTATGAGAAATCTGTAATAAAATCATACTTGTCATTCACTGCTTTTTAGAAGCGCGAAGAATATGGCACTAATGCAAATACCATTTACTTAAAGGCATGATTTTAAAGCATTTTTTATACTCTGTCAGCAGTGAGGTCTGTATGTATTTTATATGCAGGCAGATAATTTGCCCTAGCTTCATACAACATTAATTTGCTAAAAAAAATGAAGTTATTGTTATATGGACTTATGTAGAATCACCAGGAAATCTTCAAATTGACAGAAAATAAAAGCACAAACCTGAAAAGTAGCAAGAAAATGAAGACAGGAATTCTTTTTGCTATAAAACTTCTGATGCTTCAACTGAGAAAAGAAAGAAGATAAAGAGCAGAGTTTATATATAGGATAATAGAATTATAGAATCATTAAGGTTGGAAAAGATCTACAATATCATCCAGTCCAACCATCTGCCTATCACCAGTAGTTCTCCCTTAAACCTGATATGTAAAGATTCTTTGATTCCCTATTCAAAATCTTTGCAATTTCTTCAGAGATAATCTGGCCTTTTCACATAGGCGATGCTTGAGCATCATCCTCATTTCTTGAACAGTTTGTTTGACACACCATTAAATAGCAGTAAGAAAATTAAACTAAGGGAAAATAGCCCTGTATTTTTTTTCCCCACTGATTATTTTTCCTCCTTCATGAAGAAGATAGAGATTTTTAAGGAGTTTATATCTTTTTAAGTGCTCCCGGAATTTTTAGGCTAATTTTCTTTTGATTAATTCTCTTTAAGCTTCTGAGCAGCTACCTTGGTCAATAATGTTTGTAAGCTGTGACTGCCAGCTCTTGTCACACCTGTGCCAAGTCAGCATGACAAACAGCATTAATAACTGAGTGCTGAAGCAGTCTGCATGGACATGCTCTAAAGCTGTTAAATCTGCTGGACACTCAGAAAAATTTCACATTGAATATCTCAAAGGAATAAGGGGGAAAAGTAAAAGGAGTTTCTGAAGCTAAACAAATTCTTCCCAGTAAAATATTCACATAGCTTTGCCTATTCTTGGGAAAGGGTTAACAAACTCTGAACAAAAATATAAATAAAGTAGTATGAATTACTTCTGCTGTCTGATCCAAACAAGTAGAAAGGCCACGGTTAAAGCTACGTGCCAACATCCACATATTGAGAGTCAGAAGAGATTTTTCAGGTGCTCAGCAGGGAAGGACGGGTTGTCACCATGCTTTACACAGCATAGGAAAAGAGAAATGTCCCTGTGTCCTTTATTCATTCACTGCTCAGTCTTGCTCAGACATGTTCTCTAAGGCTGTAATATCAGGAGCTATTTGTCAACATCACCTTCTGCGAACAGGCAGAAAAGGAGGGGCAGGAAGATCCCTGCTCTTCCTGAGAGTGCTGGCAGCACAGTATTATACAGAGTAGAAGAAGCAGTCTAGGAGGTTTCTGGAGTGGAAGATAACATTCTTATGCAGCCGGTAAGAAAGCCTACCATGGCAGGTGCCCCACTAGACCTGCTGTTCACAAACAGAAGGACCGGTAGGAAATGAAGAGGTCAGCAGTGCTCTTAGGCAGAGTAATTACAAAATGGTTCACAATTCTTGGTGAAGTCAGGAGAGAGGTCAGCAAAACTGTTGCCTTGTACTTGCAGATGGTGGGCTTCAAACTGTACAAGATACTAGTAAGAAGAATCCCTTGGGCGTCTGTCTAGAAGGATAGAGGGGTCCAGGAAGGCTGGACACTCCTCCTGAAGGAAGTCTTTAAGGCACAGGAGTAGGCTGTCCCTGAGTGCTGCAAGATGAGCTGGAGGGAGAGAAAACTGGTGTGGGTTCTGCTTGACCAACCTCATCTCCTGTGATCATGGGAGATAATCATAGGAGATTCGTTTATCCACTGGATAAAGGAAAGGCTGTTGACATAGTCTGCCTCAACTTTAGCAAAGTCTTTGTTCTTGTCTGCCACAGTATTCTTCTGGGTAAGCTGGACACCCTGGACACGTGTACTCTTTCTGGGTAAAGAACTGGCTGAAAGGCCAGGCCCAGAAAGTGGTGGTGAATGGAGTTAAATCCAGCTGGCAACCAGTTACAGCTGGTGTTCTCGAGGGGTCAGTAGTGGAGCCTGTCCTGTTTAATATCTTTATTGATGATCTGGATGAGAGGACTGAGTGAACCCTCAGTAGGTTTGCAGATGACACGATGTTGGGAAGAGCTGTAGATCTGCCTACTTGTAGGAAGGCCCTGTAGAAGGATCTGGACAAGCTGGATAGATGAGCTGAGATCAGTGGGATGAAGTTCAACAAGACCAACTGTAGGGTCCTGCATTTTGGCCACAACAGCCCCAGGCAGTGCTGCAGGCTTGGGGCAGTGGCTGGAAGACTGTGCAGAGGAAAAGGACCTGGGAGTGCTGACTGACGCTCAACTTGAACATGAGCCAGCAGTGTGCTCAACAGTCAAGAAGGCCAATGGCATCCTGGCTTGTATCAGAAGTACTGGTCCTGCCAGCAGGAGCAAGGAGGTGATCGTCTCCCATTCAGCTCTGGTGAGGCAGCACCTTGAGTACTGTGTTCAGGTGCCTCTCTCAGTGAGAAACACATTGAAGCCCTGATGCATGTCCAGAGAAGGTTAACAAAGCTGTTGAGGTGTCTGGAGTACAAGCTTTATGAGGAGAAGCTGAGGAAATTGGGATTGTTTAGTCTGGAGAAGGGAAGGCTCAGGGGAGATCTTTTCGCTCTTTTCAAGTACCTGAGAGGAAGTTGAGGCGAGGTGGGAGTTGACAATTTCACCCATGTAACAATGACAGGACAAGAGAAAATGACCTGAAGTTGTGCCAGGGGAAGTTCAAGTTGGGTATTAGGAATAATTTCTTAGAAAGAGTTGTCAGGCACTGGAAAGAGCTTCCCAGAGAAATGTGGATTCTCTGTCTCTGGAGACGTTGAAGGTAAATGTAGATGTGGCACTGAGAGACATGTTTAGTGAGCAGTATTGTTCGTAGGTGGACTATATGATCTTAGAGGTCTTTTCTAACATTAATGATTCTATCATTAAAGCCTTAATGGCAAGCACTTTATGAGCTTCTTTCCATGCGAAAATTTGCTACAAATGTCTGCTTAACTCACATACCCACATGTAATATACTAGCTCAGACTTTCAAACAAGATAACAGTCATAAAATTTCCTGGTTTTTATACGATAACTCCAGTTTTTAGGCAAAAATTCCTTCAACCCAAATGAAAAATATCACGCATGACCCACACTTCAGGTCTGTTGGCTGATGACCTTCATCTTGCATTTTCTCTACAAGGTGCTAGCATAGAGCTGTCATCTCTTACAAGGACACACTTCCCTTCTAAGCCTCAGATTTTCAGTCTATAGACATGCTAAAGGCAGCTCTTCGCTGTCATCACTCTAGCAGTAGTTCATATTGTATGTCAAATTTCATGCCTCTTAAATGTTATCTTGCTTTTAAATGAAGTGTTCACAAAAGTGGATATTCCTTCAAAATATTAAGAAAATCTGTCATAATGTTAAAGGTTGCAGATCTGCCCTAATCTTAACATACGCTTTTTTAATCATGTTTTCCTGACTGCCCCAATGTCTTCTTGCTAACAGTTTTACTAGAAGTTAAATATCCTGGGAGCCTTGGACACTAGCCAAGCTTTCATCATAGATTTCTCACTTTGATCACTTACTCTGGTGAATTTTATTAGGTGCTAATTTTCTGAGAACACAGTAAATAATATTTTCACTTATGTTAAGAGCTTAACGGAGGATTACCATTGACTTAGCTTTAAGTAGTATTAGTCCCCCCGCAACGGGGTTGTTTCACAGAGATTTACTTCATGGGCTAAGTAGGGCTTCATGTGGCACATAAACAGTTGCTGTGAGGCTTTTTTAGAAAGAGAAAAAAGCTCACAGTCTAAATCTCGCTTTTGTGTACAACAGTAAAGCTAGTGAGATTCTTAGCCAAGGGCAGTTAGTTTTCTTGCTCAAGGACTGTATGTATGCACTATGGAACAGTGCCACAGTTGTTAACTGCACCTTTCTAGTACTGTAGCTCTTTTTCAGATGCATTGGCGTACTGAGAAACAGATGGAAGCATCTGGGTAAGACAGGAAATGTCAGATCATACACTGTGACTCTCACTGATTTAGTGGCAGTTTTTGTATGACTGAGAATATGAAAAGTAGTGATTTTTCACAGGCCACGTGAAGTAATTTTTGACTTCTTCTTTGGAGTATAAGTATTGTTATTACAAGGATGTGTCTGTACATCGCTTTAAAGAATAACAAGTCTTGTTTAAAGACTAGGCTGTTCTTTTTTTTTTTTTTTAATGGTGTGTCCTATTTTTCATAATTAACTCAAGGAATGCCTAAATGCTTATATATCTTATATTTGACCTCAAACATATAAAAATAATTGGTGACCATAAACTCAAGGGCTCTTACAGAAATGCGCAGATATATTAAGCATTAATGGTCGTTTTTCTGAAATACAAAGAAAATCTGAGTGCAATTCTTAGGCATATGCCATTAAAAAGGTTTATTAGTACAATTGTAATCTAATTAACTTCTTTCCAGTTCCATTGAAATCTAATTATTCATCTAGATTTATGTAAATGGGTCCAGAAATTAATGATGGATGTTTCTTTGTCATATGTTTGCTAACCTTAGTCAGAGTGACTTCAGTAAGCTAGGCAGCCAAGATTTGCAATTTTTCTTTGGAAAACTCCAGCTGCCTCTGAGTTGATTGGAATTATTGCTGTACTTTCTTACCATTTATAATGTTATTTTCTAGAGATGATCTGCATTTTTCAGTGTGGCTGATGTGATCTCATTAGCTATCAGATCTCCTCTATGCATTAATTTTTCCCTTTTTTCAGAGCTAAAATTCAGTTATTTCCTAATTTCTTATAACACGTACCTTCCCATGAATCCTTCTTACATTATGAATGGACTTTCAGAAGTGCTTAGGTGGTAGTAGCTCTTGTAAGAATGATTTTAGAGCTGCTGGATACCAAACATTTCCAAGCTGCTTCACCTAGATGCCTAAGGAGGGAGAGAAGTCTCCTGAAAGATTTATCAGAGGCTGCAATAACTTTGCCCTCTAATGTCCTGGCCAGTGACAGTGACATTCAATTGCCAGAAACACTGGAAGAATACATTTTCCATAAACAGATGTTTATAATTAACACCCCTTGGTCTTTCATGTAAATTTTCTTAGTTTACTTCATTTCAATGGGTGTATAAAAAATTAAAGGTAAACTTTGTGTTGTATACTTTGTTATTGAGCTTATTTATGTCACAGAAGATGGCAGGTTTCCCAAGATTCCTTACGGCAGTTTTCCATAAAAGTGAAAGGGAATCAGATCAGGTTCTTCTACTATCTATTATGTGACACAAGTGCACTTCATCATTTCAGTAATGAGTATTCTTATTGCTAAAACCAAATAACAATATTCTGTGTCATTCTCCTTAGAGATCTCCTGAGGAGAACCTACCACACAAACACTAAAATAAATTACTGATTTCTTGCAAATGGATCCACAAAAAATGGTCCTTGAATCATATAGATTAGGTAGATTTTGCAGTCTTTAAGACCTCTACCTTCATCTATAATGTCTTTTTTCATTTCATCAGTCTCTGTTTTTGTATATGATGTCCTCTTAGTAGTTCAAGACAGAGGAAGGAAGTAAAGCCACAGGAAGGAGAAGTCAAAAAGTTTGTTTCATTGAAGTTTCACCAATGGAAGAAGGAAAAATCTCAGAGCATTGGCACTCCGTCAGCCATGATAACCATTCTGTACATTAGAAAAATTGTATTTGAAGTAAACTTTCTTTTATAGTCCAGCCCATTTGTGAGTTAGCTGTGTTTCAAGTCCCTTTGCGCTACCTAATTTTCAATGTGACTGTAGCACATGTTCTTTAGAGAAATCTAATTTCCAGAAACAACATTCAGGAGGGAGAATACATTGAAATAATTGCCTCAGCTTCAACAAGCTGAAAGAACCTCTGATCAGCTCTTAAAGGTGTATTCTCTATGAGAAAGGACTCAGGAGTGCTGAGGGATATAGCTGGCATTCATTGGCCTTGCTTTAAACGTTTCAGAATCAACGCCATAGAGCCTGAACCCTTAATGGAACAGAGCTAACATTACAGAGGAAGCAAATTTAAAAAAAAATTTACTTGCAATTTCTTGGGGACTTAATTATAATGAAATATGTAGTTAATAATTTAATTTTGCTGTTATTACTATTGAATGTTGAATTGTCTTGGTAGGTAGCATTAAGATATTATTTTTCTTTAACCTCTTTTTCCTACCCATCACTGTAACCAAGCAAGCTGACAAATGGAGAAGAGCAACCAATCTTTGTATGTGCTGAGCTGACTACTGTCAGAGAGTTTGTGACTCGGGCAAAATTACCAAGTTTCAGGAGTGGGGGTATGTGCTTTCTGTCCCAGTGACAGGGCTGTTTTGAGGAGTGGTAACACTAAATGCCATGTTGTTAGAGAATAATCTCTTCTGGCAGGCAGGCAATAATCAAGAACCCATAGGCAAGAAAGGTGCTTAAATGACTTCTGACTTGGAGAATAAAGCTTCTCGTGACTAATCTATTTCCAGAGAAAGAGTTACATGGGGAATCAAATGCAATCACTCCATAAATTCTCTATGTGAGTTTCAGGTATAAACAGAGTTCTGTTATGTCTGTGAAATGACCAAACAGGCAGACTTAAAAGCACAAGGAAAAAAATAAAAAGGAAAGGAAATAGAAAAGATTAGCAGTAGAGAGTTAGCCAGACAAGTCTGTGTTATCCTTGTGTCTTAATATAACATTTTTTGTATTGCACACTTCAGAATGAGTTATGTAACTGTTACCACCATTTTAGAAATGATCAGACAGCTCAGACATATGAGATATTTGGTAGGTAGTCCTCCCATTCTCACACGCTTCCAGAAAGAACCAGCTTTCTGCATGAAAATGTCCTTGTCTAAATGAGTAGTCATAATTGCATATAGATCAAAGTGCTAATCAGCTTGGCTGACAGCACCAGGGATGGAAAGCACTAATATTCTATTCATCTGAAAAATGTTCTTACCTACTGTGAGACACAGACATGCCTTGCATTTACTGGTTTAATATGTTTTGAGGTTCATAAGATTTGGCTTCTGTCTTACAAGTTTTTCTTGGCAGATGTCTATCGATCGGCACCTTTTCATTAAGCTGGCAGCCACTGTAAGAAACATTTAATCTCTGAGCAGTTCTGTTCTAGTGAGGATGTGCTGGAGTACAGGTCCTTGTACAGGACCCTGTAACAAAAGATCCTTGTAACAGAACTCACAGCCCAAAGCTCTGATTTTGTAATGATCTGTCTGTCCAAAGATCCCTGAGCCAGTGAAGAATTTATTATGTTGGCCTCTGCTGATATGAAGGAGTCTTGAATATGGGAAATGGTAATAAATCAAGAAATCTGGGATGCAGCGCAACAGTCAGTGAAGGAAAAAATAGAAATGTAATTTTACACTTTTAAAATGAAAAGAAGGAAGATAAAATGCTCTGTTTGTGTAAGAGAGCTGATGATAAACTGGCAGGCACGCTGATAGAGTAATGCATTTTCTAGTCTCTACTCAAGGATTGCCTTTAAACACCCTTAAAATGCACAACACTAAATCAGGCATCAGCAGAGCTCTGAGCTTCTGGAAGACACTGCTGTGATCAGGCTTGTGGGCTTTGTTGGCTTGAATTCTTGTTACAGTTATTTCATGACAAAATGTTGAAAGGTGTTACCAGAGACAAGAAGCCAGAAGAAAATAAAGATATGTAAATATTAGAAGAAGCATAGTTTTCAGGTTCTGAATATTACTATATATTCATTTTTGATCCAGTTATCAGGATAACAAATGCCTGTAATGGGACAAAGGGCTATTTAGAATATATGATCATTGATGTGATTTAATATTAAGTAATAAAGAAACAAGTACTGGCCACAGCCTCACTTTTCTAGTTTGTATGAAAGAACTTTTACTAGTCCAGCTGACAGAGTTATGGAGAAAAAAAAAAACAAAAACACAACCAAAAACCCACTTCTTTTCTCCTTCTCCAGATAGAAGCTGGAGCAGAAAATTCTCAAATTAGATGCAGGGTAAGAACAAGCAGTTTCTGCTGTGCTTCTTATATGCTAATTGACACTGATAAGCACACATGGGAGCAGAAAGTTTTCAAGAGAATGGGAATTACTTCAGGATCAGAACAGAAAAGAATATTATTTATTCGACTGAAAAAAAAAAAACAACCAAAAAACCAGTACCTCTGTGGGCTTATGTTGGATCTTTGACTTCAAATATTTATAAGAGTTATGAGTTTTAGTTCCCAGGTTTTTCTTTTGAAGGACTTTATGTCTCCTTTGAATATCAGGGCTGAATAATGAAAAATGAAGTAGCTGCTTTGTGGAACTTTTCCCCAGTGGTAGCTGATATTTATGTCTTGCATCAACTGCGTGTGTGAATTCATTTTAATACACAGTTGGGATGTTGCTTTATCCAAATAATTTCAAAGATGTCATTTTGTGCACTAGATAAAATTCTGGAATGTACATATGATGCTAATGATTCTATTGTGAGAAAAACACTGCGATCTGTTTGTATGCTCAGGTTCTTTTTGCACTCCAGCTTCTAAGAGCAGAGCATTTATAATATTAATTTGCTTTCTTTGTTCCAGTGTCTTTAGGAGTTTAGATTAAGAATGTTATTTGACATTTGATTGCATATGTCCATCAGAAGCCATAAATAACTTCAAATTTATTGATACATCATCATTTCCCAGCATTCTGGTTTTGCAATTCAAACAATCTAATATAAAAAATGGCTGGAATAATGAGGGAGAACATTTAGTTTTTCAACCATCATAGCCTTGTCTGGGAAAACATGATGCTAATTTCTGGGAAACATGTTGTCAAACAGCATTATGTTTCACCTTGATAGAAGACAGACCAGTACTGCAAATGAGAAAAAGTAGAATTAATTTATCAAAATAAACATAGATAATTAATTCTATTATTTCTATCGGAAAGCAGCTCCAGAATGTAACTACTTTACTTGCTAGGAATACATATATAATTTTCAGTCCAAGCATATGGTTTATTACCTTCTAGCTTAGATAACCATTTCTCCTTCAGCCATCATACTATCCCAGTATGTACAGAGAAAGCAACAAATTCTGTGCTTTCTTGCAAGTTTGTTGTATTCTCAGACTTTGATTCAAGGTTAAAGAAGCCACGTTCTTTAGCCATGTTTATCTGAGAGTCTTTTAATCATAGAATGATTTGTGTTGGAAAGGACCTTAAGGACCATCTAATTCCATCCGCTCTTTGAGATCAGGGTGCTCAAGGTCCCATCCAGCCTAGTCTTGGAAACTTACAGGGATGGGGCATCTGCAGCTTCTCAAGACAACATCTTCCAGTGCCTCACTGTCCTCACAGTAAAGAATTTCTTTCAACTGCCTAAACTAAATCTTTCCTCTTTTAGCTTTAAACCACTATCGCTTCTCTTATCTCTACACTTCCTGCTAAATAATCCCTCCCCATCTTTCCTTTTAAGTATTGGAAGGCCGCATTAAAATCACCTCAGAGCTTACACTTCTCCAGCATGACCAACTCTGGTAGCCTGTATTCATAGAAGAGGCACTACAACCCTCTGATCATACTCATGGTGCTCCTCTGGACCTTCTCCAACAGGCTCGTGTCCTTCTTATGTTGGCGGACCCAATGCCAAACACAGTACTCCAGATGAGTTCTCATGAGAGTGGAGAAGAGGGGAAGAATCATCTTCTCTGAACTTCTAGATGCATTTGTTCTGACACTGCTGAGGATATGGTTGGAGAGTATCTTCATATTTGTCCTCATAGCCTTTGCCACCTCCAGTTCCATCTTTCATTGCATTGATTCCCCTTATGTTGCATTGATTTGCAAGCAAGAAATTAGCAGATAAAAGCAGCCCCTTTAAACTTTGTGACATTAAAGAGCTAAATAGACCATCTCTGAAACTCTCTTTGTGTATTATGGAGTAATTCTTTCAGCAAAATAAACATGTCTGTGGTCTAGAATCTTGTTTGCATCATGCTCTACTACATGCCAGTATCCAGTGTTACGGGCAAATGTGTGCAGAGATGAAGTCATGCTTAAAGTGCTTTCATGAGTTCTGAATTCAGGTCCAAGTTACAGAAGCCTGGCTAGTTCCAAATGCAGCCATTTCCCCTCTCCTACAGAAAACTTGTGGTTGTATTTGCCTGTACAAAAAAATTTACTTTTCTACAGTTGGAAATGTAAATAAGCAAAGATTGGAAAAGTTCACAGAGAATGAATTTCAGGCTTTAATTGTGTATCCTGAGATTGATTTTTAATAGAAAGAAGAAAAGGAGTATAATCAATGCAATGTAAGGGGAAGCTTAATAGGATAAACCATCACAAACCATTCAAACCATTACAAATTTTTTTAACTTAGTAATCGGGCTTTAATTTTTACAACATTTTAGCTTTCTAAAATTCATCACAAAAAAAAACAACATCAGAACTGGACTAACATAAAATGGAGGCGGAGATGATGCCAATAAGTATCTACAAGAAATCTGTGTTCCTAAATTTTAGATTTTATTTGTTGTAAATTTAATTGTTGGATTTTGAAATGACAATTATTTCTAATTTTCATATTTTTAATATTTTTTAATGTAAAGCTAACTGAAGAAATTGGGTTTTACTTCCTATTTTTGAAACAGATGTGATAGCATGATAAGATATTACGATACATGGTAAACAGTTTTTGAAACTGCAGCCGATATGCACATTCTTTCCTCCTTCACAATCTGTTCTCCCTTCTGACTTTTATCTGTTAAAAAGGTCAGCTAAGTAATTTAGTCTATGAGCTGAGGCAATAAATGGCACCATTAGAGGTAGCAAAATTTGTATGAGACCAGTTTATCTGTATGCCTACTGTATGTCTTATGCAATGACCTTTCCATACAAGTGGTTTTAATAAGGAGTTCTCCAATGTAAAATTGGATCCCAGTTTCATTTTCATTTGTGCATCTGTTACCATCGCTCTTATTCACATGATACAGGCAAATTATCTTGGTCTACTTTGCAAAACCTATGTTTTTTTATTTTCTGCTTGAATTTTAAATATCACATTTGTGGGACTAAACAATGAAGATGCAGGTAGTTTATATACAGCCAGGTACGTATGGAAGTTGTGTGTAATTCATATAACTTCAGTAAATCTAGGTGCTAGTCTAGGTGCTAGGATCTGAAAGCTGTCCAGTTACGCAGTATTGTTCCAATTCTGGACATAGCTGTAAAAAAGATGAAAGTAAGACACTATAAAACCCATAACACTGGAAATACTACAGAATGTTTATAATAGAAAGAAGCTGTTATATACTTTTATGTCAAAGATGCAAGACAACAATGACAATGAGACAAGAAAAACTTTTAGAAAGTCACTGAAAGATTCCAAGTACATCGATAACAAATGAGGCATGAAGTGTCATCTGTCAGAAGAAAACAAGTACTTGAAAGGACAAAGGTCTCACAGAGCGCTGATTAAATGTAACACGCTACATGAGGATGCACAAATGTGAAATGCCTCAGTGAAGAAGATGAACAACAGGTCCTTCACCATATCAGGAAAATAGATTCTTCTTGCAGAGTTATATTATCATTGAGAATTTGTATAACAAATAAGAAAAACTGTGGAAGTAAAAAAGATGATCCAGATTCCAAAATTTCTAAAAATATAAAAGCTCTGAATTAGTTGCAATCATCAAATACCATCTTTTTGGTAATCCCAGGTATTAACAAATCACATCAAAAGCAGCTCTGTCTGTGGAGTAACACAGAAGCTGGTTCAGCCATGGACCGCATTCATTACAAACTGAAGGTCAGCTTTGAAAGAGTACTTTGTATTATTCCCACTGACTAAGGGAAATTTATTACATACCCAAGATAAACTTGCCATAGATTATCTACTGTTAAAAGAAGACAATAAAAGCAGCCAAACCAAAAGCAATAAATAACCATGCAGTTTGGAGAAAAGTTGATTTACAGATAGGAGGTGACTTTAAAGTAAAAAGTTCAGATAAGTTTTGGTATTCTCTACCTAAAGAGTTCAATCAGATCTCAGTAAATTTTCACACCAAAGGATTAATTGAATTCATTAACAAGTACTGGAAAAAATGATAATATTATTTTGTCAAGACTTAATAGCTACAGTCACTAGAGACAAAACTCATCCACCAAAGCAAGTGATGTTTGTGGAGAAGTCAATAGCAGTCAGTGTGAAGTTTGTTTGAATACTAAAAGAGATGGGATGCAAGCTGTAGTTTATTCACTAACTGATAAGACTGTACTTCCAGAAGCACGACTAGCATTGGCTCCTGTCTGTATCTGACCTTGTCTTAGGACAATATGGACAGACCTGAGGAGAGACTAAGCACAGGGGAAATATTCCATCATGTAAATGAAATCCAGTTGCCAGATTGCATTCATTGGACTGCTTCCTGAAACACCATTGCTTAATTGTATGATGATACAGATGATGAACCAGAAAACAATGAGTGTTACGGTGCCATCTTCGCCGAAGTAGGCTCCAGTGGCACAGAAAGGCTTTGTGTATACCAAAGATACAGGAATATATAAAAGGAGATGGCACCATAACTATTGTGCATGAATCATAGAATCTGTTACTGATCCTTCCTTGCTTCCATAAGTAGATTGTATTTTATATTCTGATCTCTAATAATGTCTCAGTCAGAAAAAATATCATAGGCTATCTGCACTTGATAGCCGTGTATGAAAGATGTCTTCTGTCTATGTCACTATCAACCAAACCCTTGGTAAAGCTATCCAGTACAATTTTTACACTTGACATAGTCAAAAATGAAATGAATAGCATGAGAGCTCTAGAATATGTCTCCACACATCACTGTGAGAATGAATAACATCTGACTTATGATGTGCAACATCTTCAGTTTTCTGTCTGCTACAGGTAAATAAATCTGACTGTTCCTTTTACAAAACCATGTTAAGAATCTTGCTCAAGGATCTACTAAAACATAGAGGATAAGAGGTATCAACTCTGTATTTAGACTTCATGTCATACAGAGGTACAGCTCCAGAGAATTATGGAAGGAATTTCTTTCTTGGTTACAAAGCTATTTCACTGTTGATGTGGTCCATGTGGAAGAGGCATCGTCAGCTACCATGGCATCTGTTAAACATGTCAGTACTGTCATTTATAATTGTCTTTGATGTGAATTTTTTACCACAAGCCATTGATAAGAAAGTATTCTGGTTTTATTGCATTACTACCAGATAGGGATTAAGACAGCATTCAGAGAGCAAGACTGATGGCAGATTTACATCCCACTACTTCCTTGGCTATCATGTATGATCAGCTGAAGTAAACGTATTACTGATTATCCAGTGATAATCTATAAATTCCTAATGCCTGCTCTTTGATTTCCTAAAGGCATGTCTCATTTTAGCTGAGATATTGAAGCTGTTTGGAAGAGTCTCAGTGTTTCTACTAGGATACAGGCAATTGAGGATACAATAAATACTGATGCTCAGATTCTAGGAGTAAAAAACTACAGGCTGTTAGATTGTACCATGTTTCAGCACGTTATCTTAGATATTATTCTCCTATATAAAACAAGAGGGATTTATTTTTCTTTAATTTTTATCTGCAGACTCTTAGTGTTTAAAAATACAGGCAAATGTAGAAGCCTTGTTTGAAATTATATAGAATCACTGAATAATGTGCACATTCATTACAGAGCTAACAGTAATGTTTATACTTGTGCTTTTTGCAAACTATTAACCAGAAATTTGAAAATGGTCCATTCTGTACTCTTCTGCCTTACAACAGTTCTTTATCTGAGGTGATAATAAGTATTAAAGTTAAATTATAAAGGAATTGGCTACTTGTATCTTTTACGTAGCAACAGAAAAACATTCAAAGGGAGCTTCAAGACTTTCCTAACTTTTTGCACTCTGGTTTGTTTCTAACGTTTATGTCCAGTACACTCTGCTGATTATATGCCTATTTGCTGATTATATGCCCATTGACTTTTAGCCTTCAATAATGTGTCTCCAGTCAAGCAAATATTGCCAAGCCTTTTGACATATGTTACCACATTAATAAAGCTGAGAAAATAAAATGTCCATTTGTTCTTGTTTGCTTGCAACAGAGAGTTTAGTTTTTAATATCATAATAAAAAGTAAGAAAACAATTGTTAGGTGATAAATTATGGCTTATATGTATTGTTGACACATGAAGTTTACTGTGAAATGGAAAAACAATGCATCAGTGGTGGGTTTTATGCAAGATGTGGACATCGGGGATTAAACTACCTGCATTAAACAAAACCACACAGGCTGTGGACAGATTCAGTCAGGGAAGAATGATGACACAGAGAGCAGCTGCAATAGAAGCAATAAAAGAAGAGCTGAGCAAGGAAATGTTCTGACTTGGAAACACTCTCTCTTGTAATTAATAAGAGAATCAAATATCAATCCCTTTCCACAGCAATTCTGTGGCACATCAACTTCAGGAGAGTTGTTGGAACTCTAGGGAAAAAAGGTAGCAAGTAATCAATACAAAATACTTATTTTTTTAATACCATGTGAAATGGGAACACCCAGCTCCTCATTCTCATATTGCACATTGATCCAGTGACACAAAGGAAGAAGAACTTAGGCAGCCAGAAGAGTAATATGTCTGTTGTTGCTAAAGGTCCAAATATACCTGACATCATTGCACTGATAGGTAGGCATGTCTGATGTACAAAGGTACTAATTCCAGCCAGCATTATTGCCAGAGCTACAGGTGACCTGAACAGATTCTTGAGAAAGGGAATATTATCTGAGATGACTGCAAACATAAAAAGCCTGAAAAAATCGTATAGATTACAATAAACCACACATATATGTATTTTCCCTCATTTTCATTAGAGAATCACAGAATTACTGAGACTTGGAAGGAACCTCCGGATCCATCTTATCCACCCCTTTCTCTCAGGCAGGGCAATCTGAAGCCTGTTGTCCATACCCAAATGACTTTCGAACATACCCAAGGAATAAGACTACACAACCTCTCCAGGCTACCTGCTCAACTATCTTCACAGTGGAAAAGTGTTTACTGAAGTTCAGACATCATCTTTTGCGTTTTCCTTTATGCCCATTGACTCTTGTCCTGGCAGTGGTCTCCACTGAGAAGAGCCTGCATTTTCCTTTCAGATCTCTATATACATTGACAAGATCACCCCTAAGCCTTTCCTTCTCCAGGCCAAACACTTTCTCTCAGCCACTCCTCATAGGAGAGATACTCCAGTTCTTTTATCACATTTCTGGTCCTACACTGAACTCTTTTCAGTGTGACCATGTCTCTTGTGTACTGGAGAGCCCATAACTGCATACAGCACTCCAGGACTGGCCCCACCAAAACTAGATAAAAACTATTCTTTTATTAAAGATGTATAATCATCTTACAATGGCCTTTATAACACTTTTTTTTTTTTTTTTTTTTTCCAAATAACAACATGATGTGCATATTATAATCGTGTTTATCCATAACTATGCTTTTTATCCTGATATTCTTTTCTTCTGCCATTTCACTGATGTCCCGTCACTGGGACCTGTCATAGTTGATTAAATCACAGTCATTCTCTTATTATACTTGAATTTAAAGCAGTACACTTCTTTGTTCAGATCACTGGGATGTGATCTTATAGAACCATCGCTTCCCATGTGGATGATGTAGCAATAGTGAAAACATCCACAGATTTCATAAAATCTTTGTTTCTCTCCTCTGTGTAAGGACAAAACTATGACTAGAAATGTTTATTTGTTTATAACTGGGGCAGAGGGGGAGGTTTTAGGTGCTGTTGTTATTATTATTGCTATTGCCAGGAGACTGACTAAACAGGGTATTCATTACAGCAGTAATTCTTGGATTTTTTTTCATGCCTTATTAAACCCTGTTGATGTTAATGATGCTACATAGACTGTTTTCTACTCCTTTCAATTTTCAATTGCTGAAATTAAAATTTTTAAGATACATCTATAAGAATGTATGTTAGTTGGACATGAGAGCTTTTCTACTCTCTTCATTATTAATAAAATGCATCCATCAGTAGCTCTATATGCCTCTTCAAAAATAGAATTTTGCTTTAATTTTAATACAGTTATATGTTCTTGCTGAAGTGTATAATTCATATAAAATGCTAACTTTTGAAGTGAGTGTACTTGAAAAAATCAGTGCTAGGATTCGGCAAGAGCATGCCTTTAAAGCATTTGTTTTGCTGTCTTGATGATAATGCAATATGCATCAACAGGTTTCCCATCCTTTATATTCAGTGTCTTTAGTGTGTAATATTCAAATAGTAAGAAAGATCTTTGAAATTGTTTATGTATCAGAAGAAAGTACATAGCTTGATAACTAAATAAATGTTGGGTTTGCTGTTTTCCTTGATGTATAAAGTTCACAGATGTTCATTTCAAACAGAGAACTGGCATCATGATTAAAGCACGGTGTGTGCTATATTATTTGTCTAGGAGTAGAAAAGCAGGTGAGTGGTATCACACAGAGATGTAAATATTGAACAAATAAAATAGCTTTGAGTTCTTTGGAAGGCTGAGACTGTGTGAGTGTTAGGGATTTTTGAGAGAGATGAACTGGAAAATATATTTGTTGATGTTTTCAATCGACTCCCATTACTGTCTCAGTAAAACTCTTCCTGGCTGACAAAGAAGTGCAGTAAACCAATACTGCTTTATTTTATTTTTTTCCTAAATGAACTTCAATGAAAAACAAAGGATCTTGCTTTCTAAGAGCAAATGAAGAGAAAAACTTTAATTTTTATTTCCAAAGCACGTACAGATGCGTTATGAATCCCAAAAGTTTCAAAGGACAGACAGTTATCGTTAAATATCAAGTTTAGCATGAAAAACTAGAGTGGAGCACTGAGTACATATTAAGGTGTTCTGACATATTTTCATTTTGATCAAGTATATTTTTTACAGAATTTAATTTTTGGCCATGGTACACGTGTTTTCCTCAAACTAAAACACCTTCCTGAGATCAAATAAAGCATCCATTATATACAAAACCATACAAAAAAAATAATCATAATTAGTTAACAAAGGTTTTAAAATATCTCTTATAGACAACAGTATTTTATAGACAACAGTCCATAAGAGATATTTTAAAACTTTGTTAGCTAATTATGATTATTGTTATGGAATCTTATAGACTGTTGTCTATAAGAGGATAATATCTGTCAGAGATTACTCTTTACTGCAAGATAAAACAAAGCTGAGTTGAAGATACATAAATTTCTTATGAGGGACCTATGTTTACCCGAACTTGATCCAATAACAATGAATTTACCATCTGGATGGGGCTGTTTTAATGTGATTGTGGTACTTTAGAGAACCAGAGTATCAGTTTTACTAGTAATCTAATGCCTGCATTACTGACTACCCAACCTGAGTAGTTTAAGTATTGATCAGTTAGATAGAGTATCATTGCTGAAAAGAAATACATGCATCACCTGCTTGTAAAACTTGATCTTACCCTACCTATCACATCTAAACTGCACCTAAGGCTCAAATATTCACAGATGTTCATACATGTAACATCAGAGCGAGTCCACCTGATTCAGGCACTTATCTGGAATTCCACTGTATTGTGTCTCTTATAAGAGTATCACTTCTCCTCTTCTGTATCTCCTAGATCTCTCCTCTGAACAGTCCGGAGTACTGCCTAGAGAAGCTAATAGAGCTGGGCTTTAAACACTTGCCCAACTTAATCACTCAAAAGGAATTTTACTGAACCAATATATTGCAATTTGTATATAAAAACTATTAATGACATTTCAAGTCTGGCTTCATTCCAGCTTTCTTCTTTCTCTTTTTGAATCTTAAAATGCTCATGCGATTTTTTGTCAATACAAAAATCAAATCTCAAAAGGGTTTGGTAATAACTTGTTGTTGGCTATGCTGGCTGCTATTAAGGTAGACAACCAGGAGCAACTATTTGTCATGCATTCCAGGAGTAAAAGAGTCCTTTTAGAAATCACTTATAGCTTTGTTTTGTTTTTTTTTTTTCTTTTTAATTTCAAATTACATGCAGAATTCACCTGTGATATCAGGATGTCAGTGAATTAATGTAGAAATAAAACTGTCATGGTATTTGCATGCTACGTATGGTCACTTCTCATTCAAGGAGAAATAGAGACATCACATGGCAATCTGACTGCTTTGACTGACATTCTCCAAAGTTACTTCAAGTCTTACAGGGCAAGAAAAATGTCAAAGTATTGTTTGTGTTTACTCTTAATCTTGAAGTGATTTAAAGCACAGTTTCATCCTTAAATCCAGCTATCTATTTGGTAACTCAGAAAGTCCTTTGCATTTTTTGTATTAAGGTCAGACCCTTTTGAATGTTACACTTCAGTCACATCTATCAAGAGTGTAACATAGATGGCCAGTATTTACTTCACTCTTTGAGAGCTTCAACATTCCATTCATTTTTCATCAAAATACAAAACATTATAGCTCTTGGCATTCTCTCTGATGTAATTTAGCTTCTAGGGATATCTTGCATCCACCTAGCCGATCCTTTCAGAACTCTTCCATCTGAGAGAATGGAAGTAATCTTCTCTATCATTGGCTTTTCTCGGAAAAGAGGAGCCCATTTCTCAGTAATGCTCAGGTATTCCTCAGATAACAAACGATGTTAATCTTGAGATTCTTCCCACAGTACAGAGTCTCATTTTAAGACAAGAGGAAAAAAAAAATCAGGAAAAATTATTAGAAGTGCAATTTCATCTGAGCATTTGTTTCCATGAAGACCTCTCTCACCCTTAATTTTCTATTGGATGTACCTAATCTAATAATCAGCTGTCATCAAGTAATTGAATACCCTTGAGTTTGAATTGAAATACTGGCTGAAAACAGAGCCAGTAATGCATGTCTGTTCTTGTTATTTTTGGCTTCAGAAAAAGACAGCTTGTATCTAATTGATCTAGGTAATTTGACGTTCAAACTTACTTTACTTCCAGCTATATGTATGTGTATGTGTATCTATGCTTGTATATATATACACACATGAACACAATAATATCACTTAGATCAGACCATACTGCAATATTTTATATTTCATTTGGACATGCATCCATATCCTTTGAATAACTCATTTTAACATACAGACAAAAACTCTAAGATGTGATGATGCCTGAAGGGCAATTTATCATTTCTTTGTTGGTCCTCTTGATATTTCATTGCTTATCATCATTCAAAATTTTAATGCCAAAGCCCATATTCAGCTTGCAGTGTTGTTGAAGCCCTCAGAACATTTCATTGCTGATTACTACTTGTCTCTGTATTCAAGCTTCTGTTCTCTTATTATGACATCCATAATTTACTTCATCTCTCTTCTCAAAACTTTTTGAATTATCTCAAGCCATTCTAAGGGATTTTCCTTACTATAATAAGACCAGTCTCTGCCCCTACAGGTGAAAAGATCAGATGGCCACTGTCTGAGTTTCCCTCATCATTTTCCTTTCTGACATGTATTTCCTTTTTTCTTCATTAATGTTACAGCCTCTTGGTAAAAACAAAACAAAACAAAAACCTATCTGCATCTACAGTGTATTCGGTCTTTTGTCATAAATTTATTCAAAAGAAACAGGTAAAATACATGTACATATAAAAACAACACATACAAGCAGATGGAAACTTATACACACACGAGATAGTGTAAGAAGTACATTGTGTAAGACTCAAAATGCATTTTATTGCATTAACAAACAACTGCAGGTTTCTCTTTACACTTCCCCTTCAGCCCGAGTACAGACACAAAATCTAATAATGATGCTGAAGCTTAAAGAAATGATAGATTTAAAGATTGTGAGGAATAAACAGATCCTTGAACATCAAGACTTGCCAGCAAGGCAAACACAAAGTGTCTCTTGGCTTGGAGACCAGCAGTACTTGGTTTTACGCTCCTAATTTTCTCACAATTTTTGCTGCTCTCCCACCCTGCTGCAATTCAAATTTTGTCTTGCTATTGGTAGAATCTCAAGAAGTACTTCTGCATGCTAAACATATGACAGTGAAGAACACTTCTTCAGGCCTTTTAATTTCTGTGGAAGGAAACAAGAAAAACCCACATCTAGAAGATCTGCAGAAGTTTGTGGAGACAAGACTGTTCTCTCAGATTTTTGGAGTTCTGTATTGAGATTGTCTGTCAGAAGTCTCTGATACAGCAGAGCATTTGAAAACTTCAAAAGTATAAAGTCACATCATGAAATAAATTTCACTAAAATAACTAATGCAGGATTAAATAGCTAAGGGCCAGCAATAAAATAGGACGCTTCCTCAGAGCTGTGGAAGTTAATATTAAAACTTCATTCCTGTAAATGGATATATTTATATATATTACACAATGAACTGTGAAGCCATTTTATTCAACTGCATCATCATGACATGAAGTGCAGAGCATCTGCCCAGAGAGGTCCTGATTCAATTATACTATCAGCACTGATAACTTCCATAGGTTTCAATAAACCTCCAAGAGGTTTCACTGTTTTACAGCCATCCTTGTGGAATAATATAACAGGTTATGATTAAAGAAATGGGACACTAATCCCAATTATCTCCTAGATTAATGTAGCAGGGAATCAGACTTAATCAGAATTTAAGCAGTCGGAATCAATCTCCACATCTTCTCTTCTCAGTTGCCATATGTCCCGAGGAGAGTCTCTTCTGAGATTTACATTTCCCTGATACATGTCACCATCCCTGGCCCCTAGCCCAGAACAGCAAATAAGAACTGAATTCCTCTTGATGGTGGTGGACGCTTCTCTGACTTACTGGAAGTTGTATCCAGGCTTAATAGACATGCTCTGAAAAAATCTGCTGTGTAGGAGTAAGATTGCTAACAGAGAAAATTATTTCTTTCTTTTAAAGGCGTAAACCAAACGCTTTTATTTTGTGCCTTACTATTTGTGTGTTACTACTGTAACAATAGTGGTAGGAAAAAAGGCAGAGAAAAGGTAAAAGTGAGGGATAAGCATCAATGCAAAAAGAAAAGAACATTTGGACTTGGGATTTTGTTGTCAGTACAGTGTATTAATCTTATTTTAAACACTTTCTCTCTGCCTTTCCCTTCTCTTTCTATATCTCACTTAATCTTGACTTCCTTTCTGAAAACTAGAGAAACTTGAGAAGGAGATTTTAAACGCCTGGGAATGTTTCTCTGCCACTTCAATACTGAATAAATTACAACTTGGTGGTTAGACCACTCCTTTGGCATGCTTCAGATGTATTGTATAAGAAATGGGAAGAGCACCTCATTTCCAAACTGCTGGTTTTTTTTGCAAAATGGAGATCATTTTGAATAAATAATTGATCTCAATTTATTCTAGATGTATCTTTAGCATTGGGCTTGAAGGGTTACATCCTAAGAAGAACTTTCTTTCTGAATGTCAAGTAAAAGCTAAAATCCAGAGTTCTAAGGTTTAAATTGTAACATCCTTCCTGCTAGTTGGGTCTAGGCAGAAATCCACTCAGCAGATTGGTTGTTCTGATGTGGTATTCTCTCCAAACTTTTTACATTTAATCCCAAATGCATAAATCAAGAGTAGTGCATGTCTTGCTTACACATTTAAATGTTACAGGCATGAGAGGACATTCTTTCTGGCATCCATTTTTCATTGTTAAAAGGCACCATGGCATTTACTGACCTAATGACTAGCCACAGAGCTAATGTGCTTCCTGTGTGTAAACCTCATGTGCCAAAGTTCACGCTATTACAGCTCCTACATTAAAAGGACAAATATGACCACAGTGATGAATAAATAGTCTACCTTTACAAATAAACACATAAAACAAATGCTGAGAAAAATTTTCTGTTATGTATTCAGTCTGCATTATCTGATCAAGGGAAATAATTGGTTAGTCTGACAGCTAAAGAGGTGAGTGAGTGAGTGAGTACACTGATCTCCTCAGAGGAGAGCAAACAACTGTACAGCCTGTGTTTCTATCATTAAAATAAAACCTTTGTAGTTTTGTTTGTCCCAACATCCCAAAATACTTTCGAGTGAGTCTAAATTAAAACTTATTTTCTCAAAATTTATGTCAGCAAATACATTATTTATTTACTTTTATGGAAAAACAAAAACAAAAACAAAAAAACACAAATTATTCAAGAACTTTAGCATTAGCATGACAGTATGTGCTCAGAGTTTTCTGACAATATACTTTAAAGAAGTGTCTATCTGAATGGTACGTATGTCTAGGCAGGATAGTGCAGATACAGTGTTGACAGGGAAGGAAAAACTAGCTAGATGCAGGCATAAAGTTAGCTGTAGAAAAAGATCCCTGTGAGGTAAGAATTCTTCACCTAGTTAGTCTAATCACTAGTTGCTAATGATTAGGATTTTGGATCTCCTACTCACAAACACTAACTCGATGATCAAATTCTCTAAGCTACTACAAAAAAAAAATGTTGACACAATACTTGTGCAGATAAACTTTTAAAGAAATCAGATTATTCAAATACAGATCAATAATAAAGAATAGAATTCTTCTGAGTCTGCTGACAGGCACATTCTAGGCACCTAAGTGATAATGTTATCTTCTACTTCTCACATTTTTTATAGCATCAAGGTGGGTTTAAACACTAGTTAAACAGGTCACTACATTTTGCAGTCTTAAACTCTGATGGAACATTTGTGCCTTCATTTTCTGTTCATAAATTTCTCCTTTACTGGGTGTTTCCCCAGCATGATTTTATACCTTAGCATCAGTTCTGTTTATTTTGCTTATTTTCATGACATGGTTTTTGACTTTGTAATGTCACTTGAACTGGCCAGTGCTGACAGAGAGGCATTCAGAACTGTTCTTGCAACTTCTGTACAAATAAAAAACACAAGTTCATTTTAAGAAAGAAAATGAACACACTGTCAGTCACAACTTTACAGTAAGTTTTTGTAAATTCAGGATGTTATGATACATAATTTAAATGGAATTTAAATCTTTTGAAGTATAACAGAATTGTTATGGAGTGGAAGACTTAAATATCTGAATCAGAATTTGCCCAGTGAGCTCTAAAAGTTTGATGCATTACTTATGCTCTTCACAGGTACTGATCTATGAAGTTTTGTCTGAATCTTTCAAAAATGCTGTGCGTATTTAGGAGTTAATTAAAGAAGCTTAAGTTTAGTAATGCAGAGATTTAAGGAACTGATGAATGAGGTTATCAACTGATATCCCAACTGCCTGAAGTATTCATCTGTCTGAACAGCATGTAAAAGTTCTGTTCATTCCCACGATTGTTCAGCTTTTTCCCAGTTATTTTCTCTTAGCCACAATAATAATTAATTTGGAAGAACTGTGAGACAAGCATTATTCAAATCATGTGATCCATTTACTATGCTGCTGAAAAGTCAACAAGAGTATTGTTTGACTTTTTTAAAATTATTCATGCCAATTTTTTTTTCAGCGTGAATTGAGTTAGAGAATATTTAAATAAACTAAACTAGATAAGAGCATTGAGAAGTTCTACAATAGAAGAAACAAAAAATAAGGTATGTGATCTATGTGAATAATTAGATCTCTGGCGAGTTGGCTGAACCTGAAAACAGAGATGAAAAATCCCATTTACTGTTGGGTATTTTAGCTGTAGTTGGGTTTTTGTTTTAATAAGAACTAAAATGGGTAAAAATGCAAAACTAGAACACGTTTGAGTAATTCCAAAACCAAACATTTCAATTTCTCTTCAGGTAGCTTTGGCAAAGGAAAACAATGGAAATGGATAGATATATTAAAAACAAACTACTTTAAAAAAAAAAAAAAAAAAAAAAAAAAAAACTAGCCTTTCTCTTTTTACACAAGCATAGTCAGGTAGAGTGTTCATACTAAAAGTTTCATTTTCTTCTCTGCTTCATGGGATATAGCTTTACAAGAGGTATACCTCTGCTGCTAAAGAAATTGCTGAGCTGAGCAGCCTACTCTCCACCTTTTGCTTTCGTGCTGGTCAATTTGATCTGAAATATTTAAAAGTTATTTTGAACAGTGACTGGAAGTTAAGTATTCTCTCTTGCTATCTCTTCACAAAAATCTCCCAAATAGCATTCCACACAGCTCTTCCAATTCTCATTCTCTCTTTAGCTGAATTAATATTTAATCATCCCATGCAAGCTGTAACTGCTCAAGAATAAGGATGAATCAGTCATGGCTTCGTGGTTCTGTCAGTAGGCCATAAGAATTTAAATAAAACATCTCTCAGTTCTAAGCACAGAAGGGCTTAGGCTCAAAGGCAGTCAGTTTTCATAAGAACCTTCCGGCTGCTGGCTTAGATTTTTAAAGGAGTAGGAGAGACTCTCTTAATATCTCCTGTTGGATTCCATGCATCATGAAAGTGGCAGGCTCATATTTCTTCTGGCAGAATAAATATATTATACAGGATTTATTACACATTTCCAAAGGATTTGACAACGAGGTAAAGAGTGGGGGACCAACACAATCCACGCTGGTCATAAAAATAAGATCTGTAAAAATAAAAGTGTATAAGAGTGACTGTGGAAACAGATTGAATAAACCATGTCAAATAACTCAAAATTTTCCTTGTGACAGAGGCTCAAAACAATATAGAATAATACAGATACACAGTCTATATTTGAAAATGATATCATAATATATATACTGATTTATTTTTGTGCATACTGATCTCCAGATACAGTATTAGAGGATTCTGCTGAAGACATGAAGATGTACACACCTGATTCTGCAGGACTGTGCATAAACATTGCATTGTAAAGCTTTCACCACTGTCGTATTTTTGTCTGACAAAAGGTGAGCAATTAAAGACTTTGGTCTTGAATTTATCATGCTCTTTTGTGTGCACTGTTTGAGGTTCCTCCTCAGTTTTCAGGAAATAATGTTGCCAATGCACATGATGGTCTCACACCAGCTTAGAGATTTGGCAGGTAAAAACACATTTGTTTTATTACTGCAGCTGAAGCATATGAGTTACTGAGTTTTCCCTCAATATTTAGCATTCCACACTTGTTCTAAATTTTTCTTTTCAAAGTCAGTATTGTGTATGTATAAACATCTGATATATGACTATTTTGCACAGTGGAATCTCAAATGGGTGTTATGGAAGTGAAACAGCTCATCAAACACATCACACATCTTGTGAGAGAGTAGATCCTAGCGTAATAAATAATGGAATCAATGAGAAGTTTCCACAACTGTCAGGAGACTCTAGAGTTAATATTAATTTGGGAATAAGTGAATTCATGAAAATAGCTACATTTTAAAGTGCTTTTGTGATCAATGATTTTTCGTTCTGTATTATGAATAGCTTCACACTTATATATAATGTAAATTTAGACAGATACAGATGCCTAAAGTTCATTTAATTCATTATATACTTGAAGAGACAAAAGGAAATGTCAAAAAAGACATACATGAATGAAGTGATAACGGAAGAAAATAAACACTCAACACAATTAAAGAGACTTCGTTCAGAAAAAGGTGCATGTCTTATATATTTGTATACACTGTCCCTAATGCTAGGTAATACTATACTATATGCAAAAGCATTCAATGAAAACTGATACTATTGTATACTATTCTTAACTTGTAAAACAAGGCCTCTGCAGACTTGACCCAGAACAAAAGCAATTGTATTAAATTGCTGAAAAGTTGCTATAGCATCTAGATAGCATCCAGTCCCTGTTGTTTCCCTCTGTTCTCACAATGAATCAATATTTAATTTTAAATTTATTAGATTTACAGTTTAGAAACCTATATATTTTTCATCAGTAGACTGCAAAAATTCCCAAACCCTCCTCACACACACAAAAATATATAAATAGACAAACAAATAAATAAATAGCTGTCTATATGTAGCAAAATCATTTATTTGGAAATGCTTTACAGAAAATTAAAAGAATAAAAATATGCTTCTGCTTTATGTAACATGATGTGAGCGCATTAAAATGTTTCAAGAGGTAGACTGAAGTTGCAAAATACACAGGATTCCTAATTTTACTTTTTTTTTTTCCCCCAAAGCATTCATAGTTGTTTTGATCTTTAGAAAACATTGAAAATACATGTTTTATAAAGATATAAATAGACTAAAATATCAACAGAATGCAGAAAGATGAATGGCTCTTTTTCTCTCTAGCCAGCTTACTTTCCTAATTATGTAAAAAAAAACCCACAATCACCATGTACCTATATCTCTATTCATACAGTTCTATATTTTTAATTTTATATTCCTTTAACAACTACACCGAGAAACAAGGATATCATATTCAGTGAAAGGGCAATTCAGACTAAAATTCCGTTCTATTTAAAGCAGAACCACCTCTTATCATGATTTACATTTACAAAAAACAACCTCATTTTAAGGAAAAGACATTTGTAGCAGCCAGGTCTTGTCTCTCTCATTGTTATACACTCGTTCATATATGTCTCTGAATAACTGCACGAATTTTTCTTTGACTCCTAGTGACATTATATTAATTCCAACTAATAGTACCTCCATCTCTAAGGCAACGTGTCCTGATTTTCTGAAAATTTAGGACAGGAAGATAGACTGTAAACAGCTGAGTCCAAGTTGAAATGTCATTTTGTTGCAGACAGCTTAAAAGACTGAAGAAATTGCGCTACAGGAAAGCAAGTTTTGTAGACTGGCAATGAAATAGAAAACTGCTGTTTCCACATATGTTTAATATCCTACTTTCTTCACAGGATACTATAAGTATATGGAGCTGGGGCTTTTTGGGGGCTAGTTTGTTTGAGAGTGTGGAGCTGAGTTCATCAAATCTCTTAATGCCAATAAAATGGTTTGTCCTATGTTGAGAATTTAAGGTGAAATGACTCAGCTCCCGTAGCAATAAAATGAAAGGATCGTGGTTCTCTTCCTTAGGCTTATAGCAGACAACACTGCAAAACTCCCTGTTGTCAAAATAAGGCCTTGTAGTAAACTTTTGTGGTTTTTTTTCTCTTATAACTTTAGCTTGCACTTCCAGGAACAGCATCTTTCTCTCTCTCTTCCAAGGCATCCACAAGGGCAGATTAATTATTCTGGCTCCAGTCTTCAAAATTTTAACATTCAGTAGTGCAGCATAATTAATGCAGGTGGTATTTACACATCATTAGATTTTATAAAGGTTTTACCTCTCTCCTCAAGCTACCATCGAGCTTATTTGTATGAATGATATGCCTTGCTCCCCTGCTCAAGTTCTGATCTTTCTTTTATTTAGCCTTGTAAAACTACTCTCTGCAGAACACTTACTGTTCTTTATTAATTCTCAATTTTAATTTTTCTGCCCCACATGGAGGTTAAGTTTAAGGTATCATGCACAGCCTCTCATTTCCCCCCATGTCTTTCTGTACCGCACTCAAGATTGGAGTCATAGAGAACTCATGAATATCCTTGGTCCATATCCTTCCTACCAGAAGTTCAATAGAAGTTCATCCTGCAAGGTATTACCCACATTTTTAGCATTGATGCAACCTCACCGTGAAAATTGTGTGCAAATCTGGGCTCCAGAATTTAAAAATTATGTTTGAATGCATCCAGAGGACAACAAGGCTGATTAAAAGGCTGGATGGCATTTTCTTTGAGGACAGGCTACGGATACTTGCCAAGCTTGGAAAACAGTAGGTTGAGAGGTGACCATATTGCTCTCTTCAACTTCCTGAGAGGAACTGGAGAGGAAGGTGCTCAGCTTTTCTCCTGGTATTGAGTGACAGAATGTGTGGGGAAAAAAACTTTGTCAGAGGATGTTTGGACTAGACATTCCAAAAAATCTCTTGTCTAAAAATAGTTACAGATTGGAACATGTCCCTAACATTTGATTAGCCCTGAAGTAGTCAGATAGTTGGACTTGTTTTCTGTAGATCCATTTCAGCTGGAACTATTCTGTTCTAGAGTGGGGCTCCAAGGTGCTGCAACTATCCTCACTTTTTTTACTAGGATTTTTTTCCTGAATCATGAATGTTGTTGGCAGGTAGCAGTATCCCTTAAGATGCCAGAAAGGCACAGCTCCTTTTCCATGAGGCTTAGCCTTCTAATGGACTGGTAGTTTTATATGAACCCTGTCATCCTTCTTGGCATGCCTTTCTTTATCTCAGGTAAGACATGTACTTCTACCATTAAGGCCCCTTGCAGGTATCTCCATCTTAGCAATGAAGCCTTAATTAACTGCTGAAATGTCAGATCTCACTTTCAGTCAGCCTAAGATGTCAACTGCTCTCTAACACTTGTCTAATTGGAAAACAAAACTTTTATCTTTTTATCCAAACTTATACTTCAGATTAACTTCTCATAACACCTGCAAAGCTGTTTAATATCCTCTTTTGTCAAAGTGACTGTAAGATTGACAGCATTTGTACTGCCAATATCTTGGTATAGATAGTGGCCTTGATGTGGGGAACAAAGCTTGTGTCATTATTTCTGCACTCCTTTTTGCCTGGTTCATCTACTTCCTTTGTCTTAGAAAAATTTCAAAAGTAAGTACTGTAATTTTTTAGTTCGCTGTAGATCTTGCAAAATATAATACTAATTCTAGTTTATCAAGAGCTCATATGGTCTAGCTAGGAAACTAGGTATATATATATTTGTTTAGATCCTGCTTTTCATATATACATGCTTACATGTCCAACTAGCCTATGTTAATATTTTGAATTATTAGAAAATACAAGCAAAGGCTTTTAAATTCAATGAGAAATCTGAGCTGAGCTCATTTAATTAATAGGATTAATTTTGAAGAAAAAAATAACAGAACTATTTTCTGAAAATCTTAAATACAGTAATGAAAAAAAAAAGTTAAATAATAAAAAAAAAGATTTATTGATTTGATTTTATTGATTTATTTGATAATTTTATCTCTGCATGTCTGCCACAAATATCAGAATGTGGAAATTTCTATGGTAGAAAATTAACTTCTATCTGAAAACCTCTACAATTCATACTTTCCAACATTTCCATCAGTTTTACTTGTTGCTTGCAAAGATTACAAAATGACTAGGGGCATTCCTATGGGATTATGTGTCTCAGTAGTGTCTGCGGATGTCAAATGGACCAGGTTGGAGAAAACTGAACTAGAAGGATCTTCTTCAAGTGGAAATGAAGATAACAGAAGGAAAACAGTGAAAAGTTCAGCATAAAAATAATGAAAAAATAAAAATCAATCATGTGATAGAACTTTAATATAAAAAATGTAATAATTAAAAAATAGTTTCAAGTTAAAAGTATTCTTAGTGAAGAAGATGAAAAAAGCAGTGATGGAAAATAAGCATTACTCTAACAAAACTATGCAGTTAGCCCTTTATATACCACTTATCATTCTTAGATAAAAACTCATTTTACAAGCAGTGTAGTCAAGGCAAAACATGGCTTTACAATCAAAGCTCTTCTCCTGACCCTTCTTTAGGAAGGCACAGAACTGCACCAAACACAATTCCACTTCTCCATCTGGAGTATGGCCTCACAGCCAGCTCTGGACACTACTGGCAGGAAAAAAAGAGCAACCTATTCACCCATTTCTCTGGAGCACAGCTAAGCATCAGCACAAATCAATCTTTGCTATTTATCCTAGCAAGTCAGGCATTGGAATAGCTAAAGTATTGGCATACTTCATGATAGGCTTTGTTATAAGGCTGGGGAGAGCCAGCTGAGGCTTATGACTTCTTAAATCACCCCCATCAAAATTCAGTAGAAGTCATTTGCCTGAGCTCTGAGACACAGAAGTGAAACGATTTGGCCAGCATCCCATTACAAATCATTTGAGGAGCTGAGAAGCAAATTATGGTCTCCTCACTCACAAACTTACATTATGGAGTGTGAAATATCATCTATAAACTGAATGCTTCTTTCATTAGATTCAGCTGAGAAAATCCACACAGCCCAACCTCCATCAATTAAACTAAAGCAGTAGGTTTAGCCTAGCTCCCTATTCAAGACTCCAGAGCAATTGTTGGGAAAAAAAATCAGCCCTCAAGCTTGAAAAACCTTACTTAATTAGGAAAAAAAAAAAAAAGAAAAAAAAAAAATCTTTAAAGACATCTGAAAGTAAATCTTTGAAAAGAATGAAATAGGCTATAGTTGAAGAGCCACTATGCTGTCAGGCAGGCTAAATGACATGCTACAAGAAGCTTAAAGGAGGTCCAGGAGTCCTCTGTGATAAATTCTGCCACCTAATTGAAGATGGATTTGGCATAATTTTCTTGTCTCTGAAGGAATTCAGCCAAAACTGCTTATTAATACATCCTCTCTGCCTGAAAGGACTGATCCCCAAGGTGAAGAGAATTATAAGAGATACTGTTTACAGTTATTTTCCTCTTTGGAATTAAGCATATCCTATCTAGAGACAGGAATGTAAGTTCCTAGGTGAGATATATTTAAAAAAAGACAAAGCATTCATTTCTTCAGTGCTATCTTCCAATTACATAAATTGAAAACTATTCAGATTACTTCTTTTTTCAGACACAGTAGCTATACACATAAAAAAAAAAAAAAATGTGTTGTGCATCACTATGTTTGGATTAATTTGAGGAAAATCTCTTTTAAAGAAGATATCACATATTAGTGCATCTTACTTATTTTTTTATCTAAAATCTGAATGCTCATTCAGATGATACACAGGCTGACATGTGGAAACTTTAAAAGGGGTTTCAGATGAGGCCTCCAAAGCAGAGAAAAAGTTGTGTTGCTTTGGCAAATATTTTAATTGATTTGTCTTTCAGATTTTTTAAATGATTCTATAATCTTCCCTATCAAATTACAATCTTTTTTTTTTAATTTTAGGCAGTCTTTTTCATTTTAGTACAATTTTCAGTTTTACACTCTGTTCATTTGATCACCTTAGCTGTGCACAGAATTGTACCTTCAGGCACGGCCTGTTGAGAAAAGCCATATGAAGATACATTGTCTCATGGAACTGAAAATAACGCTTCCTTCCTTTCTGTGTTATCTCTCAAAGCAGCCTGGTTGCAATAAGAGGAAAATAATTGATACACACTTCTAGACAGCTTCAGTAAAATCACATTTTACTGCTCAGTCAATTCCCTGGCAAACGAGGGGGTGTAGATGGATGTTTGCCTCTGACCTTTAATTAGCAGGTTTCTTCCAGGATGGCAATCAATTGCACTTGCCCAAGAATAAAAGCTTCCACTCTTTTTGACTGGTATATGGGCTGTGAGAAGTTTTCAAGCCTTCAGTTGCAGAATTATCAGAGTCCTTACAGAACACTAAGAGGTAAACATGCATCAGTTTTAAAGATCTTGAGCAAAGAGCTAATTTAATTTGGGCTCTGCTTGAACAACTCAGAGTAGCTGCTCATTCAGGTTTTAGGTTTAAGAAAACTCATAAAAGCTCTAATAGTTTCTGAAAAAGTCCTCCTTAGCCAAGATAGTATTAATTGTATTAGCAAAAGTTGAATCCTACAGCTTGCCATCATTAGAAAAGAAAATTAAACATCCTGCTTCTGAGCATGGTCACAACAATATAGCCAGCAGCCATCTTTTCTTGATGTATCTGTTGTTTTCCCATGCAACAATTTACACCAAGAATTCTCTTAGACATTGCTTTCCCTCTTCCCTCTTTCTCCAGTAGGCTATGATCTCTGTATTAAAGGTTTAATATATGTGGAAACTACTCATCTCAATGTAACACCATCAGCAGTTCTCTCTAGCACCTGAAAATTATTACTTATTTGTTGCAAAAAGAGATTCTTGACAAGGCTATCCTATTAATTTATGTAATAAATTCACTGAGCACAATTTACTGCACAGTCAAAATAGTGGACTTTAAAGAAACCAACGTTGTTACCCACTGAAGTAAAATGTCTTCTACAGTCTTACAAAGGTCACTTTTACATTTAGAGAAGCACTTATGTGGCCAACTGAAATTGGCAGTTAGAAAATTAATTCCACCGTCAAGATACTAGACTCAATTAGCATGTTATTGAAGAACCATTTAAGATTCCATTTACTACTCTGAGAAATAACTGTCATTCCTATTACTTACCACCACACAACGCTTATTCCTGATGTAGCAGAACTCTTTCTGCGCCTCACCAACAATATTAACCAAGACAATCCTGCTCCTCCAAAGCCTAGATAACTAGGTAACTGAAAGTTACCTAATTTTCAGAACATTCTTAAATAAGTTACTTACTGAAGGATCAAATCTTGCTCGTTAGTTTCATTCAGTAATATAAATGTAGCCTTATAAATTTTGACAAATCTATTTGTGTTTTAGGTTCTAACTTCATTAAACGTTATGAAGTCCAATCCTCTCAGACTGTATGTGTTTCCCTTAGATGTAATGCAAACATAGTTCATAAAGGCTGAAATACTTAAATCATATCTATTTTTATTTTCATTTACTCACAATCCTAACTGGCATGATAAAATTTTGCTTAATCTGCGGGTAAATAATTTGTCCTTCTGAAGGACTTACTTAAATAATATTGAAGGCTTTGGGGAAAAAGACACTCTTTCCCTATGAAATAGATGTGTAGAGGAACTGTTATGTCGTGGCCTGAACTGATGATTGACCACTTGGTGAAGGGGGTGACTGGCTCAGGAAGCACAGGTGCAGGCAGAGAGACGGAGCTTCCCACCTGACCAGAAGGGGTAGACAGGGACCACCCCTTCCTGGGTTCCTTAAGAGATTGCCACCTAAAGAAGAGTATTTCTGAATGTAGGCTGTTTTCTGAGAAGGAGTTTTATAGCCAGTGACCCTTCCACCCCAAGAGTAGCACATACAACTTGATTTCCTTCTTGTCTTCCATGTGTTATAAGGTAGATAACTATTCAAAAGCATCTACTTGACTTAGGAGTTTAAGTTCCATATTCAAAAACTGCTCACACACTGAAGAACCCTTACTCGGTGACATACAATGTGATTTGAACTCTAAGTCCATTTAGAAAAATGTATCTGAGCACTTCTGAAAATTACAGATGAAGCCAATTATATCAGAGAAAACTGAGATTGAGATGGGGAAAAAAGACAAGGTATTCTGAAGAGTGAGAATATTACAGCAGATTAAATAAAGAATGTGAGCTGAAAGCTAGGTATAAAAAGCATCTCAGTGAATTAGAGAAACTAACTGCAAAATAACTGAAAAAAGGAAAATGTGGTGAGTTGCTGTTATTGATTGGAATAGACACTAGAAATTTCCTTATTTTTTTTCAGAATTTTTAATCCTAATTTTCTCTTAAAAATTGAACTTAAGTGTTCTTGGTCAGACAATTGCTCCATAAATACAGACATGACAACTAGTCCTCTCTAGAAATAGTGTTTGTTTCTCTCACTTATTAGTGCATGGAAGTGAATATTCTTTAATTTTTCTAGGGGTTTCTATTCTTGACTTATTCACACATATTGCTTTGAAAAAAAGTCATAGAATTATAGAATAGATTGGGTTGGATGGGACCTTAAATATAATCTGGCTACAGCCCCCCTGATGTGGACAGAGCTGCTACCCATCAGCTCAGGCTGCCCAGGGCCCATTCAACCTTGCCTTGAGTATCTCCAGGGATGGGCACACACAGATTCTCTGTGCAGCTGTGCCAGGGCCTCACTGCCCTCTGAATGAAAATAATGTTTCAGTCCCATTGACCTTTACTCTTCCGTAGCAATCTGAACCCTTCATTTCAAGTTAAAATGTTTTGCCTTGATATAAGAAATGGTGAAAGGAATAAAGGGAGGAAAAAAGATTTGTGAATGGGTTTTTTACTGTGCCTTAGATAGAAAGAAGGTAAGGTTCATTTCGTCAGGCCATCTTTCATCATTCATCATTTCATTTCATCATTCCATCTTTCAAATGTAATATATCTCCAGAAGGAGGTCAGAGACAATAGTAGGAAAGACGGTTTGTGCATGCACAGAAAGTAAAACCAAATAGTAGCACTGAGCTTCCAATGGTCCATCCCCAGAGTGAACAGCTAATGTGATGTACTGTCAGACAAAGCTGCCTACCTGCAGGGCACTACATCAAATTGGTCCTACATTACCTTTATCTTTTGTCTCCTGGTACCTAAATCTTAGCAGTTTTTATACAGCCAGCTGTCGAACAGTCCTGTGAAATCCACATGTGATCCCACTGGTGCCCCCCATACATATGAATTTGACAATGTAATTTGGATTTCAGCAGTCTATTAGTTTTGTGTTACAAAGCCAAATTGTGGGGTCAAAGTCCAAAATGTTCAATTAACAAAACTGATGTAGTTGCTTTGATGGAAACTTTAATGGGAAAAACATACACAGATACAAGAAGAGCAATAACAACAACAACAGAACATCAAAAAAATAGATTGTACAACACTTCACAGTGTGTGCATTTCCTGGGACTGGGTGGGACTGTGACTGTGAAGACACAACCTAGAATAAAAGTTTATATGATTCTAAGACAATATTTGTACTGTTAGCTGGTTTTTAGCATAGGATATTGAGGCATTCCTGACACTTTCTATATTATAACATAACTTAATTTCATGAAGATTTTAGAGGAAGGATGATAAATTCCCTTTCATGTGTCTGTAGTTATGATAAAATTATTTACCTCAACAGACTTTAATTAATAACAGATATTAAATTCCTCTTAAAACAATTCAGAGAAGAATAAAAGATTTCACAAAGCCTGCTGGGGCATCTGTTTCAGGGAAAATATCCTATTTTCAGAAAAAAAAAGTCAAGGATTTTGAAGGACTGTAGGAAAATAACATGATAGAATGATGAAAAACATCTGCCTGGCACATTACCTAAGGGAAAAGCAGTACCTGAGTCTTGAAGTGCAAGGAAGGGAAGAGCTTGAAGTGCAGGGAAGGGAAATGGCATCTATTCCCTCCCAAAACAAACTGCACTTATCAAATGTGCAGGAAGCTACCTGTTTGTTGTGGCAATTTTGCTTGGTGTTCTTGAGTGGTACTTGATAGGAAATGTCAACAAAGTGAAAAAGACTGTGTGTGAATAGATGAAAGAGAAACAACAATATTTTGCAGGTAAAAATACAATCAATTGGTCATACATGTCAGGGCATGAAATTAAGACAACTGTATGCAAAGTCAGAGCCATCTCTGTTAGATTTCTACTGAAATGTTACCAGCTATTACAGTATGGATTGGTATAGTTGCAGGTTTCTTAAATTGAAAAAAAAAGATATACTTGAACCACATTAGCTTCCTGAAATTCAGCTTGTATGCTGTATGTCTGAAAGCTTTTAGGTCTTAAATTTAAAATTAACAAGTAGGGAATTGGACAAGAGTGGATGGGCTCCTCCAACACCCCCTCTCCTCCCCCCAGTTAATGTAAGAATATGCTGTCTTCCCCATTCTTACAACTGTTATATAACTTATTTATTTTTCTTACACTTTAACCAGAATTCTGGTTAAGCAGAAGTGAGCCGTGGAACCCTGAGACCTTATGTCAAAGTCTGTCCTGTCTGAATCAGCATACTTCATATTCCCTGATCCTTTCAGAGAAACTTTTATGAGCTCTGTGTCCTCGGTGTTGGCTTTTCACAGAGTGAATTGGTGATGACTTCACTGATGACATACCATTATCATTTTTTCCTCTTCTCAATACACCTCCTCTTTTTTTTTTTTCTTCTCAGACTACTATACAGTAAAATTGATTTTATCCCTTTAATAGCTTCATTTTTCTTTCATTTCTATAGCAGAAAGCGACTATAAAACTGATTGGTTCCCAGTTAGCATAGCCTGTAAGTTAGCAGAGAGATAAGAAACAGCCCTATCTTTATAGGTTTGGCAGAAACAGGAAATTTTCATTTAAAAAAGAAAATTCTCTTGAGATAAAAAGGCTGAAACGTTCTAAGGGTTATTAACTGTGTTTACTTCCTTGTCAGTCCCATTATAAATGATGAAAATTCTCTCTGCTTCTGAAATCCAGAAGGAGAATAATTCAATGTAAGTGTGCACTTACGATGGTTTGGGTATCTAAGTATGTATGTTTATACTATGGACTGAGATTCTGGTTATTAGCTACAGAGCCAGAAATCATGTAGCTGTTTACCAATGCTGTGTATCATAATTCATCTGTTGTATTGCCATTACTGACTCTGAATGTTTAATGTGCAGATTGCCACTTAATTCTGTGTCGCTGATAAGTCAATAGACATCTTCGTTCACAACCTCAAATAAATAAAATGAACTGATTTTTTTTTCTCTGCAGCAGTAGCCATTGCAGAAGTGTTTTGCTGTGGCAGCAGCAGGGGAAGAGACTCAGTTTGGAGAGCTGGGTGTTACAGCCAGGATTCCCTTGTTCCACTATGCAGTGCTGCTGAAGCCAGTATGTGCACTCTCCTTGGGACAGAGGTGGCCTGGCCCTTGCAGATATGTGGCTTCTCAAAAAAATGCTGAACCACCCTTTCTGTCCCACCCTATCTTCACTTCTCCCTTCTCTTACATGGGCACTGTGCTAAGTGGGGAGCTGGAATTTGCCCTTGAGGAGCTGATTTGCATCACTCTAAGCCTGCATGTAATGAAGCTAATCGCCATCCAGAAGTCCCTTTGACCGTTTTGCATCGGGGACCATTTCAGTAGCCCAGTGCAGATTTACTAGCTTACCAAATATGATTTTTAAGAGAGACTAACATGTAGGTCACAGGAAACAGCGAAATTTGTAGCCTGAGAGCAGCTTCTGCCCAGAAGCCTTTTTGTGTTAGCCTGAGTCCTTTCAGAGTTCTCTGGCCTATGAAGATTTCAGAGTATAAGAAAGGTTTTTCAGCTTGTAAGGACATTCCTACTGCAATCACAGGTCTACCAAGATCTATATGGTCATCTTTATTGCTGGAAAATAAATATATGGCCTTTTATCTATCTTGAATAGAAGTCATAGTAGGAGACAAGTTAGCAGCCTTCTAGATCATGAATATTCTTTTCTAAGACTAGCTCTTACTCAAACTTTGAGTCTCTAGCATTGAGAGAAAAGGATTAAGATACTGACCTCCTTATACTTTAATTCCAAGGAATAATAATCCACAATACCTGTACTCTGCATTCAAAAGTTATAAACCAGATCCCTACTGCCATATTTTGCATTATGTGTATATAGTTGAAAACAAGGGAGCAACAGTCTCTTCAACTCTTTAATGGAAATTTAAAAGAAGGGAGTAAAGTCTTTTCTTAACTCCCACTTCTCTTAAATTGAACAAGGGTTGGGTAAATTCCCTTTTAAACAACGATGGGATCTCCTTCTGTATTCTCCTGTGCATGCTATTTCATTCTCTGGAGTCTGCTTACTATATTTCAGACAGCTCAAAGTAGTCCATCCGTGAGTGTGCCTTGTTTTTCCTGTTATCTTCAGTCAGCCAGCCCCTCAGAATATGTCAGTAAGTTGCATATTGATATGAAAGGCTGTGGCGGTGTCTATTGTAGCTTTAAACATTGTATTGCTTTACTTCCAAGCAAAGAAATTTAACTGAGATAGGCCTGAACTCAAACAGCCTTAAAAATGTATTTGCAATTTCAAGTAAAATGGACTACTATCATTGATCTTCGAACGACTTGTTCATGATTACAGAGGCTTGTTTTTTGAAGCACACTGTTTCAATTTCTTTTGCTACTACAATTTGCTATTCATGAATATTTGAGTGATCATGGAGCAGTTAAGATTTGCAAGTAAATTCTGACATGAAATCATATCAGAAACGCATTTGTCCCTATTTTTCCCATAAGGAATGCCAGTCACTCCTTCATGGACTGGAATGTAAACGGTAGAGTACGTAACTAATTTCTAGGTTTCAAAACAGAATATCAGCAAAGGATGATTAACCAGATGGCTAAAGAGCATCAGCTGATCACTGGTGATAGTGTGAAGGTATAGAGACTTTCCCTGTTCTAAAATAGCAGGACAACTGATTAAAGTTGTCTATCTAAACTGTTTAGATTAAGTTTTTCTAGTTTTAGCCAACACTTTGTAATTAACAATGTTTTATTTGTTTTCTTTGCTGGTCTTATTTGGGCTGTATTTCTACCAAGTTCTTCCATTTCTCTTCTTAAAAACACTCTTGGAAAAAAAAAAAAAAAAATTCCACTGAAAAAGTAAATCAGCCTCATTACCTTCCAGGAAAGAATTACCACACTGTAAAACTTCAAAAAGATTAAACCCTAACAGTCTGGTTTGCATAACTTGCCTTGTAAACCAAAGAGTGTTAATAACATCATCCCTAGCAAGAGTGATGAGCATTTTTAATATAAGTTACAGAAAATACCATTTTTGTTGCATCTCTCTATTGTAATAATGTTTTAACCATGATGTTGGTAAATCTTTCTGTCTCACAGTGTGTCATTCCTGCCAGCATTCCTTATAAATGCAGAAGTTTTATGTGCTGGGGAAGAAAATGAACTATTCAGATTCATAACTGTTTTCAACAGTTTATCAGAGGAAAAAATGCAAATATGACAGAAAACACATACTTTAAAAAGTAGGAATGTTCAGAGATATAGATGTGACTCTATGTGAGAAAAAACTCTTCTGTGCTGTAAAATGTATAGAGTAACATTAGTTCAAAATTGGCACTAAAAGTATTGTAAGAGATAATTATTACTTTCAATTTATTCATTACTGCTCAAAGACAGAACTTGTAAGAGAACTAGTGTTAGTTTTAATGGAAAGGAATACCTTGGTGGATTTTAGAGATGGCAACTTCTTCCCCCTCAAGCTGTGAGCCCTGTGGTCATTAGCAATGTTGCTATATAGAATGTCTTCACAGAGGAGCAGGTCAGGCTATAATGGGTTTGTCACCTTTTGACCAGTGTTTCAGCACTTACAGCCAGCATGACCTAGATGACAAACCCATCCAACAGAGTGGAGTGCAGCCTGGAGCAGCATATGATCCAGGACCAGTGTGCAAACCAAAGAAGAAGCACTGGCAGGGGAGTAGTAAAAGCAAGCTCAGAATGTCAAGCTGCCCTTTGTCTCAGAGCCATCCCCACAGCTTGTGCAGGCAGCAAGCTGTTCACCAGCACTGCCTGACCCCATCCACCTGCCTGAAGGGTGTTTGTGCAGCTTGCATGGGCAAGTAAAGCTGCCAACCCTCCCACATGGGCTGCCTGAAGTGATGCTCTCTGCCATGATGTGGCCAGAGAACAGTACTTGAAACGTACGGCTGTGCAGCTGCCAAATGTAGTGAAGACAGAGACATCACAGTGAACTCTCTGGCTTGGAATCTGTTCCGTTTCATTCCTGAATGCAGCTTTTGGAGGTGCATGCAGTTGTATTTGACAGAAATATGGCCATCAATGACCTTGTCTCATGTATTCTAGGAAATTTGTGGTGTGATCTGTGGATTAAATGATACATAAAGAATAAGCTTTGCCACTCATAGGGTAAAAGAGCAATTCTGATTGTGTCGTATTTGTCAGCTCATGGAGACAAAAGTATGTGGGAATCCATGCACACAAGTAGTAAAGCATTGCATTAGTAGGTGCTGTTGTATTCAGGTGAAAGCACAGAAGCTCAGTAACACTTCAGTAAGCCAGATAGAAGGTTAAAATCAAGTAATATAGCAAGCAGAAGGATAGCTTTAGCTAGGTTACCAAGCAAGGTGAAATATAATGAAGAGGAGGAAAAATAACTCTGTGAGTTGCAGAAAGTAAAAGATAGGGAAAAAAACCAACCCATCAGATATTGAAACATCTTTGCCTGTCTTTCAGTATCGTATGCCCTGTGGCCTTATAATCCTGTGTTTTCACTGGGAATATTACTGGCAGAAGCATAAGGGTTAAATCAGTAATTTTTTTATGCACTTAACGTCACATTTTTATGATCCTTCTATTGTATTCAAACATCTAAACATGGATTTATCAAACATGGATAAAGATTTCAAAACCCAAAGCATTTCACAGTGGGAAGGATATTTTCCCCTTCACTGATAAAAGAAAACAACAGTATGATCCCAGTGTTTTCTTCATTGCTCTGGTAGATAGGCAAACTCTCCTTATGGAGGCTATCATGGAGAGTCATATATCATAATCAAAAAGGAAGGAAAAAGCTCTGTGTTCTTAGTGATACACTTTGAAATACTGGGATAAACAAAGAACAGCTTGAATGACCTATTAAATCATTATCATCAGTAAAAAAACTAAGGACATTTAACTATCCTCTGACACAGAAAGCTGCTCTGTCCTGTTTGGCAGAAGGTTACTATGGGTAACAAACTAAGCAAAATGCTGGTCTGGCTGCTTGGAATGCAATTTTATAATAGTACCCATAACAGAAGCTTTATGTTCCTTTCCCCTAGAGGAAGGCTGTGGCCTCGATCCGTAAAATGTCAGAGGACTTCTGCATATAGCAGGCGCTTGAAACCAAAATTACAGACCTTTGTTCAGTTCCTCTCGTCCCATTCCCAAGATTACCTGAAAATGCCCATTTTGTGTTCCACGTTTCTGCAACTGCCTTTTCTACTCTCCACTCCTTGTGCATAGGAATGAGACATTGCATTAGGCAAATCAGTCAGACAAACCAACAGTACGCTCTCAAATTTTAGGAAGAATTCTTACTCCTTCGATGTAAGAATAGGTGTAAAGCAAGTTATTGCCACAGCTGATGATGTTTTGTGCCTGCCTCAGCTTCAAGGTATTCAGGAGCACAAATAATGCATACACTTGTCTAAACATAGAGCTGGTTAAGAGTGGTTAAGCCTATTGTTGTTCCTGGATCTTCTGTTTCAGAAGCAACACCTGTGTGCACCAGGCAATGCAAGGAGAGACTTCCAATTTGAGTTAAGATTCTTAGATTTTGATGTCCAAGTATAGATGTTCTTATGCATGAGACGCTTAAATTTCTACTGATTATCCTGGAGGTGGAGAGCAGTTGAGGTTACCAGACTGTGATTTCCTACTTTAGGCTGAGTTTTACTTCTCCAGGTTTCTTTAGCAGATCTCCACTGGCTGTAGTTTGAGGTTCTGTACCTTTGGCATCACTGGAAAAGAACTCATCCTTACAGTATTTGGCTGGGAAAGTGGAAGTCCCATGCCTTTGTCTATTTTTTGTGAAAAGCACCGTTCAAAGTGAGAATCAAGGCACTCTACACTTAGACAAATGCTCTCAGATGAAAGAAGCCATACTCTTTTTTTTGTGTTCTTTCATGCCATTTTTCTCAGCTATTGTATCTGATCACCTTCTAGGTTCTTATTAACTGATATGACTAAGACCTGACACACACAGTTCCTTTTTTCTGCATTTTTTTCACTGAAAAAGAATTTTAACCAATCAAAATTCTTTTATCTGGTAAAAGCAAAATACCTTTCACTTTAAAGGGAAATCATTTGTGAACAGGTCGTGGTTTCTAAACCCATTATTTCAGTACTGGAATAGCCCCTGAGAAACCTCTGTCTCCTGCAAATGGAAGTATAACTTCATAGTGAAGACTGAGTTTTCTAGAGGAAATTGGTGAATTCCTTGTTTTAGAGTACAGGGATCCTATTTCATATGTTAAGTGGTCAGTAGCTCAATTATTACATCATAGTTTAACCTGAAACATTTCCCATATTAGTTATCTATTCTGAAAGACTTGAATGAATGAGGAAAGCAAGGAAAGGAATTAGAATGAGTAAATAACACAAGAACAGAGAGCTCTTTCAAAAAAAAAAAAAAAAAAGAAAGAAAAAAAAAAAGAAAGAAAAGTGTGTGGCTGATATTCCAGATCATTCTGATTCCTAGGCTAGCAAAGATTCTATCAAACGCTGTCATGTTATCTAGAGAACTGGCAGTGACACTTCTCTGTTTGCAGATGTGTAACTTGTTGCTGTACTGTTGTTGATTTGGACTGAGGTAGTGAAGAGAACACAAGAGCAGCAAGATCTGAAAAAGAAAGGTTTTCAGGTAGCATTTTTAAGTGGTACATTAAGTAGTCTTAGAAGACTGAATATTTCAGTCCATGTTTTATCTCAATCTCATCAGTCCTAGGAAAAGGTAATAGTTCTGCAGCTGTCATCTATTTTTGCATAAAAATATATTTGTGCACATTCTTTTTTCTCTGCCAAGAGTGTTGGTAAAAAGGAAATGTTTCTCTGCAGAAGCAGTAACACTAACTTGCATTAAAGAAGCGATCTTTCAAAACACCCATCTCTCATGCAATTTATAGGTAGGAAGAGATAGATTTGCTAACACAAAAAAAAAGATGTAAAATATAGCTCTTGCTAGGGGAAACTCATTTTGTTGTGTTCAGGATTCATACAAGAAGCTATTTTAATTCAGAATAGGTCTATACAAAAATCTGTCTGAGCAGTGTTGACTCACCACTTAAAGCTTTTGGCCAATCTAGGCAGAAACAACTGCTTTCTAAGTGGCAAAGGCTTCAATTTTAACATACTGCAGTTGTTTCAAACCATTCCCAACTCCAGCTATATGTAGGTTTTCTGTTTGCTTTCCATCCACAAGGATTTTTCTCCCTGGGAACCTACAGCTACCTGTCTCAGAACATACTCCACTTTGCTGCTCCTCTATTCCATGTGCTTCTTCTGGTTATAAAATAATTATGGTTCAGAATTTTTCCAGAGACCTAAAGGGAAACTCATATAGAGCACGAATTTGCAAAGGCTGTGAGGTGACCTGATAGTGACCTTTCAGTATGTAAAGTGGAGCTATACAAAAGGACAAATACTTCAGCAGGGTTTGTGGTAATAGAAAAAGGGGAAATGACTTCAAGCTCAAAGAGGCTACCCCTCTTTGAGGATAGGTAAAAAGAAAAAATCTTTTACAGTGAGGGTGGTAAGGCACTCGAACAGTTTGCCCAGTTATGTGGTTAATGCCCCATCTCTGGTGACTTTCAACCTGTGGCTGGATAAGGTCCTGGGCAACCTGGTCTAGCTGTGATGTCCCTGTTCTCTGCAGGGGAGCTGGACTAGATAACCCTCAGACAACCCTTCCAACTGTAAGGATTCTATGATTCTAAAATCTTTGGAGACCAAAGGACTTTATTTTTTTATAGACATAATTATTTTACTCTGAAGATGATGTCAATAGATTAAATCTCTTCAGGATCTTCTATGACCTCTCTTACAGAAAGCTTTCAACTTGTAAGCTCACTTAGCTACAGTGTAAATATCTACATATAGTAGTTTATATAACCTTTTTATACTGAAAAATAAAAAGTGAAAGGTTCATACAGAAAATAACCAGCATTATATTAAGAATAGTTCATATCAATTCAACTGATAAATTCCCCATTTTGAATTGATAAGCTTCTCTCAGTGACTTATTAGGGCAGAAATACCATTGGTACCTTCTGCTTTACAGAGAAAAGTCAGAGGAAAAGTTGACACTCTGGGAGACCTCAAATAAATTATTTATCCTCTGTTCATCAAGAATGATATTAGGGTTGTGGGGATGACAAATAATCCATTCACTTGCCTTGAAAGAACAAAGAATTTGATTCCTCAGAAAAGTGTGAGGATACTTGAATGAACATAGTCTTTCCTACTGTTTGAAGATTATTTCCCTTTCCCACAGGAAGACATAATAGACTGTTGACAAGGATTTATAAACGTAATTTATAAAAACAAACAAACAAACAAACAGACAGACAGACAAAACAGTCTCTCTAACCTGTAAGCAAGCAAACAATTCATTTTTCACTTCACTTACTAGCAGTATAAAGTGTTATTAATACCTACAAAGCTGAGCCAAGCTTCACACATTCCTCTTTCTGGCGTTTATCTGGATTCCCTCTCACCCTAGCATTTCATTTTCCTATCAGCCCTGAGATCTATTTGAGTTAAGTTTACTTTCTAAGTTATGGGACTTGCAACCATGGTCTGCCCAAGAAGGGAGGAATGTACCTGCATGTCCTGCTCACCAGCACTTCAGCATTAGACTGGCTCATCTGACTTCGCGCTTAGAACATGATTCCCAATCCCTTTGTCTTGAGCGTAACAAAAAGTATTAACAAAGAATGTATTATCAGGGATTTTATGAGGGATTTGGTGTGTGATTATGCTACTTAATTGACCTATTTAGTAGTGTTCAGGTTACATTTGAAACTATGACTAGTTATGTGATATATATGATAATATATATGACAACATTTGTAGAAATTCATATAAGTTGCTAGACTTTTATATTAAAACCCGGTGCCCCACATAGATGCTCAGGTTTCTCTGTATCCATATCTTTATGCTCATTTATTAACCACAAACATAGAAAACATCATCTATTTTCAAATGTAAATTATGTTTTCTCTCCATTGTAAAATATCAGATTCTCAAAATGGAATAAGGAACTCAAGTACAAAATTAAATTTTGATTTACATATTTTCTAGGAAGCACAGGCCTTCTGTAATGGAAAACAATATGGTTAAATCCCCCTTGCTTTTCTCATGTAAGCAATCTTACTATGGACTTGCCCTAAGAACCCTGGAGAGATTTGTCATAATTCCCAAAATCCCTGGGTCAATCTCCAAATTTATTTTTTTATTCATTTCTTCAGAGATTATCTTCTATACGACCCTTTGGATAGAATAAGTAACTAAGGCTTTTGGTCTTATAGAAAGAAGGGTGTATATATGTAATCGGTGCATCATGTAGTGGTAGTTTCTGCACCAAATCAATCCTCATCCTAAACTAGAATGTCTGAGTATAAAAAACATTTGTACTGCTTTTCAAGCTGCTAGAGTAAACAAAATGCAGAGACAAAGACAGCAACGTTTCCCACAAAATGTCCGTTGTTTCTATTCCTAAGCTTGTAAGAGACCGAAAGAAGCACCTTTACATTTAAGCTTTCCAAGAAGCTTCTTGAGACTTGAAGTATGCTGTCACTTATAGGTTATTGATAATGAAATTACTCTTCATTTCCACTTGACTGAAATAAGTTTGCCTTACTGATTTCAGAAGTTTTGTTCCCAACTTCTGCTTTTCTGACTGAGAGTTAAAAGAAAAAGTAATCAATTTTATTGTCTTTTAATCTTTTTGCTTCATGCAGTCTCTACCATTTTTCTTCATGTGGAAAGAATTCTGGAGAACTGTTCAAAGACAGAAAATGTTTCCTGACAAGTCTGAGGCAGAGAAGGAAATAATAAACATCAAAACCTATACAGTGTCAGGATGATCATTTCATACTGTCACTTCAGACTCCAGTGCACTTCCAGACCCTTTTACAACTGTGCTGACTGACAGCATTTCAACAGTTACAGATAGTTTACTGCAACTCCAACTGTTCTGTCAGACAGTAAATAAGAAGAAAATAATAAAATTATGACCAATCCTTTTCATGTTTAATACTAATTCTTTTTTGCATCTAGCATTCCTTTAAGATCTGATCTTAGCAAGGGAGAAGGGTTTTATTTCCAAGGGAGCTACAATATGCAGAATGCAACTATCAGATCACCCTTTGTTCTTTAAGTCCTACAGTGGGTGTGCTTATGTGTTTTGCTGCATACTGGTGACAGTGTGTAATATTTGGTAATAATTCTTCCTAAAATACAAGTCGTGCACTTTGCTGAATTGTTATGCCCTTAGGGAGGTACTGACAGCTACACAGGTTGTAGGCACAGATCTAAAGGTCACAGATGACAGCTAGATACTTAGCACTTTCATCCTCAGTTTCAAATTATTGCTTAATTGTCATTTGCCTTTAAAAATGTTCCCCTTAAGTGCTTTGCTGAATCAGAGCCTACATGTGGTCTAACTCCCTCCATATTATACAGAGTGAAGTCCACAGCTAAAGGTTTTGCAGGTTAGTTTTTACATCTGGGAGGGGGTGTGTGGCATCACTCCCATGATGCTTCTAATTTTTCCCTGACCTCATCCTAGACACTACTTACTCTAAATTATGTCTGTAAATCTGATTCTCCTGCAAAGGAGCCTGTCTTCTTTCAGAGCATGTTAAAATATTACCACCTGTAATGCAGTATTACACAGCATGTGTGGATTAAGAGTTGGTTGGATAGTGACCACCATAGGATTACAGTCAACTGCTCCACATCCAGGTGGAAGCTGGTTGTGAGTGGTGTCCTCAAGGAGTCAGTCTTGAGACTGGCGCTCTTCAACATCTCTATGGAAGACATAGACAGTGGGATCAAGTGCACCCTCAGGAAGTTTGCAGATGACACCAAGCTGACTGGTGATACAGCAGTTGATACAATAGAGGGAAGGAATTCCATCCAATAGGACTGGATTGAGTTTGAAAAGTGGGTCCATGAGAATACAATGAGGTTCAACTAAGCCAAGTACAAGGTGTTGCAGTTGGTTCAGGCCAATCCCAGATATGCATACAGACTGGGATTAAAACTTATTGCCCTGCTTTATATGTTAGGTGAAAATTCTTTACTCAGAGGATGCTGAGACACTGGCTCAGGCTGCCCAGAGAAGCTGTGGATGCCTCATCCCTGGAGGCATTCCAGGCCAGGTTGGATGGGAGGAATCTAGTAGTTGACAGTCCTGCCCATGTCAGGAGGTTGGAACTAGATGATCTTTAAGGTCCCTCCAAAACTAAGTCATTCTGTATTTCTATTTCTATGATTAACTTTAAGAAAACTTCCTGGAATCACCAAATTTCATGTAGATCACCAAAGAAGATCCTGTGGTAATAAAGTCTTTTATTTCCTGCATCCTTTTAACAGCCTCCATAAAGTTTAAGATATCATTGCCAGTAATTGAAACGAAGGGATGCATCTATAGGGCGTGATAAAATAATGCAATAGAGAACACTGAAGTGGCAATGATCTCTGGAAGAAAAAAGATATGGTTATGTCAGTATTGTTTGCTAAGAGAGCTGGTTAGACTCACACCAGCATGATGCTAATGCAGTTGAAATGCTTGTGAAACCCAATTGAATAAGAAGGACCTAGGTTCTTCTGTAGCATCTGGTGTGATACTCAGGATCTAAAAAAAGTTGAACACAGAAAACTGTATTCATTCATGACTGTCTTACCCTGAATGTACCTGTGTCCCTTATGTTACACTGCTTTAAGCTGTCCCAAGCATCACTGGTTATGATTTTTTATAGGTTTATACCCCATATCAGGCACTGCCATAGGGCAAACCATTGTTACCAGGACTAACAAGATTTTGGATTTGTCCTCAAGACTTCTTTGGGAATGGCTATTAGCTTGAACATCTCAACAAAAATAGCATCACACTGTGAGCACTGAATATCTTGTAATCTCAGATTTCCTGCTTAAATGTTTGTGTCTCGTTGGTTCACAGAGCAGAACTGTATATATATATAGATATATTTTTTTTTTTTTTCTGGTAGATACATCTTTTAAAAAAGAGAAATAATCCAACTCTTCACTGTTTCTGACTTCATGTGTTTTCCCAGGCAATCAACATATTGCAGAAACACTCTACATATCCTGCTCATATTAAAGACTTGCCTTTCATAGGTGCAACCATATCCACACAGTGGAACCAGCTGCTATCAGAGTCCACACGCACCAGGAGCTCATTTTAGCATGTGAACATCAAGGCAGATTTGTCTGTTTTGTAAATCTTGATGGGATTTACAGACATGAATAACATCAGTATGAAGTTCTTTCCACTGTTAAGCTGTTCAGACTAACCAAATTCTAAATAAACAGGAAACTTCTAAGTAGAAATTGAAGACCATTGCAGGCCAAATACCTTCAGAAAAAGTATTACTTGATGAGAGTGTGAATTTTTTTACATTGTAGATTTGGGCATGAAATGGCTTCATCTTTCAACGAAGCTGTTGGATGTTCAATGGAGCTGTTGCTATACCCCTTTTGAAACAGCAATATAGACAATATTACAGTTAAAATGAAGCCACTCAATGAAGGAGAAATTATCCTCTCTACACAGGACAATAAAAGTCTGTACATACCCATTGATTTTCTTTACTGTCCAAGTCTGGGGTCTCGTGATAAGCACCCTGTTTGGAGCAAAGTCTGTGATTCTGAATGCCTTCAAACTGTGCGGTGACCTGAACCTCAGACATTCTTCTTCTAGGCAAGATGTTCAACTGCTATTAGGAGTTCAGACAGACATTCATGCTATTGTTTCCTTTTGTTCATCACTAATGTTGTTGAACCTATTGCTTCGGGATTGTCAGTATTACACAGCCTAATTGCCTGGTTTGCAGAGACCGAACTCTTTCAACAAAACACCTGCACAGTTTTGTCCTCATTTGTACAAACTAGAGTATGTGGGTTGTAAAGAATAAATACCCAACAGCTGAACAATGTTTTTGCAGTTATGCCCATTCTTGCACCTCGAAGTGTTTGTAATTATGTCTTTTCAAATTCTAGAAAGCTGTGGAGAAGGTAATAAGAAACTGCACTATAGTTCCTCATTGTGTAAGAATCGTGTACATAAAAAGAAAGATCAGATAATTGTTCCAAAATGTTTGTCTCATGATTGTCTCATATGTGAGAATTTCCTGTTAAAATGATGAAAAAAAATACATTTATGCACATAAGAAAGTAATGGCATGTGCTAGCAAGAAGTTCTCTTTCACAATCATAACTATGACAACATCTTACAGAAAACCTGCTATTTTATAGATATTTTATTCAATAACAACAATAACAAGAAAATCAAACTACTACTAAATGCCTTTCAGCATATAACCATCTGTACCGAAAACCTCAGTATCAAAAGCCAAAATCCATCTCTCTAATTTTAACTGAAGTGCTAGGAAGGATTCAGTTCCAAACGAGGACATTTTCATAAGGCATGTATGGGCATCTGTATGCGAGCTAAATGTTAAACCCCCTGAAGCTGATAGACATAGTCAGTGAAATCAAAAAGCAACTCAATAGACACCAACATTCTATCAGCCAAATTGCTGCCTGAACTGTATGGATAAAGTACTACATTTGGTCACCTTGGTGTAACTGATACTGTATTGAGCACTAGGACACGTGATCTGACTTTTGTTTACCCTTCCTAAGAACTCAGAGTATTTGCTGATCCCATACAGAAGGCTCCTGTGAATTAGGAAGAATCAAAACCTATGCAGAACTACATTAAGACTTCAGCGGAGGATATTAAATTTATGCTCTATGTACCCGTTTTGGTTCCTTCATTACCAGATCCTTCAACTTTTCTTCATAAGAAAGGTACTGCAGACCTCTGATCATGCTCATGGCCCTTCTCTCAAACTACTTCATCAGTTCTGTCTTTCTCGTGCTTGGGGCCCCAGGCCTGGACGCAGTACTGCAAGTGGGGCCTCAAAACGACAGAGAGGGACAATCTCCCCCCTCTTCCTGCTGGCCAACTCCTCTTTTGATGCAGCCCAGGTTACTACTGGATTTCTGGGCTGCAAGCACACGCTGCTGGCTTATATCCAGCTTTCATCCACCGGGACCCAAGCTGAATAACTTTGGTGCATCCTAAATGTACCTGAAAGATAAATAGAAACTCACTGATTCCTAAGCTTTGTCTGTTGTACTGACTACATACAAGAGCATTTTCACGGTTGCAGTCTTAAATACCATTAATCATCTTTTACCTTTCTTCAGATACCTAGACATCAGAAACTTTAAGTGGCTTTAAAAAATAGGGGAGAGGGGAGGGAGGTTCAGAATCTTTGTTCTTTCTAATGAATACAGATGTTACAATATAATTACATCTCTGATACAGTAGCAGTATCAACCTTGGCCAAGGAAGAAACTTTAAATAAATATTCAGGTTCCTATCGTATTTTAAGTAGATAAACAAATAAAATTTTAATTATGAATTCTCAGGCAAAGCTATAATAAATATGCTGTATTAGGGAGATATATTGTCATAAATAGTCTGCAGCTAACTCATTCCTTTTTTCAAAAGCCTATCAGAATCTTTGATAAGAAATATTCATACAGTAATTCTCTTCTTGCATTTTAACACTTAATAGTCTATCTTTTTTCATTTCATAATCATCTTAGCAACACTGTTATAATAGCTGTGACTGCACATATGACATTAGGAAAGTGATTTGTGTGTATCTAGAATGTTTTAAGAAATTAAATTGTTGGAAAGGAAAATGAACAAGGAAAATCTGGTTTCAAGGCTTTGGTAGCGAGCATTAGAGGGCTTCAATAACACAGTACAAAATACTGAGTCATGTTTTTCTCTTCTGATATTTAGTCATCTCTGGATTACAATAATTAGGAAAATATTTACGTGTAATTTTATTTATTTATTTTAAACAAAATAATAGCCTTGTCCCAGAAATTTTGTTGACAGGATTGTCACTATGATGAATTCTTCTTTTTGCTCTCTATGCTCCTGTATTTTGTATTTGTTTTAATAAGAAAAATTGTTTTGCCATTACTCCAGCTCACATCTGTCATTTCTCTGTTACAGAGTGTCAGATACATAACAGAATTCTTTTTCATGTCAATATAGTTTTCAGATGCAAATAGGTAAATTACAGATGAGAGGTGGAAAAGACTTTGTGAAATATGCAAAATTCTCACAGCCTTCTCTTTTCATCAAAACTATTAGTCTTCTAATTAGCCCAAGAGTTACAATTTCTGTGCATCATACTCATTTTTTATTCTTTTGAATTTCTATTTTTCATTTTTATTTCAAAGTATTTGACACTTGTACAGTCTCTTTTTTTCTTTTTCTCAAATTCAATCCTTGGAAAATGTTTTGCAAGATAAAGAGTCAAAGATAATGACATTAGCTTAGATTACACGCCTGTGTATTTTTCAGAAATTCCATACCAGATTTTTCTCAGTTTTCTTTCTGTATTTGAATTGTAAATCCTTCACTCCAAAAACACATGCATCATTTCTTTCCTCATCTAAAAATGTATAAACTCTCTGGAGCAACTCTACAGTGTAGAAATAGATAGGAAAAAAATGAATGTTGTGTCATGTTTTCAGTTTGTTTGATCATTTTTACTACAGCAAAAAAAAGCTAAAAATAAGGAGGAGCCAATGGTTTTGGTCTATGCTGCCTATTGACTGCATTCAATGTCTAGCTTGTGATAGGAATGGCAAACACCTGTTTGAAAATGAAAAGCAATCGCATTATTCATTCATACATTCGTCTTGCCTCATATATGTTCAGTGTTCTCATCCTTCACTGATCACTCTATTTTTCTGGAATATGTTAAGCCTGGAGACTATGTATCTGCTACCTGCTATTCAGTTAAAAGTCCAGTGAAGAATTTGATGTTCTTTCTGAACAGCTTTTTTTGCAGAAAATTATTAAAATGCTTATGTTGCTATTTGAGAAAGGAGGAGATCCAGAAAGTGTGGCAGACACTTCTAATAGAGTTTTATCATTTTGGTTCACAGATGAGATTATTAGTTTGTGTGAGCATCTATGGACAGGAACTTTATGTTCTAGAGGATTTTTGTTGTGATGTTGGGTTTTTTTTCTGCACAAAAGAGCGACAGAATTGGGGAATATCTTGCTCACCCCATTTTGTCATATATCTTTTTCCTTGGAGACAGCAAGTGATGCAGTCAGCTCTATTAATATCATCGCAAATCTTGCTGACACATCCATTAAAAAAGTTCTCCTGGCCTCCTCTTGTAATATTCTGAAGTCTTCAGAAGGATTTCCATTTCTCTTAAAATGGGATGAAGCTTCACTGACTACAATTGATATCCTTTTATGTTTACTGGTGCCCAAGAAAAAATTAGAGGTTGTTGATAAGAAAATTAATGAACAGAAATTTAATAACAGAAATATAAGCAAAGTGATGTAATGGGAAAAAAAAAAAAAAAGAATATAGTTAGGTAAGGAGAGAAGAAAGACAAAGAGGCAGAGGAAAATGCTAGGCGATCGAAGAGACAAGCTTAACAGACTCAGGAAGAATTTGAGATAGGTGATACAAAGGAGGTCTGGAAAGATAGAGAAGAGTATTAGGACAAATCTCCAATTAGTGAAGAAGATGTCTTATGTTCTTGAACATACAGTAACATTTGCAGTGACCACTTCATTATTAATGCTTTTTAATCAAATGTGAAAGCATGCACACACACACAAAAAGAACAAAATATAAAGCATAAGTGACCATACATGACATAGTTTCTTAACCGAGTAAATGGGATAGAACTAGAGAGAATCAGTGATATATATGGAAAATATACTGTCTAAATGGATGGAAAACAAATGAATCTTATCATTATTTTATCAAGATCTGAAATACTTTGAAATTAAGTATCTTTCCTATATTCATTCTAATTTATTCATGATGGAAAATCTTTTTTAAGCATGTTGATACAATATCAAAATGAGAGTGTTCTTTCTCTTTCCTTACGTAAATTCAGTGAAATGGGAAATGGGGAGAAAATGAGAACAGAAAAGATTTGAAAATGAAGACAGAAAGTCACGTAGGAAAGAGAAGGGATCATTAGGCAAGAACTCAGATCTTGTGTATACATGCTCCTTGCTATGAGAAAGAGATGTTGCCTCTTCCAGACAGCCGCAGAGGCGCAGAGAACATCCCCTTCCACTGCACTCTCTGGTTATACTGTAGTGTATGCTGGATGCTGCTGCTACCACTGCAGAACTGCAGCTGCTGCTTTTAGTGAAGAGCCCTGCAAATTCTGTTCCAAGGTAAGAGCTGGTAAACAATAGGAACTGAAAAGGAATGAGAAGAGAATCACAACACTTTTTATATCCCATGTAAGAGAATGTCTACAAGATGAAAACTATAAAAGCATATTGGGCAAATCTCTCCAATGAGCTGATAGGTAGACATGATAAAGCGTCTGTGAGTTCAGAAGTCCTTTAGCGAGGAATTTTTTTTTGCCAGACTGTGGATCACAGTATGAGTATCTCTAAACAAGAGCATCTGGTTAGCTTTCTTAGAAACTTCACATCTCTGGAAACTTTTAAAAGAATTTCAAATCTTAAATCAGAAAGGTCTTTAGGACTCATAGCCTAGATTGATCGATGTGATTCACAGCGTCTCTTTATTTTCTCTTAAACATTCTGCATAGCCTTTACCAGAAGGCTGAATAGTATTTTCATACCAGCTTTCATTTTTTACCCATGTAATTGCCTTTAGTCTTTTATGTTACATCAAATCCATCTTCTTCTGAGCTGTGTGGTGACATAAAGGTGTCTTTGTTTCTCATCATTTCAAACAACCTTCACTAGAAAGAAATCACTAACAGGTATTCTGTGGATTGGTGATTTACTCAGCCAAAACAGAAATGAGAAGCACCGAACTGCCTCTTTTCCCATAAAAACAGCTTTATTATCAGTTCTGAATTGGATTTGTGTGCACTCATACTAAAGTTTGATAAAATACAGTCTTACTGACATGAACAAAGCTTTTGCTGTTTTTCCTGTTCATCATTTATAGTGATATGTGTTGAGGGCATAAGGCTTTTTATATTTTTAAATGAAAGCTCTTTCTGCAGATAACATATTAGCACTTCAGCTATCTGTATGAATTGTCCACATAGTCACATTATTTTAGCATATTCAAGCTATGTGCATATTGATTTACTTGTTATGATGGGATCTTTAATCATTTGCTTGGAAAAATCTCTTCTGCTTTTGATTTTTTGTGGGAAAAAAATCTAAGATGATCATTCCTAGGAACAGTCAATAGCAAGAATTCAGTGTGTTCTGATCCTTTAAAAAAAAACATTTTCTGAGAATTTGATAGATACCAGAAGAGCTGTAATATTTAGTTGCTTATCTGCTTTTGTCTTCATTGCAGGACTTGGAAAGGTGTCTTTCATTCTGAGTCTTAACACATTAAATATCATCTGTTTATCATCTGATGTTTGAGTGCATAGAGCCTCTTGTGTGGAAATAAATGTCTTATCTAAAAAGAGCATTACACTCTTACTTTATTCTTCACTTTAAATTGCTCTACTTTCTACATAAATTATGGAGCAAAGAAAAGCTAAAGGTCTGTCTTCATGCTGACAGAGAGAAGAAAACACAAACTTAAAAAGAAAATCCTCTGACATTCCTACCCCAAATTACCTCCCCCAGTATGTCCAAATATTACATTGAATAGAAGATGGCAGAACCTATCCTTATAAGACATAGATAGAAAATGGAAAAAATTAAAGCTGGAATGTTATGCTGAATAACATAGAACAGCTTAGATTAAAGCTGCAGTTTCTAACTGAATATTCACTTTCACTCTGTGAGTTTTAAATAAGGCCTTTAACCCAAGATTCCTCTATGATTAAATCTCCTTTAGTGTATACTCACTGAACCCCTTAAATTGCTATTCCCTAACATTTAAGGGAACTAATGGATTGCTAAAAGGAAATCAGAGTCTAGTAAGATAAGGAAGAAGGGTATTGAAACCAAGCACCACTATGGGTTTCCCAAATACTTCTGTGGATTAGAAATGACAAAGCACTGGACGACAACGGTCTCCCATTTCATGTGAATATCCTGATACTGGGAAAAGTGTTATTAAAATGCCTACCCAGTGCAGTCGTTTTCAAGTTAGATGGCACTGAGTTATTCATATCTCATATCCTCAACAACATACAATTAACACCAAGTTAGTAATCAGTAGCTTCCTCACATTCATAGGCAATACCTAATGCTGCACTATGGAGTCATTGCTTGCAAATTGTAACTGCCATTCAAGTTCTCCTAAAGCAAACCGTAATAAGGAATCTTCCTTATGCACTTTCATCACTATCCTTATATCCATTTAATGCCATATTTATGTCTTAAAGTTGTGATTGTTTAACTATGGAAGAAAATTTGTAGCAAAAACATAATTCACTGGAACCTATGGGATGGAATTCTGATTGACTTGCCAAAGTTATTTGGACCGTTTTCTTGAGCTTCATATTAAAACATGCAGAGACACAGGAATAAGGTCAAGTAGCCTTCTCTGCAGTAATATCTTATTGTGAAGGAAATTAGGACATCTTTCCTAGTTATTATTTGTTATTTCCTTTGATGAACTGGAACTGCTAACAGTGCAAATAAGAAATTTTCACTCCATGCTGATGACAGAAAGGATTAAGAATATTTAGGAGTTTCGGTCCTGTGATTTCAATATCTTCCTGACTGAGGGCAGAGAGACTTTAATAAGAGGGAAAGGTGAGGAGAGGCAAAGAGGGGAGAGGGGAGACAAGACGAAGAGAGGGGTGGATCAGAATTTGTGAATCATTATTTCATTGAAAAGCTGAGACTAGCAATACACTCCTAAAAATTCTACTTATGTTAGACTTCCACAACCTTAGAGAAAGAAGTTAATTGACGTTTTCCTACCCACTTTCTCTTTCAGTGTCACCATTTGAAGTCGAGTATCAGCTTTGAATCAGATTATTTTTTTTTTTTCCAAATCTGTAACATCTGCATCTTTGTCCTACTCATAAATAAAACAATGAACATTTCCCTTTTCCGTATGTTTATTCTTCATTCATTTGTGGAGCCAAAGTGTACAATTTATGGTATGTTTCTCATAGTGGAACCACTAATATAGTGTATAGGAAAGCATGTTTTTTGTTTTTCTTCTTTTCTTCTTGGAAATTAGATTAATTTCGTCTAGATGTTTGTTGCATTAATGGAGGAAAGGAAAAATTCAGTAAATAAAAAAGTAATAATTGATAGAGACCTTTCAGTGTATAAAGGGGAGATGTAATAAAGAAAGGGACGGACCCTTTAGCAGAGTCTGCTGTGACAGGACAAGGAGAAATGGTTTCAAACTAAAAAAGGGGAGATTTAGACTGGATGTAAGGAAGACATTTTTTACAGTAAAGATGGTGAGACTCTGGAACAGGTTGACCAGAGCTGTGGTGGATGCCCTGTCCCTGGAGGTCAGGCTGAGTGGGGCTCTGAGCAAGATGATCCAGCTGTGGATATCCCAGATCATTGCAGGGGAGCTAGAATAGATGACCTTTAAGGGTTCCTTCCAACCAAACGATCTTAAAATAATATTTTCAGGAAAGAGTTACAGATTTACAAAATAAAAGATTTACAGGGGAGGACACAAAAGAAGCATGAATGAAAAAGAAAGAATGTATGCATAATTAAAATATTATTTGGAATTTGATGAAAATTTTATTTTTATATATAGTCTTATAGTAAAATATTGAAGACAAATGTCTAATTTTATAATAATCATGGTATATTTTGATTAATCAGTCCTTGATTCTCTGAGATAGTGTCAAAACTGTAACTGATTTGAATGGTGCTACTCATAATTGATTGGACATTATAGGAAAATATAAGAATGACATCCTAATCTTTACGCTGCATTGAATTGCATCAGTATCTATGAATCTTTACTACTCTAGAGACTGGTTTGATTTTATTACTTTTATGTTAAAGTCTACCTATATGCAGTGCTTTCACATTTTCTGAAAACTCCCAAACTTGGCCAAGACTTTATATCTACAATATCCATCAATCTATTTAATTGGACACAAAGAAGTCACATCTGTACTATGCAGTGATATGTGTCTTTATAGGTAAAAAGCTTTTAAGAGTTAGAATAATGATGAGAGGAATGTCCTCGCATTAAAGCTTAGGGGACATCAAGGTAGGTGAAATACATTAAGTAGGTACTTATGGTAATTGTGGTTAAAATAAACTTTTATAATAAATCAGCAATGTGACCTATCAGATTAATCTCAAGATATCTAGAAGGATTGCTCTAAAATTTACTGTGGAAATCATAATGTTGAGCATTATGGAACTGCAATTAACTTACAGAGATAAACAGAAGTTTGTATTACATTTGCTGTTGCCAGGAATATTACAGATATTTGCATCTCACAGAATGAATGACAGTTTATTTGCTTTTGACTATCTTGCTGATTACTAGCATTCACTTCAGAGGCTGATATCAATTTCTTGCATTCTGTACTACAAGTGACACCACTGAAAGTATCAGTAACAAAGATCTAAGAAAGGCTTTCCACAGTACAGGTTAAAACTGCCTCAAATAAGCCCATCTCTCATAACCTGCAAAAGAAAGACAGAATTGTGTGAATGTGAACCATGAGTACCATATACTTACTGACTGTAGCCTTTTCACATGGACCAGAGTTGATTCAGGTTAGCTTTTCAGTCCATCTGAAGTTTAAAATTTCTGTGAGATAACACCCTTTCAATAGAAGCACATTTTGTGCTTCATAGTAGTCATTGTGAGGAGCTGAACAGAATCTATCCCAGGACTACCAAGTTTTTAACTAGCACCCTAAGATAAGCAACTCTGTTTCATAATGGAAATCTAAAAATCATCACTCCTGAGATAATGCCCATCTAAAGTATGTGAGTGTATTAATCTAGGAATTACAGTAGGAGACCCATAGCTCTGTAATCTAAGAAATGGTATTTGAAAACTGGCTTTCTCTGTCTGAATTATCAACTTCTATTGAAAGCTTGACATTTTGTGTGATATCTGCCATTCTGTAAAGTGCAAAATCATTTCATTTGCAAAGGTGCTCAGGAATTTATTGAAATATAAGACAGGCTGCCTGTGTTGGCAGTTCTTTTTAACACCTGATGAAATGGATGTTCATTTTCAGTGAAAGAAAGAATTTAGTGAATTTCTTTAAAACTAAAACCCAGTTTTGATTGGGATAGCAGCAGGAAGTAAGTTACCAAATAATAGAAAAATTTAATAAACATATTCATCTTTCTGTATAATTTCAGCCTAATTAAAAAACAGAAAACCAAAATCCGGAGTTTATTATGTGTCTTGATATTCGAAGCTACATATAAAATATCTACTTTTTTTTCACAGAAAAAAAAAAAAAAAAAAAAAATTCAAATATGTAACAGAAGAGTAGTCCTTAATGTTATTTTGCTGTTGTGGAATTGGCCAAAAGCCAAACTTGAATGAATTTACTTTATATGTAAAATTTATCATTCAGGTTTAATTAAAATCTGCTCAAGCTTTCAGCTTCATTCCAAGGAATTAATTTTCTTACTGCTCTCCATTCTTTTGTTAAAGTGTAGCAATCATACTCTTTAAGATGAGCTAAGTTTTAAAACATTAAGAAATAAAGCCTCTGATTTCTTATCAAGAAAAATCTGTGTTTTGACAGGGCTTGGAATGACAGAAGCTTAGACTTCTGTAAATGTTGAATAACAGAATGTGGAAAAAAAATGCTGCAAAAAATCCATATTTAATTATTTCTTAGCATTGGCAGAAAATATCTGTTTTTACATGAAAGTACGTCTCACTAATATGGATACTGACTAATTTGACCACATACATAAAGTCACTTAGGTCTGTTTCTTCCTTCTGCATAGGTAATTTAAAAAAAAAAAAAAATCTGTGAAAGAGACACTGTTAAAGTGATTACCTGTATCTTTTATAAGAATGGCATAGATCTCATTCTACTAGATGAAAAATAACTGGCAACTTAGCACATATTTAGAAGATTTTAGACTACTTTTAGTTAGGCATCTGTTCAGTCTTCTATACAGTATACATAGATATCATATGAAACTACTATGATATATAATTCATATTAAGATAGTAAAATGAATAATAATAATGAAATGAATAATAGAATGAATGAAAAAATATTATAGCAGAAAGGTTACAACAATGAAGATAGATATAAATTAAATACAGGTATAAATAATATGGAAACAGTATTTTTCTGGCTGCTGTATGGAGATAGTAAGCGAAATGATCAGACAACGTAGACTACAATAATGCTGATGCCCAGTTGTACCCGTCCTTTTCCTGTAAAGGCCAGTATGTGGTCCATGACTGAGTCACTGATGAACAGCACCCTGGTCAGAGACTCAGTCACACACTGGGGAAAAGAGAATCCTTCTGAATTGTGCAAATGTAGGGTTAATTTCCTTTATTAATCTAGCCCATAATTCATTGATATCTTTAGATTCAGCATATGAGAGGAAAACCTAAACTACTTTCTTTTACCAATGGCTGACTAGGGTGTCCTGACCCATTCTGATCTCAAGTGTTCAGGATGGGCTGGCATTATATTTTCTAGTTGAAAATTCACAGCTGAGTGATATGTGAAAACTCTGAAGTACTACTGAATGCTACAGTTGATTTTCTCAGCAACACTACCACTAGGAATGCAAAGTACAAGTTACAAAATATTCACCATATTGACTTGGAGTAGGTCCAGAGGAAGGCTGCTAAGATTATCAGAGGGCTGGAGCACCTCTCCTACGAAGAAAGGTTGAGGGAACTGGGCTTCTTTAGTGTGGAGAAGAGAGGAGGAGACCTCATTGCAACCTTCCAATACTTGAAGGGAGCATATAAACAGGAGGGGGAACAGCTGTTTACGAGGGTGGCTTGTGATAAGATCATTGCACTTTACAACTTCCTGAAGGGAGGTTGTGATGAAAAAGGGTCTGGCCTCTTCTCCCAGGCAAATAGTAGGACCCAAGGAAACGGCCAGAAGCTGCACCAAAGGAGGTTCTGGTTGAACATTAGGAGAAACTTTTTCTCTCAGAGGGTGCTCAGGCACTGGAATGGCTGTCCAGGGAGGTGGTGGAGTCACCATCCCTGGCAGTGTTCAAGAGGCGTCTGGATGAGGAGCTACGAGATGTGGTTTAGTAGCTTATGGTACTGGGAATGGGAGGGTGGTTGGACTGGATGATCTTGCAGGTCGTTTCCAACCTTGCGATTCTGTGATTCCAACCTTGCGATTCTGTGATTCTATGAGTCTATAAGATAAGGGGGAATGGTGTTAAACTGAGATGGGGAGGTTTAGGTTAGATATTAGTAGGAAGTTTTTCACCCAGAGGGTGGTGACACACTGGAACTGGTTGCCCAAGAAGGTTGTGGATGCCCCATCCCTGGAGGCATTCAAGGATGAATGTGGCTCTGGGCAGCTTGGTCTGGTGGTTGGTGACCCTGCACATAGCAGGGGGGTTGAAACTTGATGATATTGTGGTCCTTTTCAACCCAGGCCATTCTATAATTCTATGGCTTTCTAGGGAGTTGCAAAAGAGATCTAAGAAACAACGATTTTTCAATAAGGCGTTTCATGATTAAGAAGAGCTACTCCACTGCTCAATAAAATAAGATTGTAAGATACCTAAGGAATGAGCTAAAGCACTCATGGAATTGATAGTGTCAGAAGTTACACCAGTCCAAGTTTTAGTGAACACCTCCTTGAAGCTGATCTTGTTTAAAAGGTTATTAATGAAGTGATTAGGTTTTAATGGTGTCAAGTAGGAGTGGGCTGTGAAGTTTGCTGATGATATAATACTGAGAGTTCTCACTAGTAAAATTTCAGGAAATCATGCGGAAAGAACTTGATGATACTGCAGAATGGAGAAATAGGACAGAGAATAAACGTGACAAGGGAGAACAAACCCTTCTGCTATAAATTAAGAGCGGTGTAAGACTAAAATCTCTAAATACAGTCTTTGAACACTTGCGGGAGGTCTACACAGAAGAGATGAAGCAAACGCGTGTCCTCTCCCCCCCCACCCACCATTTTGTTCTTGTCTCCTATATTTAAGTAATATGACTTCAAATAGAAACTGATGCAAAGTGGGCTATCTGAAGACCCTATTATTCAATCGGAGAAAATAATTACCTTTTTTTAAGTAGCAAAACAAAGGCTGTAAGGGAATTTATCTAACATCTGTAAATAAATCCAAGTGTTAAAATCCAGACAGATAAATAAGTCTTTTCAAAAATGCTGTTGACACAGAAATATATACACATACAAAAATGAACGTTTGTATTTCTGGCCACTCAGATAAATACTCCTTCAGGCAGGAAGGTTTAAAATTTTTTTGTGAACAAGCTGTAGAAACAGAAACACAGTTACACATGAAATAATAATGAAAAGTTTTTAAAAGTGATTTCCACTTTTGATTACTTATTATATCAAGAGATTGGACTCAAGTACCCAAGAAGTGCATTTCTATCGCACTGTGTTTTCACAATATCTAAACTACTTCCTTAAACACAAGGGTTAAAGTGGTAATGATTAGCTATATTCTTCTAGCAAAAAAGGAACTGCAATCAGAGTAAAGGTCATCTTTCTCAGAGAAAGGAGATCCTTGGCATAAGCATTCAGTGGTATAATGAATTTCCCCAGGACCTACAACTTGAAGCAATTCTACTAACTGCTTAGCCTGGATGAGTTTCATCTCTTCTGGGGAAGAATTTTTGCTTCCAGTCCTGGTTTGAATCCTAGTGTGCCTCTATCAGTTTAGCTCAGTCTGTGCTCCTCTGTAGGACTGTGTCCCTACTCACCAGTACAATCTGCATGACGATTTATAGTCAGACTTATTACTGGATTGTGGCAGCTATTTCCCTCCAAGAAGAGATGTAGCACAATCAACAGGATAGTTACCGTCAGGTTTTGTTATAGTTAAGAAGTATATGGCCTGGTTTCTGCTCACCTCTGACACATTCGGTCAGATGTTATGAAATGAACGGTGCCCGCATGCTGTTTTTCTGTAGAGTAGCACACCTTCAGCAAAAAAAAAAAAAAAGACACAAACTGCATTCTTATTGAGTTGGACATTTTGAATGAGAATGAACAAATGAAAAAAGGCAACAAACACTTTTGCCTTAGGGCTATGTGCTGGGTTTCAGGGCAAAAGATACTCATGTACAGTGCATACAGCAATGCAATATAGCTGATGCGCTCCAAAAAGTCTTGGTCCAGAACTGTGATGGCAAAAATGATCAGCTCCAGGGGGTAGTGTTTCACCTTAGCAAAGTCAACAGAAATAGACTTTTGGCAATGCTATTTATTTGCAACAGAAGCAACTTTTATTTGCTCTATTACTTTGGATCAAACTGGCTCTGTTTACAACTAAATGCTAGCTTTTTCCCTCTGGCTAATGATTTTTTCCTTTTCTACATTAAAAATGAAACTCTGATATTTATTACCAGCTGGGCTGTGACTGATATATGTCTGAAAGAAAAATTCTTTCTTCATTTATGTCTAGAGTCCCAGTGGAATTTTGTTTTTTAATATAAACCGGGAGCGTTATGTTCTCAAGATATCTGATGTCCATTTTACTCCTACTGAAGTCAGCTGGAGGTGTGAGCGTTCAGAGGCTTTAGCAAATCAACCAGCTCCGTTGATGATATCGAGTCAGAAGTGAACCCCTACCACAAACCTACATCTGTGTCAGCTCTTCACTTCTAACAGCAGCATGTAGAACACACTTATTTTTTTGTCACTGAATTCAAATGTGACTGAATACAGAGCTGAATAAGAAGGTGCATTTTTACATAATTCCATTTCAAAATTGAATAAAGGTCAAAATCTCTTTGACTTACACTGCATGAAATTAACTCAAAGGATATCATTTAGGACAGAATTCAGCCCCAAGCTGCTGTAAGACTACAATTACAATGGCTTTTTCAGAAACAAAAGGATAGAATATCCTTCACATACATCTCATAAAACTTTCAAATTGAGTGTAAGTGCAATTAATGCCTGATATTAATGGGGTCTCACTGGGCATTGGTCAGTCAGCTGGTGGTGAATAATTATGTTCTGCATCATTTTCTTTGCTTATTCTTTTGTTGCTGTCATTATGGGATACCTTCCCCTCCCTTCCCCTTTCCCTTCCTCTATTCCTTCCCCTTCCCTTCCTTTCCCTTTTTTTTTTTCCTTTTTGTTCATTTATTTTTTTCTTTATTAAATTCTGTAGCTCAGACCATGAGTTCTTGAGCTTTACAGTTCTTTCTCCTGTCCCACTGTGGGGGGTTGTGTGGTGTTTAGCTGCCTACTGGGTTAAACCACAACACTGTCATAACAAATGAGCTAACTGTAGGCAGGATTAAAAACTACATATACAACTGGTGACCTTCCATGAACTGCTCTGAATTAGTTTCATGAATATGATTGGTAAGGCACTATATTGTAATCATTTTGAAGAGGTTTGCTGATCAACAAGTATCAGATATAAAATTCAAGATTTTCACATATCAACTGATTGGCTTCAGCCAGAAAGAATCATTCCACAACCCGCTGGTTACTGTCATGTAGAAGACTGGTATGTTCCTCAGTTCCTGTGAACTCTCTCTGCTCGCAGCACACCCAGAAAACACACAGTGGTGGCTTGAATCCAGGCTCTGAATGATGTATAGCAGAAGGAACAATTAAATTCCTCTAAAACCATTAATGCCACATTTTCATTGTTAGTTTGCAGAGCTATTCCCTTATGACCAATAATTCCGACTGTTGTGAACATGTAAAAGTAATATAGTGAGAATGGTTCAAAATGTATTTATTGGCTACTTCAATTAGTCAGTGCAATAGTAGAATTAACAGATGTTTCACACTGTAATGCAGCACTGCAGTACAACAGCATGACACAGCTACACTGATTCTATCTTTGCAACCTTTTCTGTGTAGCACCAGACTGCATGCAGAATACAAGACCAAATGTAGATAGGAGTCTTTAGAGCTAGCAGCTGGATATGACAAAAAATATTAGCAAATTCTTGTTCATAGGAAGTACTCATACTGGGAAAAAAATATTATAAAGTTTTGGATAGTTTCCCAGATACACTGCGCAAGTTGGTAAACACTAAAGAATTTTTAAGCTAAAGAGGATAGGAATCAGAGGAAAGAGGAGACCTATTATGACACTTATACCCTATTTTACAGCAGTACATCATCACAATGATGGCTTAACCAAAAAACAAGGTATTATCCAATGTCTGCTTTTGTATATAAATTCATCAATTCCAAGGTCAGGGACAACCTTTGCAAACATGGAAACTGACCTCCATTTCAACTCAGGTTGTTGGGTGCTCTGGACGTGGTCTGACCTGGAGTGTTTGTTCAGTAATGCCATATGTGGAGAACTCAGTATTAAGCTTTGTAATTTTTCCTTCTTGTAGAACATCCATAGTACTCTTTTCATCTAAGTTTGTCAAATTTTGACATTTTGCACTCTGATCTTGCCAATAATTTTATCTTAGTTTCAAATTTTTTGCTCTATATGTGTCTTTAGATTGGAAACATATTATCTATTAATCTTGATGAACAATTAATTACTTATAAATTTAACTAGATTTAACTAAATCAAGCTGCAAGAGTTACTCACTTGGAGGGTTTACTTCCTGACACTTTAAGTATTATCATTCAACCTCTATAAAACTATACACACATCTTATAGCACCAGATGTGAGCTTGGTACTCTCAAGCAGTTATAGTAGAAGGTGATATAACTTCCTTATTTGTACTAAAACACTCCTACCAGGAAGATCATAGTTTGTGCTCACCTGAGCTTTACAGTCAAGGCTCCTCTGAATAGAAGAGATTTCCTCCTTCGTTGAAAATAACATCCTTTCATGCTAGGTCTATGGCTGTCTGCCTGATTGTATGTAAATTCGATCTTTATCTGCACCTAACTTGCCAGACAGTCTTGATCACTTTCCATCAAAGACTTCCTTTTATTACTCACTACTCTCACAACATTTTTAATCTGCAGACTTTATCAGTGTCATTGTATATTTTCTTCCAAGCACTGAAAAAAACATTAAAAGTAAGAGAGTCAAATACTGATTCCCATGGAGCTCATAGAAAAAAAATCTGAAGAAATGATGATTCCTCCATTATTGTAATATTTTAGGACCTTTCAGTTGGCCAAGTTTTAATCAGTACACTACATACCCTGTTGATTTTATTTCTTGTCACACACTACCAAATGAAATGAAATGCCCTACAGATGCCTAAGTGCATTCCATCAATTTTATCACCATTATTAAAAAAAAGAAAAAAAAAAAAAAGAGGATTGTCATATCATCTGTTTCATTTTTCTGCCTGAGACAGTTATTAGGCTGACAAATCTATATTTGCACTTTTTTTGTTGTTTTTATATTGGTACTGAATTGGATCTCCTATGATTTCTAGAATTCCCAAAGTATTTCAAGTGTTTCAATCAATGCTGAAAATCAGCCTTAACAGGTCAATAAATAGCCAGCTTTGTTAATAGTTTTGGATTCAAATTAACTGGATTTGCTTATTTTTACATGCTTACATTTTCTTAGTTTTTATTTAACACCTACAGTTTCTGAACTGAACGATTTTTATCCATATATCACAATACATTCAAAGCTGCCAACAAAATGCAGTGCTGCTGGGTCTGTGAAGTAGGAGTGACCTCTTCTTATCACAAGATAACCTTTCTCCTAACTATCAGTATGCTCTTATATACCCATATAATCTGACCTTTGCCTACAGCAACAGCAATAGAAGATTATTAAATATAATATTTATAAATTTATTAAATATTTATTAAATATTTATTAATATTCTGCTTCTATTATGTTATTATTGAAAGTTTCCTATTTCCGTCTAGTTTTAGATTAGTACTAGATGAGAAATCTCATCATAATCTATGTGAAAACATCTTTCTTCTTGTATTTACATTTCCTGGCCTCCTTTTGTCCTTCTGCTTCTTCCATTATCCTTATGCATCTCATAGAATGAATTTCACAATATATGGTATGAGCTGCCCAAACTCATTTATTTTAAAAACACCTTTGCACAACAGTGATGATTCTTGTTCAGTTTAGTGTAATATAAAACTCATCAGAAAATACCATATAATCTGAGATAAATTTAGTTGTCTTCACTAAAACAACCATATAATACCTGATCTACACCTGCATTAACTGGGGGTACTACTTTTTCCTAAGCCATCTGTATGGGAACTGTTGAGTCATGGCCTGAACCACTGCTGAGCACCTGGGAAAATGACCCAGTCAGCCCTGGGAGCACAGGTGAAGGCAATTCATCTGCATGACTAAAAGGAGGTGGAGCCTGACTGCACCTCTCTTTGACCTCTCTTAAGGGCTGACAGCCATTGGGGAAGGATCTTGTTCTGGAGATTTCTTCTTGGTGAAGCTTTCCCCCGCAAACCTCAAATTCTCTGATATGGGTGAGCAGTTTTTTTCTATTCCTTTATAGTACCTCTCTGTTGTGCCAGTCCCTCTGTCTGGGACCTTAGTTGTAATGCCTTTCTGATTGCATTGATACATCCAATTACCGCACCATCAATATATCAGGAAGCATGTGTATTTATACAATGGTTAAAACAATCCTAACTTTGAAATGTTAATATTTGTGATTAAAAGCTCCAACTTTGCTTTCCAATTACTGTATTATGCAGAAATTAAGGATGTTGCAAAGTAAAAATGCAGTAAAAAACATTAAATTGTTCTGAAAAAATAATAATAATAATAATAATCTGAATATAATATGCAGGAAGTTGTGGCTGTTTATTTCATCTAAAGTATACATCTGTATATTCATACAAACAGAATCAATTGTGTATTTGCTGAGAAGATTTAGTCTTAAATATGGACTTCACAATGGACTGTAAGACATTAATTCTCACGACTCTTTGCTCAAAATAGCAGGACTCTGTAGGAATGGAAGGATTTACTGAGAGAGAACTTCTTGCAGAACCAAAATTATCATTTGTAATCTTAAATTTTATTAACAGTACATCCTGACTGCTGTCACTTTCTTCATATTCTCTTTGTAAAGAGCTCGGTTCTTCACATAATTCTTTGCCACTTCTCTTTGTTGAGGAACTTGAGACTTCTAGGAGAATTTTCATCAAACACAGGGCTTTAAAACCTCAAAATTATTTAGTAAGATAATACAACCTGTCTAATATTAATATTTATTTTTCACAGTTTGAAATCTTTTTGTATCCTTCTGCACTCTAAATACCCACTGTGAACTACACAGGAAACTGGATTTTGTCTACACTGCAATCTGGCTATAAGCTGGATCTGTATTCATTCTCTGCAAGGTACAATTTTTGCTCTGTAAATCAACAAAAGATGGGAAATCTTGGAGGTAACAGTGGTGAGAAAGTAGAATGGTATTCTGCTGTTGCTCTAATTCTCTAGCTTGTCTTATCCATCAGGAGACACAACTTTATTTTTGCTGTAGCTCAAGCACACAATACCTCTCTGCATATCTGTATTAGTGTTCGTGGTGTTTGATTTATAATAGGAAATGCTGTTTATTTTTCAAATTGCCTGCAAAGAGATGTAGTAGAGCACAGCTGAATGGAGAGAGAGGAAAAAAAAAAAAAAAAAAGGGTTCCCTTCACAGGGATAGTTCTGTATTAGGGATACAGCCATAGCTCTGTATTAGACTCATGTGAGCCTAATCCTGCAATAGAGATCAGTGTAACCCTGACTAATATAGGAAAGGCAACACTGCCAGCTGTAATCTTAAAACTCCTGAGCTAGTATTGTTCATTTCTTGTTTATTTCTTGGTATGAGTGAGAGTAGTATTTTTTTAATTTGATATATTCTCACACCAAATACTCTGTCATGGCCAAAATATTGTGAAACTGATTTTATTAGATATTGGTGGTTTAGAACAGTGTTTTAAAAGAAACTGAAACGTGTTTGAAACTTCCATATCGCATTTTCCAAGTTATTACAAAGGACAAGAGAAAATTTTACATTTGATATGCCAATGAATTACAAAATTCTCTTCCAGGCCCTCTATTTGAAATGTATAATACATAAGCATTATGTTACACCTATATATGGTTATTTATTGATTTATACTGTCATAGATAAAACTTCTTAAATCTAATAGGAAGTAGAAGAAAAAGCTGCTGAGAGCACAATGATTTATTTCAGATTAGAGAGAGAATTGATACTGGCAGCTAACTTTGAAACTATTACTCTTAGCAAGATGGTTTTCTTGTTTGTTTTCTTTCTACTGGAGATGTAGATAAACACACTAAATCATCACCTGGAGTTTGGCTGCAGTCTGCTACTGTGAAACTTTTATGAGTGTCTTTATTTGTTGTAACTCACTGGAAAACTTGCATATTCCAGACACATTATTTTGGTAGCTTTTTTGCCCCCAAGAAGTTTTCACTATGTAATTCTGAAAATAAATTTTTTTTATTAATGTCTTTTGGAAAGTTATCTCTTCCCATACAATGTATTTGCCATCTTGAAAGAAGTGCTAAACAAAACAAGGGAACAGAATGCTACTACCAGAACAGAATGCCAAAAATGAGTTGGGTTAAAACTCCAAGTTGTATGGAAATATCCTCAGTGAACAATGGTCTACCTGTCTTCTCTAAAGTAATTGGTTTTGACTCAGTAGGCTTATCTGTACCTGGATACTTCATAGCAGATGAAGAAAGTCCTTCAAAAAAGGTTACTTACAGTTGTGTACCAGAAGAAAATCTGCTGCACTGGGAATGCATCTTAAATTATTCTTTCTCTGAGAGTCACTATTTTAAGGAGATAAATTCTGGGTCAGACATGAGTTATTTGAACACGAATTATCCTGTGACTCCTGCCACCTTCTGTAGACACTCATTCTGATTCCTTTATTCATTATGAATGCCATCTTGTCACATAGTAGTCAGTTTTAGTTGTGAACTGTCAAATATGACCCTATTTACTTGTCATCCTTGTACCTCACCAAGAATACTATTAATGACTAGCACTGTGCCTCTCCCTGTTATCTGAGATCCTGTAGTGTCTGATGGGCAAATTAAAATAGAAGAGCAGGAAATTATTCCCCAAGACCCACAAATCCCCTGTTAGTTGATCACATTATTTTTAATTATTGTTTTAAATTGAAAGGTAGAAATATGAAATTTTGTTACTGGAACTGTTTTGAAGGAAGTTTCTGGAGAAGTAAGAGGATGAAATATCCCTTCATCAACTTCAGGACTGAAAACCAAAAAGTGATAGTTTCTCATTTTGTGTCCTTTCATTCTTCCATCTGCCTCCAACATCCTGCGTTTTATGAGCCAGTAAGTACCTTGCAATTCTTCCAGCCAATTTATACGCTATCTGACTCCATTGATCTAGAATCTTGTCCTTGCAAAATCTGTTTCAGAATGAACAGAAGGGGGGAAAAACAAACAAACAAAAAAAAAAGGCAAGCAAAATTTAACCTCTCTGGAGAGAGAATTAAAATAAGATCATGTTTAATAACCTATTTCTCTCTACATTGTTAAAATTATATTTCTTACTCAACACTTAAAATTTTGTCTCTGAATTTTGTGTGGGAGCATGGACAGGCACGTTTGTAGTGGAATTTTACTATTATGGTGTCTTTTCATTACCTTTTCACCTTTGAGGACAGGCATTTTTCACACTTCAAAAACATCTTAGAAGATATGGGTCATGGACTTACAGACACAGCAAAAAGAGTGAAAGGAAGAATGAAGATAAGAATCTATTTCACAGTCCCATTAATTTATCTTTATGATCTTCTTAAAAGAAGATCTTCTATTAGGTAGTACTCCCTTCATAAAATCAATTTCAAAGGACAAGTTCCACATACAGTCAAAATCCTTGAACAGAACATGTGGTATTAAATTCTGCCTCAAGCCACGGGATATGGGGATGGCTGTCCCTAGATTAGGGGCATCACCCAGCACCTCAGCTAGGCTCCTGAGCTCCAGACACAAAATTTGGGAAGTGCCCAGATGCAACTACAGTACCCAGCTGGTATAACCACAGGGATGATGCCAGCCACCATCAGCCCCTCCTGCTTTTTGGAGCCTTGTTCTGGGATCTCCCTGAATCTCCAAAGTGACGAAGCTGAATGGGTTCTTTTTCTTTTCTCCTGCGGATGAGGAGGAGAGAAGAATATTTCTCAAGCCAGAGAGCTCTTCTGGGGCTGGGAGAGTGACTTCTTTGAAGAAGTTTGAATGTTTTCTGAATTGAATATACATCCTTTCAAAGATTCAAACAATTGCTGAAAGGTGCTGGCTTCCAGGCTGAATTCCTCCCTACTTCAGTGTTTAGATACAAAAAGCTGGTGGAAGAGGCTCATCACATTAGAGTGTGGTGTTAAACCCAGGGCGTAGGAATACTGAGCATGCTGACTACCACCAGCTCTGGACAGGTTACTGTCTACTGATTACAATTTTTTTTTTTTTTTTTTTTTTTTATACACTGAGAGCACTGTAAGAAAATAAAAGGATTAAGATCTGTGCATTATACAGTTCTCAAATGTATGACTCTTCTGATTAAAAAGGGGGCTTGCACATCCATTCCTTGTGCTGCTCGTGGTTGTTATTTGATTTAAATTAGATAATCATGCTGTGCCAATGTTACCAAAAGAGCCTCCCCTTCTGAAAAGCATGAAAAGTGAGCAGTTCTGTAGGTAATAGGGATCTTTCTCTATGGGAAACAGAAAACTAATCCAGTGCTGTCAAAAAGAATTATTTTTAACATTATCAAAAACTCAGTTCTGACACTGGACAGGTGTCAGTTCCATCCTTCAGGGGTAGCAGCTTATTTGGGCATTTGGGAATCATACTTTTCCATTCTGATACTTTGAGTTATGAATTGCTTAAGCTTGGTCATCTGGTATTTCTGCATCCTAGTTCACCTCAAATGAGCTGTCGAAGCATTGCAGTCTCCACAACATACTGATGTTGCCAACAGACTTCCGTGTTTCTTCGTTAGTCTGCTAACTCCGTATAAAGATTTAAGATGGTTTTGATGTGAAAAAACATCCTTACTTTTCTGGTCAGAGGACAAAAGTTAGAACATGAACAACCAGTAATGATGAAAGATGATTAAAAAAAATAAAGTATCTAAAAACAAAGTCTGCGAAATTGCAGTACTGAATCTTGCCAAACTTCATTCCTAACACCAGAGGGAGCTGTGCAAAGGCATAAATTCTAAAAAAATCATAAATTCTGAGATGCTCAGATTGTACATGCAGAACTGGACTTAGTAGCTAATACTAGTGTCTAAAATGCTTACAGATATTGCCATAAGGTAAGCCTCTGTTGCCTACTCTTTGATGGAGAGCTAAAGAGACAGCTCAGCAGTGAATGCCCCGAAGTTTCTTTTCTGACCTCACAAAGAGAATTTAATAAATTCAACATAATTTTTTAATATGAAATCCTTAAAAAAAAAAAAAAAAAAGGCTTTCATACATCTATTACTTGGCTATCACTGGTAGTTTGTTTATAACATGTGTTCCATATCCTTATTTTTTGCCACTTTCATCACTTTTGTTTCTTCTTCTATTCAAAACTTTAAATTATGAAGATCTTATGGGCTTAATATTGTCTTCCCTATCAACAAAGAGCTGAGCTCCTCTGCAGTAAGTAAGGCTTAGGATTTTGGAAGGGGATTTTATATATATATGTATATACGTCCCCCAAAAGTTTCAAAGGCAATATTAAAAACTTCCTAATCAGTCATGGATAAAAGCATGTTTAATTGCAAATTACTTAAAACAATAATATTAGGGAAACTTTTGTCTGTAGTTCAGCAATTGTCTTAAGTTTTGCTGCCATTCTTAAAGAAAAGCAAAATATCCACTGATCTATTAAGCCTCCTCAAGCACAATTTATAATTACTTCTGTAAGTGCTTCTAACTGGCATAAATTCTGTTGCTGAGCACCTCTGCCAGCAGATAGATAACAAGAATTTTTTCCCAGACATCTAAGAACCAACAGCAAAATACGTAGAGCCTCCCCATGCATGCTGAACATGTTTAGTGCATGCCATTGATCCACTAGCTGGATATCAGCCTTCAAATCCAAGAGATATTTAATATCTGGGTTTTTTTTTTTGTGAATTTGTGCTAATAACTGTTTATTTTTTACTTTTATTTTCCTTTAGACATTTCACTGTTTACTGCAGTAAAATGGCTTTTTCAGCTTCACTTGCAATTGCCATGCTGCAGTAACTTTTCTAATGCATTTACCTTTGTTTTATTGTCTGACATTTGCCAACATCACCCTTCATTTGCCACCCAGGAGTCCAATTAATTTTAAGAAGCCCAGTCTTCATTCATCTGTAGCTTTTAATTTCTATGCAGTAAGTTCATTTCTGTATGAAATACCACATTCTTGATTTTAAAAAAAGTATGCAGTTATGATTACTGATGTGCACACTGAGTTTCTGAATGTGAAAACGATCATCACCCATTTGCATGTGCAATTATCCATTCTGCATATACCATCTGCAGGCGAAGGCTTCATGGTGTACAGTGGTAATTTCACATGTAAATTAGACATGTGACAACATCTGCATGTTTCACATGCAATTACTCACCTAAGACATCTGAATATCGAGATCTACAGTAACAATTTAAAATAATGATGTAGCACTATCAAATCTCGTGTCATGTTATTATTTCATTTCACATGTAGCTTCTGTCATGTAAGTTAATAATTCAAGAATTTGTAGCAAATTTGTGGATGTATTAACACCTCTGGAGAATTAGTAGCTGGTAAATGGAAGGCTTTGATGCAAACTTTGACCTTCATAAATGCAGTTGAGATCACTCATATGAAAGATGCAAGAACATAGGCTCATTTTGAGAGGGTTGAACCTTAACCTTTATCTCAGCTGTAGAAGATCTGAAGTTTTTATGTTAAATACACTGAAGAAGCTGCTGATGGGTTTGAGCTATTCTTAAACATATGACTACAAAGTTATGGATCCTTCACTGTTTAAGATGTTGATATAGCAATTTTATGTCTCATGCAAAGATCACTGATGTGGATGTTAAAACCCAGAATTGAGTCAGGTGAAATAGCAGTTTTCATTCAGAAATGTCTGCATCAGGACATGCAAGAGCAGCAAGTGTGAAGAGAAAGGATTAACAAGGATGCCTTTGTACTTGGCTGAAAGAATTTCTTCTACTGGAAGAGTTTCTCCTAGGTGGAGTCTGTACATAAGTTATCTTCTTTCATTAGTATCTGAGGTTGATATGATTGAGAGTTGGAATTTGGGTTATGCTTGGCTCCTTTTACATAGTGGTAGAAATAGTCAAATAGAATTGTTATCCCACTGGTGAATGTCCTGCTTTAGTCATAAGTCTGCTGTGGAACATTTCATATCAAACACTGTATTTCAGTCAAATTATAATATGTGTTTCAGTTCCTCTTTGTTGGAGTGTTTTAAGCTTTCTGTGTGAAAATGGCAACATCTGGCTCCATTCCAGTGCACTTATAAATGTATCATGAAGATGGTCATGTTCATTCACTAGCATTTTCATTCTACTGAAATAAAGGTTGATTATATTTTATGTAAGATGCAAAGGAACATACATACTTAGAAGAAAAGTCGTGCAAAATGCACCTGACATCAGTGCCATTGCAATAACTACTCAGAAAGATACATCTCAGTGCAAGTCTAGCAGTGCAAGAGATTGTGCCAGGGCACCATAAAATAAATTCTATTAAATCAGTTATTAAAATAGACCCTAGCAAGGTTTTGGCTCGAACCATCTATTATCAAACAGACACAACTCAGGGAAAGCAGACTCTGTGGACCATTTGCTGTGTTTCAGCACTGTGTTTGCTGGCTACCCTATGCCAGATAGTCTCTACCCATCAACCTTTGCCATGTTTTCTGTACTAGCACAGACACAGCCTGAGCAGCTGGGTCTCCTGGAAATTGAATTATGCTTTAAGTGATTGAGAAGTATTGTTGTTATAGCAGCAGTAGTTTAAGGGTATGAGAGAGACAAGGTTTATCAGGAGAGGGAATATTTTCTATCAAATTAATTCATTCAGCTAGTGAAGAAAGGAATGCATTTAATGCTCAAAATAGGCATTTTCGAAAATAATGTTGACTGGCTGATAACAAAAGGAAAAAAAAGTTTTAAGAAAAAATACAGGAAAAAGAAAACGAACACAAGGTTTTCTACTGGTAGTCTGTCCTTGTCTATTCTGTCCTCTTACATTGTACTCATCGTTATGATATATGAGAGCCTGTTTTCAGTTTGTCAGAAAACATGACTACAAAATAAAGGCATGGAACTAAATCAGTCTGGCTCACTAAGTCCAGTCATCATTTTGTCAGGTAATCCCTTTTTAAAATGTATCCTTCTTAAAACTGATCATGATTCTCTCTTCCCCTTTTCTCATGATGAAAGGATGTTTCAGAAACATAGTTCCCTTAAGCTTTGAAATTTCCTTCTAAATTTTATTGCAAATTGATTGATCAACCATTTTTGAGTCATTTATATTCTGCTAGAACAACTTAAAATGCTGTTACCTTCACTAAGTGGGTGGCTGACCTTCTTATGTACTTGTAGAAAGAAATCTAGTAGAGTTTTGCTCAACTGATTATACAGATTTTTATAATTATCCATATTGTACCTGATTATCTGACAGCTGTGTTGTTCTAAATTATCTTATACATGGGGACAAGAACACTGTGTGCACTGTCAGAGGAAGTTTTACAGTTTCTATTGGTGTTCGACCTGTCTTTCACAGAAATACCTGACCTCCTACATCTTCCAGTTTCAGTTACCTTGTTTTTCTTTTATGACCACATCACATTAGTGACTCACAGTCATCTTGTGATTACTAATACACTCAGTGCATTTTACATCTGTCATGTGTTGCTTGTTCGTTCTCTGCGTCTTTTCCCAGGAGGAGAAAGATGTCCTGAGATGTGACAAGCTTTACTGGCACTTTCCCTGTTTTGTTTCACTCTTTGTTCTGTGGCACATGTTGCTGCATACTTCTGCAATTTCTGTTTTAGTTTTTCTATTTGGATGGAAAGATGATGCCATCTGTGATTGTTGATATCTCCTGGAGAGCTAATTCTTAGTCTAGGATAATTCTGTCCACACAGAAGTGTTTTTTTCTTGGTGTGAAGTATTCAGGAACGGCAGGGGATGACAGTGGTTTTATCCTAATATCCATCCTGTAACGGATCTGTAGATATTTTGTCACAAAAGGAGAAATTTGACACAAAATTCTTGAAGGTATGCAGAGATGTAGCATCAAAGATGTACTGTATAGCCCACACAACAGCTATATGCTGCTCTTAGAAACCTACATTAATAGGGAAAGTAATCTGCAGTATTTATACCTCCTCTGTTTAGCGCTTAATACTTTTAGCCTCATATGTCCATATACCTGTAATGACATGACACAGTCAAGAGGAGAAAAATGCATAAATATGGTCAGTTATATCATTCTGAAACAAAAAACTTCATGGTCTTTGGTGAGAGCTGGCATGGTCATACTTAATCAGGAAGCAAACTGATTTCAACAGGAGTGAGGGTTATGGAAAGAGAATCAACAGAAGGATAGTCCTTCAGGTGCTAGCATTAGAAGGGACAAGTGCTCTGAGTTCTTTTTCAAAGAACCTGAATCAAATTTTGAGATGAATATGGATTCTGCGGAAAAAAACAAAGAACTTTGTTTCTGTTAAAGAGGATAGATAAGCACAGAATTCTTGATGTATTTTTAAATGAAGATTTTATGTCATTTCTTTGCAGAAAGAAGAATCTCACTCAGAAATTCAAAACAAATGGAAAATACGCAAAACAGTAAAAAATACAATCATGTGCAACTATGAGATTATTTTAAAACTGATGAAAAAAAATAGTATGTAAAATACCTTGATGGATTTCACTTTAAATATTGGGTGAATTATGCAGCCTGTTTTCTTGTTTTGTTAATGAAGCATCAGAACCTAAAATATATTTAGTGTTTCATGAATATTCAATGAAATGTTAAATATTTGCAGTGAGGTTTGGCAGTCTGAACTTTCCTGAAAACTTAACAGTGGAGAAGATTTAAAAATAATTTGAATCCTCCAAGAAGTCAAAGCTAGGTGTTCAGACAAGGACTTTAGTGGCTTTAGGTTCTTCCATCATGAAATGCAGAAGAGCATCATGAACGAGGTTGCGGCTTCAGTCAAATAATATCTTGACCAAATAACAGACAGAGATGCTCAAAGGTTACTGGCTTTTAGAACTGAACTGGAGTAATTATTATTATAAAACACAATCACTTGTTTTGTAACTGATACCCAAAACAGGGCCTTCCATTTGAAAATATTTGAAAATATTTTTAAACTCTATTATTAAATGCTATTTTATAAAAGTTTGCTTGCAAGTAGAATTAGAGATTAACTAGAATGTAAACTAGAGATTAACGTAGAATGCAAAATGGAAGCTGTTTTGCCAGAAAACAAATAAAAATAAACACACAGAACAGCCTCCTAAATCATTTTAAGCTCGAGCTCTTCCTTTACTCAGTAATATAATCAAGCCATGGAGAGGAAAAAGGAAGTTCTTCTTGCTTTCACCTCCATGTCAGTGTAGCATCAGCTCCCCATCACAATTACTTGTAAGAATGACCAGAAAATGATCTAGCCTCACCCTCTCTCTTTAGTAAAACTGCAGTCAAATCCCATTGATGTTGGGTATTTATAAATCCTAGAGATTACACTTCAAAATTCTGCTGGTAGCAATGTTTTAATTAGTTCTGTGAGTCACATCAAGGCTCTGCACTGCCACCCTGCTGGAAGGAGGCAAGCATAGATGAACAGGGTGCCTTGCTGCAGACTATCTCATTATTCCTTGTTGCTTTCTGTCGTCGTTCAGGCTAAAATCATAGACTGCAAATTGCAAGAAATAAGGGGAAGACAAATTCCTCACTCCTTCATTTCCCTTTGGAAGGGAGGCACAGCTTTTTAAGGAGAGATGTTCTAGGGATTGGTAGTCCTGTCATCTCTCCTACCCAAACCCTTTCATGTATGTACATTAGAGATGTATACTATATGATATTGAGATAGTGTGACAACTTAGTTGTCTTGGTTTCAGGTAAGAAGCTGCTGGAGGAAGCTAGTCAAATGGCTTCAAACAGTGCATTCCAGCTTTATTTCCAGTGTCCACCATTAGATAAGCCATGGCATGCTTTGTATTTCATGCTGATGATGCCAGATATTTTGCTTGACTTGCAACAACCACAGAATTTTTCCTCTAGTGGCCAAGTAAAAAGAGTACATCACTGGAAGACTTATGTTTTCTGGAAAAGCTTTTTATATATTTATTATTTTCAAATTTTAAGATACTCCAAGTCAGCAAAGTGAGCATACATCAAGCAAAAAAGAGTTGCAGAACTGCAGGTTTGTGTGGGTAGGAAGTGACCTCAGGAGATCATAGAGTCCAACCCTGCTGCTAAATAAGGTACCCTACAATACCCTGCACAAGTAGATATCCACATGGGTCTTGAATATCTCCATAGTAGGAGATTCCACAATCTCTATGAGTAGCCTGTTTCTGTGCTCTGTCACCTTTACTGTAAAGAATTTCTTCATGTTTGTATGGGACTACTTGTGTTCCAATTTTAGGCCATTACTCCTTGTCCTATTGCTACGCACCTCAGAGAAGAGCCTTGCCTCATCCATTTGCCTTCCACTTCCCTTTAAATATTCATAAACTTTAATCTTCAGTCTTCCCCAGGGTGAACAGACTCAGGTTACTCAGCCTTTCCTGATATGGGAGTTGCTCCAGGTTCTTTATTGTTTTTGTGGCCCTCTGCTAGCCTCCTTCTAGGCAATCCCTTTTTTGAACAGGGGAGCACAGAACCGGACAAGGTATATTAAATGTGGCTTCACCAGGGCAGAATAGAAGGGAAAGATCACCTCACTCAACCTCCTGACTGCTCATTTTAATGCATCCCAGGATAACGCAAGCCTTCTTGGCCACAATGTCACACTACTGGCTCAAGGCCAACCTGTTGTTCACCAGAACACCCAGGTCCTTCTTTGCAGAGCTCCTCTCCAGCAGGTCATAGTAGGTTACCAGGTTGGTTAAGTAAGATTTCCCCTTGTGACAACTACTGATAGCTTTCTGCTCTTCCAAAAAAATAGAATAATTATGTGTAAGCCCCAGTCTGACTTGTACTTGTGACTTCCTTTGTTCAAAGAGAAAATGGACTTGCAACACAAGAAAAGAAACCAGTCTGGTCAGAGTTTCCCACTCTGTTGCAAACAAAACTTACGTTTCCAAGGTTGTATTAAAAGTATAGAAACTGCAGCCTGGGGTGAATACCAAGCATATCCAAGGGATTAATGCAAAACCTGCTTAATGTCACAGTTCAAGACTGAACCTGATCTTTGATAGCCCACTTATGTTTGTACTGCTAAAGCAGATCAGCTTTTATGGTAAATGGCAAACAAGCAAGTGTGACTGCCATTCACCGAAAGCTGTTATTAACATTCAGAACACAGAGTCATCAGTGATTATTTAAACACCAGAAATTTAACTGTTTATATTCTCAATATTTTGTGCTGTGGTAGCACTCGGGCTCTCAGTCAGTGATTAGGGCATCCATGTGCAAGCAGTTCTGCAACCTATAATCGAAGGATGTTCTTGGATATACAGAGAAAATGTACACAACAAGCTGACTGGTAAACAGGATGAATGATGGTGGCACTGTACGTTGTGTTTGCAGCTTTTTGAAATTATATCATACATCACTACATTAGCATAATTTCTAATAGCAAAAAAGTATTGTATAGTCCAAATCCTGGTAAAAGATGACGGAAGAAAATTAATTCACTCTCATACTATCTTGCATTCGGGAAGAATTTCAGTGTCAACAGTTTATGTGCTGGGTCGGCTCAGTTCTGTGTCTAATTGGATACCACAGGAGAGGGGGAAGGGGGGAAAAGTAGTGAGATGGACCTAAAAACAAAACAGCAGCAACGAGCTGAGGAGGAAAGTTAATTCACTGAATATATTAGAATGCAAAATAACACAATGTAATACAATAGAGATGGGATCAACGCTAATAAATAAAATGAGTGGTACTGCTGTCTGTACACTGTTTTTGTAGCAATCAGTACCTATTGCTCTTCCACTCACAACAACCCCACACCAGACAGATCATCTAACAGACCAGGCAAAACAGACAGCTGCTTAAAGGCTCATTGATAACCCTTGTGATCCTTAAAATACACCCTTGTGAGGTAATTGATAATAAGCATACAAGAAGCCCCTGGGCCAGTCATAATAGGGTGCTTTTGGCACCCTATTTTCTTTACCAGTGAGACTTATTTGGTCACTCCAGAAATATAAACTGATTTTGTCCCTCTGTGACTTGAGGGCAATAGAGTGCACTGTGCATCAGTGCCCACCAGTGCCTTATATTTCTTGGGTTTGACGTGCCAGGCCATTGAATCCACACAATACAATACACTCTATTATTCTTTTCCCCCACTAGCAGAGGGCAGGGTTCCTCTACTTGTTGCCTGCATTGTACTTCTCTCCCGAGCTGTGATCAGGACCCACAGTAACTGGAGAAATTGCACAGGTGATTTATCTATTTTTGACATGGTAGAGTTCAGTATCTCATGTGGCAGGATCAGAAAAACAAGCAAAATCACCACCCTGGACTTCAGTAGGGCCAACTTGGTCCTTTTCTAGCAATTGCTAGGGGAAATCCCATTGGTCAGGGTGCTTGAAGGCAAAGGGGCCCAAGGTAGTTTGTTAGCATTCAAGGGCTGCTTCTTCCAAGCTCATGATCAGAGCATCCCAAAAGGTTGGAAGTCAAGAAAGGAGCCAGGAGACATGCATGGTTAAACAGTGAGCAGCTGGGAAAACTCTAGTGCAAGAGGAGAGTCCATCCAACTCCCCCCATCCCCATGCTGGGGGCTACTGCCTACTTCCATGTGGGCTGTGACCTCACAGAGTTATCCCCACCCGCTGGATTATGATCTCATGGCTCTGCCCATGTTATCCAGCAGTCAGCACTTTGCCTCTGCCAGTGCGGTCGTGACCAGCTTTGAGCGATGGTTGTCGACAGCGTTCTCCTTATCCTCAGCCTCCTGCTCCTGGTGGCTGGGGTGTCTCTGCTCACCGTTTCCTGGCGCCGACAGGTAGGGAAATTTGAGGATGGGAGTCACTTGAGGCTAGGTGACTGAGGGCTTTGGGGTGGGAGTGAGGGCTGCCCCACAAGTCCTTTCACTGTGCCACGTTCATGTGCCCGTAGGGTTCTGACCGGCGCCAGCAATGGTGGACATGGTGGCTGCAAGTGGTGGCATCGAAGTCAGGTGAGTCCCCTGAGGGTCAGCCTGGCACGTTCCCAGGCTGGGCCAGCCCCCTGGGAGAAGCCAAGCCTCGTACCAGCCTCTGTCACGTAGCAGCCAGGCTGGGTGGGCCTGGAAGATCCCTGGTGCCCCCCTACCCTACTGTGGCTCATGCCCGCTCCCTGTTTTACAGGTGCTGAGAGGCAGGCAGGCAGGCACAGGAGCCCCCTGTGCAGGCCACGTTGCTCCCAGCAGCAAGCATCGCCACGGCAGGGCAGTCCCATCCTGCCCCATCTCATCCAGCCAGGAAAGATCCGGCCTTTCTTGCTGCGCAGTCGGTGCCCCTCTCTGCACACGGACTCTGCCACTGGTACCACAAGCTCTGCGGGGAAACCCGGCAGGCTTCCCAGACAGGACCAGCGCCCGCAGATTCTGGTGGCACGCGGGACCCCCGGGACGCTCAGTCAGCGTCCTAGGCTAGGCGGTGGAGTTGAAGACCTGCCACCTGAGATCTCCAACTTCACAAAGCCACCAGTGAAAGGGAAGGTCTTCCAGGTGGGCCTCGTTCAAACAGAGGAGAGAAAACGCTGGCGGGACTACGAGACCAAGAGGCGTTTCTGGCGTATGCTCTCCCCAGCACTTCCCAAAGTGCACAAGAAAGCAGGAGCAACAGCAAGACCATCCCGGGGACCAGCTTTGAGCCTGGAGAGAAAAGCAGTTGGCAAAACTGAAACCCGCCAGCCTTTCAACTCCAGCTTCCGTGAAAAGAGGAGCACAGAGAAATCGGACTTGCTCGCTATGGAAAGGCTGTACCGGCAGCTCCTGGTGTCCCTAAAACGATCCAAGACTAACAACGATTGCTACAAATCAGGCAGCGGAAGTGAAGAGCAACCACCTGACAGCTCTTCCTGCACGCTGCCACCAGTGAAAGGGACAAACGAGCATGAGGACATCCTTCCAACAGAGGAGGGGAAATGCTGGTGGAAGAGCAAGACCAAGTGGTCTTCTGAGTATTGCATTGCCTCCCCAGCACTTCCCAGAGTCTAGATGGAAGCTGGAGAAGCTGCAGGACCAACACCAGGACCAGCTTCAAGCCTGCAGAAAAGGAGACAGCAGTACTGAAACCTGCCAGCACCTAAACACTGCTGTCACTGTTATGGATTTATTGTTAACATACCAAGCGAGAACTGAATCTCAGCCCTAAGATCATCGTTTGCATCATACCATTTCAGTTTGAGGGCTTTCAGGTTTTTAAAACGTTAATTTAATAAAACTCTTCAAAAAACTGCCATCCTTATTTCTTGACTTTTAGCAATAAGAGCAAGCTCTCTCTACAAACAACAGCTTCAGAGCATGTAAGACTGCACTGGGGAAGGGATCTGAAGCAAAAAGGGCCGATGAAATGCTCTTCTGGGGGCTTTTTTAAGCCAACAAAAGTGCTTTGCTAGGGGGCTGGTAGCTTGTGGGCGGGCTGCCGAGCTTGCATGGATGCAGCTGGCACTGGAGCAGGCTACCAGGCCATAAGTAGCCTACGGGAGGGCAGAAGCTAGCTGCCACCCACAGAGCACACAGGGTGAGCAAACAGTGTTGGTGCGTGCGCCTTGCAGCCTGCAGCCTGTATGGCATGGCATTGAGCCTCTGCCAATGCACAAATGCCTGGCTATGAGACTGGTGCTAGAGGCAGGGCATTGGGTTCTTTGATAGTGGATGGTTTATAAGACATCAGACCTGACAATTAAACTTCTTCGAGTTTAACTTGGCAAGAGGAGTAAAGGACAACAGAAAGGGCTTCTTAAATGCACTGCAGACAAAGCTAACACTAGAGGAAATGTAGGCCCACCAGTGAATTATCTGGATGTCATGGTGACAGAAGGTACAGAGAAGGTGGAGTTACTAAATGCCTTCTTTGTCTATAGTGCTGCAGGCTGGGGGATGGAGGAAGTCCATTCCCCTGAGGCGCCACAGGAATTCAGGACATATAAGGGATTTACCTCAGCTGATGAGGACTGGGTTAAGGACCAATAAAGCTATCTGGACATCCACAAATCCACTGGACAGGACAGAAGCTGGTGCATGATAGGGGATATGATAAATCCACTCACTGTTATGATCTTTCACCCAACTATTTACAATAGAATTTTTTAAATGAATCCCATTGTCTGACTCAATTCTTTCTGGAGTTCCATGTCACCACGGGACTTGTTTCTTGAGATCTAATACAGTGTTTTGGGCAGTACAGGATATATTTCAAGCTACTCATGATTGCTTCCACCACAGTAAGCACGTAAAGCTTACTATTGCGGGTTCGTGGCAAGGTGATATAATCAGCCTGCCACACCTCCCCATATTTATACTTTTGCCATTGCTCTTCCCCCCACAGAGGTTTCATCCTCTTGTCTTGTTTAATTCATCACGTTTCACAGTCATGTATAGCCCGTGCAATAGTGGTCATAGTTAAGTTCACCCCTCAGTCTCTAGCCCACTTATATGTTGTATCTCTTCCTTGATGGCTGAAGGTCTCAATGCCCATCAAGAAAGAAATAAATCACTCCTGTGTTGCCAATCCAATTCTATTTGAGCCACCTTAATTTTGGCTGCTCAATCTACCTGATGGTTATTTTTTTGTTCTTCAGTAGCCCGACTCTTGAGCTCATGAGCATCTACATGATGCACCTTTACAATCATACTCTTTACTTGGGCAGCAATATCTTTCCACAGTTCAGCAGCCCAAATAGGTTTACCCCTTTGATGCCAGTTGTTTTATTCCCACAGCTGTAATCACCCTCTTAAGGGATCTGCCACCATCCATAAGTCATTATAAAGTTTATTAAGCATTGGCCACCTCTCTCATTCAGCAACATCTAGGGCCAGTATGACAGCCTTTACCTCTGCAAACTGGCTTGATTCTCTTTTACCTTTGGTGGCCTCTGCAACTTGTCGTGTGGGATTCCACACAGCAGATTTCCATCTGCGATGCTTCCTTACAGTACAACGTGATCCATTAGTGAACAGGGCATATTTCTTTTCATTCTCTGGTAATTTGTTGTGTGGTGGGATTTCTTTAGCATATGATACCTCTTCTCTTGGTGACATTTTGAAGCCAAGAAAACTGGCAAAATAACTTGACACACCAATGAGATATGTCAAGCAGGTCTTCCCTTTATTACAGTGCTGTGTGCCTGAGGGATGAACACTGAACATGCAGTGAGAGAAGCAGCGACTACATATTTAACGGCATAGCATATACATATTCATTACATTCCAAGGACATGGGCAGAATTTCCAAGAAAAAACTAACATCTCTGGTGGTTGTAGGATGCATTCTCACTGTAAACTCAACCTTTGAAGGGGTGGTAATCCAAACTGGTTCCTACTGATGTTACGTTGAGCTGAGGCACCTGTCTTGCCGTTTTCAACAACAAGACATCTATTCTTTCTTATCTTCACATGACAACAAGATTCATGGACTCCTCCGTATTCTGTTCTTAAGCTAACATTTATGCAAGCCTCCATCCTTCAGTTACTTACTCCAAGTAGCATCAGTGGAATGATGGGTAGAGTGAACCTCTTCTTTAACATCCAGTTCAGCACTGGATGTCAAGGTGCTAAAAGGAGCTGCCTTTCAGTACCAGTTACTTCAGACGCAGACCGAACCCTCTCATATGTGACTAAGATCTCATTTTCAGTTGGTGTGTAGCACTCTTCGGACCCTCTGTATGTTCAACTCTAGAATCCAAGAGGTGTGCCTCAGTTGTCCCTCTTGGCAGTATTAAAAGTTGAATTTCTTGACAAATATGAAGTCCTTGCAGGAGCTGATATTAAAGGTAGTCAAGTGAAACCCTTCGTGCTTTCTTCCTGTGCACAGACAGGGCAAATGATTGTCTTTGCATTTCTTGAAATGATTTTAACTGAATTTTGAGCCAACTCAGGTCGCCTGAATTTAGACTCAGAAGATCCAGTGGAGGAGAAAATAGCAAGCAGCATTTGTAGACTGAATCAATTAGCATCAAAAAGCCTGATCTTGTAAAATGTTTCATGACTTTGATTTCCATTTAATTTACTATAAGCTGTGATTTTTCAGTGTAATTGGCCCTGTATGTATGAAGGACAATATTGCCTTTTAGTAAGAAATTTTCCCATTCTTGTTAGCACTAATGCAATGCTGGAAAGCTGTGCAATGCCATGATACTTAAAAGCTTATTTTATTCACTACTGGGAAAGCTGAATCTTAGAAATTTATAGAGATTCAAGAACCATGGAAAAAAGAACATTTCAGATGTAGAATATATTTTACGAAGTATATATTCTCTGTCTTCTTTCTTCAGGTCAATCTATCAGTACAGATTGCTGTGTCACTAGGTTCAGCCAGTTTAAATGCTGGTCATCAAGAAAAATGCAGGAACAATTGTCCTTGCTGACCTCAAAACTGTGATCAAGCAGGTAACATCAAACCTCTGCTTGTACTGACTTGCTCCAAAATGTTGTTCAGATTCTGAAATGCCTTATGTAACATTGAAGTATTCTCATGTAGGAACCTGTGAACATAAATATTTCATTTAGCATCCCAAGCGTAAAAATAATGCTATGATTTCCTCTGGTCAAGTAATGTTAATTTGAAAGTCTGAAGGTCAGTTATTAATGGACAGAGTATCAAAGAACTTACTTGGGTGTGATTATATGCAGGTTTCCTGGAATAATAGGAGCAAATATAGCAACTTAACCAAAATACAGAAAAAAACCCTTCTCTTTTTCAGATATGTCATAAATCTTGCTGGGCACAAAAGATCACTGTAAAGAAAAAAATGTCGTCTTCTACAAGCAAAGCCACTCCTCCCTTAGTACCTGAGTTCAGTTATGATATACAGTAAAATGAACAGTCTTTTCTAAAGACAAATGATGTACTGAAGTCAGCAACAGAACAACAGGGTGGTATGACAATGGTACGCTTGTTAGGTATTTGTATCCATCACACCCGAGATTTAATTTCTTCAGTTTCAAGAGATATAAGGAATCTCGCTATCACTGAGAATGAAAAATAGAGTAATCCCTATCTGGTGGCAGATCCTCAGCAGATATCTGCTACCATAGCACTCCAGCACTCACTGGGGCACATATTCAACTAGAAAAGACTTCTCTTTGTTGCTTTCAGTCTTTCTAGTTGGCTACCCTGCACCTGCAGGGGTGTTGAAACTAGATGATCATTGTCGCCCTTTTCAACCCAGGCCATTCTATGATTCTATGATTCTTTTTCTGATTATGCTCTCCCTTAAACTGTATTTTAGTGTAAAGCAAGTACTAAAAGTAATAGAGGTGCACTAGAATGTGTATAGCTGAGTCTTCAGTATTGCCAAAATGATTATGTATGTCCAGTTCTAAGGCAGCTTGTTTTGTAATCAATTACCCAATACACTGGCCGTCACTGCTTTAGTGCTTCCCATCACAGCTGGGATACGATGATTAGGAATGGAGATACAAGGCGTGGTTTTTGGCTACAGCTTTGGGATAGAGGTTAGTTAATATGACATCAATCTACAAGAAGGGCAGGAAGAAGGATCTGGGGAACTACAATATCAATTTGACCTCTCTACAAGGGTGGTTTATAGAGTAGGTCACAGGTTATCATGTGATACACTTCAGGACATTTTTGGTCTCTTTTCTCAGGTGACAAGTGAGGAAACAGTCCCAGGTTTTGCCAGAAGAGATTTAGAATGAATATTTGGAGGGATTTCTTCACAGAAATAGTGGTGAAGCTTTGGAAGAGGCTGCTTGGGTCAATGATAGAATATCCATCCCTGGAGGTATTTAAGAGATGCGTGGATGTGGCACAAGTGGATGTGGTTTAGTGATGGGACTCAGTAGATCAGGTTGATAGTAGAACTAGATGATCTTCAAGGCCTCTTCCATGATTCTATGACTCTACAATTCTATGAAAATGCTTCTTTCCAAATTCATATGATACTTCTAACTCTTCAAACAGTATGAGCAGCTGCAGCCTTTTTCTGGGTTTCTGACATTTCTGTTGTATCCTCCTTTCTTTAAGTTCTGGGAGATCTACTAACAGAGATATGCTGAGGTTGGATTAAGACTTAGAAAAAAAAATTATAAAAATACTCGAAAGTGTAGAGCAAAGTATTAACATGGCAGTAATTACCCACCTGAACACATTATAGCCTATTCAATGATCTTTATCCTTTTGAAATTCATACTGGTTCATTATCACATCTCTGTTACCATAACAATCATAAGTATCATAAGCAATATAATTTTAACATGAGTGTAATTCTGTGTCACGAGGAAAAGAAATCAAATTTGAAAAATATCCTTGTGCCATTTGTCATCTTTCTCTTTGTTCTTTGACAGTAGATTCTCTATTTTTCTGCTGCATCATAAATTAGCATTTCCACAGGATGCCATCTATGCAAAAATGATTTCTCCTTACGGTGTGGTATATTATAATAGTTAGTTACACTGTAGCATTCAGGGACTATTAGAAAAGACATATGTCCCTCTTATGTCTAATTCAGTGTCCTACTCTTCAAAAGGTGCCAAAAACCTACTTACTTCACATAGTGAAATTATATGAGCTATGCAGAGCTGAAACAGAGAAAAGAAATGAAGAAATTTGGACAAAACAGAAAACCAAGTGAATCATATAAAGGAAATTGTGCGTCAGGTTTTCTACATAGTCTAAGCAAGCAGAATATGCCTCATTAAAAGCAATTTATAACAATGACATGTATCAAACAAAGCAAGAATAAGGAATACAAACATCTCTAAAAAAGTAACATAGCATTTGGATCAGAAGACTACATAGTCTATTTTATCAAACATAAAGAATTAATCTGAAAGAAATCGGACGCCAACAAGCTTTTGGTCCGGAAAACAAACAAACAAACAAAAAACAACTATCATGAGCAGGGTGGTACTGCATGAAATACTAGATAACTACTTAGTGTGAGTCAACAAAAACACATTAATAAAAATAACTGTTTCCCAGAAGGTGACAGTGGACTTAATGTAGTGTTCTCTAATTCAACTCACCATCTTTCTGCAATCTTTGTAAAGATTGAAAGCTTTTCATGCTGGAAGGCATGAAAACTCAATCGAGATGTCAAGATATTAAGGGATTACAGAATTAAGTAAGTGCCAACTGAAAAATATCAAGTATCACAAAATGCTGCTTCCTTACTCTGGCAACAGAAGGAGGAATCTTTTCTCATAAATACTGGAAAAGGAGGTTACCTAATATTATAGAAACTTAGCTAAATTCTCATTGTTCCAGAAGACATACTTCTTGTTTGACTGCTTAATGGTGCTGAGAACTTGGGTTTTTTTTCCTTAGTCTCTCTAAAATAGTTTTCTTTAGAAGCTTTGTGATTCAGTTATATTCACATTTTTTTATTTTCAAAATCATAGGCAAAATATTTTTAACACTGACAAAGCCTGTTTAATATGGTTAGTGTGGAATATGTGATACAGTTCTGCAAAAGCATAGCATGATGGATGGATTCTACACAGCCTTCCCAGCCATCCTGATTTGTATGCAATGATTCTGTCTTCATTCTGAAACTCTTGCATTATGCCAGGGCTTATGATTGTTCTGAGACTCCTGATCCCTAGGAGAGGCATGCAGAAAAATATCTGAAACTGCTACAGTGAGGCAAAGTTGTAAAGAAACAGCTGGAGAGACCAGACATCAACAACAAAACAAGGATAAGACAGTCCCATAGGCCTTAGGCGGATAATTGAATGACATCCTCTGTCCTCAGCATTCTCAAGATCCTACCATTCTTTCTTCCTTGTCTATCACTATGTCACTGAAAGTAATAACTCTCTTTAATAATACAGAAGAGATGTGTACTTGACTATTACAGTGTTTTCTAAATAACTCTACTTTCAACATTACTGCAGCCTGCAAATTACACTGGAAACTGAAACATGTTAGTTGACATGCTCTGTTGAAAAGAAAGAAATCTAGTGGGGTTTTTTGTTTGATTCTTAGTTTTTCGGGAGGCTTTTTTATGGGGGAGGGAGTTGTTTTTGTTTGGTTGTGGAATCGATTTTACAGTGTTTGTTTCAGAAAGTGATCTGTATAGGTGCCCAATAAATGAAATTGTTTAAATTTTAAAAGCAATTATCAAATTACTGTTCTGCATTGTATGTATTAGTTCATTGATAATAGATTTCCATGTGATATTTCTTTATTGCTTTTTTGATGAAAGAAATTTAGCCAGTTGCTTTTTTAATTGTGACTTGATTGTATTCCAGTTTTTACAATAGACTTTCATAAGGTGAAATTAAACACAATTTTCTCTCTTCAGTGTCACATGCCCTGAAAATGTGCATCTAACCGGTTCAGCAAGCCTGCTGCTTGTGCATTCAATCAAGAAGCTGAAAGCAGCACAGTAGAAAAAGTATGATTTTGGGAGGCTATGTTTATTAGAACTGTATGCTTTAGAAAATAACCAGGCATATAGGCAAAGAATAATGGTTCAATCACAAAACAAGCCAGTAAAAACCCTCTCTTTTCAAGGCACTTTGCTGGGGGAAAAAAAAAAAAAAAAAAGCAAAAAAAAGCAAAGCAAAACAAAAGGCACTGTTAGCTTGTCTTCCAGATGAGTCTAAAATTCAGCTGTTTGGAAAAAAGCAAGGCTAGCTTCAAAGAGACTGCAGATAGTTGCATAGATACATGTATATTCTGACCAAAATTCTCTGGTAACAATATTGAAATTGCAAAGCAGATTATCTCAGAAGTTAAACAATGACATAAATAAAGTTTCTTGTAGAAGCCTGTGTATGTATTATTTAAAAGGTTTTCCTATAGGACCTCATGAGCCTTCTCTTCAGAGGATCAAGCAGGGATTCACATAGGCAGCACAGTGCACTCAAACACTTAAAAGAAAAGATTAGCAAGTATCTGCAAAAGGTTGTTATCTTCTGTGTGGGTCACCATGCTGAGAGGGATAGAAAAATGCATTTGGTAGTATGGCAGCAATATCCAGCCGCGTGATCAAAGAGCTGCTCAGCCTCCAAAGGAGAGTGCTTCTGAGCTATTCTCGTCTTGTTTTTTAGCTTCTCTTTATTCCTCTCCCTTGGCTCTTCTGTTTTTTTTCCCATTCTGCTGCTGCTTCTCCTTTCCCTTATAATTTTCTCACCTATCCCTTCCCATCTTCTCTGCATCCATTCAATTAAAATTGTTTTCTTCATTTCTTCCTGGCTACTTAGAGCCAGACTTTACACATAAAGTCAGTTACAGAAACAAGAACCCCAGCAATGCCCAAAAGACAAGAGCAATGGTGGACACAGGAATATGCTCTGAAACAGGCTGCAACATGCCCATACATTCAGGACAGGGCCTTAACTCAGGAGGCAACTAGGATCAGGCTAAATCCAGAGCATATTCAGCAAACAGAAACTGTGCATTCAAACAATTCATGCATAATTAAATTCATAGTATTTAAAAATCTTACAGCTTGTTCAAATTGGAAAAAGTTTCTATAAGACTGGCAAAAAAATAATGTTCTTACTACCTCAGAAATTGCCTTGTTAAATATCAGATTCTTGCTCCATAGCATAGAGACCTAATGAAATACACTTAAGATGATATTTAATGAGAAAAATAGTATTGGTGTTGTCCTCTGAAAATATCTGAACTATTTTAGCTGAAAACCCTAAAAGGCTCTTTAGTAGAGGGCAGTGGTCATGGCCCTAAGCAGCTGGTGTTCAAGGAGCATCTGGACAATGCTCTCAGATGTCTGGTCTGATTTTGGGGTTCCTATGTGGACGCAGGAGTTGGACTCAATGATCCTTATGGGTCCCTTCTCAGCCAGGATACTCTGTGATTCTATGAAAATAAAACGTATATAAACCAGCCTACCCATAAGGCAAACACAGATATTTAGTTTTACCATATTTTAAGCAGCCAGGAGTACTAAGCCAGAAATTACTGAGAAACTTTAATCGTCAGCAAGCTTATAACATTGTCAATAATGTTGCAGACGAAGGTGGTCCTTTACTGACAAATCCAAAAATTACAGAAGCTCAGTCTACAGTATCTGTCTGTCCTGCAGATTATGCAAGACATTGCCTACCCTCTCACCAATAAAAAATATCATTCTATGTTACCTAAGCTGTTTTTAAATACTGATCGATTACGATCCTTCCTGCTGTTGATGGTAACTTGGCAATTAAACTCTGACATTTCCCAGTCTCTAGCATAAAAAGTTGTGGTTGGGCGTTGCACGTTCAAAATGAAAAAACACTGCAAATGGTAAAATATTGCTGTATCTTTAAATTGTGTACTATATTTGCAGACAACACTCATTTTGTGATAAGCATCAAAAAGATGTTATGTTTTTCTCACAGGGTTGCCTCATTAACAAGAAAGATATGAGTATTACTCAACAACATGAAAAATATGCTTTGGTTCCTACAAGCAGCTGGGATATCCAAGCAGAGGTCAGTAACACGTGTTATGGTTTTGATTAGCAATGGTCTCATAGCTCTGATCAATAAACTAATTGAGCTATGTTAAATTGGTCCTCTGGGCTTTTACTTTGATTAGAAAAAATTCAGGCTCAAATTTGGAATAAACATGTTGAGGAAACAGGAAAGATGATGTCTCCTCTGTGAGTAGCCCAGATATAATAAACATCTTCTCTCTCATCTCCCCTCACAGTTCATTCTAGAAGGATAAAGACAGTTTCTTTTCAGAGTTTCAACTGTCCTGATGTTCCTCAAGATCTGACATTCTGGCAGAACACCTCTCTTTCTACCCAGCAACAAACAGTTTTACATGCTGCTCTAGTCTTATTGCTGTTAGTCAACTGCTTTTCCCTGTTCAATCTTTCAATGACTTCACAAAGTTTGTTTTCTCACAGTGTCATATATTTCACGTTCATTTAAGAGCCTTTAAAAAACCTCAGTCCGCTGTTGCTTTCACTGTGCATTACTGTGTGTGTAAACTTTGAAGGTGAGGATCAATATTTCTTGCATTTTAATAGAAAGGCCTATGGGAGACAATCATGTACATAAAATACATGCATGTACTTCATGTACTTTTTTTTTTTTTTTTTTTTTTTTTACTGTTGGCTTTCGGTAACATTGAGCTATACCACAACTGCATTTAGAAGATTTTAGAGGAGTTTCTGCTCCAGGACTGAGGGGACCTTATCCCTTCTGCTTCTTCACTGTTGACTTAACAGTGTCTTGAGAGATTTATTTCAAAACAAATTTCAGCAGACATGCACAGATTGTAAACCTTCAGTAACATTAGAAGTAAATGCAACAACTTTAAATGTGCCTCTCAGGGAAGGAATTGCTATATGCAAGGTTGCACCTTCAGTTCAGCATCTGTCTAGGTCTTTTTTTCATCCCACATATAGATTCTGCTTACATTATCACTTCTCATAACTATGCAGACAGAGTTTCTCTGGAGATACATAGTCCTGTGTACACCACTGAAGAGCTCCCTTGAGAACTCTGCTAGGCAGAAGTGTTAGGATCTGGCTTTGCACTTCCTTCCCTTTGGTTTCCACTCATTAGTTTGTGTGGGGAAAGACTTCTGCAGTTTTGCATCAGTTATATGCACATTTTTATTCCAACAAACTTTGTGCCATAGCACAACAAAGAGATAGGGTCAGATCCTTCTTAAACAATCAGAAATTGATCAGGATTAAAATTACAGTTTAGGAAGTGCTCCATTATGATTTACTCTATTAACATCAGGAAGTTTTCTTCTTATCATTAGCAATGATAATAATTTAAAAATAACTTTTTAAATATGTTAATTTTAATGATTATTATGCTATACTAAACTTTTAATGCTTTATACACATCATAATGATGGGAGACATATGTTGTACTGCTGCAAATTGCACAAACCCAAGTGTATGATAAGGTCATTAATGTTTAGTGATACTAAACATTAGGGACAGCAAATTTCTTTGTGTTTTCAAGGGTTGCTAACATTTGCTGATAAAAAATAAACTAATAAAATAAATAACATAAAGGTAAAATAGAATGCTTATGTTCCCTTATAGTAAGAACAGTTCTTCAAATTGTAAATTTGTTTTTGAAAAGGTGTCAGATCTTCTGCACTTTGTACACTTATGTCATGAATGTACTAGAAATTCCTTTTATGGTCACAGCTGGGAGGTAAAACTATTTTAGTGACCATATTTTTCCTCTCAGTTGTGTTTTTCAGGTGAGATATATGCACTGTTCAGTAATTGCACCATAGCATTTACTGTCCTGCTCACACTCAGTGTTTCTTTCACTAAACAGTTAATCAGAGCTTTTGTCAAACAGCATTACCACATTTCCCAAAGACAAATAGTAGTCTTTAATCTGCTTTTAGAAGTGATTTAAATCTACCCTAACTGAAACTCTGACTAGTTAAAGGGCCGAGATTGGAAGGCCTTGAGTTATGCCCTGGCAAAAGCACATTCACCATGAATTGAGGACACAGGAAAAAAAAAAAATCAATTAGCTTCCATTACTTCTCCAGAAACCATCCATAGTTCTTGCAAAGAACAGATGATCTGTAATTGACCCAACTGATGGGAAGGGGCTCACAGGATATTTAACAGGAGGGAAAAAAAAAAAAAAATTGGAATTGACTATCGAGACACGTGAGCGGAAGCAGAAGCAATGAGAACATGGAAAAAAAATTGCTGAGGAAATATTTAAACTTGCGGTAAGCGAAAGTGGGTGTGTGCCACTCACAATATTGTGACTGTGACTGGATTTTTCAGCTACGCTTTTGGTATGCAAGCATTTAGCAAGTATTTGCCAATAGTTAGACTTGTTGAGCATCTGGCAGCAGCTGATTAAAATGACTAAAGACCAGCAATCTTAAAGTCAAAGTAGCATGTAACTGCCGAGTAGGACACAAGATTTAGGAGTGTATTAACACAACAAAGAAACACGGTGCGTCTTTGCCTACACGAGCTCAGACAGCCCGCCCATTGCTCTAGTGTGATCTAGCTTGCTTCTTCCCCTGGGCTGAGAGCAAGGTTGCTGGCTGGAGACAGCAGCCAGGGAGGATTCAACTGTGTTTTTGCCATCTTCTTAGTAAGGCCAGAAAGCTTGTGGCTTAAATGCTGACCACCTATGCCGTCAGCAATCGAAAGAGCAAATGTAATCAACTTTGATGGTCTTCTCTGGGTAACTGCATTTCACCTTTCCTGCCACTTCATTTCTTTTTAATTTTAGTTTTAATAATTTCCTAGGCTTCAGGAAAGTTATTACCAAACAGATAACAATTCAGACAGATTATATTTACAAAAAATAATACACAGCTCCTTCCATTTTCACATTAGATAAATCATCAGACACTTCCTCGAGCAGAACAGTTGATCATATAAAACAAACTGCTGTCTTACGCAATACCTACACTAGCTCTACCTAGACAAATCAAGTTCATCTGTCAGCACACATAACATTAACGACTTGTAAGTCATCAGATTTGCTGTACTACCCTTAGAGCAGTAACAACATAAGATCTTGAGCATGTTAAAAAATGTATTTTCTTTTTAGCCATAGATCTCATTAGATCTCATTTCAATATTGTAAAATTGAAGCATCCTACCTTTCAATTATTTATTAAACATTGAAATCAACTGATAACTACTGTATCAATTAATTTCTTAGTAGAATGAATATAGAGTAATTATTAGGGGGATGCAAATACATTTGGACAACTTGAATAACAATATGGTGAAAACATTTCAATTGTTTAATATCTTTTACTTAAAAAAATCATGCCATGTTTTCTTAAGGAACATGATGTTTCAACTTTGATATAGGGGGTAATTTCTTCCATAAATTTAGGATTAGGATCAATCTCCATTCTTACGTTTAGTAAGTCTGTAATCAAAACCTTTGTACTGCTCTGCTTATTAGTCAAGCCATATTCGTACTCTTGTACATATGTTCTTTATTAATGCATCTAAACATTTCCCCTAAAAGGCCGGTAATGAAAAAACCATTCAAATAAATCAAGCAGCAGAACTCTATGCTAACAATAATAATCAGTACCTGAATTTCCCTCAGGAAGAAATTCAGTCTATAAAGTGATTTGATTTGGGAAGCATTTGTGCAACGGGCATTCTTGTTCCTTCAAACCAATGGCAGGGAGTCTGAAGCATACTGTTAACACCCTTTTGAGTATATGTGACAACAGTTTCAATCTATCAAAATTCCTGCTGTGTTGCTTTGTATTTAATCACAATCTTTATTGGCATTTATTCATTGTAACCATATTTTATTCATTTATTCACTTAAATGTTTATACCAAACAGAATATATATAACTGCAGCAACATTTTTTTATGAGCAACAAATAAAAATTAAGCCTGCTTGTGTTGCATGTGCATATCTATTCAACAGATGCCCTGTTATTGTTTGATGGATGTCTGTGCCAGAAATGAGCTAGAAGCATGTTCTGTTTTCCTGAGAAATAATTGGTCCTTAAAAGATTTTCAGTTTTCTGTTTATCAGATACGCACACACATCTGCATGTATAAACTCATTTTAGAGTTAAACATGTCATTTTTATTTGCCACATTCAGGATCCCGATTAAAAGGAAGCATGATGGTCAGACTGTCTGACTAGAAGTCAGACTATTTTCACTGCTGTCAGTCATATCAACACAGTAGTGCCAGTGTGTGCTGACTGGGAGTACAGATGGCGTTTCTAGTATTTCTGTCAAAAACTTAATTCTTAATTCTAACTTACTTTTATTTTTTTCTATGCCAGTCTAGGATTTAGGTTTCCATTTTTTGCCAGGGAAGAGAAAAAGTTTTTGAGTCAGCACTTGTATTTATTTGGTTTTATTAAATTCTGCATTTGAATTCCTAGGCTTAAGCCTTTGACATGGAAATAAGCCACTAAACGCTACCTCATGGGTCAGTTTCAAAAGTGTGTTCTCTCAAAGAATCAGAGGTCACAGATATATTGTCTCATTTTGAAAATACATGTACATAAGCTGTTAAAACGATGCTTGTTCTCAAGTGAAAGGGGCTTGGTAAAGTATTACTAGTATTACTAAACACTCCAAAAAGCCATGACTGGTTTCATTAACAGCAGAACACCTTTTGTTCTTCTAGTCCGTGCTTCAAACTAGCCACTGGAGAGAGAACACACTACGTCTGCAGTAATGAGGACCATGAATCACTTCCCTGAACTCATCTCCAGAGCTTTTTCTCTTGCCTCTGTCTGCTGGAAGGGAATCTGGGGATTGCTTCTGACCCCTCATCAGGGCAGATGTGGTAGAGGTGCAGCCTTTATCTCGAGTTTTAAATACTGAATTTAATAGAGCATTTTTGACCAAAAGAAAAAATTTAAAAATCAAGAATCGGGAACAGGCTTTTTTGGTCAACAGCTGCCTCTTCAGGCACTTAATTGCAAAATTGCCTCATGGGAGTCACTTAAAGGCCCTCTTTTCTGTCAGAAAAATCCATATGGCATTCTGTTACTTAATTCTTGATAGCAATGAACAGTTCAGTTCTCTGTCTGTTTACTTTGTAAAATGCAGTGGAACACACAAACACCTTTACTCTTAGCTGTGGGGTTCTGATCTAGGGCATATACTCTAATCACATGGTATAAACCCACAGGAAGAGATATCCCTGACCATCTGAAAATCCACATATTCACTTTACATTGACCTTGGGCTAGAGACTGTACGCATGAATTAGTACACAGTAAATTTGAGCACTGGCCTGGAATAAATATTTAAAGGATTTATATGAGTAAGAGTGACATATTTACCATTGACTAATAATAGTACGTCACATCATATTCTATGGTTTGATAGCAAAGTTTGGATAGCAAATGGAGAAAGAAATTTGGTGTGCCCTATGGGTATTTTAATCCTTCACAAATTAAAAAAAAAAAAAAAAAAAAAAAAAAAAAGGACTGAAGTTACCTGATTTAAATACCTTTGATACCCAGACCCCGAAAATAATTTATGAGTGGACAAAGGTGTGTATAACCAGCTTGGACGTAGGCATCTCTATCTCACAAGGAAGAGGGCCGTAAGCCAATTTCTTTCTTTCTTTCTACAACTTCTTCTAATTGCCGTAGCAGTTCTGTGTTTGTGAATCCTGTTGTGGCACTTTCCTAGTCATTAAACTATTTCTTTGATCACTGTATGGAAAATGTGCTTGCTTTATCCATGGCTGGAGATGCTACTAAGTAGAGCTGAAAAGGTGGTATGGCACACTGCTTCACAGAGCCAAAATTCCCAGTGTGAGTCTCAATTCTCTGAGATTTTGGTGAAGGGGGAAAAACAGCTCCTCAAAATAGTATTTCATGCAGCAATTTCAGACTTACAGAACTAACTGTTAGAATTATAAATATTCAAAGTAATGGTGTTAAGAACTTAAGTGGCAACTAACAGAATAAGTTACAGACTCATATTTTGGGGCCACTAGGGACCATTCAGCTCATCTAGTCTGACCTGCTGCCTAGGACAGGCCAAATAATTTCATCTAATAATTCCTTTAGTAAAAGGAAGTCTTATTGCACCTGCACTGCAAATTAGCTCTACTGAGTCCTTTACTTTCTAATTGAAGTAGAATCTAGTGGTTACAAAGACATTCAATTTTTGTCTAAAGACTTTAAGTTTGTATAAACCTTTCTACAAATACAAAGAAAAACCAGCCAGCACTCAAGAAAAATTCAAAGAAAACCATTTCTTCATATTGCTTCTTATTGGAAGTCAAAGAAACAGTAAACGTAGCACTTTTCTGAGTTATAAAATACAGACTTGCATAGAAAGCTATGAGTCCAGTGTCAACAAACGATGTACTTCCTTGTTTATTTCCTTAATTCCTCTATATATCACTGAGGTTTTAAGTAGGCTAGTTCTGGAGGCTAAAAGGGTTTTCCTACTGATTTCAGTCAATCAATGAAACATTAGAAATGTTTCAAAACCACTGAAACTAATAGAAGTCTTTCATTGTCTTAAACATACTTTGGAACCAACTCAATGCCTACAACATTCTCTAAAATATAGACCTACACAATAGTCTGTAGAGATGTAGCCTTTATGACTGATTTCATACTTAGCAATAATTAAGTATCAACCCTAAGCTGCATCTTGGAACTCAATTTACATCTTACAAAAATAAGAGAGAAAAAATAAATTTTAGTACATGGTACATAACTGCAAAAAGATCTCTCTTTTTCAATCATACAATTCATCAGAATCATTTTGTAAATACATATATGGAACACATATATTATCCATATATTATCTGAATCTGAACTAATAATGGAGCACCTTTTTACATTAGCACTTCAGTATCTCTCAGTAGATACACTGGATGTGTCTGTCACAAAGAAGCAGTTCCATGAATGCTTTGGAGGAGAATTTGGTCTATCAAAATGATATCATGTGAGCTTTTATGTCTAAAAGATAAAAAAAAAGCTGACAGAAAAAATTGCCGAGGTCATTTAGCTCCCTCCTAAAATTCATTCCAACAAGCTAAGAATAAATGGAGTATCAGAAGATTGGAGATAGCCTAGCAAAGTCTGAGTACATGCAATAAACTATTGATCCATTAGTTATCAAAGCTTAAAGCTCAAATCTCAATTAACATATTGCACCTGTGTGCAGCCTTCCTCATCAATGGTTTGTAGTAGGATAGAGAGAAAATTCTATTGAGTGACTCTTTTCCATCACCCTAGCTTCAGTCCAGCATAAATAACTCAATACATAAAGAAAAATAACCGGCACTAGGCACAGGGCCATCTATCACAGATTATTTCTTGTATAGGGTGGTTTAGGAACCAAATTACAAATACACAAATCTCATTTTTGGTCTCACTAATCAGTGAAAATTTCACCCATTCCAACAACTTCTCCATCAGTAGCTTTGCATATGTCATAATTAGTGATGGTAGCTCAAAGGCTGTCATGTAGGATATTTACAGTAATTTCAAATCAAGCAAATTTGCATGCCTATATCCCAGGTTTGGAGACACCCAAACAGTAGGAAATGCTTTGGGGAGAGCATAACATCTTAGATGAGCTTGAAAATATTTAAGCCTGGTGATATTTTGTATCAGAATGCTTTATGGTTTCACAGTTTAGTAGAATACAGCAGATCTAATTGTTTCAGTGTGGAGTAATGCAGTTGGAAGTAAGATGAACCTTCATTTAATTTACTTTACTGTTCTGTAGTAAAATTATGGTTTTCTTTTGAGATAAGGAATTCAATTGGTAACTGAAAACAATACAATGAGCACAAGTATCCAGAGTAGAACTCATAAAGAATAAATAATGTTAGATGAATTTGTATAGCAGACTACTTCCACACAAACACCTTGGCATGTTTTAATTATGCCACTGTCATCAGCCAGGAGTCTAGCCTATTTTCTTTAGGGTTTCATTTGTGGGATGAATATTTTTTGCTAAAATGTGTTAAATTAAGAGAAGAAAATGTTATCTTTAATCTTTAAAAAAATCAGACAGAAAGAAAAACCTCAAGCAACAACAGCAGCAAACAGCAAAAAATACCAGAGTTTTCTCTGACACCTTTTGTGTACAGGTTAAAAAGAGGCTAATGAAATAGTCATCTCAGACTTTCAAATCTTTTGTGCTCAGTTTTGCAACGTATTCCTAAGTACTGAAATATCAAAACATCACTTTACAGTTACACATCTAATATAAGTTATGCATAAAATATACGTACTTTTAAACATTTCTGTACAGCATCTGCAATATCTGTTCATTACTCAAGAGCTGCACTTATTATATCAATTGTATGCTGTTGCAGTTTAAGATGGTTTGCATCTTCATGCCTTGAGCTAAAAACTGTTTGATCCCAGCTCATTGGTTTGCTAGAGATTGTGTGATCCTGCGAAGTTTCAAAGACTTGCAAGATTTTGAATATGTAGACATTTTACAAAGTGTTCTGTGTGGCCTGCTGAGTGGTTTCCCACTGGTTGCATCAATTCACCATGCTAATCAGATGACAGCAATAAGCAAGAGTAATTTAATTACTTTTAAAGACTGCTTTCTGCCTCTTGATATAGATAGGTGACTCCTAGTGTCTTTAAAAGAAGGCACTGATGTGAGCATAGGCCTGGAATCTCATTCTGTGCTACATCATTTTACTCCCCTGCTTAAATATTTGGCTGGAATTCCAAAGACCTATATGGTATTTTCAGCGTCTTTGTCTGCAGAAAAACTGCTTTGTCAGAATGCTCCATCAGCATCCTTCTGACCTTATCTCCCAAATTCAAACATTTTCCAGTACTGGAGTATGCTCAGCATCCTGTAGGTGAACATCAAAAGATAATATTGTGCCATCCCACATGCAGACAAGACAAAACTACACCTGGAGATTTTGATCCTGAAGATCTATCAAATCAGAGTATTCACAGTAGTATTTGGTTGCTGAGCCACTCTCCATCATATTTGAAAAGTCATGATTGTCAGGTGAGGTCCCAGATGACTGGAGGAAGGGTCACGTCACTCCCATTTACAAGAAAGGGAGCAAGGAGGACCCCGGGAACTACAGGCCAGTGAGTCTCACCTCTGTGCCTGGGAAGATCATGGAACAGATCATCCTGGATGACATGCTTGATCACATGAGGAATGAGCGTGTGATCCGAGACAGCCAACATAGCTTCACCAGGGGAAGGTCATGCTTGACCAATCTGGTGGCCTATGATGGAGTGACGGATTCAGTTGACAAGGGAAAGGCGACTGATGTCATTTAGCTGGACTTTAGCAAGGCCTTTGACATAGTCCCCCACAGCATCCTTATTTCCAAATTGGAGGGATGTGGATTTGATGGGTGGACTACCAGCTGGAAACTGGTTGAAAGGCCACAGACAGAGGGTGGTCATCAATGGCTCTATGTGCAGGTGGAGGCCAGTAATGAGTGGTGTCCCCTAGGGGTCTGTCTTGGGACCGGTGCTCTTTAACATCTTTATCAATGACATCGATGATGGAATCGAGTGCACCCTCAGCTAGTTTGCTGACAACACCAAGCTGAGCGGTGCAATGGACATGGTAGAACGAAGGGATGCCATTCAGAGGGACCTCGACAGTCTTGAAAGGTGGGCCTGGGTGAACCTGGTGAGGTTCAACATGGCAAAGTGCAGAGTTTTGCACTTGGGCCAGAGGAATCCCAGGCATCCATACAGACTGGAAGGAGTGGTCCTTGAGAGCAGCCCTGAGGAGAAGGACCAAGGGATCTTGATAGATCAAAACCTTAACATGAGCCAGCATGCTCTTGCAGCTTGGAAAGCAAATGGTATCCTGGGCTCCATCAAAAGAGGGGTGGCCAGCAGGGACAGGGAGATGATTGTTCCTCTCTACTCTGCTCTTGTGAGGCCCCATCTGGAGTACTGCGTACAGGTCTGGAGTCCCCAGTAAAAGAAAAACAGAGTTGTTGGAGAGAGTCCAGAGGAGAGCCATGAAGATGATCAGGAGACTGGAGCACCTCCCCTATGAAGACAGACTGAGGGAGCTGGGCTTGTTTAGCCTGGAGAAAAGAAGGCTGCGGGGTGACCTCATTGCAGCCTTTCAATACCTAAAGGGAGCCTATAAACAGAAGGGGAATCAACTCTTTGAAATGATTGATAACTGCGGGACAAGAGGAAATGGTTTTAAGTTGAGGGAGGGGAGATTTAGGTTGGACATCAGGGAGAAATTCTTTACAGAGTGGTGAGGTGCTGGAACAGGCTGCCCAGAGAGGTTGTGGATGGCCCATCCCTGGAGGTGTTCAAGACCAGGTTGGATGGGGCCCTGGGCAGCCTGGTCTAGTATTAAATGGGGAGGTTGGTGGCCCTGCATGTGGCAGGGGGTTGGAAATTCATGATCTTTGAAGTCCCTTCCAACCCTGGCCACTCTGTGATTCTGTGGTAGAGACACCTCAGAACCCTGCACATGTTGCATGATTTTCACCTTCTAGAATTTCACAGTGCTGACAAAGGTGCATGCCACACTGTTACTATGATCCATATGGAAAAGTGGAGCTAGAGTCTGCCCACACCATGCCGAACAGACAAACACGTAAAAATACAGGCATGGCTTATACTTCCCACTGTAAATTGTCTAGCAAAGCCTTTCTTCCTCTCAGCCTTGTGGTACAACCTGGATTTATTTATTAATTGTAAGGCTCTGAATGCTTTGACCATCACAAGCCAAGCAATTAGGTCATGTCTTTGAATAGTGACTTACAAGTAAAGACTTGGGGGAAAAAAGATATCATTGTCTAGTTGGTGAGATATCAATTTTACCTTGCAACTTCTATGGTAGGGATGTAATTCTTGACCATTCATAGACAATTATTCAATGTTAAAAATGAAAATGGAATGGAAATCACATTATTCTTTCAGGATTTCCAGATTAATTGTATTTGATGACTGCTAGAAGCATTTCTAAGATATATACTGCCTATCTTAAAATGTTTACCATAACTTGGACATACTGAAAACCACACCTTCTTGTTCCTCACTGCTAGTAATAGCATATCTGTAGCTTTTTCACTCAAGCTTAAACCCTTATCTAATAAACCTAACTTATCTTCTAATTTTAGGTTCCTAAATGAGGTAAAAGGTGTATACTTGAAGCCAACTAAATACACTATCACCATGGCTTATGTCAAGGTTTTTAGTAACTACAAGGCCTCAGGACTGGGGCTTGTCAGACTTTTAGGCAAGTTTTTTAGTTGAAGATTTTGGTTAACTTGTTTAGTCAAAACCAGAACGTCCTAATGACTAGGCACGTATTTTAGCCCTGCTCAACTTTGTGCTGCTAAACCTGCTTCTTCAATAACATTGATATATTTCCTGTAAGCAATATATACTGGCTATGGGTAATTATTCTGGTAGTTATTCTGTGTAGAAAGGACTACAGGTGATTCCAGAATAACACTGTGGTGCAGTGCAATGCAAAGATGCTAGCAAAAACCATGGAAATGTGAACATAAGCCCAGAGGCTTCAGAGTCATACACAACTTGCCCATTATCCATTACTGATGTTTAAAGAAGTACATCTTCTGGAATTAGGTGAAATTTGTTTTATGAGTCACAAAAAGAACAAGGAAACAAATGCCTGGTGTACGTAGTACATAACATCTAAAGTAAATTCAGAAGTTAACATTGAAGAACAAAGAAGAAAGAACTAGTTGTTAGGAAATCAAACTAGCCCCAGACTCACCCTTGGCAGTGGTGGAAGAAACTATGAGTATTACATTCCTCCTGTCAAAGGACTTGAGATGTTGAATACAGAAGTAATCCCCACACACACGCCCATGTGCACATCCTGACTGAAACCAATGACTTCTGAAGGTGAAAGGAGACTGGAAATCAGAATATTCTGTGTATAGAACAGGTAATTTGGATTATGAATGACATATCACTGTAATCTAATAATAATAACTTCACAGGATTTTTACAAGATGATTAAAATTGAAATTAAACAATAGGGGTTTTTGTTGTTGTTGTTGTTTAGCACTTAAAATACATTATTTTTTACCCATTATAAGATTTTTATAATAATCAACTGCAAGATTGCAGTCAACCTAATTTCTCTCTCTCTAAATGAGTAATAAGGAAATTTTGCCTCCTAAAAGTCCCTTTCTATCATTACTGATTGCAGATGAATCCTAAGTTGATCAGATTCCTACATTAGAGGACTTCATTTAGTGCCTAAATTAGTTGGAATGAATCTTCTCTCATTCTAATTTCCCATAAGCTTATAATACATCCTGATGGTGTGAGAAAGAGAATGCTTTATAATGTATTCATAGAATCATAGAATTATAAAATCACTAGGATTGGAAAAGACCTCTAAGATCATCTAGCCCAACTGTCCACCTAGCACCAAAATCGTGCACTAAGCCATCTTCCTTATTACAACATCCACATGTTTCTTGGACACCTTCAGGGATGGTGATTCAACCACCTCCCTGGGCAGCCCATTCCAATGCCTGACCACTCCTTTGGAATAGAAGTTTTTTCCTAATACCCAGTCCAAACTTCCCCTAGAACAGCTTGAGACCATTCCCTCCAGTGTTAGCACGTTACCCAAGAGAAAAGGCCAACACCTACTTTGCCACAACCTTCTTTCAGGTAGTTGTAGAGAGCAATAAGGTCTCCTGTAAGCTTCTTCTTCTCCAGACTAAATTATCCCAGTTTCCTCAGCCTCTCCTTATAAGGCTTGTGCTCCACATCCCTCATCAGCTTCACTGTCATTCTCTGGAGATGCTTCAATGCCTTGATGCCTTTCTCATAGTGAGGGGCCTAAAACTGAAGTACTTGAAGTACAGCCTCACCACAGCTGAGTACAGAGGGACAATCACTTCCCTGCTCTTGCTATTTCTGATACAGGCCAGGTATCCTAGGCCTTTTTAACCACCTAGGCACACACTTCTGGCTCATGCCACTACTCCTCCTTCCTTGCCTATCCCTTTTAAAGAGTTCATAGCCATCCATTGCAGCACTCCACTTGTGGGAATTGTCCTGCTGTGTTTCAATAATTTTAATAATCTTTAATTTTAATAAATAATAATTTTAATAATAAAAATAAAATAAAAAATAATTTTAATAATTTTAATAATCTTTCTGCCTGATGCATGGTAGGGGGTCCACCACTACTTGGGGTGTATCACCCTATTGTCTTTCACACAGGTACTGTAGGGAGTTACTCCACCAGTCTATCTCCTGCTCACACTCCCTGACATTTCTTAATCTCTCCATCTCCTCCCTGAGCTCTGCCACCATGTTCAGCAAATCACACACCTGCTCATACATCACACAGGTAGAATCCTTCTGTCCTTCACTAAAAGTAACAGGCTCAGGCACTCTCTGCAGCCAGATATCTGAACAGCCACATTCTTGGGCAGGCACTACATCTGAGACACCCCATTTTTTTTTTTTGGAAGGAAGTTTATGCCCAGTTGAGACCATGGCTGGATTTGTATTCTGGTAGGCAGTCGATACATGTGCCAGTCTCCCCACTGGGGAGGGATAGTCTGCCCCCCAGCTAGGCCCTCCCTGCTCAAATGCTCTGCACAAACTCAATTCCTGACTATCTAAATTGCAAGAAAAAGGCCTTAGCACCAATGTATGATGTAATACACCTGATCATTTATTCTCCAGATAGCTGACCACACTGAGGTGACCTATTGGTTCAAAGCAACAGTGTGGATAATGTCAACTAAAGCAAGTTCATTCATTTACTTCCAAAATGTTGTGTCTTCATTGTGCTGTAAGACAACACAGATTTTGCAGATTACAGAAAGAATTTGAAGCTAAAGAGAAAGGAGTGGATAGGGATGAGTACAAGAGATGCAGGTATGAGAGTTCCTGACCACATTAAGTGCGTGATGGGGGGAATAATGAATGACATAAAGTGTCTGGGGAAAAAAAAGCAACAACAGAGGTTAATGAGTGAAAGGAAAGTAAGAAGAAAGAAATTTTGGAAATATTCAACACAAGATATAGGAAAATTTATAAATGTGCTGAATATTCGCATCTGCAAGCAAAGTATACTTGAGGTGTGTACTGGGTATAGAACCGTAGCCATCACAGTATTCTGAAAACAAAGCCACCAAGGGCCATGTTTTTAAACATTTTAGGCACCAAAAAATTCAAAAATCATTCCTATGAGGATTTTCAAAAGAGCCAGAAGATAATACTATTTTATGTCATGGGGCTATCAGGAAGATACACTGAGCTAAACGCTTTGAAACATTACAAAACAAAGGTGAGAAATATATTCAAACATCTAAAGTGTTGATTATATGTACATTTATCCCACGCTGCAGTGTCTGGATAACGTAAACAAAATGCCATTCAGGCTACAGCTAGTCAGAAGAATCGGGTATGTAAAGACAATTTTGAGGGGAAAGAGCTGTTCTTTTCTATCATTTTTAGGAATGTGTGGTTGCAATCGATCAATCAATTAATTAATTAAGTATAAAGACATCCTTAAGAAGTTCTTCCAAGTATCTGAGCCAAAAATTGACTTTAGTACCACCAAAAGACAGAACCATCATGAGACCTACTGTCCCAATTCACAATTTATGTAGTAACTCAAAAAGAAGTTTAAAAGGCAACTTGATTATGATCTCTAAGGACCTGGAAGATTTCTCATATGTGGGACACTTAGTCTGACAGACAATAGCATAACAAGATTCAGTTCTGGATAAGGTGGATATAGAAGAATATGAAATAGGTGGAAGAAAAAAAATATATCCATGGGGGTAGTTTATCATTGTTGCAGCCTACCAAGAGAAGTGGCAAATTTATCACAAACATAAGTCTTTAATACTTCGTTGGCTGCCTTTCTAAAAGGTAGGATACAAACAACAGCTAGATAGCAAAAGGGAAGAATTCTTTCCCACAGAGGAAATATTAATGAGTCATACTGTCTGTCCTTGATATGCAGGCATCAGACTGCATGGTCAATATCGTCTCATCCAGGCTAAGAACAAATTTTTTACATGGCTGCCTTTCATGATTGGCACATGCCATAAGGTATACAGCATGCATTTACTGAACATGTGGCAAATATCTTTGGGGTATTATAGTGTGCCTTTTTTCCCTGGGAAAATTAATGATAAGTGATTATTATGTATCATTTTTATAATACTGTATATCTGCATTGCTGCCTAATGAATATAAATTAAAACACTGGCCTGGATTTCTACTCTATCATAAATCAAATAATAAACAGATCAAAGAAGAAGAAAAGAGTAAACTGCAATTACAGAGTGAAAATTGTTTACATTCTGGAATGTGCAATGGCATTTCTGTTTTTTGCTTTTTTTGTCATTTGCTTGCATTTGTTTTCAGTGTCATCATTTCAAAACGAATGAAGGTTTCAGATGTTTCAGAGACTGTATTCCTCACCAAGAGTAATACAGAGGATAAGACTGTATTTTCTAACTTTCTTCCAGCATTAAACATAAAGAAAAGAATATCTAAATAAATGTCATTAATTTTGAAGAAGTTGTATTCCTTTATATCAATCATGAATTCATATCCTGACTTGCATGTTTCTACAACTCAGTGCAGCTAAAAAGTCTTGACAGAGAACAAGACACTTTCCCTTAGACCTGCAGTCTGAGAAATTTGAGCCAATCACGAGTCATTGTAGCTGAGACAATAGCAACTTTAAAAGGGGGAAGTTACATTTATTGTGCTAGCCACCTAGAAACACTTGTGTTTCTAAATAAATTAATTATTTTTTTAAAAAAATCACATATTCCCAGATTTTCCCCGGAGAAAATCTCAGGGAGGAATTTAGAATTTATATGGATTCAGACAGTAGTATCTAGATACTGATTTATTTGTAATAGTTTATGTAAAAATATACCTAATATTTAATTAGGTAGTTAGAAGGAATATGGTAGGACCTGATCTTGCCATTTGTTATTCATGTTGCAAATAGTCCTGCCACAATCACACGATTCAAATTAATTAGAGACAGTATGTGCATATACAATATTGTTGAAGTATAGAGGAGCCAACAAACTGCAGTACTACAGTCAGTGCAGTGCAGTTGGAGCTGACACATTAGCCATACAGGTGGACCGTGACTGTTCTCCCACATACTGTAAAATGTAAGAACAAAAAGATGGTCTGTGAGTTCAAAAAACTTACCATTCTTCCAGACAAAAGAATGAAGTCAGGAATGCTACAAAGGAGGTCAGAACAAAGATATAGGTCTATGATTAATCATTAGCAGCTGTAATGGTTAGTGAATAAAAACACTCAGAGAGAACAGGATTAACTCTCACAAGGGTAAAAAGAGTGTTAAAGCTTAGTATGTCCCTTAAAAGATACTGTATAAAAGGTTACCATGGAGTTGAATGCTTTGCTCATCTCCATTAGTTCGTGATACCATGTCTCAAATAGAAAACTTTCATTTTTTTCAATGCCTAAACTTTGTACACACACACACTGGACTCTAACACAAAATGGGAACAAGTCAATTCCCCTTGGTGTTAACAGTGAAAACTACCAGACACTTTGAGTTCTCAGGTATTTTCTTCCAAGTATGCGCTTAGCATTTCCAGTATTCTGCTGTCTGTGTCAATCTGAAATTAATCTGTGCCTACACTGCAGACTTCTGCTGGCAAAGCTTTGTGAGCAGCTGCTATGGCAATGTCTGGGTTCCTGTTACAAACTCACATGCATTAAAAACACAAAACAAACAAACAAAAAATTGTCTATTTGTTTACCTGTTTAGCTTCCTTGACTTGGAGGTAATCAGCTTTCACAAGATAAGCTGTATCCTTACTAGGAAAGAATTGCTGCTATGGCACAGCAGTACAGGAATACTTCTAAATCACTTCTACTAAAGACATGGTTCTTGGCAAACAACTCTGTTGATACATGGAATAAACTGAAGTCTTCAGAGTAGTTGTATTGACTTGATAGAACTAGCCAACGTTAAAAGAAATTGGTGCATTCTTTGTTTCCAAAGTCAGCAGATTTAATATTGAAAGAAACAAATCTGTTAGTGTTCATACTAGTATACCACTGCTGGAATATATGTGAAATATCAACGATGTAATACTGGCACACAAGACAGGAGGCAAGGAAGGAGAAATCTATAATTAGATTTTTCTCAGTACATCCATCTTCATTTATCCAGGAGGTTAAAGTCATTATTATTTACTCAAAAATCTCCTTGGAGAGTAGAATTGTGAAGATTTACTGCATATTATGAGAATCTGTAAGTATACTGAAGTTCCCTAGTCCAATTATTTGTCTCGTCTACATTTGATTAAAATATGGAGAAAGTTATACCAGCACCTATAGTTTTGGCTTCTGATGATATTTTCCCTTTCCTAAATCTGTCCTTTAATTCAGAAGGTGTAAGTTTCATTTCTCCCTTCTTATTTTGTATCTTTTTTCACCAACTGACATAAAGTTACATGTGATGTTCTTTGTTTTTGGTACCAGAAGACCTTCAAATCTGTTAAAAAAAAAAAAATAATAATAATTGTGATGGTATACAGAGTCAAAATTAGAGAAGCTGTATATTTCAAAGCCATCCTTTGACTTCAGTGGAGATCAGGGCCTGGGTGCAGAAAGCAAATCTTCCTTGTAGAAAGTGGAAACCGAGAACAGTTTGGGTTCTTGAGTTAAGCCTTGCAGTGTCCTTGGCCTGTAAAAGCAATAAACTTTTTAGAATCAATCCTATAAGCCATAGTGCAAAGACTTCTAATCTTAAATTGTAAATCTGAATGTCCCGTATAATATCAAACTGCTGCTTAACAAGAGTCTTAATAAAAATGGCACTATGCGCACACACACACCACTCTCCAATTTACAATAGATTATTTAATCTCAATTAAACTTCTTTTTTTCTTAATAAATCATACTAAACAAAGAAAATATTCTGTCAATAAAGCAAAGCTTTCATAAAGCCCACTAGCTAAACTTCCATATAGAAGGTATTTTTAAAAGTACTTCATTTTGCTGTCTCCAAAATGAAGGCATTAATACCTGCTTAAGTGTGGTTCAGGCTGGAAACTTATGCTACAGCTTGGTGCATTAAACTTTCCACCAACCAACCAACCAACCAACCAAACAAAAACCACCCAAAAAACAATCGAAACAAAACAAAAAATCTAAGACCACACAGTTCTTTCTGAGATTCAACTATCAGTAGAATTTCATGTTATTTTTATCTCAGTCATACCTAAAACCTCAGCCTGGTTTTAGGTATGGTGCCTCATTGCACAATGCAGTCCCTTGTCTAGATCCTGGATCCTTCTCCTCATCCCACAGCCACATAATGGGCCACTGCACTCATTGAGGTTTGTAAGGTTCATTGCACAGCTCTGGATGCTGGCATCAGTCAAAACAGTTGTAGAATCGGGGCCAAATTTAAGGCAAATCATAACTAATGGTCATCATGAGCAGTAAAGCAAAGGATGATAGATTTTTTGAATGATGCAGTTAACCCCAATGCCAACAATCAATTACAAATAGGAAAATGCACTCAGGACTCTCATGGGCATGGGTTCTGGGCCATACAAAGTGAAATGTAGACAGAAAAGGCAGCCCTGCCCCAAACAGTGGTAGGATCACCTTGGTACAGATACATACAATACATGTTCTTGTACTGCATATGTGTTTTTAGTAGGACTTTGGATGTTTGTTGATGGATGTTCTTTAAAAACGTGTCTCAAATAATTATTCAGACCGTATTAAGTGAAAAATAAACTCTTTTTCTTTTTTCCCCTCATAATTTTGATAAATATCTACATTTGGGCTTAGGGGGCTGTCTGGGAAAGGAATTGTTCGGGTTTGTTTTATTTTTGAGCATTTTCTGCTTCTTTGGACTTTTAAAATATTCTACTTAAAACATTACATCTGTATCTGCTTTTTTAAATTTTATTTTAAAATTTCTCTTAATATCCACATTTTTTTCCCTTATAGTGAATGAAAACTTTTTCAAACCGTGCTCTCTGAAAATAATTTTGAATCTTGAGAAAACTCCATAGATGCATTTCAAGACAAGGTAGCAAGCTCAGCAGCCATGTTTTGCAAAGGCAACTTACAACCATGTATCTAGGAATAAACCAGCTAACAACAGTGACATTGAAAAGTAAGGGTTAATGTTTGTATTCTGCTTAAACAAAATGCTGATATGATATGAAACAAGCAAGCAAAAGAAAATCTTACCAAATCCTTGTTTGGAAATATACAGGAATATATGAAGTATATGCAGAAAGAACATGTAAGTATCTGCAAGAATCTGAACACAGCTCCGGAATTTTTTGAAGAACTGACACTTTTCAAAAAAAAAATTCACCTCGGTGCAAAAAAAAAAAAAAAAAAAAAAAAAAAAAAAATTCTGTGTGTATGCATATCCTCACACTGGTGCAGACTGAATTTGGAGTCAAAGCTAGTGAAGATCTGAAGTCATTCACCCGAGACCTCCATGGTTCATTTCCTATTCTGAATCTCAGAGAAAAAGTCTCCACCCTCATTCTCCCATTTCTCAAGAATTACCCTAACCATCAGGCTCCTGTTACACTACTGCAGCCATTCACCTCTAGCTACACAGCAGAAAAAAGGACAAAAAGCCACAATAAAACCCAGCTATACTAAAGACTGCATTAAGTATACTTAATGCCTGTATTAGCTATACTGAAAAATATTAACCCAGTATCTGTGAGATTACCACTAGATAAGCTTTTGTTCAAAAGTGTCATTGCATATACAGAGCCCAAATGTTACTCTTTTTCCAGTTTCCCTCCCCTTTTCTGACTCCTCCATTGCTGTCACTTCCTAGAGCCCTTACTAGACAAGGCACAAAGGTGAAGAAGGGGAGACAGTCAGTACAAGGGAAATAAGAAAAACCTGCAAGCCAAAGGTGCTCAAATCTAATCCCAAAACTGAGACCAAAGAAGAGAAAAACTCTGAAACATTAATTTGTTGGTAACTTACTTCTGAGCAGCAATGAAGCACTGAGTTCCACACTTGTGGGCTTCACAAACATCCAAATTTGGACCTAAGACTTTCACAGTACCCCTTTTCCTCTCTCCTTGCCCACTGTGCCTGATGATTGCAGGGTTTGGTCTGAGCCTATGGAGAGCAGTCCAGCTGGGAGATGAAATCTGCCTGCCATTACGTATTTCTGTCAGATAGAGGAGAGCAGAAACATATCTCCATGTTTCTCTCAACAGTTTTGCGAGGAAGATGCACATTTTGGTAAATAGTCTTTTCCCTGGGATTTCTTACTACCTCTAAAGAACAGCAGCATTCAGAAATACCTTCATGCTGACAGTGAATTCGCGGTGTTTTGAAGCAACTCCCACCATGGTTACAGATGTAATTGCACTGTCTTCAGAGCACTCTGGGCCAGGCCTCTCCTCAGAATCCACCTGTTAGAGGCACAGACCTCTTTTCTCAGTGACTGAAGCCCGTACAGCAAATCAGCACTTTGAAATGTGAAGCTGCGTGGAAATCCACCCAATCTTTCTCTTTCCTGGTCTCACAGGCGGGAGCTGCTGATAACTGCACAGTACAGGGCAGGGTGGGAGAACACCATAAGTTAATAACCTACAAGCAATTCGGAGACATTTCAGACAGAGGCTGACACTGGGGAATTGGATATCTGCACTGAACATCCATTGAGTTGTGTTGGAGGGCTGATGAGAGGAGCATCGATGAGCTTCTGAAAGCACTGCCTGGCAGGTAAGGCTACAATGCACTCTGATGGGAAGTGCCATGTCTTCACCACCGCTTTGTCTTTTCCCTGGACATCCTCACAGCAGTGTATCAACATTATATAATGCAGAGAGAGTTCAGCGCAGGGATAAGGAGTTGATAGCCAGCTCTTGGTGTGTGTGTTTATGTGACAGACGTGATTTACCGTTCTCCCGTTTACATGATGCACTCGGAGCTGTTGTTTCATTTGTTTTTTATGTCACAATAACTATACTTGAACCTAAATAAACATGTGGAAAGTCCTCTAGCTTGCAGGAGCAGCCTTGAAAGCCTGTTTTTAAAAACTCCTCCAGCATGGGGTTTGTTTCCCACACAGTTAGTGATTACTGCTCTGTGTTCTCCTCCTATTTACCGCCTTTTTCTCCTAACACAGCACGGTTCTGCTTTCTCCTGCCGGGTGGGAAAAAGGAAACGAGCGCGACGAGCAAGCCCTGGGATTGCTTTTCCCATCGGGACCGAGGGGAGCCGGGCACCCTCTGCCCTTCACAGGGGCCGTTTGCCCTTCCCGGGGGGCTCCGCGGGGGCGCGCCGGAGGGGCAGCAGCGCGCCCGCGGCTCCTGGGGTCTCCTGAGCCATCCTGCGGCGGAGAGGGGGTATCCGCAGAGACGGCAGCTGCCGGCCGGGGAGCAAAGGGACGGAGGGGAAAGGAATGTGGGATTGAGAAGAAAGAGACGGGGGGAAGAGGGATAACGGGCGGAGGAATGAAGGGACGAGAGAGGGAGGGATGGAAAGATGGAGGGAGGGAGGGATTCGGGATGGAGGCACGAGAGACGGAGGGATGAGAAAATGAGGGCTGAGGACCGAAGGTCTGAGGGACGGCGGGCTGCGGGAGCGTGCGCCCTCCTCCCCAAGCTGCTCCCTCTCCGCTGCGCGCCCCCGCGCCGCTCTACGCCTCCCCCCGCTTCGCCGCCGCGCGTGCCCGAGCCCGGGGCTGCCTCTCCGTCGCATCCTCCTCCTCCTCCGGCGGCGGCGGCGGCAGCGCCGGGGATGGGCAGCGAGAGCGCGCCCAGGAGCAGCCCGGGCCCCGCCGCTCCCCGCTGCTCCCGCGCCCGCTGCTGCTCCTGCCCAGCCGCCCCCCGCGCCCCGGGGGCAGCGCCGCCGCCGCGCTACCCGCAGCCCCCGCCTCGGACCGGTGAGTCACGGGGCCCTGTGCCCCCCCGCCCCCAAAAACACCTGCCGTGCCTCCCCCATCGCCGCTTCGTCTCCCATCCCGGAGCGGCCCCGGGAACGCTGACGGGAACGCGGTGTGGAGGGGGGCAGTGTGCTTCGCCTGCTCCAACCCCCGGGGAATGGAGGGTCCTGGCCCGGGTTTGAGCCCTCCCCGCGGGGGCAGGAGGTACGCGGGGCAGCGAGAGTGGCCCCGGGGCTGCGCGGGGGCGGCGGGGGAGGGGGCTGCCCCACGGTGCCCTGCCCTGCCCCGCTCCCCATTCCCACGGGGCTATCTCGCGCACACAGACAACCCGACATCCCTCAGTGCCCGGGTCTGGAGCCCCCCCGTAGCCCGAACCCCCGTGCCCGGGTGGCTCGGGGTAGCGTGCAGCGTCTTAACTTTACCAAGGGACGTTTTAAGGTGGTCTGGGGGGAGATTGGCCAACGCAGCGCAGCTGGATGCTGACCGAAGCCGCAGCCCGTGATCGGGGAATGGTCCCGCACCCCCCCCCCCCCCCGAGGTTGCGCGGGGGCACCGGATCGTGGGGCAGCTGCGGCTCTGTGCAGCCCGGAGCGGCCCCGGGAAGAGCGAGGCAGAACTCGGCGCCCGGGTGGACTTCTCTCCCTCTCCAACAAACGAATAAATAGATGAAGGCAGAGAGATTGTAGGGTGGGAGGGGGAAGAAGTCTGTGCTTGTTTTCCTTTCGCTGCCCAGAGCAGAGAATGCGAATGTTGAGGATGCTGTGACTGAAAAGTGATTTCTGGTTTTCTGTGTCATGATGCACAAGGCTGGTTGTAGGGAGTGTAGTTACTATCTGTATCCCAATAGTTCCCTGCCGAAAGGGTTGTTATGGCAGCAGAGCTTCCCCATTCTTTTATTCAGCATCTCTGGCTCAGAGTAATGTTAAAGACCTGGAAACTGCCTTGAAGAAAAAAAAGAAAAAAGAGCAACCTCTCACCTCTTTGCCAAATAGCCAACAAGTATGAATACAAGATTTGCAGTAAATCTTCACTCCTTTCTCCAGAAGCTGGTGCTGTGATAGCGCTTCAGACTGAAGGAGTCTCTGGGGGGAAAACATCTTTTTAAAAAAATTATTTTTATGTAAGGGCGAAGGGAGGAGGACGGAGAGGCACAATTCCTGCATTCTGTTACATTTTGTTGAAGTTTTCTAATGGTTTTTCAGATTATCTTTTTCAAGTGTTTCAATTACAGTTTGTGGGTTTTGGTTTTTTTTTTTTTTTTTTTTGGTTTTTTTTTTTTTTTTTGTCATAGAATTCTTTCTCAGTTACAGAGGACTCCTTACTCCTGCGCTGCTCTGGGTAAAGTAATTCTGCATACAAGAAGCAGAGGAAGACTTGTATTTCAATACATGCAGCTTTTCTCTATAGTTTACAGGATGGTGCGTTTTTGTTTCACAAAACAGAAAGGAATCTGTGTGAGACTCATCAGAAAGCTTTCATCACACCTTAACTGCCGCAGCTGGTGGCAGTCTGAAACAACAAGACTTAGAGGTTATTATGGAAATAAGTTCTTCTGACACTGGTCATGATCTGCCCATCCCCTGTCAGACCACAAAGAGTTGTAAGGGAAATAGTTTGATTTCTGCTTAATTCAGTATATTCCAGAAACAGTGGTTAAACAATGATTAAGATTAGGACAGATGCTAAAAGCATATGAAATTCTCAGAGGGCTGTATTATCTTGCAGTTCTTTATTCTGCAGCTGTATTGGTGTCATTTGATGTCTTCAGCTGGAGTTTGGTTGTGTAGAGGTTGAACAGTGACGAAGGGCAGCAAGACTTCAACCTGGAAGCTCTTGCATCTTTATTTCCAGCAGAATATTTTTGCAGGCTGATACTGATGCTGCAGAATAAAATGTAATCAAATGGTGGTATCTTGTTTCCAGTTGTACATTTTTGCTTGTAGTGAGAAAGCAACACAAATCTGGAACTGCTCATTCAAGAGTAAAAAAAACAAACAAACAAACAAAAAAGTAAATGCTGTTCTGTAAGATTCATTGTGTTCAGTGCTGAACTCAGTGTGGAAACAGACAAGGTGCAGGTTAAATAAGTGAACTAAAACAACAGGGTGTATGTGATTTGTAACTAATTTTCATTGCTTGTAGTGAATATAGGCAATCTTGTAATATTCATATTATAATAGAGACACTATACAAGGGAAATGAAGCACATCAGTGTGTATTTTTAATGACAAACTGAACTCTTGAATAAACCTCAGAAATTCCCAAGGGACTGCAACTACATTTCTTGTTAGAACCGTGGTCATGATTCTGATCTCAGTCAAATCAGTAGGAGATTCTCCTCAGACATTGCTGTGAGCTGAATCAAAGACATTTTGGTTAACCATTTTGAAGGAATCAGGATGCGAAAAGATCATTTGTATTTTCCCCCATTGCCATAGCTGGAAGCATTTATTTTATATCTGGTATGGAATATTCCAAGCTCTACCTGCACTCAAGCCCATAGTTCATACCTGTTCAGACAGCTCAGCTGAAATAATTACTGTGAGAAACAATAATGTATGTATAGCTATGAGCTCTTTTACTGGGCTCTACTATTTAAATGATAGCCATGTTTCCTGTCAAAAGGGCTCAACTTTGATATTTCCATATCTGATACCAGTAAAATTTTACCTTAGGTTGTGTTGGGGATCCATGATCCTTGAGGTCTCTTCCAATCCAGGCCATTCTGTGATTCCACGATTCTGCTAAATAGAATGTTTCTTAAAATGGCATTATTTGTTTCATGGTTCTGATTTTAAGAGGGCTAGCTGATTTTAATCAAGATGAAGAGCAGATGTTTCCAACTTTAGTGATTAAAAAATAAGTTTAGTGATTTAAAAATAAACTTAAATTGTAATGGAGAAAAAACAAATTTGGTCTCTCTAGAAATTATTTGATACAAATGAACCAACAACTTGCACTTGTTTAACATTGAACAGAGGTAAAGTGGAGCAAAACCAAAAGCTGGAGTACCATCATAGGAAAATACATAATGTAAACCCCGGAAGACTGTTGCAAATATTGCCCCAAAAGTTCCTACTTTTGACTTGAGGACTGAGAGTCCAATGGAGAAGGTCCCACTGGCTTCAGTAAGCACACATACCTGCAGCATGTTGTTGAAGAAGGGGTGGGAAAAGGTAATCTGATGTGGTAAATCATAAAGCTGCTAAAACATATGGAGAATGTGTGGTTTTCTTCATTTAGAAGCAAGTTTTGGCTCCACAGAAGCTGATTTGGAATTTTGCCATTGATCTCACTGGGGCCAAAATGTCATCCAGAGAATTATGTTTCAAATGACTTTTGAAATACGTTGTGTGTTATATTTAATCTGGTTTTAATTTGTGTGATATTCTATTAAAATGAGGTTACCTTTGCCAAGCTTGAGTTATTAATTAGTTATTAGTGATCATTTTCCCTTTCCTTTTCAATTTTTTAAATGTCAGTTTTTCAGAAATGGCAAGAAATACAAAATAGTCTTCTTGTAAGAGTGCACTCATAAGCTGAATAATTCAAAACCTGTGCCGTCATTGTGCAATCAAATTTTTAATATGATGCTGTCAGAGTCATAAAATAAGAAAATCAAATGTGACATCATAGAACACAGTGTATATAGCTGACATGACATCTGGATGTTTTAATTTCCCCACTTTAAATTTAGTGGTTAATGAAGACAGACTCTTCTTTCTTTCCTCTGAGGAAGTCCCTAACACAGCATGCTAAATGTTCAGAAAAATGATGTGTATATTTTCTTAAGAAGAAAAATCCCTCACGTAAAGGAAACGAATTAACAGAGGAGACAGTTTTAAAGCCTTCCCTGGGAAACACAGAACTGAGATAATTTATAGCTGGAGAGGAAAACTATTGTCATTTGTGTTTTCTACAATATAGTAGGTATGCTCTTGACAAAGGACAACTTATTAACTGTTTCTGACTAGGTGTGTACCTCTGCATAAACGTGAGATTGATGCACTCAAGCTGCTCAAAAGAACCCATCAATTTCTGTGGTGGTGGGTGGTGGTGTGGTCTTTTTTTTTTTTTTTTTTTTTTTTTTTTGTACTGACTTTCCCCTACATCAAGAGCATTTCTTGCTAATAAAAAGGTGCCAGACAGGCAAAAATGGAACATGAAGCTCTGCTTGTGCCCTACATTTGTGGAACAGAAAGAGCAGCAATGCCACTGTCCCCACACTGTGGTGCTGCATCAGCCCTGTTTTGCTGAATGGGGACCAATGCTTGATACTGCTCTAAGCAGTCAGTCTGTTAAGGAAACTTGCCTGGAAATGGATTACAAGTGGGGTTTTATTTGTTAGTCTCAGCCTCTGCCATCCTCGAAGAAACCAGCTCTGATTGTGAGCCTGCTTTAGCAGAGGGTTTGGACTAGATCATCTCCAGAGGTCTCTTCCAAACTCTATGATTCTGTAATTATGTGTCACCATGGGTCCTGGCCAGATCCTTTGAGGAGCTCAGCTCCTCATTGCTGGTGCTTTGAAAGCTCTGATTACATTCCAAGATCCTCTAAGAAATGGAGTGAAATAACCACACACTGTTCATCTCACACAGCCACAAACTAGCTTTCAAATCGCAATGATTTTCCATCACAACTGCATGTTGTCTGTGTTTGAAACAGTGAACTTGAGGTGAAAGGCTCCAAAAATGTGATTACCACTCCCCGAGACATTTGGTCCTTCAGGAATATCTTACTGAAAGTACGTGTTTCTATTGCACAAACTGGAGCAGACACAAACGAATCAAATAACACTTTTATTTTTTTTTCCCACACTATTTCTTCTAATTATGTGGAGAAACTGTTAGTGTTGTCAGATATTTGGTTCTGGAATACATATCTAATCCATGAACAAATAGCCTCATAATTGTTCATAATTGTATTTCTTTACCGCATAATGCTACATTTTGATCTGTCAGTAGACAGTGATTTAACCTGACCAAATTAGCACATTCCAATACTAATGCTTTTCTTCCTTCTCGATTTCTACCACTTAAAAGCTAAAAATCCTAAACAAATAACAAAGAAAAAACTATTGTTGCAATACTACAGTGTAAACCTACTGTGTAAGTAAGGCTACTGAACTTAAAAGAACTCACCAACTGAATACTGAAGATATACTTTTGTATATCTCAGTGATAATCCAGTTGGTCAAGGCTCTATTGTCTTTCTTCAGACGTCTTCTTCCTTCTAGTTTATCCTGGACAGCAGCTACAGCAGTTTCAAACTGAGAAAATGTATTAGAACTGAACGTGCAGGAAAGCCTGCTTTCCTATTTCAGTGTTAGAAGAGAAGTGAAAGGCAGAGATATACACAGTTTAAACTTTGAAGGACACAGCAGTGTAAAACATATACTTCAAAGCTGTTTTTTTTTTTATTATCAAATGAGTATTGATTTTTATTTAAATGCAGAATATATTTTAAAATTTTGTATTTATCTAGGATCTTTATTATTCTTTTGTTTACCTAGTTAAAAAATCCAGCAAATATTTTCTGCGTTGTATTTGTATATTGACTTCTAACTCAAAGCATCTAAATAATATTAAAACATTATGCATCATTTATCATACTAAAGTGCACGAATTGAAAACTGGAACAAATAACAGACAGACTTCTTTTTGATTGGCAAAAAATAGCATCAGATTTTCTACAGAGCTTGTAGAAATTGCTGGCTGATGTTCTTTAATGGTTACGTGGGTGATGCTCAAATATTCTTCAAGAAAATAACTAAAAATCATAATGTAGTCCAAGATTAATTGCAATTGTTTAATACATGGTGTTGAACTATAAGTAAAGCTGATGATTTAAACTACTATGATTGAAATCTATCTATCCTTAGGATAAAGTAATCACTAAGTATTGTTTACTTTTTTGTCTTTGCATTTCCACACAGTTCCTCCTGCCCATTTTTTTCACCCCAGATGGAGCCACTGGGTAGGACTTCAAGATATTTTAAAATAGCTTCTAAGTAATTAAGCAATCTTATCTCTCTGTATTTTCAAAGGCTTCCTTATGAGTCACCACAGCTTAGGAAGTCAGGTACCAACTGCATACTCAGAGCAGACTTCTAACCAAGGACAGATGGATGCAGGTGGCACGTAGACCTTGCCAGACACCATAGGGTGAAGGAAGCTTAAAAGGTGTCAAAGCCAGTTCTCTCTACTTATCAGGGTGATACTCCAGAGCTTTTTGAAATTACAAAATTTGTGTCCTTTTGAAATGAATTAGAACTCCTCAAGAAAGTCTTTTCCCCAAGTTGTTTCAGATAGACTGAAATGTTTAAGTTGGACTTTTAAAATATTGTAAAATACGTCCCAAAAAACTGTAAACTATCTGAATATTTCCTCTATTTGATTTTCCTTCAAAGCAAGACTAGCAAAATTAGTTCAATTTCATGGAGCACTGTGATATCAGTGAAAATGTATATTCCACTGTAATAGGATTTCAGACAATTTTCTTCAGTGGCTTTAATTACAGAGTAAGAAAGACCTTCTTTAAAACTGAGGCTAAGGAAATGAAGGAATCAATCCTGAAATGATTTGTGTGTATGACAAGTTCTGTGAATGTGTATATTCCCATAAATTGGCTGATTGTGTATGTCATGTTACTCTTGCGATAAGCACTTGAACTTTATAAGAATTAAGTCCTCACTACTCTTTGGCAAAGCAGTGAAAGTGTTGCCTTAGTGGAAAAGAGTTATGGAAAATCATAAAGTTTTGAAACTGAAGATTTGAAATAGGAAATACTTTATGGTTACTAGCACTGAATTTTGCATTTAAATGGAATGGGAGAACATCCAACTACACTTAGAAAGCATTTAAGTTATTATTATTGCTTGTATCGTTACGTTTGGAATAAAATTTATCAGCTAAATAGCCAAGGCTATCAACCTAGGCTATCCTGATTTTACAGTCTATTTAAACTGGCAATACAAGATTTTCACAACTAACTGCTTAAGACTATCATTCAGCAGCTCTAAATACCCATAGTTTAAAGGCCAACATTTAAGTTAACAAAGTAAACTTGCTCTGACACAAATGCTAATTGATTTCTTGCAAACTATCAGAGTTTTTATACAACACTATTTAGCTGAATATAGAAAGAAAATGTGATAATATCCTGCAAGTGCCATTTCGGAGCATAAGAATCATGCTAATTCTAGAAGTTGAAACAATTAGGAGAGTTTTCATGACTGTCCCAAACATCTGCCTCAACCACCTACACTAAGAGACAACTGATGTCCTACATGAGATATGAGCACTTGGATTAGGGTTGCAAGCAAGGAGCTCAGGCAAGGAACCAAGCTTCACTTCCTAGAGATCTCCAAGCCTCCCCCACAGTTGCTCACTGGCCACCACAGCTGCACAGCGTTCAGCGAAGCTTTCTAGGGAACACAAAATAGCATTTTAAATATTTTGGCAGTTGGAGTCTTATAACTAGATAAAGCATATTTTCTTCAGGCCTTATTGAATCAGAAATAGCGTAGCCAGCAGGAGCAGGGAGGTGGTCATCCCTCTGTACTCAGCAATGGTGAGGCCGCACCTCAAGCACTGTGTTCAGTTTTGGGCCCCTCACTTCAAAACATCGAGGCCCTGGCATGTGTCCAGTGAGGAGCAATGAAGGTGTGAGGGCTCTGATGTACAAGTCTTAGGCGGAGCAGCTGAGGGAGCTGGGATTGTTTAGTCTGGGGAAGAGAAAGCTCGGGGGAGAGCTTATCACTCTCTACAATTGCATGAGAAAAGGTTGTAGCAAGGCGGATTCAGTTTCTTCTTCCAGATAACAATTATAGGATGACAAATGGTGGCTTTAAGTTGCACCAGGGGAGGTTCAGGTTGGGTGTTAGGAAATATTTCTTCCCAGGAAGAGTGGTGAGGCATTGGCACAGGCTGCCCAGGGAGGTGGAAGAGTCACTGTCCCTGGAGGTTTACTAGAACATGTAGATGTGGCAATGAGGGACATGGTAAGTGGGCATGGTGGGGGTGGATCCATGGTTGTACTGGAAGATCTTTCCCAACCTTATGGATTCTATGATTTTATAAGTTTTCTCTACAAAGATATCTCGTGGTAGGGTAGGCAAGTGCAAGCAGCTGACAGTATTCATATTGCTAAACCACTTACAGCAAACTAAAATACTGACAACAACAACTGTGTTTGGCTTTTAGTTCAATCCACCCAAAAGCAGTTAAGGCCTTGCATAACAAGTGATGCTAATGGTCAGTGGGAAGGCATTCCAAACTGATTGCACATTGGAGCTACGAACAGCAGCTCTGCTATGAAATTCAAGGCTGGGAGTTTTTGTGCAATTGATAATACTCACCATAAGACTGGGAGTAATTTAATTTTATGCAGTTGATGAAACAAATAAGAAAATGGTTTGCATATGTGTGCATAAACTACAGTATAAATAATTCATGTTCAAATCAGTAAACAGAACAAAGTAATCGACTGAAACCTGTGAGTTACATCAGTGGATAAGCAAATAAAATACCAGCAGTCATAGTTTTTTCATACTAAAATATATGTTAGCAAAACACCTGCCTTAGAATACCAACTGCACGTGGGAGACTACTTGTTATTAAAGTAAGTTGCTTTACTTCACAACATCTTGATACTTTCAAATAGGCCTAAATTTTATTTTTTAAGCATATATATATATGCTTATATAGAAATATATACATATATATTCACATACACATACATGCCTTCATGCATACATGCATACATACATTCATATATACATGAATGCTCCTATTTCAACTAGTCCACAATGGCAGCTGAGGATTCTAGGCATCCTACTTTTAAAAATCCTCTTCTGTAAAAATTAGCTTTTTAATTTTTCTTAATAAAGTAATTTCCTGTGTTTGATTTATTGATTTATTCATTTTTTTAACTTTCTTGGAATGGCCTATTTGTAATTCTTTTCACTCTCACCACTATGCAGATAATTTTTGTTCCTTTCACTGCATTGTTACAGAATAAGTCATTTTGATGTTTGTGCCCTATTTTTGTAAGTGGCTAATGCAGTGTAATGGGTATGGATTATCTGTAGTTTTCAGGTAAGTAGAAGAAATTGCCCTAGAATTTTGCTTCTGTGAAGGTCAGAAACGCAAAGATAGGAGTGCAAGCCATTACATTCTCAGTCCCCAGCTCCAGCCATGCCTCTTTCTACCATACAAAATTGTTTTTGCACAGATTTTCCCAAAAAACTAGAGGATACTTCTGATGCTGTGAAGGGAAAATAGTATGTGATAATTACAGGCTATTTCAGCAGCAATAGGAAATGGCAGTATACACTTGAGAGAATAGTCAGTGATCAGTCTAGATGATAAGCTGCCTATTGATGTGTATATATTTTTTAAGGTTTCTACAAATTATTGTTTCAAAGTAGTATTTTCTCCTGCTTCACTGCCACCTTCCAGTTTTCCCTCCCATTCTGTTCCCTTTTCTTCCTACTTTTGTATCCTTTACACCTCAAATTCATTTTATTCAGCTGAGCATTTCCATCTTTTCCTTTGTATGGTTTCTCAAATTGTCACTTCTTAATACAAAATCCATTCTATTTGCTTCAGGGCAAAAAAAAAAAAAAAAGAAAAAAAAGGAGGGAACCTGAACTTTTCTGTAGTAATTATGTGTGATGATTGAGGGCAAAATCAACGCAGAAAGTTGTAACTAAATACATTAAATGTTTTTGGCAGCGAAAACATGACTTGGATGCATTTGTCTGTATTAGCAATTCAGCACAGCAGGATCAGACCAGTAGATCAAAGCAGTTAGTACCGAGGTCTCTATATTTAAAGTATGTGATCAATGTGTTTTGCCATGGACTAGATTTAGTTAGGTGTCTTGGACCAGATGTTATTACCTGGCATCTAGTCTGAGGCTTCTCAAAAGACTAAATTTGCTCAGGTCTTTTTGTTCCCTCTGCAGGACAGAGTACATTTGGTACAGACTGTAAGCAGAGCTTCCTATTTAATTTCCTTCAAAAAGCATGTAGTTTGCACACACCAAAACTGCTTTGAAACCAAACCAATGCATGATAATGCATTACAGAACCACATTACTTCTCCCAGTCAAATGGCAGTGTAGGCTCCTATTCTCTGAATAGCACTCTCTACCATCACTGTACGCTGGGGTTACCTATTTCTACTTAAGTTTTTCTTCTTAGAACTCTATTTATCTAGGTCCCAAGAAGCTCCTTAAGTCTTCTGAAGACTGAACAAACTCAAGGATTTGAGTTAATCTTTCATTGTGCTATCATATGGTTTATGTGCTATAACCAGGAAACTATTCCTTGAGCAATAGCTTCAGATGCTAGGCTAATAAGTCATTCACTCTTTTGTGTGGGCAAATAAATATTTTTTTTTTAAACATTCTAATCATGTAGAGGCATGGTTCCTACAGGTGTGGCAAATGTTTTATCTCAGAATGGGAGGTGCAGGTTGCAGTGTCACAGCCAGAATAGGCAGTTGGCAGAAATGAACCCAGGCTGCTGACATTTTGGATAAGAAATTGGATCGTGGTGTTATTTGAGGGTGAACGACCAATGCATCTCTACTCTCTATTTTAAAAGAAAAGTATTGTTCCACTTATTTTTGTCTTCCATTCAATTTCTAAAATGAAAAAAAAAAAAAAAATTACTTTGCTAGCAGGATCTGAATCTTAATTTGATGGATGCACATTCTTAAAACTCTAAGCAGAATGCTTGACTTCTGACTTGGTGGAATTTAAAACAAGCTCTGTGACGTGTATTCCTTTCTGTATCAAACTGCCTGCTCGATGTCCTGACTTCAACATAGATCTCTACTCTGTGTGCAGGGTACCCACAACCTAGCCAGTTCCACCTGACCTCCTGGGGAATCATGTACCACTTAAACAGGGAATGCTTTATGTGATATGGCAACAGGATACCAAAAGTGAAATAATGAATTACTCTGCCTTTTAGTACCCAGCCATTTTTTCTTGGATGCTGCCATCAAACATTGCAATGTCTAACTGTCAGGTGCTGTATTTGTAAAGACTCATTTATTTTACCTGAGATGGATTTCCCATGCAAAGCATAGGGGATGTAAGTGGAATCCAGAAAGGATGAGAAACAATCAAGGGAATAACTAGAAGGAAATTCAGTGGGCCAGTAATACACATACAACCCACGCCTTATAAGCATCTACTTTCAGCACAAGGCAAATACCTGACATTTCTTGAAAGTAAGCTCATAATCTAGATCTATATTTTTTTCAAAATAATTAGAACATGATGCTAATTGATATCTAAACATCTAGTAATGGCAGGACTTACCATTTGGGTAGAGAACATTTAACAAGCCCTGCACAACTTCTGAACTGAAAAAAAAAAACAACCTCAGAAGCGCTTTCAGGTCAAAAATGTGCTTTAACTACTGACTGAATGATTATTGCTGTATGAAGCAAGTGACTTTCTCCTTTTGAAATGTTGCCAATTTGTATAATTGATTAAAGAGCTAATGGAGGAGGAATTCAAACCTGACCCCCTTTTTTCATAGAAGAGGGGGCTGTGGAGTTAATAGCTATTTGGCCAAATAAATATTTAAAAGCACACTGAACAGTTCCAAGAGGGGAAAATGAAAAAGTTGTCTTGCCAGATAACAAGTACTTTCTGCTTACTGGGATCCTCTAGAGAGGTGAACTGTTTCAAATCTAATAGTTTTTATAGATTGAGTGATGTAGGGTTGTTGTTTCCCAAGTGAGAATTTCATTTACTTTGGTTTCAGAAAGTCTTGTTTCCTACTTTTTCTTTTTTTTCCATGCATGTGAAATCTGATCTGGCATGCTTGTTCTCAGAAAACGCACTGGTATTCTCTGCCAGATGAGGCTGCTGCTCCTGTGAATGAATTTGCACTCAGAACTTGGGCAGGGTCAGGACTTGAGAATCCAGTGCATGAGTATCACACTGCTTGAAGATGCTGGGCTGCAGCTGCTTGAGAGCTGAAAAGCATTAGTGATGCCCAAACACTGCAGCTACACTCCTTGATCAGTTTTACCTTTATAACTCATTAAAAAAGCCAGGGCGTTAAAAGACAACACTTAAGAGGAATCTTTAGAATGACAGAAACATTCAGAAAATTTAATATTTTATAAAAATAGCTTTTTGCCATCTTGGAAAATGAAGATCTCTCTTCTTTCACGTAATAGATATAGTGCAGTGAGCAGTAATATAGCTTTTCCATAATCCTTCATCACTTTACCTTCATTTGTTTTTAGAAGATATTTGAGCTTATAGCCAAAGCACAAAATTAACTGATGTCCATAGAAGCAGAAGTTCAAGGAATTATGCTTTGTAGAAAAGTAAATATATATAATTTTCCTATAGATATTCACTTTTGACAGTCTGTTTACTCGAAAAGATCTTTACTTTGCCAGTACTTTGTCTCTCTTCTCATTTAAAATATCAAGGTCTTCACAGTAGAGACTTTTATCATATTTGTTCCTGTAGGCTTAAAAGCCATTGTGTACTAACATGATAACTCAAAATAATCTAATTTAGCTTTTGCACTTTATTTTACAAAGCAAACCTTTACATAGATTTCCATAACACTAAAAAGCCTTGCTGAAGTCCTTAAGTATCTGATTTATTCAGGCTGAATTGGGCCTTCATACTTCCTAATGCTCCTTCAGCCATTATCAAATCATAGATATGTTTTCAGTGAAAGCTGTAATATCTGCAGTAAGTCTTCTCTGATATCTATCATGGAAGAGAACAAGCTATCAAAATGTATTCTTTTCTATTTAGATTGAAATCTTTCCGAAGTAGGAGTAAGTTGACAAGACCATTAGAAGATCCCAGATAATTATGCTGTCAGTGGCAACAAATCTGTTTCAGGTGATAGTCTGTCTTTCTGTGTTAAGGTTTTATGACTTCATCTAACTCCAGAAGTGTGTTTTCTTGGAATATTTTTATCAAAATTGTACTGAGTTCAACACGTTTTTTTTTCAAATGGTAACATGGAGTTTTTTGCAGGTAGCATTTCTTTCAGATGTAGCCTGTAGTTGTTAGACAAATTTCGACCTGGAAACTCCCTAGATGTGTGTGGTGATTATTCCACATTCTTTTAGTCTTACAAATCATTTTTGGGTTTATGTTTCTTTCTGAGTTCTGGAAAGGTTAAATTTTCCTTCTCATACATAGATATGCTGGAACTGTCCTTACTTTCCTCATGTTAAATCCTCAGCTACTGATCTGTTATACACTAACACACATAGGAAAGACCACTTTAAATGTTTGCATTATGAAATTTCCAGATTTTCTTTAAAGACAATAAGTGAAGCTAGTGATGTATCTCTGACTGTGAAGTGTTAAATCTGTAACTCAGCCTAGAGTTCTGTGCGAAGCCTCCTTAACTTTTTACAGATTGGACCATGCATTTTAATTTCTGTATTTATCGTCTTTACAGTCACTAATAATTTTTACCTTTGACTTTCATTTTCTTGTGATTTTTTTCCATCCATTTTAGCAGGATGTTATCACTCAGAATCCTCATTTTGCTTGTAAAACTATAATAAACCCAAAATTGTGAGCCTGGAGAGCTGACAATTATGTATTCATGAATAACAGTAATCTCACCTCAATTTAGCCACCAAAAAAAAAAAAAAAGCACACTAGTCTTCATGACTTCCTCTGTAGTTAGGAAAGAGAGAAAGATGACTCCGGAGAGCAATTCATTGTGTTTTCTGGACCTTTCTCTTAGAATGGGAGGAATTATCCTGTGAGAGTATTTCTTTGCTCTACTGACTGTAAGGGAGCTTCTATGAATATCACGCAGAGGATATCTACCTTTTTTAAAAAAATGACTTCATTATTTAAGACCATCAATTATTTTTACATAGGGCTTTACAGTTTCCAGGTTCAAGACCTGTGGCTGACTTGGACTATATCTGGAGAGCAGGAATGGAGCCAAAAGAGCATGCTGTGCTCCCCCCGTATTTGGGAAAGCTGAGATGTATGGTACAGAGAGATTTCAGCTGGCAGCACAGAAGCCGTTGTGGGGATAGAAGCAGCACAGCTGTGTTCCTGTGACACTGCACACTGAGCTAAGAAACACTGCTGAAACCAGCTTAATTCACTGGCACAGTATCTCAGTTTCAGTGAAATTTGTTTATAGCAAATAGACTAGTAGAATATCATAGATATATATATAGATAAGCTTCTTCCATTTTACTTGCTTAGGAAGAAACCACTGCAAGAATGCAACAAGATGCATCCTCTGCAAGACACTTTCTGTTACAGAATATGTGTTCCCTGAGAAGTAGTACAATTGTTCATTTTGTCCTGTCATTTCTGTGTGTGTACATCTGTTTTAAGGAATATGCCAATTAGGGAAAATATATAAACATCCTGTTAATCAGTTCTGGACTAAGGCACATAGTGATGCAACTTAATTTAATTACAGACAAGTTCTTTCATTCATGTCTGGGCATTAATACAAAATGAATGCTAATAGATGAGTGCATGCCATTAATTAGCACTAACACTAATAATGCACAACCTAAATTCATCAATAAATGCTCATAGAGGTATTTCAAAGAAGAATTTTGTGAGGATGTTCACGATATAACAGTACTTCCTTTTAGAACTGCAAGAGTACAGAGTGTAAAATTGCAGACTTCTCAGGAAGCCTGCAAAGCAAGACTTACTTTCTGTGCAGTTATTATTGTCTTTTCAGATGAATGATGTCACATTAATTTGAAATACTAGTGCTATGTACCATTTTGTAAGAGGAAAAGAATTGACTGGATAGAGTTAAGTTTCTTTATTTGTTTGTTTTTGCAAAGAATGGCTATATGGGTACGGAGACTGTTCCCCATTTTGGTATGCTACTGTTTTGCACAGGGATTGCTGTCTACTGTTTCACCTGCAACTCCTTCTAGGCTGGGAAGTTATTAAAATCTGTATGAAAGAGAGTTCTAAAGCAATTAAATATTGGGCTGAACTTACTTAATCACTATTATCTGCTTGAAGGGAACAGCTAGCGATCCTTCCTATGAACTGTCAGAACACCATCTATTCTCTTAAATTTTTCCGTTGCTCCAAAATAAGAGTACGGAGACAACAGGTCCTGCTCTTTCTCTTTGGACTCATACATATATGAATTCCGTACTGATCTTTTGGGGTAAGTGTAGCAAGACTTACAAAAAGGGGAACTAAAACCAGTTTTATAGTAGTTACAGCTTTATGTTTGCTTACTTTAACAGAGTCAGTGTGTAATTGCCACTGTGCTTGTGCACAAGAAAGGGCTCATGTGATTATTTTATAATATGTGCTGTGTTGTTTTTTTCTTTATTTTATTTTATTTTAATGCTTCAACTTAGAAAATTATAGTTATGCGTGAAAATCTCAAATGCAATTAGATAGACAAAAAAAAAGAAAGAAAGAGAGAGAGAGAGAGAGAGAGAGAAAGCTGGGAAGATACAAATTATACTTCCTATGCAAAATTCTTGTAAGCCTACTAAATATTATTGTCGCCCAATTATTTTAGCAAACGAATACTACTTAAAGCATTTGGGTGAGATTAGATACTTAGCTCAAAACAATTTATGAGCAAATTATGAGCAATTTTCTGAGCATATAGTAATGTGAACAGTTTAACTGCTGGATCACAGAAATTATAATTTCCAGCTGCTAGTGGGGGTGTTGAGGGTGGGTGGAACTTAATCATATCTGCAACCAGAGCTGTAGAATGAGATGCTTCCAAATCCTAAGTTTCTAGATATCATGAGTGTATAAGACAGCGTCAAAGTACATCTCATAAGAAAACAAGACAAAACAAAATGAAGAAATCATATATTTTTTAAAATTTCTTTTTTAAATGTCATTTTTTAGCCTATCTTATAGCCTCACGTGGGTTGAGTTACCATTTTTGAGCCTTTTTGGAAGTTCTACAAGACTACAAAATCTTTACTTCTGGGTTAGTTGAGATGTAACCTGGAGAGCGACGATGATTTTGAGTGAATCCACTGAAATCTATTCTATTTTATACATATTCTTATATAATTTGACAAATCCCCAGTTATATTTTTAACGTTCCTTTTGAGAAGCTATGTAGATATTTTCTACATGGAACTTATATTTCTTGAGATGAAACAAAACAATGCCAGTAAGAATAAAACTATTCCACTTCCACACAGAATTATTTTCATAAGTTAGCTGTTAAGAAATTATCTTTTTTAGATATAAATTAAACCATCTTAAACCTTGGCAAATCTTAACCTTATCTTCCCTCCTACTTTGATGAACACATACGCAGGCAGATAGTACTGTCAACAGCAACATGTATAATCCTGCTTGTCAGTAAGATTATAAATCAGTGTGAATAAAGAGTGCAAAATTGTGCCCTAAGTCATAAACAGCATGAAAACTTCTGATGCTGTAATTATCATCTTTTGCAAAGTAGTGCTCCCCTCAACTGCTCATCTTGCTTCATATCTGAAGTTAAGCCTTACACTTGGATCCTTGATGAGTCTATGTGTCTTTCTGTTGTGGGATCGTGTGTGGGGAATTGGTCATGCTGACTCATTACAATTTGATGCTGTGAGATGCAGTTTTCCCAGAGCAGCTGCTTTTTCTGACAAACATAATGCTCTACTCTGCGTCTGTGATTTTTTGCATCTCTTTCTTGCTCATTAGGTCTTGCTCTTTGTATGTTGCCGCTTCATTCAGAGTACTTGCTCTACTGTATGTTCCCAGATGGCCAAGTATTTTCATCTGTGTTTTCTATTTGGCTTTTGCAGAAGTTGCTGGAAGTTTTGATAAGCACCAGTGGAGGCAGGTTTAAATTATAACTTGAGAAAATAACAGGAGAGAGGGATATGAATCACTGAGTGCTCAACTGTAACAAAAATAGCTGGGGAGGGGGTTGCAGAGTAGTAGGGATGTGCATTTTTCTACTGCATTTTTGAGAGCTAAATGAATATTATGTAGAACTAAAGGCCTTCATGTAAGCACACGCCATTTGCTGGAAATTATCCCACTGACTATCACTTTCAGTTGGAAAATGCTCAAGTCCCTGGCTGTGTACTGCCAACATTCATTCTGAGCCCTCCATATGGACAGAGAAGGTATTGTTTAATATCTTGTCTATCTGATGATTTCTCGCTTTCACAGGAGAGGTTCTTGTTTGAGTTTTGCTTTGGAAAAAAAGAGTCGTAGTATTTCTGTCATTTACACTTCATGTTTACTAAGTCACATTCTTTTATCACTCATCACAGTGGATTTTATCTTGAGTTTCAGCTTTATGTGCTTTTTACTGTTTTTGGAGCCTGTCACTCCATAAGTTTCCGCATTTTGTGAAATTACTACCAACATTGTGTCAGCACTGTGCTGTAATAATTTAAATATATTAACTACTTGGTATTTTTAGAAATCAATGACATTTTCATATTTTTCTGGGAGCAATATCCTCAAGCAGTAATCATTCCCATTTCTAACTTTATTTTCATATTACACTTCAGACCATAATATTCTAAAGACTTATGAATTAGTGAATCCACGGCAGTATGAAATATACTAATTAGTTTCTGAAATTTCCAGAAAAATTTTAGTGTATTTTTTTTTAATTTATTTAGATTAGTGGATTTTATGACGTTATTATATTTTATTTTATTTTCACACAGTCTTATTAAAATGGGCTCTACTTCACAGATTTTTGGGGGGTAAAATGGATCTTCAAAATAGAAGATCTCAGTTCTCTTAATGGGATACCTGACCAGTTTGTAGCCCAATAGCATAACCTCTTCCTGATTCAAGGAGCATTGTGGTCTTATTCTATTCTGTCTATTGATGAATCGATTGACACTATGCAGATAAATATAGATTTCAGAGAGCTCTCACCCTTGTATTTTTTATATAAGACCTAGAAAGCCCTTCAACAATCTTGAGTTACAGTTCTTTTGTAAGCCAGTCTTTACAAGATGCCAGAAAACTTGTGGTGGACATCAGACTTTGAGTAACTGATAAAAAATTCAGTTTCAGTATGTTTTTTGAAATATATTATTTTTCTGAACGTTAGCTTCTTTACGCAGTTAGTTTTGTTCTAGACTTTGGTAAGCAGTTTAAAGAAAGCATATTTTGCTTTGTGCTTTTCCCACTATTTCTGTTTAGGGATCCTTGCAAGCATCAGTGCCAGACCTCTGGGAAATTTCTTCACAGGGTCATCCCCATTGCTCTGTGTAGCTCAGCTATCTTGTGGAATGTCAAAGCATCGTAGATGTGTTTGAGTATCCTGATAAAGATCCAATCTTTGATGCCCTGAAGTTTTGCTACTCCTTGCTGCTTTGGAGCTGGTAATGTTGGGTCACACAACAGCAGCAGCTCTCACAGCTCTCCTGGATGCTCTCCAGGACCTTACCTGTAGACACACATCAGGTGGGGAGCTGTCATGAAGAACTCACCACAGAGAATTGAAGCGAGAAGGTTTAACATCACAATCCTTCTCACACACCCTGCCGGACTGCCAAAGTAGTCCAGGAAGGAGAAAGATGAGAGAACTGCTTATTCATAGGGGCTGCAGAGCAAACCTTGTTAATATGCTTATTTTCAAAGAGAAAATTTCTCTGTGACACCTGCCCTCCAAGCTTTCTATACAAAAATTACTTTCTAATCTACTTTCTAGTGAAGAGAACACATTTTTTCCCCAAAGCAAAAAAAACAAACAAACAAACAAAAAAAACCCATCCCTAAATTTCTACTCAAAGTATTCCACAGTTAGTGTTGTGTTTGTTGTGTATTGTTTAATGAGCTTTAAATGTTGTGCTCCATGTGATTTGTTTTCTACATATTATAGCCGTGGTACTGTTATCAGACCATTTTTCAGAACTTGCCAAGTCTTGGTAAAAATGATAAATTTCAGTCCTTGTAAATCATGATTATTTTCGTGACTACATAAGGATGTGTTCTTTGGATTAAAATGTAGTTTTTCTTTTTCTTCATATAGATGTGTAGTGAGTGCATAATGAAACTAAATTATGCTAAATCTAGATATATTTAGTTTAAATAATATGAAACTTAGCATGCATAGAAATAGATCTCAATACTAAGTTTAGAAAATTGCTGGGGTATGGTCAGCATAATCTATTTTCTGTCAGCACTTCAAATTTATTCTGGTTCTGATTCTCACAGCCTCTACAGCAACAATTATTTCTATTTATGTAATAAAGTATTTAAGCTCAGTGCAGTACATATTTTTGTTGCTAGTATAAAAAGCTCATGCTGTGATACTAAATGTAAGTCGTCTGTTTTCTCAGTGAAATTAGTGCAGTAATAATTAAGAATCCATTTTTGAACTCTAACTTTAGAACTTTCTTATATAGGTAGACAATTAAAAACAAACAAACAAACAAAAAAACAAACTGCAGTTTCCTACTGCGTTTGTTTTGAATGGAGGTAGTTTATGTTGCTGTTCACACAGATTGTTTTCTTGTTTTCCAAGACCTTTAAACTCTACCAGAGAAGAAAAGCAAGTTATCCTACAGTGTTTAAAAGGAGTTTTCAGACCCCTCAGCTGTCCCAAAACAATTTTATCAGGGAGTTAACCTTTCCCAATGAAATAGCCTATTGGGAGTTTGTAATGGGTTGGGCTTTTTTCATCTTTTTCTAAGAATATTGAGGGAAACTGAGTGAATGACAACCTTTCGTCCAAGAATATTTGTCTCTTTATGATGAAAGATTATTATTAGTAAGAAATTACAGTAAGCTCATCATTCGAAGTGGATAATTTAATGATCTTTCCATGTTGTGATATTATGTAAAGTTAAAAAGGTTTTGGGTTTTGTTGTTTTTGTTGTTTGTTTGTTTGTTTTTTTTTACTATTTGTAAAAAAAAAAAAAAAACAACAAACTTTGTTTTTTACTGACTGCAAATAATGACAGTATGTAACAGATTAAGAATGTTCATTCAGATAAAGGACTTAAAGGAAACAATTAAAGACAGAATAAATGAAAAAGAAAAAACAGTTTTCTACTTAGCAAGGAGAGAGAAGAAATGAGAAATATTGAAGTCTGTAGCAAGCACTGCAGATGGAATTTTTGATGACACAATGACTGAATTACTAAAATCACTTCCAAATGTGTTTTCAGTTAGAGAAATAGAAATTGCCTGCAAAATTACTATGAAAGGAAAGTAGATCTATAAAAAAAATCAGTCTGGGAGCACAGATTCTAAGGGACAAATGATTTATGAAAATATAGGCACTATGTAGCAAGCTTATACAGCCCTATTTCTGAGGCATATAAAAAGAGGACAGCCATATACTAAGCAACTGGAAAAGCTGAACCGGACTTTACTTACAAAAAGGAAATCCAGTGGCTGGCAGAAGAAGTAATCCTGTTCAAGTCTTCTGTGGTAAATTCATCTAAGCCAACTAATTGGTTGAAGGAAATGCACTTTCCTTCACCCTTCCTGCTTCCAGAAGGGGACCATAACCTACGGAGTGCTCTCATTTGTTCCTTCCCCTTAACTGTCTCCCACAGAGATATTGTGCAGCAAAAGTACGTATAATAAAGAATAGGTAAAAGGTGATTTAATCCCTATTTAAGATAGGATTGTCAGATAAAAAGAGGAAACCTTGACTCTGGTCAAGAGGATACTTAATCATTTTATATTAAGAACTCATTAGGCAAGACAGTAGAAATACATGATTCTCTGATTTATAAGTGAAGGCATAGAAACAAGAATATGCAGTGCACTGTACATGTAGTATACATCTAAATACATTGGAAAGGACACTACACTCAAAAAGAAATCCAGAGGTAAATCTTTCCTTTCTTCCAACATTTGGCTCTTACTCCATTTGTTAGAAGCATACTCAATAGGATTGTGAGATGTGCATGAGATGTCGCTAAAGTATGCAGGGAGGAAGTTAAGAGGGCAAAAGCCCAACTTGAACTCAGATTGGCCACTGCAGTAAAAGAGAATAAGAAATCCTTTTATATATATATATGTCAACGGTAATAGAAGAACCAGGGAGAATTTCCATCCTTTACTTGATGCAGCAGGGAATGTGACCACTTAGTTTATGGAGAAGGCTGAGGTCCTCAATGTCTTCTTTACATCTACCCACCAAGTTCGGAGGTGGTGTGGATGTGCCTGAGGGTAGGGAGGCCCTTCAGAGGGATCTAGATAAGCTGGATCACTTGGGCTGAGGTGAATGGGATGAGGTTCAACAAGGCCAAGTGTTGGGTCCTGTACTTCGGCCACAACAACCCCATGCAGCGCTACAGGCTTGGGGATGAGTGGCTGGATGAGTGTGAAGAGGAAAGGGACCTGGGGGTGTTGGTTGATGCTCGGCTGAACATGAGCCGACACTGTGCTCAGGTGGCCAAGAGGGCCAATGGCATCCTGGCCTGCATTAGAAATAGTGTGGCCAGCAGGAGCAGGGAGGTGATCATCCCCCTCTATTCAGCACTGGTGAGGCCGCACCTTGAGTACTGTGTTCAGTTTTGAGCCCCTCACTACATGAAAGACATTGAGGCCCTGGAACATGTCCAGAGAAGGACAACAAAACTGGTGAGGGGTCTGGAGCACAAGTCTTATGAGGAGCGGCTGAAGGAGCTGGGCTTGTTCAGTCTGGAGAAGAGGAGGCTCAGAGAAGAACTTACTGCACTCTACAACTTCGTGAAGGGAGGTTGTGATGAGGAGGGTTTTGGCCTCTTTCTCCCAGGCAACAAACAGGACCTGAGGAAATGGCCACAAGTTGTACACGAGGAAGTTGGAAGTTTAGATTAGGCATAAGAAAGAACTTCTTCTCTCAGAGAGTGGTCAGGCACTGGAATGGCTGCCCAGGGAGTCACCGTTCCTGGCAGTGTTCAAAAGGCGTCTGGATGAGGAGCTACGAGATATGGCTTAGTGCTTGTGGTACCAATGGTAATGGGGGAATGATTGGACAAGATGATCTTGCAGATTGTTTCCAACCTTGTGATTCTATGATTCTATCATGACATCAGCAGTCAATGGAACCAAAACTACAGATAAAGTCAGATGAGAAGACATGGTCCTCTCTGGATGGAAACTGTTCTTGCTTAGATTTAGATGTCATCATTGTCATATAGGAGGTAGATGATAACAAGAATTGTAATTCTTTATCCTGGATAAAGAAGCGATCACACGAAGGAAATCTTTTCACAAGGATATTATGATTGAACCTGGCAAATTTTATCCTTCAGCTCTTTGCAACAGCTTTTAATTGTACAGTACTAATGCTGGCCAAACAAATTAACAAATAATAAAAATAATTTCTACTAGTTCTATGTAATGCCAAACAGAACAGGTTGAGAATTGTTTTTTTTTTAATCTTAAATGAACAGCCAAATTAGCTCAAGGTGGAAGCTGTTTTTGAGACTGTACTAGGCAACATAGTAATTCTTAACATCTGACTTACTATCAGAGACAAATTTCTTTTCATCCTAGTGAGGGACTTGATGATGGTCTTACTACAATTTGTGTAATGACCTTTCTGCAATTATGGCATTTTCAGTCTTTTTACTGTACTCTTTTTATTTAATGAAGGTAACATTAAAAGTGAAGAAGATCTAATATCACATCATCTACCCTGTCCTACCTTATTTTTTATTGTTTGATACTCATTTTCATTATCTTCTACCTGTACAAGATTAGTGCTAGTGCTGTTAACTGATCACTCTTGTTTACAGCTTGGGAAATCTGAGGCGCTGTTACTGCATTCAGTTTTGTTCTGTTTTGCAGCCCCTAGTTGTCAATAGGTAAAGCTTTTCCCATTCCCAAGGAACCAACTACCTCCTGTGAATAGCTCCCTTGTATGTGCTTCCTTTGTCTGAGGTCCTCTCACTCAGCAGAATCAGCACTATAGTGAAAATGTCAGTTTAATTTTTAGTATGAAATGCTTGACTTTTTTAACAAGAGAAGAGCACTCAATGTTGAAACTATCGTGAAAGAAAATCTCTTTTCATGACCAGTGGAATAAGTCGACAGGGACAGTGAGGGAGAGAGCAAAGAGTGGGAAACTGGCTTTCCTCCAAAACAAGAAAGAGCTTCATTTAAGGACATAATTGAATGATTTGGTATTCCTTTGAAAAAATTAACACAGCATAATCTTTTCAAATGAACAAAAGCTTAAATGGATAGTAATTCCACCTACATATATTTGTATATAAATGAATGTTTGAAGTATTAATGGATGAATTTACAGATATTTTAGATGTGGAAAACAAGTGGCAACACAATTGTTGTCTAGGCTTAAAACTACAAACACAATACACACAAACTCAATTATCTACAATGAAGTGGCATGGGAAAAAAAAGGAAATTAAAGAACTTAAAAAAAATTTAACATCTTGTCAGCATACTGACTTTGCTGCTTGCTTTATAGCTAATTGTGTCATCAGTTTTATTTCCTTTGAGGGTATGGAAGAATTTATTGTAGTGTAGAATCCTTTGTGCCTGTATGAAAAGAGCTGAAAATACATTGAAAAATATGTGGGAAAAGCAGACATAATAAAAACTAGTTACTCTACATAAACACTTCATTTTTTAATATCCCAGCTAATGATACATTTTATACACATTTCTGTTTACCTAAAGAAGCTGTTAATAGTATTTCATGTAAAAACATAGGAAACTGAATTACAGCGAGTTTGCAGAGAACTCAATAATGTGCTGTATAAAGCACATTTAAGGAAAGCTATACAAACTCAATAAAAAGGGGCATTCCTATACATATAAACAGTGCCTAATTAACAGAGAATCATAGCTGAATATGTGACATACACTGAAGGTTAAGTATTGTTTTATGTGCCTGGAAACAGGCATGGGAGGCAGAGAAAAATGAGGTCTACTCATCACTGAGGCACAGTAAAACTTGTCTGTAACAACTAACTTCACAAAGGCCACTACTTTTGTCATTTTTATAACCAATGGCTGCATTTAATCACCATAAGGTGATTAAAACAAAGTGTATCTCCCGAGGATGGAAATTTGTGCTTAGGAGAGGTGGATGAGGCTACCAAGTGACTTGCAGTATTTATTTCATTTTACAAAATGATCTTTCCTTCTCATGAGCACAACCATACATACCTGCACATTAGAAACCCATGTATTTCTCAGACTAGAGAAGGTCAAGGTCAAAACACAGTTTGAAGTGATAGGCACCAAAGTAAAAATTTGGCTCTAAGTCATTAGGAAGGGAGGTATTCCTCTGATGGTGTTTTGATTTTTTTTACAGTTGGAGTAACAGTGGAGTACTAAAGAGGTATTTGGAAGGGAATTATAAGAGGAAGGATTTAGGGGAGGAGGAAATAATGGAAAGGAGCATATACAGACAAAGCCGAACTCACTGTTCCCAAGTAAGTCTTCTCATTCCGATATGCTTTTCTGCATGATCACAGAATCTCAGAGTGGGTGAAGATGGAAGGGTCCTCTGGATCCATCTGGAACAACCCCTGATTCAACAGGGACACCCAGAACAGGATGCCCATTGCCACTCTTCCTGGCTCTGGGCACCTCTGGAAAGAGCTCACCCTCTTTTCAGGTATTTATAGGCATTATAAGATCCTCCCTGAACCTCCTCTTCTCTAGACTAGGAAGTCCCAGCTCTCTCATAGGAAATTGATGACATGAATCAGAAGTACTGGCTTTATCTTCATTTGTCATGCTATTGCATAGGCTGCTTCCTTTGGCTGCTTTCTCTTTTTCTTGTAATGTATGAGGGCTGCTCCAAAAATGACTCCTTTCATTATGTTGGCCCACAATATCAGGGATATGTGTTGGTGGTATTGCAGTAAAGGCTGAACTTTCCCACAAATATTTCATCATATTTGTTGCCATGCGACAGATGGCAGCAAAGGGGCAGTCTAATAGAATGGCATCTGACATGACAGTGCATAAGAAGAAAAATGCATTGCATATGAGCAATTGAATTACTCCATGTGAAAAAAATTGCACCCACCAACATTCATCGACATTTGCTTAATGTTTATTGTGACCAAACAGGAATGTGAGCACTGTGAGGCAATGGGTGGTGTGTTTCAGCAACAAGGCTGTTGTAGCAGCTTTGAAACAGTAGGTCCCCTCCACTGGTACAGATTTTTATGGATGTGACATGCAGGCTCTTGTTCATTACTGGCAAAAAGTGCAGAGCTAATGGTGGTGGCTGTAGTATTTTGTAGCTGAGAATTTGCTCTATTGAATAGTGCTATTGTACTCTTTGTTATCTGCTGTAGTTTCCATGGAAATAAATAGGAGGCATTACTTTCAGTGACCTATGTATTTTCAGTCCTAGGTTACTTGCTCTTTTCCATGAACAACTCATAAGACTATCACAAATGAATTAAACGAGATTCAGGATATCTATGATATCTCCAATTTTTTAATGTGTTTTGAATTTGGAAACGTATTTTTAGATGCTATTGGATAGAATTGTTCCCCAGAGACACAGAACACTTGGTTTGTTATACCTGATCAAAGTATGGACTGTGATGATGCAAAATTTAACTTTTCCTACATCTCTGTTGTCAGCAACAGCAATGCAACACATCTCACCTTGTGAACATTTCAAATTGCATCAGCCCTGTTTTCTACTTTTCAACTTTAATTATTGCTAAGTTCTGATTATATTTTGTGTCTGTTTTTCAACATAATAAGTAGTGGGTTTTGCTTTAGCCTGTTGCAGTAATATTGCAGCACATTTCTCCTCGCTAGCAAGTACAATATAAGTTGAATGCACCATCTTTGACCCACATTACAATTGCTTTGGTTTTCTGAACAGATGGAAGCTCTGTTGTATATCATCTTTTTATCAAGAGGAGCTCTTCCACTGAACCACTGTAATTGCAATGTGAATCTAATAAATATAAAAAAATCTGATAAATTGGAGAGCTGCCATACTCTCTAAAATACTCCGACTTTTTTTTTTCTGTAATTTGTAGCAGGCTCCTCAAATTCTTTGGAAATTAAAGCAATAGCATCTAACACAAAATATTATAAGATGTATTCCTGATTTAAAAAAAAAAGGCTCTGTACCATGTTGCCAAACTTTTGCTGATTAGCATATATTTTTATCATTATAAATGGCAGAACAGAACTAGAATAGAATGGTTCAGTTGGAAAGGATCTACAGAGGCTATCAAGGATCAAGTCCAACTGCTTGACAAATTCAGGGCTAACTGAAAACTAAAGCATGTTACTGAAGATATTATCCAAATCCCTCTTGAATATTGACAGGCATGGATCATCAATCACCTCTATAGGGAGCCTGCTCCAGTGCTTGACCACCCTCCCAGTAGAGAAATTTTTCATCACATCCAGTCTGAACCTCCCATGGGGCAATTTCTTGCCTTTCCTGTGCATCCCATCATTGGTTACCAGAGTGCACAGACTAGTACCTCTCACACCACCCCTTCAGGAATTTGTAAAAAGTAATAAGGTCACCTCTCAGCTTTCTGTTCTCTAGACCAGAAAACTAGTGTTTTCTTCAGACCTCAGCCTTTTGTCACAGCACATGCCCTCCAGCTCTTTTACTAGCTTTGTTGCACTCCTCTGGATCATTTCAAGGACCTTAACATCCTTTTTATAGTATGGACCCCAGAACTGCATGCAATATTCAAGGAGAGATTTCACCTAAGCTGTGTTCAATGCACTCTAAAATGCAGTTTATGCTCCTGGATCCCAAAGCATACTGCAGTTTCATGCTGAGCCCTTTCTGCTGAACTGCTCTCCAGCTATTCTTCTCCTAGATTGTACCTGTGAATAGCTTTGCTCCATCTGAGAATCCAGCATTTTACTTTCGTTGAACTTCATGCCGTTGGTGATTTTCCGGTGTTCCAGTCTGTCTAGATTCCTCTTCAAACCCCCTCATCCCTCAAGGAGTCAGCAGCACCTTCCTGTTTACTGGCACAAGAAAACTTGCTGAGAATGCACTCCATTCCTGCATCAAGATCACTGATAAAAATATTGAATGGGACTGGCCCTAGAAATGAACCCTGGGGAGAACCACTAGTCACCAGCCACCAGCCATCAGTCCCGTTCACCACAATTCACTCAGTGTATTGTGGACCTCTTTATCTCACAGCTGGACAATTGGTCTGGAAGGGTGCTGTGAGAGATGGTACGAAAGGCTTAAATAAAATCTAGAAAGGTTACATCCACCATCTTCCCTTCATTCAGCAAGTGGGTGACCTTATCATAGAAGTTGTAATTGCTAAGGTTGGAATTCCCCTTCATGAACTGATATTGATATGCTTGACTATAGCTTTGCTCTTTAACTGACTTTCAGTAGCACCCAGAATAACCCTCTTCATAACTTTTTCAGGGGTGGAGAGTAGACTATCAGTATTTTCCCTCTTGTCCTTTTCGTAGGTGGGTATAACACTGGCTACCTCTCAGTCAGCAGGGACATCTCCTGACTCCCAAGAACTTCGGTAAATTGTTGAGAGAGGTTCAGCTATAACAGCCACTAACTCATTTAGTATTCTGAGGTGAATCACAGCAGGCCTCATGGACTTATAGCATAAAGATCAACAAAAGCTAGAACAAAAAAAACCTGACATATTTATTACAGAGTCTTGTCTAGCAAAATGTTGTTGAAGGTCTTGCTTTTCTGCTGGAGAGTCAGGGAGCAAGTTGTGAAGCTCCCATGGGTTTCAATGGAGTAAGACTTCTTTCTTTTTTTTTTTTTTTTTTTTTTTCCTAATTGAAATAGATGAAACAAATTTCACAACAAACATGACATAGGAGAGGATATACCAAAGCTTCAGATGCTCTTTTTTGAGACTGGAGGTGAAAAGTCTACTACTTCTCATCAGTTTTTTCGTCTTCTAAGTTTGAAACAATTTTTTTAACTGATAATTTTACTGCTTGCCTAATAATAGCAATTGTCTGTGTAATTCGAAGCATAAAAAAAGGTGGGTAAGCCTTTGAGGAAAGCCAACTAAGCATGTAAACGCTGCTTGTAATTGGTACATAAATTTAGGTGATCTAGTTGCATATGTATTTCCTGCTTAATGGCAATATTTAACAGTATAATACTTCTTTGCTTCACATTTTCCCAAGCTGAAAGTAGTGATCCTTCAAGACATTTGACTTTACAAAGCTTCTACTAGGCCATACATCCAAAATCAACTGCAGTAAACAAAATATGTTATTTCATCCATCTGCCTTTTTCCACAAACAAAAATAATCAAAAAGCAGAATAGCATGAAACAGTAGCTTGCAGATAATTCACACAGTTTTCTCATGAGCTGTTTCAAATTGAAATGCGAGTTTCACAGTTCAGGCTTTGTACGAGCCATCTTCTGCATTGCAAGGTTTGAAGGTAGACTTCAGATGACCCCTCATGTGGGCCGGAATGGTTTTCCTCTTCGAAATCCTAGTTCAAGTTCATTTTCTTCCCAACTTTCCCTTCATCCCAACCGCAAACCAAGTTTGGACAGTTCAAATACTCGAATTTGAAGTTTGAGGAGGAGGACTACTCTTTTTTCATCAATTAAATGCTTTCCATCAGTCCTCACTAAATTCACGAGCTTATTTTCTTCTAATGCTAATTTTACTTAGTTCTTGTTTCGTGGAACTCTCCTTCCTCTCCCATTTTTCCAAGAAAGTAATTAATTGATTCCAGTCTATCCTCCTTTTCTGTCAGTTCTTTCCCTTTTCTCTTCAAAACATATAGCTTCTGTGTTCTTTCACATTTCTTCTTTTCCCTTGGATCATGGCTGTATTCACTTATTTCCATTTGACTTTGCTGTTTTCAGCTTATCCAGGACATTGAATTCTGGGAAATTATAGTGAACTCTAGTCCACCAATGACTGGTCACATGTCCACAGGGATTAATGATGATAAGATGTTCCAACTACATTTCAGTGACCAGGCTCCATTTCTGAATTGCAGGGATAAATCCCATTCTATAGCACTTTGAAGAACATGCAAGGAGCGTCAGTGCTTAGCTACAATCAAAAAAGAGATGGTTGGCTGTTAGGCAGTAATCTCAAATTGTATTCACACCCGTTCTTATTGAAAATGAAGCCCATGCATACTTAGGAGATTTTCAGAGCAAATACTAAATTAGGATCTGGCAATTAAAGGGAGCTTATAAACAGGAGGAAGACAGATGTTTTACATAAACAGTTGATGGTAGGACAAGAGGGAATGGTTTTAAACTCAAAGAGGGGAAATTTATATTAGATACTAGAAGGTAACTTTTTTTGCAGGGGATGGTGAGGCACTGGCACAGGCTGCCAAGGGAAGCTGTGGATGCCCCATCCCTGGAGGTGTTGGGGCCAGGATGGGGCCCAGGGCAGACAGATTGAATTGGTGGCAACCATACACATGGCAGGGGGTTGGAACTGCATAGGCTTTAAGGTCCCTCCTAACCCACGCCATTCTATGATTCTATGATTCTGTAATTCTATAAGCATGCAAAGTGACAGTGTTAATGACTTTTTTATTACTTATAAACATTATTAGTATATACTTATATTTTTTACAGATAACGGATTTGGTCTGCATTGTTACAACTCTTGACAGCAGCTACCCTATTTAGTTTGTGTGCAGGTTTTAAACTGAGATATAATTAGCAGATTAATAAATGTTCTACTAGCATCTCAGTGCCATCAATCGTCACAGCATGCAATCATTAATATAATAATCTTACATGCACAAATAGTTGCATTGCCATTAAAATATGTGAAATCTGGATAACTTACAGAAATAACAGAATGCCTGTTTTATTTTACTATTTGTCACGACTAACAGAATTCTAGGTGTTTACACTCTTCAAGGATTCACAGGAGTTTGTTTTTGGAATATCACATGGCTATCGCATTCTTCTATGGCTTGCATTTCAGTTGAAAAATTCCACTGTAATACCTGATCATGGCATACATTTACAACACATTCATTGCCTCTTTTAGGAAGACAAATATTCATTTTACTGTTGAGCAATGAGCAGGATAAAAGAATATCCTGACAGAGTGCCAGAGTGATTAAAAAACTTCATAAACTTGGTAAAAATATGTTGAAATCATTAGTGTTTGACCAACTCTTCAAGAGATCATTGTTTTCCAGCTGAACTCAGAACAAGCTTGGAATTTTAATAAAAAAATAATAATAATTAAAAAAAAAAAGAAAAAAAAAAGCAGTATTGCAGTTGGAATTAAAGACATAACAGGTACTTAATAGAATTCAGGCACTAAATCATCAGTTTTTCTATCATTCTTTAATGCACTTTTCATTCCCATATTTACTCTGATATATCTGTAAAAAGTAATAACAAGCCCTCTTGTTCTCTTCTTTATTAGACCTCTTAACTTTTCCTAAACAATTAACCCTCTTCCTCTGATCATGATAGTATGGCTTTTGTGATCATTTTCCTGACTGAATAAATTTTACATAAATGGAAGGGATTGAAATCTATATCAGATATTTCAAAGAGTGTGATGAGGGAGTTTTAGCAGGAGGGTAATGAAGGAGACTTTAGTTCCTAAGATACAAAATATATCCTGATGAATATAGGAAAAATAATCATTAGTTGTTTTTCGAAATCAGATAAATATGGTAAGTTTCCCATGAGAAGGGTCAATCACAAAGATGGATGAAAAGTAAACACAAGAGATTTAGGTTATCTTCAATTCTGGTTCTTCTGGTCCCTCAAAAGGGAAGATAAAATTCTGTCAGATGTTATACAGATGTCACAATGGCTGCTGTTAAAAGGAATCTTTTGAAGGCACATATTATAAAGTAGACTCCGATACAGACAGAATTTTTGTTATTAGTCCTCCAAGATAGATGTTGTTATGACTGGGATGAATCAGTTAAAAAATAGGGTAGACCTGAAAGGAACTGTTAGAGTATGTTAAAGTACAAAGGAGCATTAAAGACGAGGACAGACAGGTAAGAAAAAACACAGCAGTAGATCTCAAAAGTGACTTAGATTTCGTTTTCAAAGGTAAAGTACAGCATATTTTTACTTTTCTCCATGCAGTTCTTTCTGGATTACAATTTGCTTTTCTGAATCAAATTCTTTGTCACTGAAGTTATAGTAAATTCCTTTCAATACTTCTGTTCGATCCTATTTCCACTTGCAACATTAATTGAACCACGGATCCCACCTGCGTCTAATTTGAGTGATAGGTTAGTCACAGTCATTAATGGAATCAGGGTCAGATTCCTGACATTTGTAAATAATTTGTGAGATAACAAAAGTTGCCTTCTTAGAGGCAACATCAAATTGTACTTCATAGTGTAAGAGAATGTGAAAAGGGATCTGCCTACATATATCCCATTCATGTTATGTTTTTAAACAAAGGACAAAAAAAGGAGAATGCTTTTTGTTTTCCTTTTTTTTTTTCCTGTAGTAGACTGTAGTACACAAAAGATTTACTTTTATACTCTTCTTGAAAAGATGATTCAGAGATACAATTTTGACAAACTGTAATATTCAATAAGATATAAAGGGAAACATAAAGGAAAAATTATTACATACTACAGTAGTTAATCCCTTTTCCCCTGTAAAATCCTCCTAAAAATATTTATCTATTATTCTCTTTTGCATTTTAAAGGTTACTGCAAATTGCAAAGGAAAAAAAAATAAAAAGTTATTTACTAAATGCAAATGAAGACGAATAAGAGGGATGTGTATATTATCAAACCAGGAAACAGTGATCTAGTCATTGCTGTAAGCAGATAGCCCATTTCTCTGAGTTTCCTAACATCTGTTCAAATCCTTTGAATTTCTTAACATGCAAATCCTGAGCCATTCCAAATGTTCTGGAATGGCACATGAAATATAGAAATTATAATGTAAAATTAATATAGAAATTACGCCACACCTTCAGGGGACCTTATGATGCTTCCTGGTACAGGGAAAGACATTGCTGTTGCTCTCCAATACACTATATTCTCTAAATTGTAAAATATACAGTAATGACAGTAATACAACTTAGGCATAAAAATACCATAAAGCATGAAGTAACAATTTTATGACAAAATTCTACTATTTATAGAGTAGATATAAATGTGGATAAAGCTGAAATCACTATCTCTTTTACAGTTTCCTATTACAAGATTACTTGCAGTTCACTACAAACTTAGAAGAGCAAAGGTTTGATATCCGAATCTACTGGCATGGACTAAGTAATCAATCAATTATCACAGTAATCAATTAGTTATTAAGTAATTCTACATTTTGTTGAAAACTTAGTAAAAAGGAGAAAAGGAGCAGTGGTATAATATCTTTTAAAAGTTGGTTTTGTTGTTTTTTGTTTCTTGTTTTTTTTTTTTTTCTTTTTTAAACCTGAAAACAAACAGGACCATAAATGCCTTAATACGGGACCACATATCCCTTCTTTTTACTTTGTAGCTATCATTTTATCCAGGTTTTGCTATGGAGATCTAGATGCCATCAGTTTTTACATTTTCAGATTCATAAGCTTCCTGCATAAATAATCATTTATCTCAAAGCATATCAGAAACCCACCTTTGATATGATTCCTGGCTGCAGTGCCTTTGTTGGTGACAGCAATGTTGTATGCAAGAGGAACAGTCTTTTTGGTAAGAAAATCTCAAGTTGTAAAGAATTTTGAACTTTTCTAGCTCTACTGAGGTTTATGGAGCACCGTTTCCATTCTCATCAGCTACTGAATCATGTTCAATGTTTTAACATTCTTAATGAGTCTTTTTGAGTCTAGAGCTCAAGGTATCTAAACTGAAGTCCCCTAATTAAAACATGATTGACAATTTTGTTCAATTGGAAAACAGAAATCTTTTCCAGCAGGGTAAATCTTACTAACTGTTACAGAGCACTTTTGCTAAGGCAGAAATCAGCTCCTTCAGGAAGTATGAGTTCACCTGCCACCTTCCTTTTCACACACAAACTGGATTTTCTTAACCTTTCCTACTGTAATGTAAACATTTAGATGAACAGTCAGACAAGCATTATATGTTGTAAAACAAAACATTGCATAGTAGACACATCTTCCCTGGGGAAAGGAATGAAAGAACAAACATGTAACAAGCATTAGTCACATTGCTTAATGCACTACTGGAAGGCACTCAAATTTTCAATGTGAATATACTATAAAGAGGTACATAAAATATAATAAATATACATACTTGCCGAATAATTTCCTGCATTCTCATCAGTCTGAGTTAGAATATATTTTAAGAGTAGTTCCAGAGCATTTCAGCTGAGTTCAGGAAGGTTTCAAAATCTTTTCAGAAAGGCAGTGTTGCATTTACCTTGCTAAGCACAGATATAAAAAGTAATTATTATGTTTTTAAATATTATTTCTTAGCAACATCTGGATCAAACTGGCAAATCATCAGTGGTGATCTTGACCAACAAAGAGTTGAGAAACACCCTGCTCTCCTTGCTGTCAACTGGCTGCTTCCTAGCAATCATGCAGCGTCATCTCAGTTTTACTTTCATTTCCGTAGGGACTGAAGCAGGAGCAGTTAACAACTGGAGCGTGTAGACACAATCAGCCTAGGAAGGAAGAACAGCCAGTAGAATCTGAGCAGAGTTATTTCAATGTTCAGAAGAAAGATGTTGGAAATGTTTGCCACAACAAGGTATATATTCCACTTCTGGTATAAAGTATAAATATCTACAGTATTCAATCTATAATTTACAAGCACCACATGCTCCTGATACTCATTCTTCTCTAGACATATCACTTTTCGAAAGTAACAGAATATTTGTTGGAAGGTTAAACTTCTACTGCCATACCACCAACATTCGCCTCTGATGTTATAGGCCACGATAATAAAATAAGAGACATTACTTTCAGAGCAGTATTTCCTCTTTTGTCATCTCTCCTTATCTTCTGGCAGATATTCAAGCTGCACTAGACAGAATTCAGTTATCTCAAATTGCTTCTTTAGACCAGTCAGGTCAGTGGTGAAAGGTGGAGCATATCATATCTTGCCAAGACTGAATCTAATTTGTCACACTTTTCTACTTTTTCTACCACTTGCCTGCATGGTGTCATCTTTAATAGAATTTAACTTCTGATGTGAGTTCCACTACAGTCACTGGAAGTTGTTCAGAATCTTGATGTCATAATGCATAGATATAGAGGCAATGAGCTGTCCTCAGAACTGGACTCAAGGGCTGGGCAGACAAGTCTGTAGCACGCAGCCAAGCACTCCTCCTTAAGTATGCTGTACTGCAGACTGGTGATACGGACCTAACTATTTGATTGCACATCTTAGGGTTTCACCTGTGTTTCTCAGATCATAAATGCAGAATTTTATGCAGGATCTTCTATCTGATTCTGTGCACTTTGACTTTGTTGAATGATTGAGGAGTTTCTGCATATTTGTCACCACAGCTTGAGGCAGAATCCAGATGTATGGTGCAGCTGTGTCTTCATTTCAGTGCTGAAGTTGTATACACTGTTATCTTCAGTAAATTATTCAGTATTGTGGTGTTAATCATGTGCTATTATGGTGACACGGGATTCTGTACGGACTAGGACAGAGCTTCTCTAAGACTACAGAAAAGTTTGAGTTCATCAGCAAGTATTCTCTGCCAGGAAAGATGCACACATGAGTAAAAACAACTTGAAAAGAGAGAAGAATGGAAGAAATCAATTCATTAGAAGTATACAGGTACATTACTGGTACTCCAACATATTTGTGTAATGTCTCTCACTGGAGAATAAATGATGGTCTTCACAGAGTGAAACTCTTTCTTCTTCTTAAGTCCATGACGGATCTTCCACAGACTTTGGTGGTTCCAGGGTTTAATCAATTGATCTCAAGCACCACGTAATTAATAATTCTTTTAAAAAAATCCTTTGGTTATAGCTTCCTTAGGTAAAATGTTATGCCTCTCACTTTCAATACATGAAGCGAGGAATCACATATTTTACACTTGTTTACCTTTAAACTAGAGTTATATCACTCTTTATTTGTATTCATAATCTGTATTCATATCAAAAGATGCAAATTCTAAGAGTTAGGTTTTGTAGAAAAGTTCATTCCAAGGTAAAGAACCTTAGACATTTCTTGTAGCTTTCACAGTTCTGTTTTATTATTCCCTTTGGCTTTGCAACACTGTTTAGAATTTTCTGTTGTTTAGACTCACTAAATCCTTTGAATTGGAAGGGGCCATCTGTGATCATCTAGTCCAACCCTCCTGCTCAAGCAATATTAGCAAGAGCAAGTTTTCCACAACTGTGTTTACTCCAGTTTTGAATAGCTCTGACTGTAGAGGTTCCACAACCTTTCAGTGCAAACTGTTTCAATGTTTGACTGCTCCCACCATAAAAGTAAGTGAGGTTCAACAGTGACAGAATCCAGCACTTTCTTACTAGGTTCTTTTAGGTATTCCACATAATGCGGATTTAATGTTTAATATCAAATTTATTTATTTGTAGATACTTGATATTACACAGGATTTTGTTTTAGCAGAGTGATTCAACAGTGTATTGAAATAAAAATATAAGCAGAACATACTTGAAATGCACAGTCAGATCACAATATGTTTGCACTTGGCAAGGACCAGTTGGTCAGTCTGAGGGAAGAGATTGTACGGGCTGTGGAAACAAGGGCACATCACCTGGAGAGAACACAGGGATGCTGTCTAGACTTGCAGAGAGAAGGTTAGAAAAGCCAAGGCACAGATGGAGCTGAATTTGATGAAGGAATTCTACAGCTACATTGGCCAGAAGAGGCAGGCCAAAGAGATTGTACCTCCTTTGGTAAATGAGAAAGGCAAACTGGCTACAATAGACATGGAGAAGGCTGAGGTACTAAATGAGTTCTTTGCCTCTGTCTTTACTGGCAGCCAGGATTCTTGTAATTCTCTAGTGTCTCTGAAGTTAACACCTCTGGACCTCTAGGTAGGAACCTTAAGGGCAGAACAAGCCCAAGACCACCTCATGAGACTGAATGTATACAATGTATACAAGACTATGGGGCCTGATGACCTGCATCCCAGGGTCCTAAAGGAGCTGGCTGATATGGTTGCTGAGCTGCTCTTCATCACCTCTGTGCCTGGGAAAAACATGGAACAGATCCTCCTAGAAGACATGTTAAGGCACATGAAGGATGAACAGGTGATCTGAGAGAGAGATCTCTCCTTTTATCTCCTTTTATCTCCTTTTATCAAGGGAAAGCCTGACCAATCTAATGGCTTTCTATGATGGAGTGACAACATCAATGGACAAAGTGAAGGTGACCGATGTCATCTACCTGGAGTTATGCAAGGCCTTTGACATGGTTCCCCACCACATTCTTATCTCTAAATTGGAGATATATGGATTTGAGGGCTGCACTATTCAGTGGATAAAGAATTGGTTAGAAGGCTGTAGACAGAAGGTTGTGTTAATAGTGCTACGTCCAGGTGGAGACCAGCAATGACGTGCTGTGTCTCCCGGGGCTCTGTCTTGGGACCAGTGCTCTTCACCATCTTCATCAATGACATCAGTGATGCACCCTCAGCATGTTCACTGATGATACCAAGCTGAGTGGTGCAGCTGACATGTTGGAAGGAAGAAACTCCATCCAGAGGGACCTCAACAAACTTGAAAGGTAAGCCTGTGTGAATCTAATGAGGTTCAACACAGAAAAGTGCAGGATTTTACACTTGGGTAGGTGTAATCCCAGATACGTAAATAGACTGGGAGAAGAACTCCTTGAGAGGAGCCCTGCAGAGAAGGACATGGGGGTTGTGGTGGTTGAAACACTGACCATGAGCCAACAACGTACACTCGCATCTCGGAAGTCCAATGGTATCCCGGGCTCCATCAGAAGAGAGGTGACCAGCAGGGACAGGAAGGTGATTATTCCTCTCTACTCTGTCCTTGTGAAGCCCCATATGGAGTACTGCATCCAGGTCTGGGGACTCCAAAACAGGAAAAGTGCAGAGCTGTTGGAAAGGGTCCAGAGGAGGGCCATGAAGGTGATCAGAGATCCACAATGAAGACAGGCTGAGGGAGCTGAACTTGTTCAGCCTTGAGAAGGCCATGAGGAGACATCATTGCAGCCTTCCAGTATTTAAAAGGGGATTATAAACAGGGGGGGAATCAGCATTTTACAAGGGTAGACAATGATAGGACAAGAGGGAATGGTTTTAAGCTCAAGGAGGGAAGGTTTAGATGGGATGTCAGGGATAAGTTCTTAGCAGAGAGAGTGATCACAGAATCACAGAATCACCAAAGTTGGAAAAGTTGGTGATGGGGCTGAATGGGGCTGCGTAAGGACAGTCAGTCCCACCAATGATCATCCAGTCCAACATCCACCAATCACCAATAGTTTTCATTAAACCATATCCCTCAACACAATGTCCAAACGTTCCTTGAACATCCCCAGGGTCAGTGACTCCACCACCTCCCTGTGCATCCCATTCCAGTGCCTGACCACTCTTTCAGAAAAGTAGTATTTCCTAATGTCCAGCCTACATCTCCCCTGGCGCAGCTTGAAGCCATTCCCTCTAGTCCTATCACCAGTTACACAAGAGAAGAGGCTGACTCCCAGCTCACTACAACCTCCTTTCAGGTTGTTATAGAGAGCAATAAGGTCTCCCCTGAGGCTCCTCTTCTCCAGACTGAATGATCCCAGCTGCTCCTCATAAGGCCTATGCTCCAGACCCCTCACCAGCTTTGTTGCCCTTCTTTGAACCCGCTCCAGTGCCACAATGTCTTTCCTGCAGTGAGGGAGCCAAAACTGGACATAGTACTTGAGCTGCGGCCTCACCAGAGCTGAATACAGGGGCACAATCACTGCCCTGTTCCTGCTGGCAGCACAGTTTCTGATGCAAGCCAAGATGCCATTGGCCTTCTTGGCCCCCTGGGCACACTGCTGGCTCACGTTCAGCTGAGCATCAACCAACACCTCCATGTCCATTTCCTCTACACAGAGGAATTGATAGAAAAGCTGCCCAGGGAGATTGTGGATGCTCTGTCCCTGAAGTTGTTCTAGACCAGATTGGATGGGGCCCTGGGCAACATGGCCTAGTACAAGATCTGGAGGTTGGCCTGTGGCAGGAAGTTGAAACTTGATGATCCTTGAGGTCCCTTCCAGACCAAGCCATTCTGTGATTCTGTTATTTGACTGTCATTCTTGTTACAACATATGCATATTGGCATGATACTGCACACCCCATTGTTGGAAAGTGCTATGCAGGTCAAAGCCCTTTGCTCACTTAATGTGTGTATTTTTGGTGGTCACTTTTCATACTCTGTGCTGCACTCAGGCACATATATGCTTCTCAGATGCTGATGAGGATAGGAAGACAGTACTCTCTATTGATTATCTCAATGAAGGCTATTTACACAACCAGTTGGTTCACTCAACTGATAAAATCACCACCGAAAACAAAGGCCATCCTCCCAACCTCTTTGTTTCTGAAAGTTCATCTTCCCTTACCATAACTGTCATTTTCTACACTCTTCTGTGAGTCTAAAACACACCACCTGTGCTCATCTCCTCTGAGCCTTCTTTCACCGTAAGAATTTATAGATCTTTCTCAAGCATCATGATTGTCTATAAAGCAAGTGACTCAGTTATCCATGCTCCTAAGCAACATGGAGATGACAACAGGCACTATCACAGGATGATGAGTCAGCTAACAGCAAGCTAACAAACTAGGTCAAAGGTTAAGCAAGCAAATTCAAACAACTGCTCATGAATGAGGCTGGGATCTGCACTTCTGTAGCATTGTTAGGACAGGAGTATGATCCTGGGCCATGTATAGGGTGATGGGGCTGAATGGGGCTGCGTAAGGACAGTCAGTCCCACCGATGCTATCACAGCCCACACAGGAAGTCTCTGTGGCACACAGCTTGCTTGGGGATGCATTGTAAATAAATAAATAAATAAAGATAACTGGCTGTGCAATGTAAAAGAGTATTCATTTGACCTGAGGAAAACTGTGGACAATACCATTCCATTTCCATTAACCAAAAATAAAATATGAGTAAAAATAAACGATAAGAGAATAAGTGATGCCAATGTAACTGCAAGGTGGTCTCATTACTCATTATCATCATAATTTTTTACCACTCTGCACAATAATTGTTATTAGACAAGTTCAAACATCCTTCTCTTAAAGTGCACTGGATTTTGACTTAATAGTTTATTCCTCAGGGAGATTAATTATTTATTGATTTAATAAGGAGTTTAATGATCTAAATGCAAGAACTAGAATGAATGTAATAAAGGTCAAATTGGTGGGACATTAACCTACTCACTAAATTTAAGTAGAGACACTTAAATTGGCCCCAAGATTAAAAGAAAATCTTTTTTCTGTTGAATTCTTTCACTGCCAAAAAGTACATTTTAAGAATGAATTGGTTGTTTTTTTTTTTTTTCTTTTTTTCTTCTTATAATTCATAGTTTTTACACCTCATTCTAAACTGGACAAAAGTGGCATAGTGACAAGATGTATTTTTAAATGACCAAAAACTTATTTATTCAAGACCGTAAACCCAGACAGCTATTGCGTGCTGCAATAGCTAACAAGATTCACTAACATGACTTTAACAGCATGTCACATTAGAACTGGAGGTCTATGTAAAGTTGAAGGAATTTCAAGACTTAGGGAAAAAATAGTAAATGAGTGTGGTTTTTAGTCAGAGTATTGGGAGATCTCAGCACATTTTATTTCAGCTAAGGAAAAATTTTTATTGTGAATGGCACATAATTAACCTTTAAAAATAACTTTCCTTTAGCAGGACTGGTGTTCTACCAGCATCGTTATGCTATCAGTTCCTCTGAGTAATAGAAGCTGTTATCCTATCTCTTAATTATTTCTCAAACTAATGATAATGGGAGCATCACTTGCACCCAAAAGAAAAAAACTATACCTGAATAATTGAGGCCTGGAAATACTGCCTTATTCCAGGGCTGTACTTGGTGAGTTAATATCTAAGCTTTTCAAAAGTAATCTTTGTTTGATTGTCTGCAAGTCACTGATTTACACAAGATGTAATTAACTGAATTAGAAAGTGAACAGTTTTAAATTTTTCTCTCCTTGAAATAAATATTCTCAGTAACTTAGTATCCTTCTAAATATTTTGTGAGTTTTGTGATGATGCTTGCTTTGATAGTGCTTCTCAAACTAGTAGGATGCATCCAAAGCACTATGAAGTATGATTAATTAGGCTTTAGATGTTCAGTATAGCCATTTATCTGGACATAAACCTATGAATACTTATTCACCAATAGTCTACAAATGTGAAAGTATATATATGATGGACAAGCTTGCTGACTGGAACTGTATAGGAGTTGGGCTCAGTGCTCCTTATGGACCCCTTGCAACTTCAGATATTCTATGATTCTATATGACTTTCAGTTGGTGATACTTATTATTTGAATGTCTTCAGCCTGCACAGAAAGCAATATAATTCCATGGAATGTTAAGCATGGGCTTAGATACGCTGTGCTAAGCTTAATTATTTTCTGTATTTCTGCCTGTAATTCCATACACACTCGAGATAGAATCTGATATAAAATTGTTTTATAAATTATTGAATTGCACAAATAACAACAAAGTTATAAATCTTCCTTCAAAAATTACAATGATTCTTCTTTATTTGAGAGGTCATAATTAATAACCCTTCGGAACAAAAGACAAGAATAAACTCAAAATCAGGCAACAGTGTTGTTACAAGTTTCCTGTCTGTAATACATATTCATTCACCTTCCATTTCTCTCCTTTCATGCCCTTCCTCTCAAATTCTGCTTTCTTTAATTCCTTTGTACTTTCATATCAGCTTCTCTTTTCTTCATGGTAGTTTTTTGCTTTGTTTTGTTTTGTTTTGTTTCTTTGTTTCCCGTCTTCTGCCTTTGTTTGTTTCCTTTGTATCTTACCAAGGCTATCTGGTGAGAAAATTCATTATTTTTGTAATTTGAATCTACTCAGCTAATTTTGCTAATTTTGCTGCAGAGTTGCCAGAGACACATGCAAATGCTATTATGCATGATCACAGAAATGTTCATACTCTTCTGTCATGGTTCTAGATGTGTTTTTTTTGTTGTTGTTTGTTTGTTTGTTTACTTTTTAATATTGATCTCCTGTTTGTTTGAGTCAGACAAAATGAGAGTTAATTAGAAGCTTAGCACGCTCACAGTCTGGACCTAAATTTAATGCATTGCTGTACGTGATGTGATGCAGTTAACAGAAATTTATTCCTGTTCTGTATTTTTGGGTTTATTTTTTTTTATTATTATTTTTTTTTTCTGTTGAACTGACTGCATGTTGTAAGGATTCTTGTCTTTAGTAAAGAACAAATCCATTTCATATTCCACAAGTTGCAGCTTTGCTTTACTCATCAAAAACTGTAAATGCAAATGCATCTGTGTTCTTAAATTTTATAAGACAGATTTTTAGTTAATGTTGGGGTGGACACTATGACCAGCGTTCTTTGAGCTTGGATATTTCTTTGGACTAAATAGTTTAATGTTTGCTTTGATTCTCAAAACAAGATACTATGCAGAATTTCAGCAAACTTTTTTTTCAAGTATATTGAAAATAAAATCTGAAGCAATGTATCTGCAGATGTTTTAAGAGGTCTACCTATGTGCTAATTGCTTTATTTTATTTTACATTATTTTTGACTCTTTAGCACAGTTTTCTCAAGCTGAGTTTTAAACTCTCAGATTATGAGGCAGTGACTGTAGTCCTGTGTTTGATAATTGTATTAAGTTAAAAACTAAGTGGCTAAAGGCTACTGAAAGCACAAATATCTTGATGTGAGTTTTCAAATATACAGGATACTTTTTTGATTTTGGATAAGCGAGGAATTCAGCCTTAGGAACTACCCTAAAACTGTTTACTATCTGCTACATTTTGACCTTAGAAACATCTACACAAACCTTAATGATGTTATCAAAGCTTGGGGCTGGAATTGCAATTGTTGTATTCATGGCTGGAAGATGTGTATGTTTTCTTTCAAACACTATAACTGTGCTGGAGGCGGGTAATAAACTTTCAAAATAAACTTTCTCCCTGCTCCTATTTCTCTTCATTGTCTGCACTCCTGCACAGTTTTAGCATGGTGACAGGGAAAAGAACAAAACTGACCCAGAATCAGAAGCAGAAGATTTTGAGCACCTGGTAGCAAATTAGCCTGCAGGAGAGATGTTGGATTTCTCAAATGCACAAAGCCAATACAAGAGAAAACTTGAGGAGGATGAGAATAATTTTCCAGTCCATCCAGAGGTGTGACAGGTCATAAACCATGTTATACATCAAGAGTCTCATAGAGTAAGACTGGGAGAGAGATGTGCAGAGAGAAGCAGCTTTCGGACAGTTATTGTCTATCATAGTGGATACCCTGAAATCCTCAAGCATCTGAGCTAAACTGCTATTTTAGAGTGCACCGTTGCCAACTTCTTCTATTAACTATCATGGCACAAATGTATATAAATTGCCAAAAATGTCAAATAAATTTTTCTGCATCTTGGCTTTCTTAGAGATGACAGTCTATACAGAAGGCTTTCACTTTTTTCAGGCTACTACAGTTCAAGTGAAATAATATACTGGGTATGTGCCACTGATTTACCCCCTGTGCTTTCTACTTATGTCAGAAGATTTATGCATCACTGATAGTAGGAACAGACAATAATCGTATATTTCTTCCTTTTATTTTAATTCAGTAAAATGAATATGTCTGATTAAAGTATCTTCACAGAATGACAGGGACAGTAGTATAAATACAAGACAGGTTCTTCTTGTGTTTGAAATTACTGAGAGGCTTCAGATGGTCTTTTAATTAATTTAGAATAATTTCTGAGTATAAGTGACAATAGAATATGAAGTTATTGAGACAAATTTTATTGAGTAATTTGACAGATCTACCAGAACCGGGATTGCCTCAGCATAGGACAATGATTCAAGAAATTTCCAACATAGAACACGTGACTTAGATTGTTTTACAGTTATACTACTTGAGACATTAATCTATTGGAATATATATTAAAATAGGCCTAATTTTAAAGAATGCATATTTGCCCTTGTTTCATCATTACCTGTACATTTGAAAGATGATGCTAAAATTACCTTTGTGAATGCACTTGCAGTTGATCTTTCTATCCATCTTTGAACATATAGAGAGCGCCTACACAGTGGTGCAAGTAAAATTATACAAGCAAAGCAAATAGCAAAAATGTTGCATGTGAATATTTATTATAAAATTAGATTCTGGCAATTGCATTAGAAAGAATTGAGAGTGTGTTAGAATATCTGAAAATAATTGCTACTAAATTCAGTCACTTGCGTGGAATGTGAATAAGTCAACCCAAGGTCAGCTTAAAAAGGAAAATGAATGATTTATGCAGTTATTGCACAGGACCAGACGGCATTACTGGAAGGTGAAAAAGATGAAAGGACTGTTCTTCAAATCATGTTAATTTGTTAATGCATGTATACTAGAATCATGTAATTGAAAGGTTCACTAATTATTTGTTGATTAAATGTATTAATGTATTAATTGCTGAAGCGAAAGACTGGAAAAAATGAGGAAAAGAGGCCTGAGAAACATATAACATTTTTCTACTCCTATAAACAGGAAGTCCATATTCTTTATTCAAAGATTCTCACGTTGCTTATAGACATCTCCAGCTCTCTGTTTTTGCCCTTATTCCACAGAATAAAGGAGAGCAGGCAGCCTGTTCCACTGTCCACTGTCCTCAATGGAAAACAATTATCCCTACATCTATCCTGATTTTTTTTTGTTTCAGCCTGTGTCTATTTTCTATCATCCTTTCAATTTTTACCATTGTGAGGAGACTAGCACTTCTCAGTGACCATCCCATAGTTAAGAGGGGGCTGCTGTTAGGTCTCTCCAAAGCTGCTACTTCTACAGGAGGACTAAGCAAGCCAAACTCCATCAGTTTCTTCTTACAGGGCAAGAACTCCAGCCCACTGAGCATTTTGGTGGCTTCTGCTGGGCTCTCTCTAGATTACTAATGCTCTCCCTGAACTAGGGAGGAAAGCGGTTGAAGGGGAAAAAAAGGAGGAGCATTTCAGTTGGACATCGTTTCTCCATATTGTCTGTCAGGTAGAGGATAATCACTTTCTTTGATCTCCCAGCTGTGCTCTCCATTAATGTAGATCCTGACACTCAGCCATTCCTGCTAGGGAACTCTGTAGCTCATGTTCAGCTTGCTGTCTGCCAAAATCACCTCCATATCTGTGTCATTTTCCACTAAACTGCTCCCAAGCCAGTAACTTTCCAGGATGCATCGTCACAGGGGGTTCTTCTTCCTAGGTTCAGGACTTGACTTTGTTGAATTTCAAAGGCTTCTGCTGACCCACTGCTCAAACAGACGTAGTACCTTCTAGGCGACAGCCCTGATTTCAAGTGAACACTCTAGTGTCCCCTGTTTGTTATCATCTGCAAACACGCGAGTGCACACCATTGCCTCTTCCAGTTCACAGGTAAAGCTGTTGCAGAGGACATATCCCTGTTTAGACCATTGTGATACTAGTTACTGGTCTTCAAATAAAGTATCATCTATTTATTAACTGGCATTCAAATCAAAGGCATTACTAAAACTCATATTTATTACATCCATTGCTCTCTTCTTGCCAGAGACCAATGCACTTTACTATAAGAGGCAATCAGATTAGTCAGGCATGATTTACCATCTCCCTCCACTGACACTAGAAGTCTACACATATTGCTGCTTAGATTGTAAGTATTTGTACTGCTAAGAAAACATTAAATAAATCCTAAATTTGCTCTTTCATAATCCTAGAAATTTTCATTCATATTGTCCATTGTAAACCCAGGATGTTTTCTGTCAGCAAGTACTTGAACACATAAATTTTTACAGCAAATGAAATATGGTAGTTTCAAATGATAGTAGTATAGCATTACTTTCTAATGAGAATGACTTCTGATAGGGTGGATGGCAACTGCAGCATCTGGTATCCTGCCAGTTCTAGACTAGCTCCCTAGTATAACTCAGGTTGGCAGAGCATATGCACAAAAGCTGATTAACTATGGATAGAGTTTTTCCATCTGAGAATCCAGTAGAGCACATGGTAAAACTTCCGTTGTTTCGTGGAAACTATGTTATGACATTGGAATAATTCAGAAAATGCAGAGCATCTCATTTGGTTTTGAGGAGCTTGAAAGCAGGAATTCAAACTGGAAATTGATTCTGGAAGGAAAGTGAAAGCTTTACACAGAAAATTTGATTACTTTTCAAAATTTAAAACTACTTTCCAAAACTACTTTCCCTAGTGACATAGGTCCTCTACAATACACTTGATGTTACTATTAAAACAGAAATTTAGCTGGTACGTTCACCTGAGTTTCTAAGAGCATTTCAAACACTAACCCTAGTTTCTAGCACATTTTAATAATGTAAAAGCATGTTTTAAAATATATAATAAATGAGAAGTTATATTTCTCATTTATAACAACACATACATATGAAGCTAAGCTGTAATCAGAATGATGTTCCCCGTACCAGGACACTATGTGTTATGGTACAGAATACATTACATAATTTTAATACTCTCTAACCTTTTCCATCCTCTGAATCTCTGTTTCCACAGTCTGTTGAGCAGGTTAGACTGATGATGAAATTTTCTTCGATTGAGTAAATTTCTGCTTAATCATGGTTTGCTTTTCTTGTACTCAGTCAGTGGTAAATCCTATCCACTTGGTTAGTGTGAAAGTGCTGTTTCCCCATTAAGAGAAGCACTTGCAAAGCCAACGATCGTCTTCATAAGATTATTGGAAAAGATATTTGGGTTAATTTATTTGTGTATATATAGCTACTTAGCAAATAGGCTCAAAGGTGTATATTGCCCTATGCTGAGAAGATCTCTATTAGTTACAGTTTAAAAATGTAAGCTGAAAACAGAACTTCTGGCTCTGTTACTCAAAAGAATGTATCATGAGGCTCAAAGCCTCCCATACAAGGAAATACTTCAAGAAATAATCTATTTATCAGAGGGAAAATGAAGAGACTGATCTGTAACAGTCCCATAGGAATGTGCATTAGAATAGGGATAATGGATACCATGTTATTTATAACTACAACAAAAACTAATGCCTACATTTGTAGATGAGCACATTCAAAATGGATATGAGACACAGTTCTAGTAGTTGAAGGAAAATAACCAGTGGGTAAATTTATGAAGGAAAGTATTAGATTTTCTGTCCATCATATAACATTTTAAAATAAATAATGGTTTCTTGCTAAAAGGTGTTCTATATTCAACCATGAATTATTTGACTTCTGTGGAAATTATTGGGTGAGTTCTTACCGCCCGTGTCACATAGCAAGTCAGTTAAAATGACTGTGGTGCTCTCTTCTGGCCTTAAAATCCATGAAGTGATCAATGATCACTTTACAGGACTGCAGCCATGGAAAAAAGTAATGATTGCTTATGGTCAAATGGATATGAACCTATGCAGGCTCTCAACACTGATAAGGCAAAAGGTGACCAAATCTATCCAACCTGTGCTTTCTGCTTTTAGACCCAGACTTAGTGATTCATTATTTTCAGTCACCTGCATAGAATCGAACAGATTCAGTAAAAATGTCATAGATGTCATTTCATTTCATGGAAATACAAAATAAGTACTTGAATAAGATCAGAACTCTAATACGCATAAATACATGTGGATTTCTTTCTTGTTGTTTTGGATCACTGTTGTATTTTCCCAGTTTTCTGATCTATCCCTTTCTCTCTGAATACTAATTTTCTCAACTTTTTTATCCCTTCCTTGTGGACTAATGAATCATTAATAACTTTGCACTTATTCATTATTTAGGGAGAGCATATCTGAAATATAACAATAACAACAAGAACAACAAAGATTTATGATTGAATGACAGCATGCCACACTCAGTATGATCTCCTTCGCATTCCTCATGGTAACAGTATTTTTTCTAACAAATGAGAATTCTGGGGATTTGGTCTGGTTTTTTAGATTTTTTTTTTTTTTTTTTTTTTTTTTTTTTTTTTTTTT
>NW_024884142.1:31763587-31863386 GCF_019232065.1 Centrocercus urophasianus
TTTTTTTTTTTTTTTTTTTTTTTTTTTTTAATATGTCTTGGAACACAGAGCAGTGTTATTTCTCTGAAGAATAAAATCAAGAACTAGCTTGTGATTGAGAAAAGCTCTGGAAAGTCCACAGTCTGATCTTGTATATTATGTGTTATCTTGATTAATTCAGCTGTAAATTCCCTTTGGTATTCCCACACAGTGTGGGTATAATAGGTCACTAGGACACTAAAATATTTTCTTGTCTCCAATAGCATATATATATATATATATATATATATATGATTCTACATACAGTAGACTGTTTAGTGAGTACTCCTTATGTTTCCTCCAAAACAATTCTTCCAATCAGATCTATTGCATGGAGTTTAACAAAAGTGTATGCTTGAAAGCTATAAATAAGTAAGTTCTGGATACTACTTGTGCGGAACCTGTATTTTCATTTTGTGATGAGTATCACTTTCTCTTCTTGAAGTGTAAAGCACTGTGACAAGATATTAGTGGAAAATGGACTTTTTATACATAATCTCGGGGGAAGGTATGGTGGAGCATCATCCACCGTGACAACATGTTGTTGGATAAGGAAGGCTGTTCTTGGCCCAATATCAGGTAAAAACTTTGTTTTAAAAAGTAACAAATATTTGGGCTACCTACTGATTTGATAACTTCTTAGGTTTTGTGCTTCCCCCCAAAAAATTCTCAAGTGGCCGTGTAAAGGCACACTGTACATGTATGGGAGTTACTTTAAATTACACTTTTGTAATGATGTTCATTTGTAACACCATATCAAAATTATGTCAGCTGTGTAAGAGCTAAACATAGTGTTTAGATCAGGGAGGGCACATTGCCTCGCTGTGAGAGGCGTGAGCAGTAATATCAGTGTAAAGTACAGTATAGTGCTTTCATTCCTGAATGTTTGGCTATAAAAAACTGGCACTGAAAGGAGAAGACAACATGTGCAATACTGTACAACATATAGCAGTGCAGAGCAGTCATCTGTGTCACAGTGCTGTTTCAGCCAATACTATGAAGGATGAGGTGTAGCTCACAGTACTGAATCATGTAGAAGTCCTCAGATTCAATAAGTTATCTCCTGAACAGGAAACATTATGGCAGCATCAGTTTAGCCAAGTGCCTGAGTAACTAGCACTGCTAATCAGAACAGCAAAAGCGCCTAGAGATATTTTCTGCTATTGAAAGCATCGTGCAAGGGCCACTAAATAAAGGAAAGGGGTGAGTGACACAGATGTTTGATGATTTTCTATTGATTTTTATATTACAGCTGTCAAAACCAAACCAAAACAAAAAGCAGAAACTGGGCTATGGCTTTTCTGACTCTATTTTGCTCAAAATGAGCATCATCACTTTTCTCTCCTGCTTCATATGCTTTTCTTCCAGTGCTTTGCACTGAGGCATTCAGAAGTGACTGTACTAATGTGTCTTAATGTGTCTTTCCCTTTTCTATTGAGAGTAAATATTAATGTTCTGCCATTATTCTAAGAATAACTCTAATAATGAAGGGAAGATTGGAATGCAGGACATGAAGGCTATACCAGCACTGGTAAAACAAGCAAGGCTCTAGGATCACCACCATTCTTCAGCTTTTAGCCCATTCACTGATTTGATTTGCTCTAGTGCAAAAAAATGCCAAAGCCATGGTTCACAAGTTGACAAAACACAGAATCAACTCAGCTAGCCAACTGAGTAAATCCATCCATTCTAGAACAAAATAAATAAATAAATAAATAAATAAATAAATAAATAAATAAAATAAAAATAACAGTGCTTACTGTTTAGTCATATGGGCATTAACTAGCCTTAGGCTCTTGACAGTTTTTCCTTACAGACATATTACCTTATATTCACTGTTGTCAGCTGTCTTTCTTGAATGTGATAATCCAATATATGACCTAAATCCTCCCACCTAGGGTTAAAAAGCATTTAGACAGGAGGATATGGTCATGGTCATGGTTTTTATGGCATATTTTATTCTGGACACTTTCCTAAAAATACATTTCATTGAAAGTGTTGCTTACCCAAGCAATTTTCGTTCTGAAAAATCAGTTTTCTAACAGAAAAATATTGACTCCTGCTCCAAAATGCTTCCTTTTCATTCTAAGAGCAAAATATTACTTAGCTTTAAGTTCCAGGTTCTGCTTTCTCTCTGTCTCTACTTACTGATTTTATAATATGTAGGAAACAAGAAGATATTTTACAGTACGTATACATTTTTGAATTATAAACTACATATCATTTGTAAATACAAGGGCTGCTCCAAAAGTAATTCCTGCTGCTTTATTTTGTTCTTATTAAGTCATTTTATTATGTTTATATAACATCCACAAATGTTCAGCAAGTGTTGGTGAATGTCAGTGGATGCAATTCAATGGCACACATTTCCTTCATATGCACTTCCATATCAGATGTCATTTTGTCAGACTGCTCCTCTGCTGCTGTCTGTCGCACAGCAAAAATGTGTAACAGAATACAGGTGGGAAGATTTAACTTCTACTGCCATACCACCAACATCTACCTCTGGCCTCTTGGGAAAAAATAAAATAAGGGGCATTACTTTCAGAGCAGCCCTCCTAAAATGTACAGGTGGCTCAAGGCTTTACAAAGTACCCAGAAAATAGACAACTACAAATGCATCCTAATACTTCAGATTTGAATTCCAAATCTATCTTCATATTCAAATAATACACTTACTAGTACACCTCCCTGTTTCCTATGCATGTCTTTTACCAGTACACATATTGACAGAAAATGTATCTTAATCATTAAAGAGATCAGTTCAGAAATTGATGTGGTTAAACGAATTTATCAGTTTAGAACTACTAGAATTTGCCCTGCGCTACTGAGGTAAATGAAGTTTTGCCTTATAATCTCCTGGGAACAATTCTGTAGACTGATTTTATTTTCTATGTCAGTTAGTAATTGGGAGAAAATGAGTAGAATTTGAGTTACGTATCAGAACAGGCCAAAGATTTCAGTGACACTGGGATGAAATAATAAATAATGCTTTTTAGCACATCAGTCATGGCGATAACTTAGTTCACAACATATTCATAAAAATAGACTACTCCACAGTCTCAGAAGTATTGATCTCACAGTTTTACAGAAATAGAAGTTGTGAAATAAATTTATTTCCCAGGCAGCTAAATTATTTGAAATTTACTGATAGTATTCCAAGAGAAAGCTATGATTAATAATTACATGCTGCTAAGGCTGATTTGAATACAAACTTAGTTGTAAAAATATATGCAATAAAATATGGTGTAAATTAATTCTGAGCAGCCATATTAATAGCTGTTGTCTCTGGATTGGAAGGGAGCTTCAAGAACAGTGAAAAGGATAGCCTTTGCTATACACAGGCTGCTCCAAAAGTAAAACCTCCTATTTTATTGTATTGGCCCACAACATCAGATGCAGATGTTGGTGATATGGAAGTAGGGATCAAACCTTCCTGCCAGTATTCCATTATGTTCTGTTGCTGTGTGACAGATGGCAGCACAGGGGCAGTCTGACAAAATGATGCCTGAAATGAAAGAACATATGAAGCAAATGTGTGTCATTAAATTGCACCTACTGACATTCATCAACATTTGCTGAACATTTACAGAGATCAAACAGTGGATGTGAGCACAGTGAGGTGGTGGGCGGTGCATTTCAGCAGAGGTGACTGCTGCATGAAACACATACCACATTCCAGACGTCCTTGCAGATTTTCAAGGGTACAACATGTTCATCACTGGCAAAAATGCATAGTATGGTAGTGACTATACTGAAAAATAATGTTTTGTAGGAGAGAGTTTGATGTATTAAATAGTGTTATTCTTCTCCTTGTATTTGTTGTCATTTTCATAGAAATAGGAAGCATTACTTTCAGAGTAACCTACATAGAACACATTAGAGCACACCCAGCAACATTTAATTTTAAAGGGTGAGTGGTTTCTTTCTCTTTTGGTTACCCTTTGTCACACTTAACTAATGTGCTTTACTCCCCTCATGCCTCTTTCACTGTTGAAGACTTTTTCTCTTGATGCAGACTGAAAGTTACAAGGGTCTTCAAGTAAGTATGTGAGTCTACTTGACAACAAGTCTAAAATCATTTTCAATAGTCCACATTATAAAGAAATCTTATTTTTACCAGGTTAGAAAGATGTGTTTTTCTATGTTCTGAAGTTTTTTGCAAAAAAACAAAACAAAACAAAACAAAACACTTTATTAGGCATTGTGCCAGTTGCAGGAATTCAGTAATAATCACAAATTAAACCCCATTTAAACTGTGGAGGTCTGCTTCACTGTCTTACTCCCTCTCTCCTTTACCAGAACATGTTTACCAATGCAATTCCAGAACGGCAATAGACAGGCATAGTTCAGATCTTGTGAGTTTTTACACCACTTTGATGGTTTTGTGAGCTGTTCCACAAGGTGTAATGTAATGAGAACAATCATATGATAACCGTGTTTGCGTTACTATGTCTCATTCAATAAAAAGAGAATAAAGAACATGGTATGTTATAATTGTGATCTTTACTACTTACAAAAGTCCTAGAAGCTTCAAGTTCTGAAGCTTAACCCAGTTTCTTACTGAGATATGGATAAAAGTCCAAATTGAAGGAAGCACAAATTTAGAAAAAGAATGAGCATTTCTAAATGCTGCAGTGTGAGTTACGAAAGGAGGCAAAATATTGTAGTAGAAAGATGAGAAATCTGCTATAAAATTCCTATTTTAGTTCAAGCACTATTTTAGTGCTTGAAGAGTAGCAAAAGTCATTTTTACAGATTGTTACTTTTATGAATGGATAAATATAGATTGTTACTTTTATGAATAGATAAATAAAGAATACACACATGAATCAAAGATGAAGGCTTATCCCTTTATTCAATATGCACGGAGTTAAATGAAGCCATGAAACAATACATCAGTTTGGAGTTAAAATGTAGCACCGTATCAATAGCACATAGATAAGAAGACTGATATACAAGAAAACTGTAAGGTGATAAAGGAAGCCTAATTTTTCCAGTTGGAATTAAAAAAGCAATCTAAACAGGTGTTACATATATGTAAATTGGCTAAAGCATTGGCATGAATTCCATAAAACTCAGCCTGTGCTGAATCTCTTTCTGGTTATTTCTTTTCTTGTTTTTGCTAAACTCATTAGCGAGGTACTTGAGAAAGTTTGTACTCAATAATTAAGTGCTCAGTAAATTGCTCAGTCCCTGTGATGTTTTACGGCCCAAAACCAGAGTTGAAAAGGAAATAGGATTTTTTTTTTGTTTTTAACAAATGCAAATATGCTTTTCAGTTCTTTAATAATATTGTATTATATAATATAATAATATATAATAATATATATAATAATACTGAAAACCAAAGTTTTCAGTCGGGTGCACATATTAATCTTACCCTTTATACCTCATAACTCAAAAGGGACAAGGCCTTAGGAATCAACACTTAGGAGTCTCTAACACATGAGTAGCTTCATCCGTACTGGCATCCACAGCAAAGCTGACTGCAGAATCCAGGTGGATAAAAATGTGAACGTTAGAATTCTCAAGAATTCTCTGTCTCTTGACCTGAATAAACAAACAAGTTCTTTTTCTATTTATTTCTACAGCAACCAGCACAGCCCTGGGTAATGTTCCTTCTTTGGATACTTCTTAGATTTCTTCTCTCCATTAAATTAACATAAGAAAACAGAATTATTTGAAATTAAATATTGCATAGGAGACTCCACACTCTTTCTTGCACACAAAAAAAAATGCTATTAAAACTACTTGTATATGAAAGAATTGTTTCATTACAAGATACATATTCTTGTCATGTTTTACATTTGAATAACATTGTTTAAATCAAACATTACCTTAAAAACTGTAACCACTTTATTCTATATGTGGTCACTGGTCCATATTCTTACGGGACTACATTTTATTTTCGTAAAAGATTCCTTGAAAAAAAAATTGATGTGCACCACTCAGGACACCATATATGCCTGAAACACTGTACCTGTATAGCAGTACACTTTTACTTTAGGGATCAATGCATTTAGAAATAAATTCCTTGATGTTTTTCTAGGAGCTGATAAAATTTGTATAATTTTATTCCTAAAACCTGAATACCAAATCATGTTGTCTTTTTGCGTTCCATTTGTGTTTCTAGTTTTTGTTATAGAAGGAGTTGGACTCAATGATCCTTGTGGGTCTCTTCCAAATCAGGGTGGGAATACTCTAACATAACAGACTTGTACAGAATGATATTCTACAAGTGTTCTTCACTCTTATTATTAAGTTGTTCCTTCTGTAATAATTATTCTTTGTCAGTCCCAAGTTTTGAATTTTTTCTGCACCGTTAGGTTCATTCACTAGTGTACACTCTTCCCATTTTGCTAGCTAGCTCTTCAGGCGCAGAACTGAGTGGACATTTTGTCTGCACACAATATTGATACCTCAGCTGCTTCAACGTGGTTATTTCAGTCGCAATTTCTTGTTTCCATTTTCTCCTATGGCTCTTTCTTTCCTCTGTGTTCTGCCTGTACATCTGTCTAAAAATAGCCATAGATCTCCTAGCCTTTCCTTTACATTCCTTCTAAGTAACCTATTTGTCTGTGATGGTTACAAGAAATTATGTATCTACTTAGATGCGTTTTTATTCATTTAACTAGAAGACATCAAAGTAAATAATCCTGAGTTGACTCTATTCTGCCCCACATTATCTAAGATGCAATAAGAGCTTGATTCTGTTATGAAGGGAAATTCTTTAGTTTTGTTTTTCTGTCCTTCTACTCACATTTCTTATTCTTATATATATTATGACACATACAGAAAGATGTTGCATATTTACTTCAGATAAGGATCATTGTCTCAGTACAAATATTTAGTGTTTATTAAGCATACACATAATTAAATTACAATAGCAATTAGTTTTTATCAGCTTGCAAAGGTAAAAAAGTGTATTTTCCCTACATTTGTCCTAATATAATTTGAAATTATTTGTTAAATATACATTTAAAATACTTTTTTACACATTAAATTGTTTAATAATATTTTCAAGGCGTCAGATTCAATACTTAGAGAAAGTAGCATCCACTGTTTTCAGTATAGAGAATAGATAACAGAAATACAACAAACGTAACCCACTCTTCAAACCACATGAAAAGAGTTAGGACTTATTATATTAACAGATTACAGATCTAAAAAATGATGTATTTTCTATTAATGATGTAAGTAATGTGTGCGGAAGCAATTACTAAAATAAATCAATAGGGATGATCACATAAAGATGTAATCAATGTAAATTGTAAAAAATATTGTTCAGTATAAAAATTTGCTTAGAATTATTAGTACTATCCTAAAAACTGGGGGAAAAAAAAGCTAACTTAAAAAAGATAAAAGGCATAATTACAAGATAATCAGTGTGGGGTTGGTGATATAATAGCTTTTTATCTGAAAAATGCCAACCAATGTAACAAATGACAGCACCTATCGCAGCACTTCAGAGAGCACAGCAGGAATGTTAGCTTCTAACTTGAAGAATGTGATTCAAAATTTAAAAGTGCTTTCCAAGCACTCACTGCCTCATCTCATAGAATTATTTCCCTTTCGGGATAATGAAATTCTAATTAAAAAATTTCTCCCTTCATATACTCCTAAATGCATCAGGAATGCAATTTTAAGAGATGATTTTCTTTTTAATTAAGTGTTTTGAATCACACACAACTGTGCATGCTCTTCCTGTCTGCCCGATGTTTGTTAGTAGTGACTGCCAGGAGCAGGGCCCTTGGAGAATCCCTCTCAATCAGTAGAACAAGACCTGTCCTTTCTCCCTTGCAATGTTAAAAGTACTACATGTACTCTCTGTCATCCCTAGTGACTATGAGAGAAGAAATACATGGAAATAAAGGGCAAATGAGGGGCTTTAGAACTTAAAAACAAGAGCAATCTATTTGATTAAGGACTACTGCATACTGCAGTTGTTTGCAAACACCTCTGTGGAGTTATGCGTGTGTTTCTCCACTCTGAGCTGCAACATCCCCATTATTTTGTGTATTTCATGCTTAAAAAACTTTCTGTTTATTCTATTATCCCCACTCATTTCATTCACTTTTAAGACCAAATTATATTCCTTCTCTGAAATTTTCGTCCCACATAACCTTCACGATGTGTGTGTAACAGGCAGAATTTGTTTCTTTGAGAGACATAATTGCTTCCTATTTGTTTTAATTTAGTTGAAGCATAATCCCAAGTTCTCTTGGGAAATCTGTCTAAACTAACTCATCACATCTAGAGGTTTATGCTGCACCTACAGCAGTAGAGCACAATCTATTCTTTTCACCAGGTAACATTGGGGATTCAATTTTTTTCTCCTTAACATCAAACTTGGTAGAGGACACTCCGTGTTGTAAAAGTTCAGCAGGTCACTCTACTAAAAAATAATTGCTTTGAAACACGAATCATGAATGGTGACTTATATATACTAAGATATCCGATTTTCCTCTAATGTGTTTTAATGTTTTCATCAGAAATCATACAGTATTTCTGTAATCACATATAAGGTATAAGTTATGTAATTAGTCATGGAAAGCATTTTTTCCTCTTCATCCACCAGTAAAAATCAATTTTTCCCAGCTTGAATAAATGCTAATCCATACTTATATTTTGAAAACAAAATATTCTCATTAATTATGAGGTTTGCCATCTTCTTATCCTTAATTACTTAATGGATTTCTTTAAAAATCCAAAGTATATAGGTTGAAACTACCCAACTTAATTTCAGTTAATGGAAAGTGGTATTTTTCTTCATTTCACAGTGTAGAAGATTTTGCAAAATGACTGTTTAATCAGGAAACTTAAATATGATATGGTTTACATCTTCTGGTAAAAAGTATATACCTTTCCATTTTAACAGTTTCAGAAGATATTAACATCTTTATTATGACTTATGAGTTGTATTTTTGTGTTATTGTACTTATTACTTAATTGTAATAAATATTTTCATGGATTTTGTTGTATATAACTTATATTCAATTACAATGCCTTATTCTTCAAATGAAAGTCAAGCAGAGCTCTGATTTTTTACTCTAAGGTTTCATATTCCATAATTAGAACTTCTTTTAACATCTTTCACAGATAATTTTATTTGTACAGTGCTCATTATTTTAGGATAGCTCATGACAATCTCATAATTATGCTGCTTATGGTGAAAGTATGTAGTTGATGACCAAAAGAGTGTTTAAAAAGAGATCAATTCTCACATCAAAAAATACAGAAAGGATTAGAGATTTTCTAGTTCTGAAACCAGAAGCACAAAAAGAAAGGAAATATAATTGCAATAATGACATATATATCAGAAACACGAATAGAGGAAACATAATAGCAGTGATGCCATACAAGCATATACTGTATTTCTTTTATTAATTTTATGATATTACCTTTTCCTCATATGACTGGAAGGCCAAGACCATCACAAATGACACTCTCCTGATGTTTCATCACACACAATTCTGTACAATATGGGTTCTACACTGAGTCACTTGGTGTCTAAGGAACAGTGAGGGCTCTCTCTGAATATTCTCGGCTCAGCCATTCTTCTCTACTGAATTTTTCTCCATTCCTCATTTCAAAATCTTGCATGCTTCTTCTTCTCCATGCTGTTATCTCCCTTGAGACATTACAGAGTGGCCCCCACACTTGAGAGTAGTAGATATCAAGCCACGCATAGGAATAAAAGCAAGATCAATCTATACCAAAGAAGGGAAAGGAGGGAAGGAGGTAGTTAGAACATAACTGGAAAAGAAGTGCCAAGTTCCAAGGCAGGAATAATTGGATAACTTCCAGAATGTAAGAAAAGAGAAAGCAAAAAATAAAGGAAGAATGAGAGACGTAAAAAGTAAATGATTGCACAAAAGAACAATTTTAAAATGTATTTTTAAAAAGTACAAAGATTCTCAACACAGAAAACATAAATGAAAATTTGAGTCCACCATTATTCTAGTTAGTTAACAAATTTTCTTCTGGTGTCACTTTGTTTTAATAACATTATATGTTAGCATGTGCAGACTGTAAGTGTAGATTTCCAGTTATGCTGTGAGTATCATTCATTTCAAATGTCTGTGGCAATGGAGAAAATTAACTTTGTTGTTAGAATACCTAAGTATAAAACCAGCAACTTTGACAAAGGCAATTACAGGATAAATAAGATCTTCCTTTATTTAAAATATTGGTTAGCAGATAAAGCAAAAAAAAAATTTTTCTTTTTTGTTTGTTTCTGAAATATATGCAGTTTTTCACATACAGACTAATCTTAAACTAGAAAAGAGTACCTTGCGTGCTGTGCTGTATAGCTATGTTTGTTAGAGAAAATAAATTAGATTAAAAATGAAGCCTGGGGAAAGTGCTGCTGTATTGTAAGTCACTTGAGCATCACTAACTTGCCTTTCAAAATGGCTTGGTAACATAATGAGAATTCTGTATTTCTTGTTTAAGTAATACATAGAGTGGGAAGAATCTTGCTCTGGGCTATTATCTTTTTTCTCACTTTTGTCTTGTATATACTGAATCATTATTTGTTATTTGGAACTGTTGTGGGTATCAGTAAGCCTACACCTCATTGTATATGCCGAAGTATAGAAAAGCAACCACTTAAGTCACTGTAACTGTAAGCAGAAATTAACTTACTTCTATTTTGAATAAAGTGGAACTGAAGTCCTACTGAGATTATTCATAAAGTCTGTGATACACTTCAGTAGACTTGGCTTTAAATCAAGTTCTCTAGTGAAATAGGTAAAATCCTCTCTGATCTCACTTCAGTGTACACTCATTTAAATGCTTCTGGACATCCCAGTTTCCTATACTCAATTGTTTCTTTTGAATCTTCAGATATATATATATTTTAATCTCTTTCCTGATATGCTAAATTCTAGCCATTGATTTTTCCTGGAGCCAGACTTGTTACTAGCAGGCAGGTCCACTCATACATGTGTTCTGTTTTTCCCTCAGTAGGGAATCCAAAGATTTTCACCTCTTCCAAAAGAGAAAGAAGTGAATGTTTTCCTACTGGCTTTTTTTTTTTGTCCTACAGATGTTCCTGCCAAGCTCTGTAATTCATACAATAAATTCAAGAATGCTCTTTCGGTGATTGATATCAAGATATTTCCATCAACTCACACACCATATAATTTCTTCAGTATTTCAATTTAGGTCAACAAAATATATTTTTTTCCAAGTGGATGGTGTTAGATTTGTAGTCACTAGACTGAGAAATTATTCATCTGTCCTCTTATGAATAACTGATTATGGCTAATGAATTCAGATAGGCACTAATTAAAAAATTCAGTTCTTTCCACAATCCTATGAATTGAATTCTGAAAGAATGAAGGTTTTGCATCCTTCATGTTTCAGAAGAAACTTAGCTTCATAGTTATACAATATTCTTGTGCTTCCTTGCCCAGTAGGACAAAGATGATAGCCAAAAAAAGGCAAATGTTGCAAGCTGAGGCCAGCTACTATTGAAGCCAGCACCGTTTTCTCCTAACCTTTTCTTCTGACAAGTTTGAAATTAAAAATCAAGTTGTGTTCTCTCTGTCATCTGCCTACAATGACTAATATTTTTTCTCACACTGTTTTCTAAGATGTTAGTCAGCTTACTTTCCTCCTCTACCTGTTCCTTTCGGAGTTAGTTCACAGGACTATCATTCCCTAAACACTGGTGTTATTCCAATATCATTTCCCTGTGTGGCCATAAAGCATACCGATTTCTACTGCTCTCTCTTATCTTTAGTCAGTGCTTAGCTATAGATTTGTTTTACCTTTTTGATCTTTCTCATAAATCAGTTCCTTCAAAACTCTTTACCACTTTGCTTCTGTTTCCCAATCTCATTCTGTTTTCATCAATACTCTCTAAATCCTTGGTATTTAGGACCACATCCTCCCCTGAGTGGTACAAAGATGTTGTAACATATTATTTTATTTGATCTTATTTTTTTTAATCTTAACATGAAAATGTATTGTAACTAAAAAACAGCTAAATATATCCTGAACTGGAATATGTTTTCTTAGTTTTCTGGTAATGTGAAATTTCTAGTAGCTTGTATTCTCTTCATCGTGGCACATAATCTTGTTCTTTTCTTTTCAAAATGAACACTGTGTTTGTTTGTTGGCTGGTCAAAACATGCTTAAAGCAATTGAGGAGAATGTTTCCAGAGCATGTATAGTTATACTGATAGTAAAGTGAGACAGCAGTGTTGACTATGCTTGACCATTTTAACTTGGATCTTGCACAAGATGTCTATTTCAGAATATAAAAGCATTAACCAAATATTTAATGTCAGCTCACAAAACTCAACAGCAAATGAATGGGAAAACAATTTTTTTTTTTTTCATTCAGGTTTTGAGGAGTAGCTGTTGGTTGTTTTTTTTTTTTTCTTTAATTCTCTTGGCACTTCATAGGATTCCAACTAAAATTTTGATGAAATCAGAGGATAAAAAAAGTGCATTAAAAATCCAGATGAAAAAGATTCCAAGTTGTGTCATCCTTAGATGCTCAATTTCTGCCAGACCTTCCAGGCTCCTATACATCTTCTCCATGATCAGAGACAATGGTTATGCCAAAGTTCTGAATAGAAATCAGAAACACTGGCTCTCTATTTTGTTCAAAATACCATTCCTCCTCATCTGTATCATCTGATGTAAACATCAGAACAATGTTTTTCTAAGTCTACTTGCACTTGGTTATTTTTTATTTCTGGAAGCTACTATATTGGAAAGTCTGAAGCTGTTCCTGCTGCATCTTTGAAAAGATTGCAAGTAATAGTGCTGGATAACTTCAGACACTCGAGTGAATGCAATAAAGCTGTAAATCATGCAGTATTTCACCAAACAAGACAGAAATAATGCTGTGTGCTAAACTGTTGTGAATTCTTCTTCCATACCTACTCTTGTTACAATAATTTCATTCCAATTTTGAGTTTTACCCAAATATTCCGCCTCCCTCCTGTTTTATGCTGTTTGCTGCCACCCATTTAACCCTTGACACTGTTACCTTGGATTTCTTGCCACAAGTTGGTTGTGCTCTGCTCAGGTTGTGCAGATTCTCCTAAACAGAGACCTGTCCCCAGTTGGTCAAGAGTTCATCAACAGCATATTTTCTGGCTTTCAAATTTTTGAAATTGCAGAATTATCATTGCTTTTTTCTACGCATAGAGCTTCATTACTTTTCAGTGGAAATGGAAAAAAAAATGTCAAATACCATTTATCTCCAATAACGTTTATTTTCTTCTGCTTGGTGCTCTATTTTGTTTTCCTTCTTGTTTCCCTGCTGCTTCATGCTTTATAGCACATCAAACACAATAATTGTCGTATGCCTTGCACCTGATTATGCTCAAATTTCCTGGAACATTTGCTGGAAATTTTCCAGTACTACAAAGGCAACAAATAATCTTCATAGAATAGAACAGATGGCAGGCACCTTTGACTTTATTATGGCATTGTTGCTTTAGAAATCTGCAGGTCCAGATGCTAAGAAAAAAATGGAGCTTTGTTCACTGAACCCAATATCTACTGCTTGTTTCACACTGAGTTAAAAGTTATGGTAGATATATCATGTTTTTATGACCCAGTAGCTTAGGTTTATATCTGCAATTGCTTATGTGCTTTTATTTCCCCACTTAGTTTAATAAGAAAATCGCAGACTCAAAGTATCTCAAAATGGTGACAGTGAGAAAATCCCATCCTGCTGGTATATGATCACAAGTAATAAACTCAAATTCATTTAGCATCCATCAAGCTGCTGGGATGAGTGATGAGAATTAAAGAAGTCTTTCTTACCAGAGAAGGTCTCAACTTTTCCAAGACTGAATTGACCCAATACTGCAGCTTAGACAGAAATGGGAGAGAAAAACAGTTCTTAGGAGTTAGCTTCCATGTATACTTCTGCATTATTATTATTTTTTTATTCAGAAGGCAGCAAATTGCACCAGTTTCTCATCTACAAAAATTAGCATAGCTGAGTAACAACATGTAGTAATTCCTCTAAAATTTTTACTTTGTTTTTGAATTATGAAGTTCAAACACTAATCTACTGTAGACTCACTTGTAAATTCAGACCAGTCCCTCTTTAACCTGCAACATGAAATATGTAGCCATAAAATAAACAATTCCCTGCTATGAGGAGTTGCCTGAGAGCACAAAAAAAAAGTGTATAAAGTAATATTGTGACATCATGCCAAGGTATTCTGAGAAAGAAGTAGGAAATGTTAATCAATTTGATGCACAATGAAATAACTTTATTTAGGAAATTGTGCAACACTCAAATTTAGCCCAGACAATTGCTTTATTGATTTGAATCACACTTTTTACAAACTTTATCCCACCGAAATTAGTTCTTCACTCACAAAAATAAATAAATAAATAAATAAACAAATACATAAATAGAAGAATTTCACTTGAGTTGAAAAGCCAAAACACCGTACATCTGAATTGAGGCTGTTTGTCAGTCTTCAGTCTACCCTCGTTTGAACGTGCGTGTTAACTCTTTAATTACATGATTATATGCTAATTTTTCCAAAGGACATCAGAAACAATCAGCACAAAACTTGAAAAGTACTCAGTGAATGAGCAAAGCAAAGAAACAACTGTTGAAAAGGCATTATTATCCTGAAAGAAAGCTAAAGATTTTTTGTCCATTAGTACAAAACTGATATGAGAGAAACTGATTTTCTCGTGACAGAAGTGAAGTGGATGAATACTTTTGACTAACATCAAGGTATCTAAGGATATGTATTTGAAATGGAATTCACTTTGATTGGGATAATTCTGTTTTCCTAAACAATTTTTTTTAATTTTTATTTTTCAGTACTTAAATTCCAGTAAGCTTTAAAAAAAGATCAAGCTGCGTGATTTCTATTAATTTCTACTGTATTTGCTTAACCAAATTTTTCCGCATAGCCACAAGTTTTACTTCACATTGTGTTTGATAATAAATATTATCATGCATTGTTTGTAACAAATAATGGTAAAACAACCTAGTTATATATACAAATTATAAACTAACTAATTGTAGATATACTTAATTGCTAGACAGCAGAGCAGATGGAGAAACAAAAGTACTGCTAATCTTAGTGCTAAGCAATAGTAGGAGAAATACATCATGTGTGAAGATGTAGTTCCAAAGTATGACACCAAGCTGAGTGGTGGAGCTGAGGGAAGGGATGCAATCCAGAGGGACCTGGACAGGCTTGAGAGGTGGGCCCATGCCAACCTCATGAAGTTCAACAAGGCCAAGTGAAGGTCCTCCATATGGGTCAGGGCAATCCCAAACATGGATACAGGTTGGGCAGAGAATGGCTTGAGAGCAGCCCGAGGAGAAGGATTTGGGAGTGCTGGTTGATGAGAGATTCAACATGACCGGCAATGTGCACTTGCAACCCAAAAGACCAACTGTATCCGGGGTTGCATCAAGAGAAGAGTAACTATCAGACCAAGGGAGGTGATTCTGCCCCTTTAATCTGCTCTGATGAGATTCCACCTGGGTACTGCATCCAATTCTGGAGCCCCCAACACAAGCAGGACATAGAGTTTTCAGAGCAGGTTCAGAGGAGCACCACAAAGATGATTAGAGGGCTGGAGCACCTCCCCTATGAGGACAGGCTGAGAGAGCTGGGGCTCTTCAGCCCTGAAAAGAGAAGATTCCTAAGAGATCTTATAGTGGCTTTCTAGTATCTGAAGGGGTTCTACAGGAAAGCTGGGGGGAGCTTCTTATAAGGGCAGGTAGTGACAGGATAAGCAGAAATGGCTCTAAAATGGAGGAGGGTAAATTTAGACTAGATAATAGGAAGAAATTATTTTCTTTGAGGGTGGTGAGACCTCATGCCCAGTGAGGTTGTGTATTCCCAGTCCCTGAAGGCATTCAAAGCCAGGCTGGATGGGGCTTTGAGCATCGTGGCCTAAAGAGAGACGTCCCCTATAACAGGAGAGTTGAAACTAGGTGATCTTAAAAGTCACTTCCAACCCAAAGCATTCTATGATTCTATGAGTCTAAATGAAAGGAATAAGCAGTGAGAAATCAGTGTGGTAGAGTACCTCCAAATGGTTCAAAAACCGGGACACGTAAATCTCATTGGGTTGTCCGCACTTTGAAATCTGTTAGAGGGAACTAAGGAAACATTCTCACTTTGCAATAGTCCATTACTTATGTCCAGTTATAGAGCTATTTCAGGCATTGAAAAATAGCTATGTTAGCCTTCTAAACTGAAACAGCTGGGTAATCCTTGCATTATGCAATTTGTAAGCACTAAATTTTTTGGGAAAAAATAATTCTATATTTCTAGTTTCATTCTATGATTTCTCATGCATATCTTATGTTCCAGGTTTTCCGCATTGCTCCCTAACTGATTTTCCTTTTATTTTGCCTGCTAAGCTTTTTATCTGTTTTACTCATTCGTTGTTTTTCTTTCAAAACCAGTTACACAGCATAGTTAGCTTCAGTTCTCTCTTAAGAAATCTCTTAATAATCATGAGATTGAGCTACAAGTTTTAATTATTGGAGGAAGGATAGAAAATAGGGTACTTAACAAAAACAGCCACAGAAACAGATTATTGAAGCAACAGAGAAAGTAGAACTATGCATGTCATATAATAATTGTCTGAAATTTGAAGCACCTAAGCTTTGATCCTGCAAAGGAACACATACTCAAAGGCTTAGCTTAACTCACTAAAATCAATGGAGCTTTTGCAGTGCAAACTTGCAAGCAAGTGTGCGTGTTTTAAAGGTGTCTATAATCACATTTTCATATGAAAGGCCACAGTGTCACTGTTTAACAGTTTTTAGGGGATGCTTTGGAAATCCCATTGATTTGAACTGCATGTTCAGCTTTCTTTATTCATTAAAATGTAAAAAGTGTCCACTTTGAAGGGGAAAAAAAAGGGGAGGGGATATTGAAGAGGTCATCACCTTTTACAATGTATTTCCATGTGACAAGGCTATGGGGATACCTCACTGCAGCCTTCCAGTACTTGAAGGGGATCGACAGGAAAGACAGGGAGGGACTCTTTATCAGGGGTGATAGAACAAGAGACAATAGTTTTAAACCAAAAGAAGGTAGACTTCAGTTAGGAAGATTGTTCACTGTTAGGATGGTCAGGCACTGGAACAGATTGCCGCATTTGGAAGTGTTGTATGGGGCTTTGAGCAACTGGATCTGGTTAGATGTGCCCCTGTCCAGAGTGGGGAGGTTAAACTAGATGATCTTTAAGGTCTCTTCCAACCAAAACTGTTCTACGGTTTTGTAATTTTCTCATACAAATCTATAGGAAAACACATTCAGGTGGTAGTAAGACTAAGCTGGCTTTTTGTTTTACTTTTTCTGCCTTACTTCTGCAGAAATGTTATGTGACAATTTTGGTTTATGAAGGTAATGAGACATGAACAGTATGACTGCAACGAGATCCAAAACAGCATTTCATAAAACCATCAAACACTATAGATTATTTATACGCAGGTTAGTAATGCATCAGGAACACTGGCAAGTTTGTCAGGAGGTGATCTAAGAGGCAACACAATTTTTTTTATTTGTTTCATTATTTTATTTCTAACTAAGCATCTCCTCTCCAAAGGAACTCACAGATATAGAATAGTGCTGCTTATAGCTGGAATTGTAAAGTTGAATCACCAAGATCTTTACTATGTAACTGAAATCTTTGTAATTTCAAAATATAATTGTATTTTTTAATGGTATATTTTTACTATAATGAAAATTCTTCCACAAAAGGTTATAAAAGACTGACTTTTTTATTATGGAAAAGTCCCCTTACTCATTCCATTCATGGATTTGACTCTGGACTCTTTGATATGGCCTACACAAAATACTTTAACAGTTTTTATAGAGGTGGAATACTCTAATTCCTCTGTACACACAAAGAAAAAGATATATTTTGTCAATGCAAATGTTTTATCTGGTTTGGTGTTACAGACTGCACTAGCTATATCATTCTTTGGTAGCATAAGTAACATCTGTGTGAAAGACACACTAACAAAAGGACAGATACCTGCTGCTTGGCACTGCACATTTGCAATATTAAGAGCATTCCACTTCAGAGAAAGTTTCATACAACTGGATTTAAGCATTTTAGTATTCTCTGCAAGAAATGTCATCCGCATATGAAATCTATGCTACATCAATTAATCTTCTTAGGTAGATAAGAGAGAAACACAGCAAGACACCACTAATCTTGCCAGGTGTAATGCTGGCAACTCACTTGTGTCTTATTTTACTTTTTTAAGGAGTCATAAGAGGAAACAGTGAGCAGGCAAAAGCTATGAGGTAAACAGTTCATCCTTAATCATAAAGATGAAAATTCTAGCAACAGCACAGATCAGGCTTGCAGTGCATAGCACCTGCAGAAACGTAGCAGAAATATGATATTGTATATCCCTCAGACAACGGTTCTCAAATAATAAGAATTTTAATTCTAAATTCTAACAAGCTCACTGTTTGCACAGAATACAGTATTCCATATAAAGTCCTGTGGCCTTAGTTCCCAGCCTGTTAGTAAATAGCCCGATCATGCATTCCTTATTCAAACAAATCTACAGTTGATCTTTTTAATTTACTTACCTCGACATATCTGCAATTTCTTCAAAGGATTCAGGATACAAGCATGTATGCTGGGACCTATATTCTTTTAAAAATTGACATGGGAATTGATCATGTATTGTTTGTTCAAGCAGAACTTCCAGAAGGAAACCACTTTTTTTTTTTTTTTTTCCCACCAAATCACAGAATGTTTTATGTTGGAAGGGACCTCTGAAGGTAATCTGGTCTAATCCTCCTTCTTAACCACTGTAATAATTCATTGCCCTTTTTTTAAAAAAGCTGTAATAGACAAAGGAAATGTGTAATTAAAAATATTCGTATTTAGCTTAGCTATTCAAATTGAAAATCACATAGATAAAATTTAAAAATTTTACATTGCAAGATAAGGAGGGTATGTTCTTATATTTTTATACTAAATGTCTATTTTTACTTTCAGTGACTTTTGTTACTTATGTAAAGTCTATCAGATATTCAGCTCTTTTAGATCATTTTTTGATCCATTATATATTTAACAGCATATAATAAATGCATATCATTATGTGTTATGTATAGATATATATATATATACAAATCTATTTATAATTTTAAATCTTATATAAAGAAAAGCCACATTACAGACTAAAAGAAGCAGAAAAAAAAATTGAAAAGAAAATGGAAAAAGAAAATCTTAGATATGGTGAGTTCTATTTCAGATAGAAGGGTGGAAGTAATTATTTGATATTTTAAAAGTAACAGAGAAGAATCTGCAATGGAAACAGATCTTTAAAGAGAATGGCTTAAAGGCCCTAAAATGGAGTCCTGTGGAACTCCACTAGAGATTGGTCACCTGCTTGATATAATCGCATTTACTACCATCCTTTGAGCCCAACCTTTCAGCCAAATCTTCATCCCCTGAATTATGTATTTGTCTAGCTGGACATTTTGTCCACAAAGATATTGTGAGAAATGGTACTGAAAGTCCTGCTGAAATCCAGAAATATTCTTCTAGTCACATAGATGGGTAACCTTGCTTAAAAGTAAATTAAATGCATTTCCCCTCACAAACCCATATCGGCTGTGCACAATGACTGCATTGTTTTTCACATGTTTTTCCCAAAACTCCCAAAATAATTTTCTCCATAATTTTGCCAGGCACAGAATTGAGACTTATAGGCTGGGATAAATCCCTTCAGGCTCCCAGCTAGATGACTTACTTTTTGTTGGTTTGGACAATTTTCTGAGACCACTCTCTCCAGCTGAGTGCTGTAAAACAGCCATGCTTTCTTCCCATCACAGGAAGCAACGGTCAGTCAACATGCAGTAGCCAAGTTCAGGAGCTGGGCTTCGGGGCCTATAGTCAAGTTTAAAGGAGATGACTAACTACCACCTACCAGTTTGTAACAGAAACAGTGCTGTAGATTCACCCTTCTCTGGAGTGGATTAAGCATCAAATTATTTACTTTCTGACAGGACTTAAATGCTCTTGTAGGCTTCCAGGCATTTCATTTATTCAAGAGAATGTGGATTTCATATTGCAAGCTCATACTTTTCAGTGCAAACATTATACTCTGTTTAGAGTGTGTAGGATCTAGTCACCGTAGTGTTAAACTGCAGTTGCCTTAACCCTTTTCTAGCTTTAAAAACAGGTAACACTGAGCACTGTATTCTTATTCTCCCATTCTCCATTTTTTCCTTCCACTAGAAAACAAAACAAAACAAAACAAAAAAAGCAAAAAATACCCCTGAGAGTTGCATTAAAATCGACCTGCTACTGAAAGAAAAAGCATAATTCTACTGAGAAAAGCCAGAAAGAAGTGGCCACTTTACTGCCAGCAGGAATGGACAGAAGATGTATATGAGTTCTGAGCAAAGGAAATTGCCATTAAAGCAGGATTTATTTCAAAAAGTATTTAAGATGATTTTACCTCAGAGATTAATGCTTGAAGTGAAGAGAAGTGAGAAGCTGCAGCATGGAAAGCTGATTTGTGAAATGTAATCTGGGATGGAAACTTTCAGTTTGGGAAAGGATTGTAGTATGATAGGGTAATTTTAGAGCTGTTTTACATTTAGATAATGCATCTGGGATTTGATGGAGAAAACTGACGGAAAATGCTAAGAAAATCATTTAACTGAGGAGCAATGCAATTATTGAGAAATAATTCATACTAGCAGCATGCCTGGGATTGGCAAAATGTGCCTTTTAACTTCTGCTTATTGAGCATAAATATATTTTATAAAGCTCCCTTCTAACTTGAGCTCAAAGGGGACATACCCTGTAGAGAAAATCCCTTCATTCAGAGGTGCAAGGTTAGAACACTTTTATTGTGGTGCCCAATCTGCAGGAGAGAAAAAAGAAGATAATGCAGTGGCAGCCAGTAAAATATCCTCTACAAGTTTTTATATCTCGAAGGCAATATGAAAAGTTAGTTGTAGAAAAACAAAACAAAACCCAAACTAAGCTAATAAATAATGCATTTAGATTTAAAGTATTTGGATTATTTAGGGGATTCAGCAAACACTGAGCGAAGAGATATCAGTATGGGAAACTTGGACCATGCTGGGAAATGTTTGTTAAATAGAAAAATTTCAGTCTACACAGGAAAAGGAATAAACTGATGAGAAGCAGTGAATGATTTAATACATGTGTACACAGGGATGCTCTGTGTTTCCCTTACCCAGATGGCCACCCCTTCCCACCTTCAGACTGAATTGCCATTAGACAGTACTTGCAGAGTGCACAGACGACTCAAACAGAAAAAGAGTGTGACCTCTTAACAAAAAATAGTTTTCATTTCTTTCTTCTACTTTGCTTCTGTTGCCATGATAAGGTCATCTCTTGCCTATTTTTCCTAGTAAGTGGTTTACACTCTGTTTTCCTGCCACTGGTGTTAAAGCTGTCATCTGTGTTTCATTATCTATTCTGCTGGGTTTTTAGCCACTCTTCAACTTATGAAAAACACAGCTGCCAAAATAATCAAGTCAGCTATTATGAGATGTCTGCCTCTATTTTGAAGCTCTACTTTCTTGCACTGTTTCCTGCCAAATCGGGATCAACCATTACAATTTTGACACAGCATATCATTTTCAAACATGTCCTCAAATGAGGTTCAATAAGGCCAAGTACAGGGTGCTGCACTTGGGTCGGGGCAATCCCAGGTATTTATACAAACTGGGGGCACATCTCCTTGAGAGCAGCCCTGCGGAGAAGGACTTGGGGATCCGGTAGATGGGAAGCTGGACATGAGCCAGCAGTGTGCGCCCGCAGCTCGGGAGGCCAACTGTGTTCTGGGCTGCATTAAAAAGGGGTGGCCAGCAGGGAGAGGGAGGTGATTGTCCCCCTCTGCTCGGCTCTTGTGAGGCCCCATGTGGAGCACTGCATCCAGGCCTGGGGCCTCCAGTACAGGAAGGACATGGAGCTCTTAGAGTGGGTTCAGAGGAGGGGCATTAAGGTGATCAGGGGGCTGGAGCACCTGTCCTACGAGCAAAGGTTGAGGCAACTGGGATTGTTCAGCTTGGAGAAGACAAGGCTCCAGGGAGACTTTATTGTGACTTTCCAGTACTTGAAGGGAACATATTAACGCTCTTAACATGTAAAAGTAAGGCAAATTTAGTAGAAGAATTCATATTCTGGATATGCAAAATCATCTAAATTTTCTGTATGGCCTAAGTTTTCTGTGCATGACATTTGCATGACAATTTTTCTGGTAGTATAGGTTATGATGATGATCATCACTAGGACTCATTAGGAACTCACAAGTTCCATTTGTACTCTTACTCTACATATGTCTTATATTATAGACACCATTTACATATATTTTAGTGTATCTCAGATAATGCAATGCCCTTTAACATTGTTTTTTCCCTACATAATAGCTATTATTTTCTGAATAAAGTTAAACTTAGGTCTCTAAAACTACATAGACATAAGGACATAGAATCATAGAATCACCAAGATTTAAAAAGAAATCTAAGATCATCCAGTCTAACCATCCATCTATCCCAAATATTTCCCACTAAACTGTGTCTCTCAGTACATCTAAATGTTTCTTGAACACCTCCAAGGATTTCATGATTCAACCATCTCCCTGGGCAGCCTGTTCCAGAGCCCAACCAATCTATGGCAGAATTATTTCCTAATATCCAACCTGAATCTCCTTTGGTGCAACTTGAGGCCATTCCCTCTAGTCCTATTGCTAGTTATGTGAGAGAACAGGCCAACCCCCATCTTGCCACAGTCTCCCTTCAGAGAGTTGTAGAGAACAGTAAGATCACCTCTGAACCTCCTCTTCTCCAAACTAAATTATCCCAGCTTACTCATCTGCTCCTCACAAAACTTGTGCTCTATACCCCTCACCAGTTTCATTGCCCTTCTCTCTTCACTGAGGTTCCAGGGCCTTAGTGCCTTTCTTGTAGTCAGGGGTGCAATACTTGTAGTCAGGAACACAATACTTGAGGTGCAGCCTCACCAGTGTTGAGTACAGAGGGACGATCACTTCTCTGCTCCTGCTGGCAATACAATTTCTGATACAAGCCAGGATGCTTTTGGTCCTCCTGGAAACCTGGTCACGCTGTTGCTCATGTTCAGCCAAGCACCAGTCAATATCCCCAGGTCCATTTCCTCTACACAGACTCCTGCCCCTCCCCCAAAATCTGTATCATTGCCTGGGGTCATTGTGGCCAAAGTGCAGGACCCAGCACACCATCTTGATAAAAATCCAGTCTGAGAACACAGTTTCATGGATACAGATGAAGGAACTTACCTTTAATTATTTCATTTATGATCTCTGAGAGCATCTAGATTGCTAGCTAGGCCAGTCTACAAGCTCACTTTTTCAGGAAAAAAAAAACCAAAACCCTGGGCAAACACATATGTTGAGCAGCCTAACCTGGCTGCGTACTACATGCATTATATTAGTGATATCGTTATAAAATGCTGTTTAAGCTAAGTTAATGATTCCTAGATGAGATCAGACTGTGAGCTTGAGAGAATGTGGGTGAATGAATGCTGACGTGATATGAGGTGGAGCAAAAGTACATACTCTCTTTTGATTTCCCTGATGAGGTAAACAGAGGCAGTGTGGGAAAAAGTCTGTTGGAGGAGAGTGGGTGGAAATGCATGACCTCGGTAAGAACAGAGAGTTGACAGGTTTTGTGCTGCTATCTATTTTCAATATTTTATGTCAGAAATTGCCCAGGGTATTCGTGGGAGCCCCTAACTGTGAAATTTCACTGTAGCAGCAAGTAGCTGTACTACTTTATCCTCATATGAATGTATTTAACAAATCCTCTAAGCTACAGGTTCTTTGACTGCTAGAAGGTAACGCTATGCGGCATCATCGCTACCAGTAGGAGTTATGCTCCAAAGCCTCCTGTGTGTTTTGGGCAGGAATAACTACATCTTCAGCAGACCAAACAATTTTAATGCAAGCAACAAAGGTCACTTGAAATGCTTGCCTTACACAGCTGAGAGCTGGAAATATTCAGAACACGTTGACTTTGACCTCGATGTTGCTGGGGAATTAGGCATAATCCAGAGAAAACCGGGGGCTAACCAGGAGCAACACTGAGGCATTTCCTGATAAAGCCAGTGATGGTCAGTCGCTTAGCATGTATGAAGCATATAAAAATCAATTTTTTCTAACATTTTAAAACTTTACAAAACAGGAACTGCTTAAGTATGGAAAAATCTATGCAACAACTGAAATATCTAAAGGATCCATAATTTCTAGGAAATGAGAGAAAGGCTATAAGCGTGTAAGATATCTTCTGTTTTGTGTACTTGGTTGTTCCCTCAAGCCCAGAGCAGAGAGGTGTGGCAAACATGTAGTGAAGTTGGATAGAACAGAAGGCAGAAAAGAGCTAAACATGTTGTACCTTTTTGATATTCTAACTGCATTGCCTCCTTCTGTTGCTTCAAATCACATCTGACACTTATTTAGTTACATTAATCTGATAGATTGCAAATGTGTATCCAAGGCTTTAAATGTAATCAACACACGTTAAAAATATAAACGTAAAAATCTGAAGTATCTGAGTCTTGTCCTCCTAAGGGCATTCCTAATTTTTTTACTTGTGTCAAAAATACTGTCTTTTTTTATATTCCTAGTTTACTCAGTGCCTTTGGATTTTTAGTTATTTATTACACTGTTCAGATTTGGCAGTTTCACTTGCCAGGGTCAGTGGCTGTGATGCCCATAGCTGTCATTCAATAATATGGCTATAATATGAAATTGTACTTTTTTTTTCTTCAGTATACCCTGTTTTTCTCAATTTAAGAACGTTCACAAAAAGTATACAATTGTTCTCGAGCTTGATAGAAAAGATTATGATTCTGTTCCAAAAATCACTGTTTTTCTTCATTACTACAAATTTTGTGTATATTTTTTCATATTACCAACATCACTCTAAATTGCAAAGATAAATTTTTGATTTTAACCAAAAAAGTAAACCATCATATTTTGTCCTGCCTTCTTAAGTATTTTAATCACGTTTTCTTTGCGGTAAGATTTCTTAAAACTGTGCTTCTGGATATTTTTTTTTTGTTTATTTGGTAGGTGGTTGGGTTTGGGGGTTTTTTTGGTTTTTTTTTTTGGTTTTTTCTTTTTTTTTTTTTTTTCCATGTTTGAAATGTCTTATTTCCTTGACAGAAGTTAAGTCCTGAGTTCACGTTGGCAGTTGACTGACAATGAATTTCTCATGGCCTTTAAAATACTAATTAGTGACACTGTCCTTTAGATGACAATTCTAAAAGAATGTAGACACGTACAGACAAGATGTGCATATCCACCACCCTACACTCTGCTTTTACCCGTTCAAATTACACAGTTCAGCCTAGACTGTTGATGGGGTGTAGAACATGTCTGATTTAATCATGTTTCATACTTAATTACCATGATGATTTATCTATGCAAAGTCCACAGAGCAGGTTAAACACACACAGGTGTTACATTGTACTTCCTTGACATGTCCATTTCGCAGAATCCTTGTTCAAGCAGTAGGCAGTGGCAGTAGCGATGGCTGCATTTGGTTACACAATAACCAATGGTTAACAGAGCATGCGCGAACCAAACACAGCTGGTATGCAATACGAGTCAATATCTTACACCATAAATAGCAGAGCCGAGAACTAGTTGAACTCTTCTGCATGGCAGTGGGCTGCATGCAAGGATCTTCCCTTGAGTAGGGACGCCACTCAAGATTACTTCTCAAGGCTGAGAGATCCCTTATCCACAACGGATTCTCAGTAAGTCACTAATAGCTTTGCAAACTTTGCATTTTTTATTGAATTTGTACATCATCCTTTAGGCATATACTGTTGATCAAGTCTGGAGCTTGGACCCCAGTGCACCGATGTTCCTCTGAGGAGTTTAGAAAGCAAACCTGCTGATTCGATGGAAGGATCTCCACGACAGTTTTGTCTGACATTGTCCTCTGCAGTAAATACCCACACGTACTCTTCCACTGAATCTTGTTAAACTACAGTCTTTTTATGATTTTATGTTGTTTAATCACTGTGTTATATCAATAACATACTGCTGCTTTACACTTGCAAGTGTATTTCTGCTCTGTGACAACAGGGAACTGTCTTAATCTCCTACTTTCATTTGCTATTAGATATTTTGCATGATAGAACTAGATTTTTCTCCTGGCTAACGATTTTTTTTTAATGTAGTATTATTAGAGTTTTATTCATGCTAAAGCATGAACATGCGATTTTTTCTTTTTCTTTTTTTCCCCTTTACTAGCCAAAAAGACCCTAGCCCTAGAATTAATGAATCTCATTGAGGAATCACCATTTCTGGGTTCTTGTTCTTAAGAATTTGCCTAAAAGTTTTTGATTATTGGACTTATTTCTCTGCCCTTCTTATATCCTGTCAGATCACAGTAAGGTTTTTTAAAGTGATTAAACAGGACTAACAGCCTTATCAGAAAACTTGGTTGTGCACTTTAAAAATTTCTGACATAGTCTTGTTGATTATGTAAGGTTCAATGTTTTTATTAATTCAAACACTTCCTTGACATTAGTGGCTATACTGTGTGGATTATTACTTTGAACTGGACAAAGGTCTTTATCCTCTTTAAATATCTGATGCAGTTACCAAGTTGAACTTCCTACCTGTTTGATTTATCAGCACAAGCTAGAAGAAGGTGCTGTGTATCATTCTTAGAAAGAAAAAGAAATAGAGGCATTGGGTTGATGACTGCTACCCCTGTGACTGTATCCTAAGACAAGTTCTGCACACCAGTGTCCACCCCTTATCATAGGTGGGCACATAGCAAACCCCAGGTTTGCTCACAGCTCAGCCTATGTGCAAGGAAAAGTTGTTTTAACTTTTTAACTGTAGCACTTAGGGGGGAGAGGGAAAAAAAAAAAAAAAAAAAAAAAAAAAAGAGAAAGCCAATGTCGTTCTTTCTTAGCAAAATCACACAACAGATTTAGAATAGATGACGGAGAAGTGCTATGATTTTAACTATGCTACCCTTCCATCTGAGGATGATGACACTAAAAGAAGGCTACAACAAGCCTTTAACATAATATGAAATGTTTACAAATGCACTTGATCCATTAAAAACAAACAAACAAACAAGAAATTTCTGGTGAAAGAAAGAGTAGTTGCGTGAGTTACGGGACACAAGCCACCGTTTCTTTTTACATTGGAGTAGAAGGCATGAATTGCCTGTGATCTTGCAGTGTTGCTGCATGGAAAGCAGACTCCACGTGAAAGAAGCAGTCTGTGAAGATTCTTGCTGCTTGATGCCCAACAAAATCCTAATAAAATATACTGTCAGAATGACCTTACTTACTCAATATCTGTGAACCGTGGCACAGCTCATTCTAAATTCCTCAATTTACATAAATGCAACATAGAGGAAAGATTTTACAACTTTGGCTCGAATCTTTCCTGATAATTCTCTTATCTATATTGCCCTTAGACCTGGAAATAATATTTCAGAATATCCTACCTTGCCATAAACAAGAATAAACACCCCTATTTGCCTGGAGAAGCTTGTATTTCATAGACTTGATGAACAGATGCCCTACTTATTCTACAATGTAAAAAAAGTGAAACCAGGAGGACCTCTGAAGCACATTGTTTCTTGTGTGACTGCTGCTGAAAGACAGAATCACATGTTAGGCAGCCAAAAAAATTCACACACAATTTCACTGTTTTGTTCACATAGAATAAAAATGAATGGTTTGAGGGCAGCTTAATCCTCCACAGAGCCTGATTCTGAATTATAAGATTAGAAAAAACTTGATCTACCAATTTCAAAGAAACTACCAACCTCCCCCCCCAAAAAAAAAGAAATTGGATGGTAATTACTTGTTGATTCAAAATGGCATTGCTTATGCATCATGAATATTACTGTGCAATTTCTCTGAAGGGCATGCAGCTTTTTCTTTTAACTGTTCCCTGAGAGATTTGTATAACTTACTATCAATCTGCAGTACTCAAATTCAGCAGCTCCATGGTACAGATCTGTATTTCAGAAGCCCATCAGCTTCGAAACAATTCTTGTCTGTGCCTGTAAGTATACGTGCCTACTCTGGCCAGAAGAAGAAAGTATTTTATTATTTTTTTTTCAGTCCCCAGGACTTGCATTCCAAGCCTGCATTCCATATACTGTGTATAGTTTTTTTGGTGTTTTTTTTTCCCAGTTTCTGTTTGTTTTCTTGGTTGTTTTTAAACCATTAGATTGTGGTATCTATATATATTATCTGGAAGATACCCTTTAACTCATTTTTCTGTGGAACTAGCAGGTGGGAACAACAAAAGTGGACTCTTACATTATGATTGTTCTTTTTTTCTGGAAGCAATTTGAGCATTAATTAGATTTAAGAGCCAACAAATGGACTTTGCATTTGCTTCTTTTTTTAGATGCAAGACTATACGTGAGAAGTGAATATTTTTGTACAATTAAAAAAGCCAGTTTACATTTTTAGATTTTGGTAATAGGAAAACAACTCTACTCATTCCCCATACATAATTTTATCTGCAGTCTATCTGAAGACATAAATATAAAGCACTTAAACCTCACAAACTCTTAGCAAGTTCACTGCCATTATTTCAGTGTTACAAACAAATTGTGGAGAAGAACAATTAAATACTTTGGTTAAGATCACACAGGACATTTGCTGAAGATGTGTAAACTGAATTAAATTCTGCTGATTCTGAGTTTGGTACTTTAGCCACAGAACAGTCTTTTCCTGCAAAATCTCTCTCACTCTTGAGGCATCTCATGCATAGTCTAAATTAGAAGCATCATTAAAAAAGGAAGTTAATTACCTTCTCTGCTTTAAAAACTATTTGCTGATTTTAATATTGAATAAATTCAAGCAGTTTTCTCATGCAATTATAGAGTGAAGGAATCTAAACATAAATCTGAAAATAATCATGATGTTTCTTCATGTTTCCATGGTATAAATAGCAGAAAACACCCACAGCAACTTTATTAAGACAAAAGAATTGAAAATACGTGGGTTTAGTTGGATTCAGTTTTCAAACTGAATGCACTAAAAAATTATCATTTACATTCTCCTTATTCTTTATTTATTCTACATTATGCTTTTAGTAAACCTGTTGTTACAGAAAATAAAAGAACTCTTTGAAGCACCAGAAACTGCAGTGTTTTTTAGAAAAACAGGAGAATATTAAAAAATAAAAATAAAAAAAAAAACCAAAAACCACATGAATGTTAACCTATGAATTGTACCCAGAAACTTTAGGAACTTCTCCCAGCACATTGACTGACTGCCATAAAACCTTTGATCCATAGGCATTTCCGGAAAGAGGCATGGAGATCACTGACCAGTTACCATCACAGGCAAAAGAGTCTCAGTATAAGGAAATTACTGAACCAATAATAGAGTAGAGCAGTGAGAGCTAAAAGCATACTACAAGCAGCTGCCATCCCCACCCACTCTCTCCACACTCTGCCTGTGGGCTGTGGGGGGAAGGCTCTTTCCTCTGTGGGTCTCTCCTGGGCTGCAGGGAGTTGCTGCTGTGTGCCTGGAGCTCTTCCTGCACTGACTTTGGTGCCTACAGGCCTGTTCTCTCACATTTCTCACTCTTCTCTCTCATCTGTTGCCACGTAGTGGTTTTTTCTTAAATCTGCTCTCCCAGAGCACACTAAACATCATTTATGTCTCAGCTGTGGCAGCAGCAGGTCCCATTGGAGCAGCTGGAGCTGGCTTTGCCCTGGTATGATGGGGCTCCTCTAATAGGGGCACCTCTGATTGGATTTTGAAATCAAAATGGTCTCTGCCTTTGTTGCCTGCATATTTGGACCCCATCAGAAATTTTGCCTGAGCTTCCTGAGTCAGCATAGGCAGAGAGAAAGGATAGCAATTTGACAAGTATCTAAAAGCATTTACTTACAATGCCACAGGCTATAGTAAAAATGTGTTTGATTTGAAGATCCAAAGCAGAGATTTATACCTTCTCCTTGCCCTTGAAGCTGCTTTGTTCTGGAATGCATCATAGAAGGAGGATGTTTGCCTTCACAGCCACAGTGGTTTGGTCAGTTTCAGGTTCTGCTGTAGTAGACAAGCGTTTAAGTTTCACTCTGGGTCACAGAGATCTTCATTTCTGAATGCCATATTACAACTTAGTTGCTAGGTGTCTTACCTAGAAGATAGGAAACCAAATCAAATGCAGGCAGAATTAGGATTCGATTCTCCGTATTTCAACCTAGAAAGGACTGACCTAACTTCAAAAGAAGGTTAATGAAAATACATCTAGTGAAATACAATAAAAAAAGAAAGTTCTCTCAGAGAAGCAAGGATCTATCCTCCAGCACAATTATCTTATAGTGAGCTGAATTACTTACTGAGATGTCTCTCTCCTTAAATATAAGTAGATTATACTACCGGCTTAGAATGGATACCTAACTTTTAGGATAGCAAAGTTCCAATTGAAATGCCTTAGTTAGTTTTTAGTAATGTAATAGATTTCTAAAGCATATAGCCATATAACACCTCTGCAAATAGGACCCTAATGCATTTCATTCAGCATACTTTTCTTAATTTGGAGCTTTGTAGAACTGTGCAACACATTCTAAATTTACTATTTTCGTTTTTCAAGGAAGGGTTTTGTGAGAAAGCCAAGATTTATAACAATAGTTTAAATAATACTTGGTTTTAAAACCATTAGATGTATTAATCAAGAAACTTCAATGTAACTATCATTATGAGATGCAAATGGTAAGATTAATATAAAATTATGTATACCACTGAAATTTGTGGTACTTATATGGTACATATATATATATATACATATATATACATGCGGTAATCATGGGTTTCAGTCCTCCTTTGGATTTTGTGTTGAGGGACATGGTTTAGTGAGTACTACTCGTGATAGGTGGATGGTTGGACTGGATGATCTTGAAGGTCTTTTCCAACCTTGGTGATTCTGTGATTCCTCCTTAATGTCTTTATGGCTAAGTTGTAAAACAATACTATGAGTTTACAAAGGGAATGTTCTTACAGAGTTACAATGGACAATCTTGAAGTTACTATCTAGAGAGTGTTATTGTGATCACAACTGTAATTCATATCTGATAACAAAATACTTCTGAATTGGAAATGATGATTTGCAGAAATAATCTGGAAATCTGAGAAAAAAAGAACTCAGGCAGGGGTAACTTCCACCTTGAGGGGGGCACAGTCCATCACCACCAGCAACTTTATAATCCCTTCCAGCATAATGATTTGTTATTCTGTTTAAATTGATTATGTACCTGAATAATAACATCCAGTAAGGGGATAATATAGGACAGATCTCCATAAATGCGTATTTATTAACTAATGCATAACTGTATCACAGTCTACATTTTATTTATTTTTTTGTTTTTAGAGCCATGCCAGCTAAAAAACACTTGAATTATTTGTGAAAGTAATGAATAGATTAGCAGAGACTGCTCGTAATATCTACTCTTATATCACAGAAAACAGAATGAAAGTTTGTGTCATATCCCTGTAACAAATTTATCTTTACCTAATATTGTTTTTTTACAGAATATTTATTGATCCAGTGATACATTTTAGAAAGAGAGGAAATGTGAAAGTAATAGCTGTACTACATATCAGCTCCGACTGCATTTACCTACTCCTCTTCCTCTGTTTGCCTCAGTTCCCTTCTTCATCTCATCTTAGGACTATATGCTTCTTCCAGGTATTCAAGTCATACAAGATCAGAACAAAATATCTTGATGACCACCAGAAAAAGTGCATGGCAATCTTTCAGATGCCAAGTGCTGTGCAGTATGTGATCATCTTACGTGAGCAAAATTCTAACCTCATTGTCCTTTTGCACAAATTAATAGAAAACATAATGAACTATTATTTATAAAGACTATCACAATGTCTGTGCTGATGAGATCTCTGCTGTATATCTGCTCTGGCTGTACTTGATGACTGAGCCAGCCCTGTTGTGGGCTGTCTTTAGTATCATCAGCACAGCCTACCTTGCTGATACTGTGCTAGAGGTTGAATAGGTCATCTTAGCTAGATAATGTCTGTGATGACGTGCTCACGTATCTTTGAAGTAAAGTGACTTTGTGCTTTTTTGGAGGTCAGGAGCCCTCAATATCAAAAGATATAGACCTACTGGTCTATCAGTAAAGAAAGTCAGAGTTCCTCCTGACATCAGTAAAATGCAGATGATGTAAAATTCTTGCAGATGATGTAGAATTGATATTAAGAAGTAATTTCATAGATCATACATTGGTTTTAATTTTTCCAATCTCTTAGATCTTATCTCTGCTGGTTTGCAAACGTAAAGCAGCCATAGCTCCCAAGCACTCACTCAACAAGGAGTCAGTCAATACAAGGGAACTAATCTTAGTTACATGGTAATTTTCGAACACTCTTTCAGAACTCTTTACAAAGAAGGCACATATATTTAATTTCATTTTACATTTGAGGAAACTAAATTAGGATGGAAATCTGAATTCTCAGTGTCACCATCACCTGTCCCATCACTCAAACAAAGCAAATATAAATGTCATCCAGCACCAAAACTGCAAATATCCTCCTATTTGGTTCCTCTGATGTCCAGTCTCTGCCAAAAAATATGAACGTAGTTTCTCTTTAATGGTAGCCTAAAGAGTGTTGTTGTATGTAAAGGGATTAAATGATACGTTAAACGTGTAAATTAATTTGTACTGAGATAAAATGCTTCCTGTTGGTTTAGAGGGAGGATTTTATTTAAGTAAGATAAAACATTTTTTCATTGCAAAATTAAATACCAGCCCAGTCCACAGTCCTTTCCACAGATATTTTGAAAAAGAAGCTTGTTGGCAGTTTGGCCAGGTAAGAACTCTATCTAGCTACACCCTACAGATACTGTCATTTCCAAACCTGTGTTGTAATAGCCAGCAATTCTTTAGAAGCAATGACAAAAAACTTACCTTAATTAAGTGTTAAGTTTGAGAATCTCAGGAAGTTCGGTGGAAGAGAGTAGAATGTGAACGAGAGGGATGTATGCATTCTGGAAGACTGGTCAGCATCTTGATCAGTACAGACAGTTCTCAGAAAGGGAGTTTTGCCCAAAAGCAGATTCCAGAAGTAAAAGCTCTGTAAGAGTCTTGATTTATTTTTCAAATAAAATAAGAATTGAGGCACTTTAAATGATTTATAAGTATCTCTAAAACAAGATGTTTTCCTTTTGACTTTTGTATGTCATTCTCCCGGAAGTTCTGTAATTTTTTCCACTATCACTGAATAAAAGTGCTCTTTACCTTTCTTCACATTGGAACAGTGGGGCAGTGATTTTAGAGCTGCAGGCAAACCACAGGCATTGCTTATTCTATCAAATGGCAATCTTGCACAGACAGCAGTGGTATACTGTTCTCAGGGAAGAGACAAACCTAAGGAGTTGACCTGGTCTTCCCTGTGTCCCAGTCCAGGGGCACTGTAGAGAGGATGTGACTCCACTACTAATATTCATGGATCAGTTTGGGAGAAAAAAAGAGTAACAAAAAAATATGCAAAAAAACACATCATGGCACATACTGTCTAGCTTATACCTAGAATGCAGTGAAGTAGCACAGGAATACTGAATCAGTGAAAAATTTATCTGTTATAGCAGTCATTCTGTGATGGCAATACAGCAGTTCAGACCGTTCGCATTCTTCATCTCTGATGAGTTCCAGAAAGCAGACGACATCGCCCAAACATTTTTGTATTTTGGACATACTCAGTTGCTATGCCAGTTCTTCATGAAGCATTGCAGAGAAGTGTGTTTGGCATAATTTTACTCCCGACATAAACGAGTCTGCAGTCATGCTGTGGCATCAAAAGTGAAAGTTTAAAAAAAAAAAAAGAAAAAAGCATTTGTTTGAGAATATTTAAAACTTCTCATATTAATAGTCTTTTGCCTTGAACAAACAAGAATTGATTTCTGTAGGCCATATTAGAAGCAACAAGCCTTTCAGGAACTGCTGTCTCATAATCTCATAATAGGACTTCCTGTAATCAGTACTCTGTTTTGGGGGTATACCAAGTTGCTTTTCCAAGCTTTGCTCTACAGCTGCAATTCCTAGAAATATATTTCCTTGGGAAAACAGGAGTACTGGTTCTTGTGCATGCACTATGATATGGTGCCCAGGAACCTAAGGCAAGTTCAGGCTTCCAATGCACTTGAATAAAAATTAAGAAAAAAACTAACAAAATACTGAGAATATTTCCCATAAATCTATATTGTTTATGTGATTCCATGCATGTTTGCAAGGATACAGGAAGGTTACCAACAGGCATACGGTATATTTTTTCACCTTTTCTTCATGATCACTAACTATTATGGGGTTCAGCAAATGAGATGTGTTGAACCCTGGCAATTCTCAGCCATATTTAATGTTTTCTGAACATCAGTTTCAGCCAGAGCCCTTCACAGGGTGATGTGTACCTTCCTGACATGTTTAGCTGTTCAGATCACCTTCCTACAGTGTAGGTGGATGCTGAACAAGCTGGGATTATTTAGAGATGTTGTTCTGCTGCTTAACTGCCATAATGCTGCTTCCCTCATCAGAGACATTTTGATTGGAAATCTGCAGTATGAGTCACAAAGGACAATGTTGATGTAATTAGGATGTCGAAATGACAGTGACAGTGTTAGTTGAGCTGCGGGAATGACATTCAAATACTGGGTTTTATACTCTTTGTTAATAATGGATTTATACCTTCAGACTTATGACACACGGTAGCAAGCTTCTATTACATTATTACAGAGAAAGTGGGACTTACTATGCAGGGAGTGACAACAGCTTTCGAAGATGCAAAGCAAGAGGGAGTGTGCTGACAACCAGGGACCAGGAAAACCCAAATTTGCAGGATATCCTTTTGCACTTAGAAGAATGTACTTCAATTGTCTTTTCTCAACCCTCCATTTGGAATCACTCTGCTTAGGAGGCTTTTCCATTATCATCGGCAGAAAGAGGGCAAAGAATTGCCGTCATGATATCATTTACTTATTAAGCGTCCCTTGCTTTACTGTATCTAAGTGATTTTCTCATCTGCAGCTAAAGCACAAATGACTTCAGTCTCCTATGTTCAATTTTGCATTAGCTTTCTTTATTATTATTTATCATTTGTTTATTATGCTGCTTTATGTGGCATTATGGCACGATCGGTTTGGAGTATATAGATCTTGATTGCTTAGTGGTCATATCTGGACCGTTGCCAAACAGTAATTCTCAGCTGGTAAGGTAAAAACATGTTAAATGTGAAGCATGGTATGCAGCTTCAGTAAATAAGAGTACAGGACCCTTGCTGGATGGATGCTGAGACAGTACAGGGCTCCGGAACTGGCATATGGAGAACGTGATAAATAGTGACTTGGTGGCTCAGAGTGATATCAGTTACTGTCAGTGCTGTCACCTGCATTCAAAATCTTCCAGAAGGCTTTAGGAGCAGAGTGGGGAAGGAAGTGGGGCTGGAAGCAGACAGAGAGGAACACAGTTGGAAAAACATAAGGCCTCATTTCAAATGAGGCATTTACATAGTCATCTACACAAAGCCTGCAGTCATAGTCCAGAAAATGTATGCAGAACACCACTGTTACAACCAAATTCATAGGATTTTTACTTACACTGATTAATCAGACTGAGGTTTCCCCTGAAAGCATCAGTGATCTGGGGTCTGCAGACATTTTTAATTTGGTGTGTCTGCTGCTGGGGGAACAAGGAGTAACTCTGGTAATGAGTAATAAGCAGAGTGAGGCTGGTATGGAATGCATGTAAGATTAAGTAAGAAGTCTGCAGGAAGTGTCAGGGAAGTAATACATGCTGCATCATGTCTTCTTGAAAGTCACAGTAGCTGTTTTAATTAGATACGTACTTGTATGTGTGAAATTCATTCTGAACAGAAAATAACACAGAAAGCTAATGGTTCTTCATGTCTGTATGTAATACAAAATATCCTTAGCAAACAAATACTGCTATCAACAGTCTCTATTATGCAAGCATGGAAGTCCTGTCTTTCCTGAGCAGAGTCCTAAACCTTCCAGTTTCTTATCTAGGAAGTTAGACAATCATAATATTTTCTTTCTCTCATTGGAGTATACTACCAGAAAGAAAAGCTTTCCTCCTGATCTTGTCATGGGTCTTTATTCCAGCACTTTCTATTTATGTAGTAATTATTGTTCGATTAATACATTATAACCTACCAAGAACACTCAAAATTCTGTTGATCAGCCTTAAAATACACTGAAAATGCACAGAAAACATTAAAAGCTAAGTGAAGAATAGAGACAAAAAAGTGACAAAGGCAGTACTATTTGTACTGTTCAGTTAGATGTTAGGATAGCTATATTCCCATATTTGATGCTAATTCTGAGATATGGAAAGACTGTGATTTTGCCGCAAGAGCATAAAAATTGAAACAGGGTAAAAGGATGAAATTAAAAAAGAGAGAGAGAGATTTTAGATGAGGATGCTACAGATTCAAGCTCTTTGAGGTGAATAGTTCAAATTATCCTAGCATAAAAAATGTAGGAACAACTGGGAAGCAATGTACCCCTCTGGTATCTGCTGCCTCAGCTACAGTTGCTGGACTGCCTCCTGATAGAAGCTAGTTCTCCCTCAGGCTATATCTGCATCAAGGTGAGATGCACTTCTGCCTTTGTTTTTCCTTAGGTGTCTCAGTTGTACAGATCAGGAGGCGATGCTGTTGTCATGTCCCATCCTGACATCATGCAATAATGTGTACATGCCCTTCAGATATCACATAGAATGAGATGTCCTCCAGTGATTAAAAGTATGGTAGATTGATAGTTAGAATAATTTCTTGTCCTCTGTAAATTTTTATGATGCTGAAAATGTTCTCACTTTTATCAGGGAAAAATTGAAATCTTTCAAACCATTCCCTCTCTAACAAGCTCTGCTGAAGTTAAAGAATTTATGGGCTTTCCTGAAAATTTTTTCGTAAGTTGCCAAATAATATCCTTGAGAGGATGTTAACAAAATCGATGTTCTCAGGAAGGGTTTTGTTTTTACTCAGTGATAATGCTCAAAAAAACTCAATTTATTTAATATTTTGTGATCATGTATCCTTGAACCTACATAGGAAAAAGCATAGTTTATTCCCAATGCATCAGAATCCAAAAACATTTCTGAAGTAATGCATGGAGAGAAAGTAAGAAACAGAGAATTTAATTCTCCTTGTCCAATGAAAACAGGAATGTCATTTTATGAGTAGGAAGTCAATTTTTCTGTTTACACTTAACTGTCCACTAAATCTCAGTTTGCTCTACACTAATAGAGAACAACAGCTTACACAGTGCAGGAATTTGTAAAAGAAATAAAACTTACTTCTGTATTTTAAGCAGTTTTAACAGTGGAAAGATCTCTATTGTTTTTAGGTTTTGAAAAGCAAGATATTCCAAATCTAAATTCTGTGCTACATTTGCCTCAACACTACCTCTTTTATGTAATTTCCCTTATATATTGCAGTTAAATAAAGTAGTGATGTAAAACCCCAATGGAAAAATAAATCTAGCTAGAGCAATCATACTATCAACGCTTCAGCTCTGTAGAACTCCGTCTTGCTTCCTTGCACAAAATGACAATTTAAAGTATCTTTCCAGAAGTCTCCTGGGAGATTATCATATTTTATTCTCTGTTAAAAAAAAAAAAAAAAAAAAAAAAATTCTTTGCAAACCTATTAGAACTTCCTGATGAAATGCTTACAGTTCACTTCAGCACAATAGGGTAGTTTCAGAATGGCTGAAAAGTAATTTGTTTCATTTTACTTTTATCAGCAGGTAAAGGTCATCTATCCGAAACCAGTTTTTTTCCCGATGCACACATTTCATTTGTTATCATCTTAAATAACACAGAAACACAATCACATTCCAATATTTGCCAATCAAATGTGAGTTCTGTTAAGTGATCTTTTACCTGTTTAAATACTTACACACGGACATTGATTGAATGCTTGCTTGACATTCAAAATGTAGCTCAAAACAAGAAGACTTCCTCTAAGCTGTGCATACACTTCTAAATGTTTCATGAGTTCCTATTATGTTGAAAATACATTTTAAAAATATATTATTTGTAATCTGGAAAATGCCTTTCCCACATGGATATACCTCTGAAAATCCAAAGTAGTTCAATTTTTAAAAGCACTTTTTCTCCGATGTGTAAATATAGTGTTTCTCCTGTTGTGTTTGGTGTTAGTAACAGATGCCATTGAGAGCTCACCAAGAGCTACAAAGCTACAGTCGTAGAAAGAGCTCACAGGTATGCTAAATATGTTACTATATCACTAGGCATATAGCTATGCAAGGTTATTTCTGACTCTTTAGCAAATATACCAGGTCTTGGCACATTTTACTGCTGAGACAGAAAAAAAATAAAAAAAAATAAAAAAATCAACCACAGTTACTTGTTCTTGTGACTTTGTTGCTGTGCTGGTTGCCTGGATTAGATTTGCTTGGAAGCCATACTGCAGTTTTGAAACACAGAGGGATCCCAGTCTGTCTCTCCTTACTACTGTTGTTTCAGTTCTTAGAGAGATGTAGGTGTGCACAAACTAATTTCTTTTCAAAAGAGGAGTATTCAGAGGCTTTGTTTCAAAATTACTCCAGAACTTTGTGAGCGTATTCAGATCCAAACCAATGTGAAGGAATCATGTGGGTCCTCCAACATGAACCCAACTGCACTCAGCAACAGGGCGGATAACAAAACAGCAACAAAGCAGCCAGAGCTCCCAGCAGAGCCTGAAATGGTTCTCAAGCTTTGTAAAGGGTCTTCCTTTTTATAACGGGCTGTGTATGCTTTCCTGACAGCTGCTAGCAGCAACCATAGCTTCACTATCTGCTGTTCCTTCACCATCCAACAAATAAAATAATGAATTCACTTTAAATGCATGCTCAAAAGGATTGACATAAGGTAGAAATGACTCAGATAGAGTCATTTTACCTCTGGTTTCTAATGAATGGTTTTAGCTTCCAATAATTTGAAACTAGTCTTTTGTTTGTTGTTTGTTTTGTTCTAGTTGTTCTAACTTAAAGGAAGCAAAATTAATTCATTAAGTATATTAATGTGGTGTATTTATTTACTGTGTAGCACACATTAGCTGCCAACTGCTATTTATCCCATAACGAACACCAAAGCAGGGGTTTAAAAATCTCTTGTCTTCACAGATTTTCCTACAACATCTTCCTTGTTCCATCTTGGCTATACTTTCTCTAGTGGTAAATCAGTCTGCAGAAGCTCTGCAAAAGAAATCCTCTCTACTGCTGGACATCCTATGATAGAAGCTTGTCAATAAGAGAATGAAGATGCACCAAAGTTGAACTCTCCTAAAGGTACATTTTCACAGTCAGGCACCTAGACTCAGAAGTGTTAAGGAAGTAAAGCAGCTGCATGCACTCAGGTCATCCTTCTCTCATTCTCATATAGAACAAAAGCACCTCTACAAGTACAGAAAGTTGAAGCAGTGTAAATTCAAACATATCCTGCTTACACTTTAACCTTCCCTTTTTGCACTGCAGAGCACAATTCTATAACAATAAGTACCGAAGCCAGGTGCTAAGGTGTCAGTCAATGACATAAGAACCTGAACAGAATAACTTATAAAATGAACACAAGATATGTGGGAAATAGATAAATAAACAAATAAGTAAAATATTTTTTTTGCTGAAACATTTGAAGACCTTATTCTAAAATGTCCTTAGAAATATTTTTCATTTGGTTCATTTAAAAAAAACTTAGACCTTTGTGTTAGCAGCTAAAGTCAATCCACTAGAAATAGCTGGTTGTAAACAGTTGTCATATTTATCATATTTATGATTCAAAACCTGAAAAAGCAGTAAACTTGAAAGATATTCATTGATAATTAAAGTGAAGCTGATAATCACTGCTGACATGGAAAATGCAAAAATGGGCAGAGTAGAAACGAAAGATAAAATGGATTTCAAGAATTCTGTATCTTCAAGGTTTTCTATTCATATTAGCTATCCAGTAGATACCCTTGTTTGCATATAATGAACAATTCTTTAGTAAATCCACTTTATTGCCATGTCATGGACACATGTATCAGAATCTTTGTATGAGCAACTGCCTTCTTTTCCTTGCTGTATTTTTTCCAAAACCCTAAAGGAAACTTCAGATCTCCAGATACATTACAGAAGTCTCATGCTCTAAATGATTTTCAGGATTGCAGGATTCAGCCTTCTGCTGTGCATCTTTTTAAGTGAACTGTTTGAGATCAAAACTCTCTTTCACATCATCATTGATAAAAGGGTTAAGGCATAAGAAAGAAAAAGATTTTATTTCTTATACACAGTAACACCATCTTCATTTTTACTCTCCTCTTTCTACCTATCCCTCCCTGCTCGGTGCCTCACTGAATTCAGTGCTCTTTTTCTCTCCCATTATGTGTTCGTGAGGCAGTAGTAGCTGTTCCATTGCCATCCACACCTGCTCAGTGTCCACTGCTTCTACATCTACCAGTTTGGGCAGTAGTTTCATAAGCAGACACACGTGTGTGTATATTTACATACATGCAGATGTAAAGATATGGACATAGACTAAAAAGTAGAACTGATATGACACATTTCAGTCAATCTAAAAAACGTGTTTCAAATACCACATAAATGTTGTATATATGTGTATATGTTTATATTTACAATGCATTGCAAGTATGAAAACTGAGATGCCTTTAATACATGATTAAATTTCTTTGGGTTACAGATCATGGATGCATGTGTGTCTGTGTAGGGGAGTGTTCATTATTTATAACTTGCTCCAGAGTTTAGGTTCCCGGAGCATGATTTACGTCTGCCTTGCTGTTTCTTGAGTTGCAGTAAGTTTTTTATTTCTAAATTGACTTTATTCACAAAAGAATAGCTTTTGTTCTCTTGTTCTCGCCTCTCACATGTTGTTGCGTTTAGCTGAAGGAACAAACAACTAACCATTCTGAAATTAACAGAAGGATTGCCGTTGTTCACTTGAGCAAAGTTTCATCTCTGATTTGTCTTTCAAGAAATCTAACTTTGCGGACAGATTTTATAATTTAGTTCTGAAAAGAGTTCTGCATTTTTTTACTATATAGATCAAGAGGTCATTGGCTTAAACCTGATTATACCTTCCATTTTCTGCTTCTAATATAGAGCTGTAGAGCTCGGAAACAATGATCTATGCCATTGGTATCTGATCTGAATTAATGTGCTATGACTAGTTTCATGTGACATTTGTTTGAAGGAAAATATTCTATCCCACGGATGCAACTGTTTTGATGTAAATTAAAATCATCTTTGTCACATATCATAAAAACTTTATGGTATTATGTTAACCACTTTGTCTTACTTGGACTTCATTTTCATCCCTCCTTTACTCCCACTAAAGCAGTTTCAGTAATAGTTTTCCAACTGTGGTGTGACTAGAATGTTTATTAGAATGTCTAATGTTAATAAAAGCTCTTAAGAATATTTAAGGTATCTCAGAAGTACTGCTGCATCCAAAGCAGTGCTGTTTTTGCTTTTAATCTGCAGATTTTGAAGTACTTTACTGAAGAAGGAGAAGTATCACATTTCATACTATAGAAGATGAGATAGAAAGCAATTAATTTGTAGGTTAACCCAAATTTAATTTCAGTTAACTGAACTGAAGTATGGATGAGTCAGGAGGTTCTCCTTGTCCTCTGTGCTATGGGAGATGCTTGTTAGGGCACCAGCAGGCTCTAATTGTTGTGGCAGAACTGTACAGTCCTTCATCCTATTCGTATGCTGGGCAATAATATTTCCTAATACCATTTTCACTGCTTTTGATTTCACTCCCTCATGAAAGATTACAGTATAAGAATCCTATTTACTTCCATTTAATTTGGCTGGGAGGGATACTTCTTGATAATTTAATCTTTGTTTTGTTTGATGTCTAGCCTGCATCTGACCTGACAGACCAAAGCCTGTACTGCACTCAAAATCAGCATTAGCACGTCTGGCTGTTAACTGTCAGCCTCAGGATAGGAACCAAAAGTTTCCTTAGGGTGTCTAGGATGTCCACTAACTGAATGAATTTACCTAGGCCTCTAAGTATGGAGACACACAGGACAAGCAATGGAAGAGGCTGCCCAGAACAGGATTCAGATGAGCCTTCCTCCATCTCTCAATAAGGCACATCTAGTCCTCTTCAGGAGCGGGTTCTCCTCCTTGGGTTTTACAGCTGGGAATCTTCCCTTGTTCTCAGAGTGATAACTCCTTTCCTTACAAAGAAATTAGGGTATTACACCTTTTAAGCCTAGCCAGAGGAGAATGGCAAAACCAATGATTCAGAATACAGTCTTTTTTTCGTGATCTTTCCGAAAGAGGAGATTCAAATAATCTCTGCCACCCCCTCCCACAGTGTCCCCCATTATGAAACTGCAACTGCACATGGAAGGAGCAGGCAGACTCCACGCTCTACTGCTGCAGATGCGCCCTGGGCACAAATCATTAGGGAGTCAATAGGCAAGAGACAGAAAGAGGTCAAGGGAAAAGAGTAGTGTCTGGATTAGCAGCTAGGGCAACAACACGGAGGAAAGGATTCTTTCCACCTAATCGTAAAGCTTTTCACATATTTTAAAATCAACTGCCACTGCCATTGAGGAGCTAGTAAATTTTTAAGGCAAGTGAAATATCTTGGTCCAAATCACTTTAGACTTAAGTAGGATTTGTATCCCTCATCCAAGGTTGTAGCTCCAAATGCTGTATAAAGGGACTTCACCCTGTTCCTTTAGAAACAGAGAAGCAAGAGCAGATGCTACCACTGCATTTGAGATGGAGTCTGCTGCTGTAGGTGCAGCCAAGAAGTCCTTCGTAGGGCTGAGAGCTAGGAAAATTGCTGTTTTATCGATGTGAGTGTCCATATCCCAATGAAGAATGAGCCCCTCCTGGGCATGTGCTGGCACCAGTCTGCTGAGTGCACAGAAGGCTGAAAGGCAGAGAGCCAGAGGGAGTTAAAGCATGACTAGCGTTGAGAAAAAAAATGAGCAGAGGCATTCAGGGTTGCAGTATCAAAGTCAGACACTCCCTTGAGCCCTATTAGTAGTGCCTGTTTCTGGTCTGGGGCTCCTTAGGACTGGGAATAGGCTAACCAAGCATGGGGTTAGGTCCTGCTTATCATCCTTGTCATCAAATTAGTCTTATTCACCCTTGCTAAACTGTGCTAACTGCGGGGAGCCACACATTGTTTGTAAAGACAACTGCTTGCCATCATTTTTCTTTACACCAGCAATCTCAAAGCAGAGGAATACAGAATTAAGCAGAGCACTGCTGTCCTCATACCTAGCTCCTTTTTTTTTCTTTTTCCATTTTTTCCATTACTTCTTTCTTTCTCCTTGCATATCCTTCAAAATATCACAGTTAAGTTTCTTTAAAAAGCTGCTCTCTGAGCAAGATGGCTATATGAAGGTTTCCTCATGTATCAGAAAAAACTGAGAACTTTTTCTTTCCCCTGCTTAAATGCTTCTTTCTAATATGTACAGCAGGGTTATAGCAGAGAAAAAGTGTGGGCTAAAAACCTTAAGATGGTAAAAGATTGCCTAGCAAATTCTATTTTCAAGGTATAGTAAATAATTTTATATTAACTCGCTACTGTAGTGGTAAAAGGGACATGAATTCGTTATGGAATTTTTGCTCTAGTAACAATAGAATATTGTATGACAGTAAAATTCAGTAACTGAACGTCAGAATGGACTGCTTTAACTTATGCTGCAGATACTTGATTTTTTAACAGCATAGAAGGAAGAAAATAAGCAAGGAAATAGCAAGTTCCGCTGCAAGTTTTTTGAGTCTTTCCAAATTAAACACGAGTTCTGTACAAACTATCAGTCTGTTTTGTAACAATTTACTGTCAACAGAGAGTACAGAATATTCTTCCTTTCTATATTCTAAGCTTGAGAGTTGCTCTCAGAGGCATCAGTCCATCTGTTCACCTGGACAATAAGTAGTAACAAGAAAACATCTTAGAACATGTAGGTGTTGGTAACTGCTGTAGGATTTTTTCCAGTCTGTAATTCCTTCAACTCATTCATCTTATGTATTTGTCATTTCTTTACTGGAGGATTACTTATTTTTCCTATATGAATTGTCTTTTCGGTGACTTTTTGTTAAGCTTTGTATTTCTCAGCTTGTTAGACTAGTAGTTCCAGCTCGCTGCTCTTCCTTTTGTTGTGCACACAAAGGCATGCTCGAAGAAATTAACCACTGGTTTCTCTCAACTGAGGTTTTGTTTTCTCAGAGGAATGAGAGGTTTGAGAGGTCTGGTGTTGTTATTTTTGCTGGTTTTGCAGTATATACTGTATCAATCATTTTCCAATATATACTATCTAAAATAATTATATTTAAAATATGTTTTCATTCTTGCTGTTTAGTGTTTTGCTGTTTAGATTCTGCAAGATTGAATTTTTATTTCTGTTTATGTGTGTGTGCACATTTATGAATGTTCTTAAAGTACTTTTAAACTTATTATGAACAACTTTTTATTTAATTTCTGGATCTTCCTCTTTCTTTCTCTGGATGAGTAGGAAGTCACTTGGATTCTTTCTTTTTTTAAAGTTTCCTTTTTAAATTTTTTTAATTGTTATTGTTGTTTTAATTGTTCATAGCAACTTAGTATCTTGTTTGCTACAGCAAACTACTTTATTTAAGTCCTATTTTTATTATTACCTTCCATCTTACACCTACCAGGCTCTTTCTTTAAAATAGTTAATACTTAACCAATACAAGTCACCTTGAAAACATAGTTCTTGGTGTGCAAGGGACAATGATATTTGTTATTCTTCTGGTTTTCCAATTGTCCATCAATTTTGTGCTAAGGTATTTGCACTTACAAGTTCTCACTTAGCTGAAGTGATTTTTCCCAGAATGAAAATAAGCAGTGATTGTTTTTGGCACTCATAATCTTAAGATATGAAGGATTTGTATTTTATATACACAGACTTTCACCAGAAGCTTTGAGTGATGCATTCTCTTTTAAGAAAACAAGAGCAGTGTGGGATTCAGCTCAAGGTGCAGAACTTTGATACGGACCTTTAGCCACTGTGAGGCCTGTTGACCAACACTTGGTTACTTCTTTGTTCAGGATAGTCACTTTGGTTGGATGGATTTCTAAAAGAATAGCTGTTCTTTCACCCTTTGAAGGGCAAAAAGAAGTCTTACTTGTAAAGAATATGGCCATATTAAAAAGGAGGGGAAAAAAAAGGCCTAGCAATCAACAGTTCTTTGTTCCATTTTCCTTTCGACTGTCCAAGTAAATACCATTCTCTCTTTCAATCACAGAGCTGTTTACAGTGAATGTGAGCACTTCAGTTTCTCACTTTACTCTTTAGAGTAGTCTCTGTCTGTCTGGCAAGCAGCATCTATAGCAATTTAGGTTTATAAATTAAAGCAAGACCGTTGACTTACATCCCCCCAAAAAAACCAAAAAGCAGGGACATCAGTACAGATCCCAAACCCAGAGGTATGATCAGTTTCTGAAGAAAAATGTGCTAGGCAGACAGAGAACTGAATTGTTAAGAAGAGACAAAATTATGAGGATTTTATGCGATGCTTTAGAGGGTTCTCAGGCTTTCTTTCTAGACTCAGAACTGTCTCAAGAGTTCTGCCAATGGCAGAATCCTCCAGATCAATGCAGTTGTATCTACAAAAAGAGCAGCATTAAATCCCAATTAAAATATTCAAGCTTGCCTATGCAGCAAGATTTAACAGTGTGAGTGCTGCACACAGCCTCTAATCATATCTACACAAACTGCTGTTGCTTAGAGCTCCATAAGCCTCTCTTTGCCACAGAAGTAATGTCTCCTAATAAGTGTTCACTGTTTTAAGCATGTGTCTTCCACCCTTTACTGACTCTGCTTTATCTGCTTTGCCAACAAAAAAATTTATATTTCATTCCATTGTAGTAGGGAAATATATACTAGGAAATCAACTAGAAGTAATTGTGATGCTAGGATGTGGAGTTTAGCATACATGCACAGCAAAACCTAAGATTCTTCTTTTGCTACTTTGTGTCCCATCTCTAGTTTAACTCATACCATTTTCATAGCTACTGGGAATTCACTAGGGCTTCCTGGCAGGCTGGTGGCCATCAGAAATGCATAGCCTGTCTAGATATGTTCTATGTATTTCAGTTGTGTGCAGTTTTACAAGCCAGCCAGCCACAAAGCTACTGAACAGCTCTTTCCTCAGTTCTGACATAGTCAGAGAGAACAGCAGTTTGCTGACCCAAGAGAAAATGGAAAGAAACCATCTTTTGCACTTCAGGATCTGCTTTTCCTTGTACAGCTTCATTTGATCCAGAGTATTTTCAGTGCTTTTGAAAGAAGACTGGATTGTGCTCTATAGCTAGGATGAGTTTTATCTTCAGGAAGACAAAGTGCTTTCCTGGAGAGGTAGATAAAGTAAAGGACATTTTTTTCCGTGCTCAGCACAGTATAGAAAGCCACCACTACCTTCAGAGAACATTATAAGTTGTAAACTAGCTTTGATGTGGACGTGTCAATGTGGACCTATCTCTGCATGTTATCAAGTCTGATGATGCTGCTGAATTTTAGTAAAGTTTTGCATGAGCAAATTTTCCAGTTGTGCCAGTGATGGAACCAATATAGTCAGACCTTAGGGTTCATGAGTAGAAAGTGATACAGGGTAAAGTGGAGTTCTGATGCTAATATTGTATTTGGCTGAAAAATATTTCCCACAGATAGGATTTTCATGTAATTCTTTTTTTTTTTTTTTTTTTTTTTTTTTTTGAGGCAGAAGGGGATTGAAGGAAAGTCACTCCAGTATGCCAGTATGGACAGCAGTGCTATATCCACTCTTCTCTGTTATTAATGGACAGCAGTGCTATATCCACTCTTCTCTGTTATTAAGAGACCATGCACAGCTGGCTGATGCCTTCTGCTGGGCAATCAGATTGCAGAAAGGAACCGCTGAACTGGTGCTTCAGCAGCTGGGGATTGACAGCACATGAGTGCTGCGGGGAGGAGGAGAAGATGGATGACAACCAGGGGAAGGCTGGAGGCTGCAGAACCATTGCAGCACAATGTGCACTGCACAGCAACTTAGAGAGTGGAGCTGAGAGTTGGCTATTTCTCACCACAGCCAAAGGGGATGAGATATAAAGACTCACAGATTTGCAAAATAGCAGCAGTACCCAGCCAGAAACTGACAGGAATGTTTATGTTTTAACTTTGAAGACAGGGAATAATTTTTCTTGTCCACAGAATTTTTCAGTTTCTCGTACTTTTTCATTATGTGAAGTACTGTCCTTCCATTGCCTTCAAGAAAATTTTTAAGATGGAAGATTTTTAACTAAATTTATGCAGCAATTTTCTGCAGTTGTAGGTTACCAGACTGTGTTTTCATTACGTACATTTTACAACCATCTGTGTTTAGTATCATCACTGAGCTGAAAGGAATCAAGGGAGGTCATCTAGCCCAGCCCCAAAACCTGAGGGCAGAGTCAAATCTCATTACTGAAGGATGTATGTCTAACCTGTTCTTTACATTTTACAGTGGCAGCTTCAGCACCATCCCTAAACTAGTCCATCTTAATTAAGCTCTGAGATAATTTTTTTAAGCTGTTCATAACAAAAAATGCCAGTGTTGTACAGAACCATTCTACATTGTTCTCAAAGTGCAAACATGGAACTGGAATCTAAGGAACTGAACAAATAATTGAAAACAAAGTAGGTGGAGAGGGGAAGAAAAAGAATGCTGCAGACAATAGAATAAAAATACACAGCCTGAGATTAGCAGTTCATTCAACTGTCAGCCTAAAAGTATTTAACTATATGCAGCTCAGCTGTGTCTTTTCATATTAGGCAGTTTTCAAGAATCTGCAGGACAGGCATGGAAAGGCATGGTAGCAAGCCCAGGTTTAGATAGCAGGGAAAAATATCTACCATTCCAGTTGATAAAAAGGAAGTATAACTGGGAACAGTAAGAGTTAATTCCATCAAAAAGAAGCATTCTTCAGTCTCAGAGAACTGAACCAAAAGAAGCTTGGGGCACCTGGAGATAAGAAATTACACTCACGCTATCCTAAGGCATTAAGTTTTCATTTTATACTGCAGCTGAAAAATTCCAGCTATCTGGAAGTGTGATCTAAGAGGACACTGCTCCTTGCATAAATGTAGATATGCAGTGGCTGGGACTGGTACAATATGCCAGAGGACAGGTACAGCAATTTCAAAGGAGTGTTTGCCTGTGTGTGATCCTTATCAGTTCACACTGCAGTCAGTGTCCTTTTAATATTTCCAGAGTATCTCCATAGATACTATCTCCTGCTAGAAGGGCCTCTGTCACCTCTGTTTGCCCCAGTGTCCTTCTGCTTCTCACTTTCAATAAATCTCCTGTGCCAGAGATGCCCAGTCTGATCCCCAGAGTGATCCTCCGAGGATACCTTGAGTTCATAAAGTATTTATTCTTGAGCTCTCCCGAGACAGGGTGCTGATAAGAATTAGCCCTGAATATTTCAGAATTCTAAGTAAGACAAGAGAAGTAACAAGTTATCTTTATTCATTAATCAGTGCCCATGATTTCAGTGTCCCTTTGTTCCAGCTTAATTTTAAAATACTGTCCTTAGTATCTCTTTGCACTCTTGGAAATAATTCAATCCTGCACACCTCCAAATCCTCCAGAATGTCATTTTAGCTCATCTAGGAGATTTGCAGCGGCTGCCTGTGCTGACAGTCAGTGTTTTTTTCATGGACACAGTGGCCAGCTCTTTTGGATTGAAAAATCATAGGACTGTGCCACTAATCCTTTGGAATATCTCAGCATTAGACTAGTAATGACAGTTACACCTCTGCAAGTAGGCACATATTTTGGGCTACTGGCAAAACTTTGAGGGTATACCAGTGAGGGTGATGTAAAGGTATGCCAGGAAAACAGGCACTGGCATAACTGACCAGAAATGCTACCTTTCTTCTCTCCGCTTTAGTTAGCATAATCAGAAATAAAACATTATGTCTATCCTTTCCTGGAATAATTAAGAAGTCATCATTGTAAAGGACCCATGAAATAGGTTTTATAAAATTGCATTTTATTTCTTTGTGAACATTATGCCTTCATACAATATTTTGTAAGCCTTGCCTGGTGTACTCAGGGTTAATGCTCCTAGTACCCTGCCCATTATCCCTGTGGTTTTGTTGCTACTACATGGAGTTGCTTGGTGATGGAATGCCAAAGTCTGCACTTAAAAGGAAGCCTTGCTAAGTTTTCTGCTGAGGAAAATAGTCTTGCACTACTAAGCTTTCAAATAGGAAAAAGGCACCTAGAAAATTCTTGCTATACCACAACACTTGGAAATGTAGTTTATAATGAAACTATCAAAGATACTGCATTCTTTCATTTGGCAATAGTCTCAGTAAACACATTTCTTTGACAAGTTTTCTTTTCAGAGGCTGCCATGACAGAAATTGATGGGGGAGGGGATCTGGAAAAAGGAAGTGTGTGCTTCTGTGGTGGAAAGAAAGCCATAAAAGAGGAAGGGTGAGCTAAGGTTACTTGGCTGGATGTATTGCAATGAATGTCTCCACATATTGTCTGTCACCTTTATAGAGAGAAAGAAGCACAGCAAGAGATCAGCAGCTACCTTGAGCACAAAAGGGAAGAAGAAAATGTTAAATTGAAAGACGCATTTTGAAGAACATTGTGAGAAAAATATCTTCCACAAATTTTAGTGGGCAAATTAAACAGAATCAGCCTATATATCCTAGCATTACAGACAAACTACTTCTCAAGAAAATGCAATTTTTTAATAAGTGTTTGCCACATGCCTTCACTGTGCTGCTGTCTGTGTTTAGGACAAAGAGTCTCAAAAGCCATGAAGGCAGTCTGTTTTTTCCTCATCTGCTTTACAGAGGACAAAGGTCAGTACTTCACTCTGAAAAGTGACTGCTACTCCATGTTTACATTTCAAAAGTCATTGCTGCAGTCACAACAAAATCTTGTCAGCTCCTTTAGGCATAGGCAAATAATACTGCTAGAAGTATTCTCTCTTCTGCTTCCTTGCCAACCTCTCATTCCAGGTTGTAATGTGTCTTACTTTTACAAAACTTTTGCAGCATCCCATTAGAAGTAGCTTCAAAGTGAAGCATGCCAACAGCACCTATGTATCTCCTAATGGATGTGTGAGTCTGCATAATAATAGTTTTCTGAACCCAAAAGATGAAAAATTAACATTAGTATCCTGGCCATGAGCTACTCTTTTGGTGAAAGGTAAAAACTAAGAACCACGAACTCAGATCAGTAGGGGACATTTGAGTACAGGGGGCACCAATGCAACATGAGGAAACATTTAGAGAAGACAGAATAAGTAAACTCGTTTAATGTTGCGAGATGCTAATATCAGCCTTGTGGATACAGAAGTAGTTTATCCTCACATTGTCACTACTATTCAAAGACACAAATACCACACAGTGTACACCTAATTTCATGCAGAGAACAGAATAAATCATATTTGACTATTTCCTACAAAGCAGGAACTGTCATGCGTTTATGCAGGGTTTTTCATTACTTAGGAGATGAGTTTAGTTTAAAATAACCCCTGCCAGAGAGCATCAAAGAGCTTTTAATTGGGGGGTGACTACAGAACAAGACAGAAGATTAAGGTACTTTTCTGATTTCCCAGCAATTTTAGTATTCGGAAAATCGTCAGTTTCTGTGAATAGACACCTTCCTCAACCTATTCTTGAACTCAACTCACAGAACTTAAGTCAACTCTTAAGTGAAAAGATAAACCTATTCCGCATGTTAGTTTCAATAGAAGAGAAAGTAAGAATGGCCTTATGAAGATTGGTTCAGCCCCTTGTTTTTGTCTCAAGTTTCATCTCTTTGAGCTGTTTGACCCAAATCCCTTACTCCTTAGAGAACATGCTCCAATTTTGTTCATAGAAAAGCAGGAAAACAATCTTCTGTTCTCATGGGTCAGGTCAAAAACTTCTCTGTAGACATATTTCCAGCAAAAATCAGCATAATCTGAAGAAAAGCCTGTGTGATGTATCTGCAGAACCACAAACTGAACTTGAACTGATGAGACTAAATGGAAAAGTCAAGGACACAACAGTACTTCCCCTCTTCTCCTTTCAATATGGCTTTGCTAAAAGCATAGAGGTCTTGCTAAACTCTATCCATAAGAAGGGGATTGAGATGACAGGCATACTCAACTCCAATATTTTAAATGACTGTACTGGGTGCCTATGTCCATGGCAGGTGGCTGCCCAGTTCCACTGTGCAGAAAAGTCAAGGCTGCTGTATGCCACATACAGCTGGTTCCAGTCAGCTCCCACAGCCCCACTGCAGGGCATGGCTGGGCCCAGCAGTGGAGATGGCATATGCTGGAATAAGCAGAAAGTGTGAGGAGGGAGTGACACAAGAGCTGTTATGAACTGAACACAACCCTCTGTTACCCAGCTCTCCTGCACTGCTTAGAGGGAAGGCAGAAGTGGGAATGAAAGAGTGAAAATGAGCCTAAGAGAAGGGGCTGAGGGGTACAAGTGTTTGAATTTTTGTTGTTTCTTATTATCCACATCTATTTTAATTGGCAATAAATTACATTCATTTTCCCCTAAGTGAGTCAGCCCATGACAGTAATTGGTAAGTGATCTTCCTGCCCTTACCTCAATGAGTCTTTCCATCTTAATTCCTGCCATCCCCTCCCCTGGCCCTGTCCTGCTGAGGAGAGAGAGAGAGCACCTGGGGGCCAAGAGCAAGTGGCAGTCAGCCAAGGTTAACCCACCACAATACATACAACCAGAATTAAGACTATCTGACTTTCCAAAATAAGGAAGAAAGCGTGGCACATTATTTTTTCCTCAAGATATAATACTAGTGTAGAACTCCCCTTTCTGTCCCTTTCCTCAATAATGAATGTGAAAATACATTTTGTTGTACTGTGTTGCTACACTCACACATCAGCTCTTACACTCACAAAGCAGTACATGTACTTGCATTAATGGACCTCTGAATCACATTCTATTGTGTCTTTGTGCTGAATGTAATTATTTATCTCACACGTTAAATGAGACGAACTGACTTAAGAGAAATTCTGCTTTCTGTCAGTGATTATTTTTTTTACACCTTTTTTTATTTAGAGTATATATTTTATACATATATTTTAGGAGTGGAAGTTTTATATATATATATATATATGCATATATACATATATATAATTTATTTATTTAATTATTTATTTTTGGTGCAGCTAACTAGGAAAATAACAAAACTTGAAAGCACTGAGAAATACGCAGGAAAAGAAAGCCAGACAAATTGAAATGCACAATTCAATCTTTTACAGTATGCCAACAAATAGAGTACACTTCTTCTTGGTAACTAACTTCTATTCCTTTTTCCTTTTTAAGTCACAGCATTTTTCACATGGGTAACTGTTTTATTTTTAGAACACTTTTGTGTTCTAGGGCTACATTCAGGAGTAGAGGTTAGCCATAAGCAATCTCTAACTCTGCCAGGTTTCACAAGAACCATACGGAAGACAAGTGTTGTAAAGAGATTTATCAGTTCTCTCAGGAAGAAACAATCAGAGAAAGGACAAAGGAATCTGTATGAACTTCTCACTCTACTCTTTTTTCCCTATAGAGAAAGAAAAGGCGCCTCACAAAGAAGCAGCGTATCTGTACTTTTCTTAAAGTTTAACAAAGGACTGTGGCATAAAAACGTAGTTAAATGATTAGGATACTTTATTGTTCATTTCTCTTTATAAGGCTGATTACGAGAACAGGAGAGCTGAGAACCTGTATTACTGCTTTCCTTCCCTATCTGTTTTAGGACTCACAAGGAAAAAGTAAGAATGTTCATCTCCATATACTCATCAGTCACAAGCTAGTTTTTTAACAGTCTTGTTAATCCCAGAAATGAAGTTCCAGTACCAACTTATTTCATTCCTCTAAAGCTATATCCTCCATATGCACACAAATATATACAGACCAAAACTGCAGCATATTAGCTTTTACCCATACACAAGGAAAGAATCAAAGTATAATTTTGTGCATCTAAAACTCTTGGCCTAAATTCTACGTAAAAACACTTAAGATATGTGATTTATATCAAGCATCACATATCTTAAAACTCTACTTTCAATTTATATGTTAGCTTCTCATGTGAAGAAGATAAATACGAATATGGCATTATCTAAAACTTTTCCATGAATGCTGCGCAAGAACTCATACACTTATAGAATAATAAATTCAGAGAATCACAGAATGATTTGAGTTGGAACCTTTAAAAATCATCTTCCAAGCCCTCTGCTATGAACAGGGACACCTTCCACTAGACTAGATCACGTTGTTCAAAGCACTATCCAGCATGAGTATGAGCACTTACAGGGATAGGGCATCCCTTTTTTACTTAAAAGTTTCTGAAGTTACAGAACAGAAATATTGATGTTTGTCCATTTTGATGTCTGATGTCTGGGTTGTTAGGGTAGTTTGGCTAGGTTGTGGTTGGACTTGATGATCTTTAAGGTCTTTTCCAATCTGAGCAATTCTATGATTCTATGATTCTATGTCTGATTGCTTTAAGAGGAGATAGATATATATGTATTTGAAGAACCTGATGTTATTTGCTCTGTTTGTCTTCCTCTCTTTTTCCTCAGAACAAATTATGACATCAACATCTAAAGGAATTTTCCGGCCATTTTTGATCGTCTTCATTGTTCTTGGTTGTTTCATGGCATTTATACTAATTTATATTAAACCAACAAGCAGCTGGATCTCTACTCCTGTGGAATCAGCCAGCTCAGTTTTGAAAATGAAGAGCTTCTTTTCTTCCAAAACTGATAATTTTAATGAAACTATTATTTTGGTTTGGCTTTGGCCGTTTGGCCAGACATTCGATCTAACATCTTGCCAAATGATGTTCAACATCCACGGGTGCCATCTGACTATTGACCGCTCATTATATAACAAGTCCCACGCAGTTCTCATTCATCACAGGGACATTAACTGGGATCTGACTAATTTACCTCAGCAAGCCAGGCCACCGTTCCAGAAATGGATTTGGATGAACTTGGAATCTCCAACTCATACTCCACAAAAGAGTGGCATTGAACACCTCTTTAACCTAACCCTGACTTACCGGCGTGATTCAGATATTCAGGTGCCTTATGGCTCCATGATGGTCGGTACAGGCTCCTTTACATATGAAGTGCCAAGTAAAGAAAACTTGGTTTGTTGGGTTGTAAGTAATTGGAACCCTGAGCATGCTCGAGTCAAGTATTACAATGAGCTTAGCAAATATATTGAAATCCATACCTACGGCCAAGCCTTTGGAGACTATGTCAACGATAAAAACTTAATTCCAACTATCTCCAGTTGCAAATTCTATCTTTCGTTTGAAAATTCAATCCACAAAGATTACATTACTGAGAAACTTTACAATGCTCTTCTGGCTGGATCAGTGCCAGTCGTACTGGGCCCTTCCAGAGAAAACTACGAGAATTACATTCCAGCAGACTCTTTTATCCATGTGGAAGATTTTCTATCCCCAAGAGATCTGGCAGAATATCTTCTGATGCTTGACAAAAATAACAAGATGTACCTTAGTTACTTCAACTGGAAGAAGGATTTCTCAGTGCACCTTCCTAAATTCTGGGAATCACATGCATGTCTTGCTTGTGATCACGTGAAAAGACACCAGGAATACAAGTCGATTGGAAATTTAGAAAAATGGTTTTGGAACTAATTTGTGTGTGTGTGTGTATGTATGCACTTTTTTGAAGAAGCTAATGGATCTTTAGTCTAAGTGGAGAGTAAAGGAATAAGGAAAGAAGAAGGATGAACCTCACAGAACCTTACATCAAGGTTTATCAGCCATCCTCTCTTGGCTATCCTATTTATATTTTGTAAGAGATTTTAAGAATTATGAGCAGCAGTCATCAATACTCAGTTTTAAATTATAATGTTCATACTAATCATGTGCACTGAAGAACATATGATTGTTTACTATAACTTTTAAGCGAGATTTTTCACATTTTCTGTGGAGTATGTCTCAGTCTTACACATAAATTGACATTTTAAACTATTTTTTTCTTTTTTCTCTTTCCTTTTTTCTTTTTTCTTTTTTCTTTTTTCTATTTCTTTTTTATTTGCTGTTTAATCTATTTGCAAAATGAGAACACAACTCTTAAATGCCATAGAGAATTTTAAAAGGATAATTTGCTCCAGTGTTCTGAAATATGTGTATTTAATTAAAAAAAAAAAAAAGAAAGAAACAGAAACAGTATCTATAATTATTTCAGTGTGATAAACTGCACCCCTTTTTAAGGGTGCAGAATCTAGAAATACAGTTTTTAAAAAAGAATCACAGTAGCAGACAGTCTTTGTTTTAAAAAAAAAAAGGTTTCCCAATAAACAACTTCTAGAGTTACTTTAGCAATACGTCAGTTCTTACCTTCTGAAGAACAGAGAAGCAAGATATTGAGAAAATAAACTATCTTAGTGACCAAATCCCCGATTCATCCAACTTTTCAGTGAATTTAAATGTAGAGCATTCTTGTGTCTCAAGTACAGTTTATGTGAACCAGGGCTGTAATTGGTATTATACTGATGCAGAAGTAAACAGATTTTAAGTTAGGTATTTGACTGAATCAGCCTCATGCACTGAATTCAGCTGGTAATAGTGATTGTTTAGAAATAGCTTGTTGAGAAATTCTAGAAATGTCTCTCATAATCCTTTTTATAATTGTGGTGTTTGTCTCCACTTCTATAAAGGTCTGTTGAACTTTATTGGTAGATGGCTGACTTGCTGGGTGGCAAGTTTCTTTTCTGAAAGATATATGCTGAAAATCAGTAAATAAGTTATCATGCTGAAGTATTCAACCATTCAACTCATTAAGCTAATGAGTTTTGGTTTTTGAAACTATTTTATGTGACAGGTATAAACAAAAGCAATCTCAAGAACAATAGATGCTTTCAAAGGGAAATTCTTACGTATTGAATTGCCTTGACAGCAAATACAAAAATGTGATGATTGTCATGATTGTTTAAAATATGTCTGTCTCAAATGTCTGTTATTTGATCTTATCACTATATCTTTTTTTTTTCATCAGCTCATACTTAAATACCAGATTGCTATGTATTCTCATATGTACAAGGTTTGTTTAATGACATGGACATACAGATATATTTTGGTAGCAACTGAAAGCCAATCAGTTTTTTTCATGCCAAAATATTACAGATTGCTCTTACTAATGAGTTGCAGTCAGCTGCAGAATCATGTCTGTTTTTTCGATATGTTTAAAACTACACTAGATATGTTCACTCTTTTCTTTAAGCTAGAGAAAGGGTTGTAAAAGAAATTGAAATAAATGTTAAAAGTTACGAATTCACTGGTAAACATCACACAGTAGACTAGTACATTATTCCAATAGTTAACAGGTGAATATTGACTTTAAACTTTTAAGACTATCCATAAGTAAAATGAAATGAGGTGTAAAAATGTTGAAGGATGAAGGTGCATTTTCATTTACTGTGAACAAATATACATTCTGCTACTAAAGTAAGGCATGGTAAAAGAAACTATTAAAAAAAATCAAAAGATGAAAAGATTATAAAAGTTAGTGAAAAACTCCAGCTTATGTGATGTAGAAGATTTTATTCAAGCAACATAATTGATTGAACATGTAACATTAAACCTGAAGACAACAACTCTGATGAAGAGATTAAGGGATATGCAATGATAAAATTTAGCAAAAAAAATGTGATCTGTGAGATACTTCTTTTAACTCAGACTGGAATACAAACATGGAAGGCTGTAAGGGAAATATAATTAAACTTATAAACTGAGAAACTCCTTTGGAAATGTTACAGAAAAACTTGTGTTCCTCCCTATGGCTTCAAAAGCTGTTTATTTATTTTGTTTATTGCTGTCTTTAAAAGCTTATTTACAATATATGTGAGCCTTCCAGATTCACCAGCATTCCAGAAGGAAACAAGATGATTTTACCTTACAAATTAATGCAATAGAAGGAAACACAGTCTTCAGCAAACAAAGTGTATTACATGTATGTAATGTGAATTGCATTCATATCATTTTGAAGGCAAGTGGCTACACGAACAAAACCTTTCTATTTCTTCATACCTTTAGTTTTCAGGAGGATTGTGAAGTTCTCAGCTGCTGAAAATGCTATTGATGTGGCTAGGTAACCTGATCTCCTTGATGATGGAATTCAGATTTTTTTTTTTTTTTTTTTTTTTTTTGCACTGACCTCACTAGAAGTATATTCACCCTTTTGTGAACATCCACAGTCCCTTACTTCATTCCTCACACCAGACAGCAGGAGCTGTACTGGGTGTTACAAGGCCTTATTCAGATGAGACCGATTCCTTAGCTTGAAGATTCAGCATCTCAGCTCTTACTTAATTAAATAGTGAGCACAGTAAAGAAATGACTAAAAATGTTACTTATTACTATGAAAATCTATTGGTATTGTGGTTTAACCTAGCAGACAGATAACCACCACACAGTTGTTCTCTCATTCCCCTCCAAGTGAGATGGGAGAGACAATCAGAATAAAAGCTGAAACTCATGGGTTGAGATACATACAGTTTAACATGACAGAAAAGGAAGATAAAATAAAAACAATAAAAGAATATACAAAACAAGTGATACACAAAGTGATTGCTCACCATTTGCCAACCAACACCCAAGCAGTCCCTAAGCCCAGTGCCACTCTCAGCCAACTCCCCCAGTTTTATTGTTCATCACAGTGTCATGCGGTATGGAATACTCCTTTGTACAGTTTGGATAAGCTCTTCTGATTCTGTCCCATCCCAGCTTCTTGAGACACCTGCCTACTTGCTCTCAGGACACCACAAGCAGTTGAAGACTGCTTGACTTATTATAAGAACTACTCATCATCAACTAAAGAATCAGAATTTCAGAATCATCAGAATTCATTCTTCATTAGTTTGGGTGATTCTTATTGTAACACCATTAATGTGGCATATGGCAACCAGAAGCATGAGAAGTTGAAATGTCTTTGATTCAGTGCAAGAAATGCTCAGCTACAACTAAGACATTATTCTCATCTTAGATCCAAACCACAGCACTGTACTGTTAGAAAAAAAATTATCCCTGCTAAAACCAGGGCAGATGTATACACTGGAAAGTTTTGAAATATATGCAAAGTGTTAATATTGTAAATAATGTTGACCTTTGTGAGCACTGGATCCATTCAGTCTGGCAATTCTTGAGCTGAGTTCTAGGGTATGTGAAAGCTTTTTGCTGGAAATGGGAACAGAGTACTTCATAGAAACTCCACTCAAGTTTGTATATGTTGCCTTCAGGATGCACTGATCAAATTGTTTCAAAGATTAATAAGACAAGAGAGAAATCTATTTTATATAGAAGTGACAAAGAATCATGATTAAATCCTAGGCTATAGACAAGGCTCTAATACTACAGTGACATTCCTGAAGCATGTTGACTGTATGTAAACGATCCAGCCATTTTATGAAGATTTTAGGGGGATCTACAGGTATCACCAAGATATAAGCAGTCCTGAATGCAAAAAGACACACAGAGAAGTTGTAGCATCATGTGCAACCTAGGTGGTAAATGGTGTGAGGCGATAAATGTAAATCATACGGACTTCATGCATGCAGAATGACAGTCTGCCTAGATACATATTCCTAAGTTCCTAGTTCATGGAAGATTTATTCCAGTCTCTATAACATTAGACATTGGTCTTAGTCTGTGATTCTTCAGTGAGCAATCCTACCTGAATAATTAGCATTATACGTTCAAATTGTAAGTCACTATGAAGTAGAGTGGGGAAAAACAAGTGATTAGGGAAGGGAAAATTATATTGAATTAGTTAAAATAGTCCACATGGAGCACTGCATCCAGTTCTGGTGCCCCCAGTACAATAAGGACACTGAGCTGTTGGAGCAGGTCCAGAAGAGGGCCACAAAGATGATGATCAGAAGTCTAAAGCACCTCCCCTAAAGGGACAGGCTAAGAGAGCTGGGGTTCTTCAGCCTTGAGAAGAGATGCTCCAAGGAGATCTTACAGTGGCCTTCCAGTACCTGAAGAGGGCCTTCAGGAAAGCTGGGGAGGGATTTTTTTAAAAGGACATGTAGCAACAGGATGAGGGGAAATGGCTCTAAACTGGAAGAACGTAGATTTAGGCTAGATATTAGGAAGAAATTCTTTACTGTGAGGATGGTGAGACACTGGAACAGATTGCCCAGTGAGGCTGTGAATGCCCCTTCCCTGGAAGCATTAGGCCAGGCTGGATGGAGCTGTGAGCAACCTGATCTAGAGGGAGGTGTCTCTGTCTACAGCAGAGGGTTGGAACTGGATGATGACCTTAAAGATTCTGTCTGTTCTATGAAAAGAAGGTATTATTTATGCCTTGATACTGCTGGCAAAAAAAGGTAATTATACAACTAAGGAGAAATGAAAGATGAGAAATTGAACCAATTCTTAGTATTTTCTCAACAATTTTACTTCAATTAGTGTGTTTATTTGCCAGCCCACAGTAATCCAGTGGCACAATTACTTGTTTACTTGTCACAAGTTACTTCTTTAAAGACAGAGAGTATTTTATAATGCTTTCTTTTGGATGTTTTTAGGTGCTCTGTCATACAATGAGCTATGAACATTACTGTCCTTGTCAGTGTGGAAAATAAGACATAAAACAGAAAAAATACTAATAGCAAATACATTCCTATCCCACTGAATGTGAACAGGCATCAGATGAACTGGCAGCAGATCTTCCTAAAATAGACATTTGCTTTAATTTTACCGACACTAAATGACCATAGAAGCTCCTGCTCAACAGATCTTCCTTCCTTAGAAAATCCTGGTTGTGAATTTCTTTGAATGCCTTTTGATATCCAAGTTTGCCCACAGATTGACCAAGAAATAACCATCAACATATTTGTCTTTTAGGAAACATATCAAATAAAATGAAAGATGGACAAAGAGAGCAGCAAAATACAGAGTTGCAAAGTTCATACAGACTGAATGCTGCCTGTGAGCACTGCTGAGCATGAAAAACATCCAGTTACTGGTTCTAGCTACTCTTGTTTGTTTCTCAACCTGAATATAGAAAACGTGCCATATAATTTTCTCCCATTTCTAATCAGACAAGCATCAGTTAAATAACCAATAACTGTTGCTGATTATTCAAGAATGTCACTCCTGTTGGTATTGTATTCTGTCTCATATTATATAAAAGATAACATTTGGGGTGGAAGGATGAAGTCTGTCAGTAAGCTAGTCATATTTCTAGTCCAACATGAAAAATTTCATTCTTATCATCTTTTCATTTTTTTTTTTTTTTTTTTTTTTTTTCAATTTTGAAATGAATCCTTTTTTTATGCGACAATGCTTTTTTTGACCTAGTTCAGGAAGGACTTTAAGCACATGCATACAGACTGGAGACTTGAGCACATGCTTAAATTTAAGAGCATCATAACTGACTTAATGCACCGGAGCTTTTAACATTATATTGTTACTGGCTTTGGGAGTTGTGCAAAAAATCACAGTGTATAGCCGAGGCCAACTTTTATGCTCCTTATTGAATCCATGATTAGTCTTGCTACTCCAAGCTGAATACTCTTTGGACTAATTTTGGCTTAGTGTTAATTCATTCAACTTAGTCCCTAGTCTTCTGATTCAGAACACAGCATGTGCCACCACTGCCTCACGCCATCTACACAGCAGAGCACCCCTCCTTCTGCTGTGAGTGCACTTGGGTGTGAGAGACAGAGCTGAGAGGAGATGAGATAGCATTTAGACAATTTTCCTAGGAAGAAAGCAAAAAATCTCATCATGTCTGCATCCAGTTAACTCAGAATGAGTGTCCTAGAAGGATCAGTATAAGCCATACACAATTTTCCTCTTGGAGGAAAACATTTTGTTCGGACTAGATGGGACTCTGTGAGTGAACAGCCATGTGTGCAAACTGGTAACAAGGTGTCCACTGTTTAGGAGAGACAGAGGGCATCAGTGTGTCTGTGGAGGCTGAGAGGGAAGATTCTGATCTATTTAAATCAAACAGTTAATTTTCAGTTAGTCAAAGTCAGTTAGTCAAATATTCAGGCGCTTCCTTAGTGAAAACCAGTATGCTACAAAAAAGAGAATCTAGGTGATTATCTGACAGTTGATGGGCTTTCTAATTAATACTGGCTAACAATTCCATTGTGGTTTCAGGTTTTTTTGTGTTTTTTTTATTTTTTTCCTAACATACACAATTTTTAAGTGTTAGACTTCAATTGGTATAATTCATACAGAATAGATGTTTCAGCTTTAACTTTCACTCCTTGCTTAAGGAAACCTCCCTCTGGAGTTAGCAGCTGGTTTGGAAGATTCCCATATGGTAATACAGGATTGAGTGTAGAGTGGAATGGCTGGAATAAAAACTTCTTATTCATGAATGGTTCCCTTTTAATATTTGAATAATTACTTCTAGTGCTGTAGACTACCTTCAGAGCAACAGTCATACTGGTTATATATGTTCATTAATATTACAGAAGTGCCAATAAGTTGATGTAATAAAACATGCAATAGTAATTTTAATTCATGCCACAAATACTGTAAGTGATACAGATAATAAAACCATAAACTCATAAGAAATAATGAAGTCTAGAGACATCATCCTGTGGTTTCAATACTGGAAAAAGTCCATTAATTACTCTATCAGAAAGGTAATTAATTGAGAATCTTTTATGTCATTATATTCTCCATGCAATTAACTGAAACCAAGAGTTTCTGTGCAGTGAATAGTTCAGAGATTTGGTCTTGTAGCAAACAGTCTTTCACCTCCAGGTTAATAGCCTAAATTATGAGTAGGTTGATGCAGGCAGTTATTTGGAAAACTCTAGCAGATGATACTGTTATCTCAGTAGGGTTTCTCATTCCTACTTTCAGTCAAGGAGCCAAAGAACTAAAATGATACTCATTTGACATCTTTGCGCATTTCTCAGCATGCAGACAGGATGGCCCAGGATGCTCTTAGTCCTGCAGCCAGCACCATGCCTGCTTATGATTGCACAGAAGCCTCTGCTGTCCTCAAGAACATTGGCTTTTTTTGAAGCACTGTGCCTGTCTGGACAAATGAAGTATTCATACCTGGAAGAACTCTTCATTAACATTCCTAAGTAAATACTTAATAAGAAAATAATCTAATCATTGCAAATTGGCAGAAAAAGCAATTGTTGCTTAGTCTTTATATGAATTACTCCAATGGAAAATAGGTTTTGAAGAAATCTTATCCCCTTGACTTGATACCAGTTTGGATTGATATATAGGGACATGCATGATTGCAAAATTTGAAAGATATACCATAAAACAATGCTCACATATATGAAATTGGGATAAATTTGCTATATGTAACTAACCACTTCAGTAGTCACCAGATAAAAATACTCCAATCAATTCTTTTCTTTATAGTGTGGTATAAAAAGCCAGTCTCATAAATGCTGTTTAGCAAATAATTTAACCCTAAACTCTAAATTTTCCTTTTCTATTTTCTTTTGTAATGCATATGCTAGACAAGAGTTAAAAGTATGGAAAGTTAACTTCCTTGCTGCAAGTTAATGTTTTAAAGATACAAAGAAGAAATTGAAGACAATAAAGTGAGAAGATTTTCCATCTACACAAAATCCTAATGTGCCAACTGTTTCCACTGAATGAAAAAAGCAGTTAAATATAATGACTTTTTATTAGGATTTGCAAATCTTCTACTACCGCACTGTAATTTTGCACTATTTTGTAAGAAAAGAAAAAAGAAAAAAAGAAAAAAGGAACTGAAAAAGAAACAGAGAAAAAAAAATCTAAAAATAGATGCCAAATGTATAGTTTGTAAAATACTATTTTTCTTATATAAGGTGTCATCACATAGTGAATCCAACTGTATTATTGTAAACTGTGAAAAATGTGATGTACTGTTGTGACACAGCCTACCAAGGGTCATTTCTAATACACAGATTAGTCATCTGGACTTGTTTATATATGATACATATTCATAAATCTGGTATCACTTTTATACTTATTTTTTGTAGAATATTTTTCCACATTTACAAAACAACTGTTATTTTTATCAAACATTAATTTTGCTTTAAAATATTATTTAAATAGGTGAGTGGGTGTCTAAAATGTGCCAGAGGTTCAAAACCGTAACAAGGGTAATTCAGAAACTTGTTATTTGCCAAATTGTAATGCTGCTGAAATCTAAAATGTTTTATTGAAGAAGCAAGCACACTGTCAATAAACAATGGTCGCAATAATGTTGATAATGTTACATTCACTGAGATAAATGCCTGAGAGTTATGAGCTGTATTTCCATTCTGTCTTTCTGCAAACTGGCGAAATGGTACAGGGTGCCATAGTCGAACCCTTTGATAATATGGTATGAACTTGAACACTAAAATATATTAATAAGAATTAGGAGAAAACCCTTCAAGCTGCCTGTCCTGATTCAAATCCACTTTGGGAATCAGTCATCTTAACACGGGATCACTGATTGGTGCACTCAGGACTGTGTCTCAAGAAAGACAGCAAGTTCTGTATGTAGAAACATGGGACCACGTTTGTTGTTTTAGTGTAAGATCAAGACAAGATCAAGTCCCTTTCTTGTATATTGGAGAGTACACATGTAGCATTGTATGGGATGTGATATGAATCCTTTCTTCATGTTTTCAACTAATGATGTTCCTTGTACAGAAAACTTAATATTTTATGTGTTTTATATACTATATATAATGCATAAATTCATGTGTAAGAAATGATAACCATGGAAAACTGGATTTTAATAAAATTATGAAAATCATTCTTATCTTCAGGCACATTTTAAGATGCCATGTTAAAGGAAATCTTGTAAAAAACTGTATTTTTTATTTATTAGTGATTGTATATTTTGGCCCATGACATTTATAACAGAGATTCTACCAAACTATTTCTTTGTTCCCTTTGAATAATCTCATCACCCTGAGGTGCATCTGAAAAATGTAGAGGTTTAAGCACTGATGCTTTTCAGTATATTTTTAATTTGATGTTGTTGTTAAGCTTTCTTCTGATTACCTATAACTATGCTCAGAATCTTAAACACAGTTTAACAGCAGTCAGGAGACACCTACTGTGTGAAGCTTCAGGTAACTGTCACCACTTCAAGGACATCCATCATTTATGTGAAATTAATCTCTCTGAACTCTGACATGGTAAACAAGCAGCTCACTGACTCTTATCTATTGAGCACTGGAATTCTCCCCAAAGCATAAACACTGAATTATGTAAATAATAGTGCTCTAAATAAGCCTAATAAATTACTGTATTCGGTATATTTAAAATAAAAGAAAATCTTCTAAGTGTACTACAGTCTTTGATCATTATTTTGTAGGTCTAATACCATTCCTTTTCCTTGTTGTGGATCTCATCAAGGGCTGGATCTACAGATTGTTGCTTGTCATTCTTATTACTTCTGTTTCACAAACAGAATTTTGCTTTTTTTAAATTGTTACACTAGAAATCCTTGCAAGTGCACAGAGTCAGACTGAATTCATATGGACTACTGCATGATTTTGCTGAGTACAGCAAGCAACAACGCTGAATCAGTATGGTGCTACAACTGAGGTTATTTTGCCTTGCTATTGCAACATAGTTAAGCACACTATTAGAGCAATCCTTTGATTTTCCTGAAAGTAGATGTTTTCTACTTGAATATGGGCTTTATTATGTCTATTTAATCTTACAAAACAAATTATCTTTAGAAGTTCTTAGAGTATGATCAGTAATCATTAGTGTGTTCATATTTCATTGCTTCACTGTAAAAATGTCCTATATTTGCAGAGCTTAACTGTATCTCTACAATAGCAAGTGGTTAACACAATGGTGTCAGTTTTATTTTCAAGTATGTATGCAAAAAAAAAAAAAAAAAAAAAAAAAAAGTTTTTTCTAAATAGCTACCACTGAAATAAATATCATAATTAATAAGGTTTTCCCAGTAAAACAGAGCATTTGGTCCCACTGATCACAAAGCAAATCAGAATATTATGTTAGGCTACAGAGCAGCTTGTAGTTAAGGTCTTAGAAAATCCTTCTCCTTCCCATTAGAGAGGTAACTTGCTTTCCACCTAAGCAAGTGGATTTGCTAATCTGGATACATTCTTTAAAAAATTCTTTCACTTATGTAATTTGCTCATATCAAACTTATCGTTATCTTGAATTTGCCCGTGACAAGTGCAGGGATAAACCAGTTTTTAACAGTACATAGGAAACAAGCCTCCACCATATTTCATTTATTCTCTCCCCTAATTTCCCTTTCTTGCATTCAAATGCCACAGCAGAAAGTCAGGCTAGGACAGCAAATACAGCTTTCTATTTTTAAAACAGAGCTATATTTCCCTTTAACTTACAAACTCCCTGGATACACTGCCTTATTGGACATAAAGTATTGTGTCTTTAGGAAGCCAGATCTCTATCCCTGAATGTCAGAGGCAGCTGACTTAATGATTGGCTTCTGGAAGCACAGCACTGAAATGAAGGCTAAAAGAAACAGTCATGCACAGGAGATACAGTAGGGGTTGTTCAGAAGTCGAATCCATATCTGTGACCATAAGGCTGTGGGCATCACTTTCTCATGCAGTGATACAAGCAATAACCCCGTGCTAGCTTTACACAGGCTCATACTTTGGCACGAAACAATGCACTGAACTGAAGATGAAGCTAGTGTGAGTCTAAGAAAAGGCTAGCACTTCCCAGCAAGGCTGATACAGAGGGTAAAGACAAATAGTTACAGCACTTATGGGTCCATCAGCTGGTTGCATTCTGACTGCATGTTGTAAAATACCCCACGTCAATTCTCACACTCATTAGATTGCAGCTTCTTTTCAGATGTAATATTGTCTCAATACATATTTTAATTCCAATAAAATCTTTAGATAGAACAACAAGCCTTTAGGCAGAATACCTGGCTGTAGCTTAAGATATCTCAGAGCAGATGGCTGCATGTAGGTGTGTAGAGGTGCAATGAATAAGTTCCCACTACATGAGAAGGAGTCACAAGTTAAAAAAAGTAGTCTGAGAAGCAGCTCAGTGCACCTAGTCTGTCTTCAGTCCTAAGATCACACTAAAAAGAACATTAACTCGCAGTTCAATAACAATTTTAATTGCAATTTATTCTGATGTACAATGAATCAGAAAACAGAAAGAATACAAAGTTGCTTGTGTTGAAAGCCAAAAATTAGGTCTAATTTTTTCAGTAAAAAAATAGTTCTTGTTGATGTTCCAGCTGACAGATTTATGAAAGATCAATATTATTCCCAAAATTTTTGCCCTTATCAAAAACTTAAAGTCAATATTTCAGTAATAGCTAAAATAATATTAAGATAAATTTGAGAAACTCCATGTTAATTTCAATATTCTTTTCCAGTAGAGGCTATTTTTCAATGACAGGATTCTTGAATGAGGAAAATGTCATCAATTGCATTTTCAGTCTTCACTTGACCACTGTCATCTAAATTCTGTCATGTGTGAAGAGCACACACACAGTGGGATATGGTTAATCAAAATGGAAGAGTTGTTGAAAACAAGTCAAAATTATTTCTAGATAATCACAGCCTTCCTGATATATCATAATTATGTTATTCCTGCAGTAGAAGCAATCATTTAATAGATCATTGTCATATTTGAGGCTCATTCCTTCAAGTTACAGAGTTCACTTTGAACTCAGTCTTGTTTTTCAGCAGCATCACAGTTTCTGGCATTTGCTGACATCTTCTCCTCCTTATGTCAGTTTGGCATCCTCACCCATATCATATCCTCTCCTTCTAAACTGAATTTATATTTTCACATTCTGTTTATTTTGACAGAAGAAATATACCCAGATAGAAAGATTCAAGCCCCTGTGCTCTTGAGCTAGTGAGCCCTATACTCCAACACCTCCTCCCTCTCAATGTCATTTAACTAGATTTAATTCACTGGTAAGCACAGATATTAAATGTAAGGTGCATGGACTATCAGGTGCTTTTTAATTGGTTCTGTTCGTCAAGCAAATACATTGTAATGCAATCAATTGCATGTATCAGTCTCATCCAGAATTGCAGTTTTACCTTGGAAACCTTTTATTCCAGTATTGCTCCAAGCTGCCATATGGTTGTACTGTACTAAACTCAGCCTTGAGCTCAAAACAGACCAATATCACAGGATAACCATGTAGTAAGCTGTTATCCAAGATTTCATGATTAACAGAAAAACAAAGCAGTTGGACATGCCATAAAATTTGCTACAGTGATGTCCACCTGCACAGCTCGTGTCCTGCATCATTATCAGTTAAGCGTGTCCTGGAACTACCAGGACCACAGAACTCCCCAGCTTACTGGAAAAGCTGCCATTCTATTACACCATACTGACTCTCAGAGCTCTCCAGCACCCTGGACAACCTGCCCAGCAATAAAAAAGCATAGATGTATTTCCCAGCAGTTCTGAGAACAAGACAACGCTGCCTATAAGCTGGCCTGTGCCTGAAGACCACTCATCAGCCATACAATATCTGGGTCAACAAGAGAGCATGTTCAAAAGTACAGCTTCCTTTGTCTCCGTCTTTTTTTTCTGTCTTTCATGCTGGATGTCTGAAAAATTCTTTCATCTTCCATTTGTTCGATATTAAAATGTATCCTCTTTCTCACTAGCTCTGAAAGCAGTGGCACTTAATATTATCAAAAACTCTCACAAAAAAATAAAAAATTACAGAACCAAAACCTTTATCTTTTTAGTGATTTTACATGTCTCTGATGCGTTACATTTTAGTTTGTATTTGAGATGAATGCTTTTCATTGTGAGATACATACATTGTAGAGCAAGATAGATTCTTTTACCTTTTTTTATAAGGCTCAAATTCACATTTACAAATGAAAACAGAGCTCACAATCCCTTTCTTATCAGAAAAAATATGCAGGAATGTGCACTACAAAGATAATAATTCTCACTTCTTCCATTCAACCAAAGAGACCAAAGAGTTAACAAAATAGATCTGATTTTCAGCATTTTAAAAGCTGTTTTTCCTCAATCATGCTAACTATTGACCTAAAAGGCTATAATACTCCTTCCTTAATTAAGAAAATAATCTGCACAAATGTTTGCTAAATTTGGGCCTTTAATTTCCAGACAAATTGGTATGTCATGTAAAAAAGCATGTTTTCAACCCCCTACACTAAGGAAAGGAGGCACAGTTTATGAATGGCATAGCCCACTTCAGGTACTCAGAGTGTCTGCACAGCACAGTACAGTCACAAGCAGAATGAACTAGCTCAGCCATTGCACAGCATGGCTGTACATCAAAGTAACCATCCACCCGTACCTGTGCTAGCTCACCTCCAGCCATTGCACTTTTGCAAGGGATCTGCTAGACCCATTATTTTTCTACCTTGTAGCTTCCAGTCTTTTTTCTACATCACAGTCAACTTGATAGCTAGGACTTAATACAGGACAAGAAAGAACATGTTGCGGAACAGAAATCTCAGAAGTAGCCATTCTCAATAACCCTGATCATACTTTTTTTCATACTTTAGCTTAAAATTACTTAGGAAGCAGTTTCGCTGCTTAGAATCATATTGCTTCGATAGGTAATGTATTCCTACTCACTGAAGCCCACATCATCTTGTGACCTGAGAGTCCTGTTCTTCAGCTTAAAAGGGAAGAAACTGTTTTCTCTCTCCCTTAAGCTTCCTTTCCTTTCTCTCTCCCTTTAGCTTCATTATGTGTTTTCATATTGTTGCATACATTTTTAGTTTGCTTTCTCTTTTGCTTTTCCCATCACAGTTTTGCCATGCCCTGATATTTTCAGTTGTCAGAAGCAATTTACCCTTCAGAATCTGAGTGACCAGACTTCTACACGGTATTTGAAATGCATGGTAGTACCAGCCTCAGAGACTTTTAAAGATGCTTTTAGAGAAACCTTCTCTAAAGTGATTGATTCCTTTACCATCTGCCTTCCAGCCCCCACCCCAAAGAGCTCTTTATTGGTAATGTCTTTGTCCTTATTTTTTTATTGTTCTTCCAATAGCTGATTGCTTCAGCTTGAGTATATCTCCCAGTTCTCCTCCTTTAACTGTTTCTCAGTTGTTTTTCTTCACCACTACAGGAGAATTCCCTTAATTCATTTACCAGCTCACCACCCTAATGTTATCTAAAAGCCTTATATAACTCTTGTTTTCCCAATCTAACACATTAGCATAATATAATTGAAATTGCTTGTGAAGTCCAGAAATATTAATTTCAAGGCATTGTTGATTGCATTGTTCTAATACTTGTGGTAATATCCGTATTCTATGATATGACACTCCCCAAGATAGAAAACGTGCTTAATAAGCTTTCTCCTCTCCTCCAAGCTAATTACTTCTGTGGCTTTTGCTTCATGATGTATTCCAGTTTTAAAAAAAATCTTGAAACATCCCTCCGTACCACCGGTTTTTACCTAGACAACATGCAGCTCATTCTCACTCTTTCCTAAACACAGCAATGCCTCTCCAAAACACTCATTCAGTGAAGTTCAAAACCAGCCCCATCCTCTTAACACATTTAATTCTTTTAAGATTCTTCAGCAGAGGGAGGAATTAAGCTCACTTTTATGAATTCAGGTCCTGTAGCTGGGTTCTCTGGCATATAATTTGGTATGATATCTGATTAAAGTTTTTCTCATAACTGGGACATTCATAATAGCTCTCTCTTGTGATTCCCTGGAGTCTCTGGAGGGCTGCATTCAGATGTCAGATTTTCCTTCAGAAGGGAGAATTTACAGGACATTTTGAACTATCCTGTTGCCCATTTCCTTGAGCCTTATGTGAATGTATCATATTTGCATCAGCACATAAGCTGATAAATTATTGAGTGTGAAAGATACAGCCAAACAGTGAAACACAAGGTAGAGACATATCCTTAGGAAAAGTCTAAAATATGTCATTCTGATACATAGCTACTTCCACCATGCAGCAATATAAATATCTGCTAGTTACACACCCTAAGAGAACACAAGCACAAACTTTCATCTTTCATGAAGAAACAAGAAAGACGAAGCCAGCTTCTGTGCTAAAACAACTACTGCTTTGCTTTCAGTCCCATTTCAAACTTTCTTCTTCCTCAGACTCTTTATTTTGTAAGAATCAAAGGAAGTTCCTTTCCTGCAAAGTTTCTCTTCTTGTCTCGCCTACAAAGACAATATTTCCCAAGTGTTCACATAACATTTTTTAAACATGAGAATGACTGGTAAGAGCTTTTACCTCTAGAACATTTACTCACCATCTGTTCATTATAATACAAGCTGTTGACAAATAAGCATGCAGCAAAATTGTCATCAAAGAAAACAATTTTAGGCAGCCTACTGCACTCTGCATGTGGGCATCTGCTTATGTCTGCTCTTGGGGAAAGATCACTGGGTTAGATGGAGTCCAGGTCTAACTCATTTTGATCCTTATGTCCTCATACAGAAGTATCATGGGTAACTTTCCTTCTTAGCATCTGAAATCTGATCTACACCTTTTCATTCCCGGAGACCAATGCCAGCATTGTGTTCACTGGCCAACTTTTAAAATCCCTTTCTTAGGTATTTACCAGTCTACATGCATTCTTCAGGCAATCTCAATGGCATGCAAGTTGGATATAGCAGCAGGTGGCAGACTGTCTGATGCCATCATTTCTCTCAAAGGAAATCTGCTGTGAGAGTTAACTGAAAGCTTATCTATCTATACCTGCATTAGCTCACAGAAGTGTTAAACAGCATGCCCAGCTACACTGAAGTCAGCTACACACCTCAGAGGCAGCAACATGTGGATAAAGCTAATTCACTGTGCTAATGTTGGCATCATGACATTATGCATGGAAGCACAAGCAGATGTTTTAATACCATATTTCTCTATAAAAAAAAACAGTCACGTTTCAGTTCTCTTTAGTGAATGCCTGGAGACCCGATATTGATGGGTTTATGCACTCTCACCTTCAGCCCCACTGAATTGCCCTCCTTGCCTGTCCTTAAAGGGGGGAATATTCAAATCTCTCTGAGATCGGGCTCCAGTGAGACTATGAGCCAGGTCTGCAAATGTAGATGCCGGCATATAGGAAATGGATATATAAGACTACATCTTACCAACATGCACCAACATGGTAATCTGATCTACATTATTAATGGTTAGAGTGATCCCTGGTACCATTTACGTTTCAGGCCAACTACTGTACTCCCAGTATCTCTCCTGCACATTTCAGAAGTCATTTCATGCCAAAAGGCACTTAATATGAGACTACTCAGATCTGGATAACAGACTTGACTAGACTAGTGTGGATACTGGCTGGTACATATGGCCATACATATTTCACTAGTATAAATTCAGTTACAGATTACTGCATATTTAAACATTCAGTATTACATAGTTAAATTCTTGATCCACGCCTTTCTCATGAACCAGAACATTATCACATATCACCATCTAAAAATGATACTGTCATATTCACTAGGGATAGCAACCATTATACCTTGAAAGAGCCATGAATTCATTTAGGAAATACCTTTTGCTGTTTTAATTCAGTTAATTACATGATCAATGGACAACATGGTGATAATCCCATACGTACTGTGAATTCACCCTTTTTAGTGGCGACTTCTTCATAATGAAAACAAAATTCTTCAACTGATCTTAAATAAAGTGTGAACCACATTCAAAACCAAATTTTGTCCTGCCTTCCCTCAGTTACTGTGAAAGTCCTCCAGAGTTCAGCAGTGAAAGAGTGATTTCAACCTTTCAGATATTTACAGAATAGGCAGCTCTCAGTTAAAAAGTTTGTTCATTGTATCCCATCATACAGAGTCTATTCAGAGACAGTTTTCCTTTTCAGAAAGGATACTCTTCATATAATTGAAATAGAAGGTGAGAAGCTGTTCATATAGAACTGGAATAAATAATGAAAGAAAGCAGGATTTGCTCTTTTGATAAACATCTGTTGACATTCCTTAAATCTAAGAATGCATTCTTTTAATGAATCAAGTGAGGACTGGATATGTTTATATCATGTCAGCTCAGATATCCTTCATGAAAGGAATGAAATGGGCATTTGCACATTTGCAAGGAAAACTGAATGGAAGCTCAACTAAATTCACCTATTATTTCACATATCATACTTCACACGTAAAGAGGAAGTCAGAAAATTAATTAAGCAGAAGATGTTTCAAAAATGTATACTTCTTAGACAAAATTTATGAAAACTGTATTTTACAACAGTATTGCAACATTACAACAGCACTGTAATATTGTGGCATGCATTGTTTCATTCTGTTTCTTAGTAGGTTTGAGAGAAGAAAGTGAAACCTAGAAGAAGTTAAGACATCCTTGCAAGACACTGCAATACCAAGGTGTTTATGACCATATGACCACACTATCTTTTTTTTTATGTTCTATTTTTCACAAACAAACAGATACATAAAGATCGTCTACTCAAAACTCTTCACTGGCTCAATATTCTTTTATAAATTCATAACAGATTATGAAAGAAACCTGCATCACAACACATCTTCCACATAAATATGCTGAGAATTGGGTAGAGCTTGCTAAAAGAACAATGGATCACACACACAAAAAAAATAAATAAATAAGGCCAGGTGACACTGGGTTGGATTATTTTCAATATCTCAAGTTGTTCTGAATCAGTCTCACAGCATCTAGATAACAACATCTCATATATAACACGGTGTGAATTAAAAGTACATATTTTTTATTTTCATTTAAGCTACTCTCTGTCCCAGATCACACCCTTCTTCCTTCCTTTTCTGGCAGAAACATGATATATTAGCAAGGCCCTTCTATGGCAACATTCAATTTACACTGCTCGTAAACACTGAAGTGATTCTGAGGGCAGAAATACATTTGCTTGATTTTTTTTTTTTTTTCCCAAATAGATCTAATGTTACTGCAACAGAATTGTATCTCAGCATAATATGAAATTCATAAATTCGTAAGTAAGGCTGGGGGGATAGTTGATTGTTGCAGCTCGCCTTGTTTACTTTTTAATGTCTTTAGAATTTATCTAGTCTTTTTTATTACTACTTAGTCAAGTTCAGTTTCCGGGACCTCTGAACTCAGTGGAAATACCTTTATCCAGAGGCCTTTATCCAAGATAATGCAGTCTAGCAGGGTTTATTTGGTCTATTTTATGTTAAGTAACATCACTAGTAGAGCCTACTACTACCACACGCTAGATCGTTGTGCAAACAGTACAGTGCTACTCGACATGGCTTTAAAACAAGTATAATTTGGTAGCGGTGGACTGCAAGGCTGGGCTCAGTGAGCAGCGCTGCCCATGTGTGAGCAGAGCCAGCTCCAGCTGCTCCAGAGGGACCGCCGCTGCCAGAGCTGAGCCGTGAGCGACGCCGCGTGCGCTCTGCGAGAGCGGACGGAAGGAAGGGACGAACCGCCGTGCGACAGCAGCCGGGAGAGGGGAGCCGACATGGGAGAGAACGGCCCCGCGGGCGCCGAGTTCGGCGCGGGAGGAGCTCCGGGCTCATGGAGCCACCACGGAGGAGCGGGTCGTTCCCTCCCAGTACACGCGTTGGGGCGGAAGGGCCGGGGGAGCTGCGGCCGTGGGGACCCGAGTGGAGCGGTGCCCGAAAGGTGGGCACGGCGCTACGGAGCCTTGTTGGGGCGGTGCTGGGAGAGCTGCAGCGTGTGGGAAGGGCACGTGGGGTCAGTTGGGAAGGATGTTGTGAGATGGACCCGCGTGGAGCAGGGGCAGAGTGACTGCGGAGGAGCTGCAGGGGCGAAGTCAGTTACGGACTGAACGCAGTCACTATTCCGTGTTTCCTTGTAGAAGGAGAGGGTGGGTGTTCTTAGTTTGTTTTTCGTTCTTACTAATCTAGTGGGTTGTTAGCAATAAATTGCATTGATCTCCCTTATGCTGGGTGTGTTTTGCCTGTGATGGTGATCAGTGAGCGATCTCCCTGTCCTTATCTCAACCCATGAGCTTTTTTCATCGTGTTTACTTCCTTTTAGCCTTCTGAGGAGGAACAGTGAGAGCTGCCTGGTGGACATCAGCTATCTACTAGCGTGAAACTACCACACTAATTTCATTCTATTTTGCTTTAAAACTGTCAGCATGTCTTTTGGTCTTAGTTTTTGCTTCCTAAATTTTTTATTGATTTTGAATTGATGACGCATCTACTTATCAAGCCTATAAAAATCTCTAGTAAGGGTTGCACTGTGAGTAGAACTGAATCTGTACACATGCAGAATCTGACACTGCAGAACAGTGTCCCTTTTGTTTGACATAACAGTGTGGTAGATTTATATTATAAGTGCATAGATGTATAGCATCATGAAGTCCTTTCCCATCTGTTTCATTCTTCAAGTATTTCGAAAAGAAGTGAGTCACCTTGGCAAAATCCCACAGTAAATAATGAGTAGAACAAATAAATTTATTTGTTTGTACTTGCATCATCTCTCCTGTTAAGAGGATCTATGTTCATCACTATAACAACAACAAAAAAAATCACATTAAATAAGAGATAAAATGGCCACTGTTTAAGAAGACTGACATTTCTCATTATCCATTATTCTAGAATCTTCCTTGCTGCAAAATAACCATCTTCTTACTCCAGGTATCTATAGATAATACCCTTACACTAATATTTTAGTGTCCATGTTATGTTCTCACCTCTTCTCTTTTCTGGATTAACTAGGACCAAATTCTTCAGAATTGCATTTTGTTTCATTTCCCCGGTCTGTCTCTAATCTTATGCTCCTTTAAATGTATTGCCTGAATTGCAGTTTTTCAGGAGTATTTAACAGAAGTGATTGTTTCCTTTGTGTTCTATTCCTGCTAATATACCACAGAGTGAGATATTCTTTTTTTTTTTGTTATAACATCCCAGCAGGGATTTGTGTTTCATTTGTGATCTGCTGCACTCCTCACTGCAGTATCTTTGACAACTCAGTTACAACTCATTTTGTACTTCCACCTTTGATTTTGCTTTCCTAAATGATGAACTATACGCTTGTCTTTAGTGAATTTCGTCTCTCTGAATTCATATTATTCCTTCAGTTTATCAAGAGCCTTTGAATTGCAATCTTTCTTATTCTTCCAAAGTGCTTTCAAATTGTTCGGCTCAGCATCATCTACAGATTTTATAAGCTTATTCTTTATTCTTGATTCGAATCATTAATGAGGCTATTTTAACAGTGTCAAAAAAAAAAAAAAAAAAAAGACTGAGGAACCAAACCTGAACTGTCCTCCCTAACTAAAAATCCCATTTCTTATGTTGTGTTCATACCATTTGATGTGGTGAATTAACTGGCTCTTCAAGAAAGCTAAGCAGCTAGGACAGACAAAAATAATGCAATCTGGTTCCTCTCTTGGGTTACTGCTATTTACTGCTATATTGTTAAATACAGCAGTTTTTCACAGATAAAACTCAAAAGCATCTAAGACTGAAAAACTAAAACAATTTGTCTTGCAGGTTGTTTGTCAAATAATGTGGTGAACTGAAATGGATGCTGAACTCATTGTGGATGTGCATCAAAGGGCCTGTCTTGTGAGGTGATGAATATTCTGGCCCTTTTTCAGCCAAGGATATGAACATATGCAGCTGGTAACTCTGTGTGATGGGAGGGATGAAACAGAGTTGTAATCACCTGTATCACCTGTCTTTTTTTTTTTTTTCCAGACAGGGAAACATTCCTGCTGAGAAAGAGCAGTTTTCAAAAGTGTGTTTGTAGCAGAAACGTGAATAAGGTTGAATGGCTTCAACTACCTAATGTAAGATGATCTTTGCTAATGTCCCATTATATAGCAAGAGAACAGTTCTACCTATCGCATTGCCTTTCAGCCTTGAGTTTACAATGCACAGTTGTAGGTGGAGAGAAATCTCTTCCATAGCACCTCAGCTCAGCACCAGCTCCCTGCATTTGCACGTGAAGAGAAGCAAGGGTTCAGTACGGGAACGCACAAATTGCAGTGTCATCGCAGCGAAGCAGGAAACTGAACGATCTGTGGGCTTTTAATTGGTAGTTTGGTTTAGGAAAACTGTAAGCGGAATGAAGCAGCACTAGGGATTTGGCATTTACTGTGTAAAAGTTTCTTAGAACCTGGACAGGTTCAAACAGAGGCGTATAATAGAGAAGCATAAAGCAGTTTAGACCTTTTTTAGATATGTCTGAAACAATGTTCAGATTGTCAGTTCAGCTAGAAAAAATATACATTAAGAAATGAATTAAAAGAAGTAAATGTTTCAAGAAAATAAGAAATGCTTTTGTGTTCCTAGTTGTGTTTCTATTGAAGAAATAAACAATACTTATATGAATACTTACTATTCCATGCATTTGTTCTGTGCACAAAATTTCTAAGAGTATTTAAACATCAACTGTTACTGAAATCAAAGATATATATACATATATACGTATTAAACAAACAAACAAAAAAACAGGTCAAAAGCAATGTAAACACTCTACAGCTGAGTAGATCATGAGTGACCCTAAAGAGATCACTTTTCCTGTCTGATACATTCCTGTTATTAGACAGCAAAAACCTTACTATTATAACACATTCTCAGTTGTGCTATCTGATGTGATTTTCACTGCCTGTGTTCTCAATATACTGGAACAAAATTGGCTGAAAATATCATTACAAAAACTGATTTGGCTTAGAAGATAAAATAGAAGGTGATAATTTGGAAATTTACTGGAAACAATGGCCTCCCAAATTGAATGGGTAGTTAAGGAACAAATAGGTTTTTGGTAACGTTCCTTCATCACACATAAGTTTAGATGTCATAAAGCTGGAATTGTAGCTTTACATGAAGGGCATTTCACCCAGGCTTTCTCTTTTCAAACACCCCTGAGGAATGATTAAAAAGGTATGTATTTTACATGGATAGAATTCTTGAAGATACCTGTTTCTCTCCACTGACTGCAAATTAAGTTTAAATGAATGGCTCAAAGTCTAAATATACAATTTCTAGGCAATTAAGTTAGAGGAAGAAAATCCTACCTGGAAGTCCAGAATGACATATCATCATTTCAACTTGCACAGACTTTTCAGAGGTGAATGATCAAAGCAGTGTTGTAGTGTGCAGTGCAGATTAATGAGTAGAAAAGCAGAGAAAGGGATTATGATGTGAGTAAAGCATGAAATAAATATGAGAGAAAGACTGATGTGGCTTCACCTTGAGTACTCTGCTGTTTGGGATGCAGCACTATAAGAGGACATAAAACTTGAAGGGCTGCAAAGATGGTGAGGGGTCCAGAGCATGAGATGTATGAGAGTCATCTGAGGTCTCTTGGTTTGTTCAGCTCAGGGTAAAGAAGGCTGAGGGGAGGCCTCATGGTTGCCTGCGGCTCCTCATGAGGGGAGCAGGGCTGCACTGATCTCTCTGGACAGTGACAGGACTCAAGCTCTGCCAGGAGAGGGTCAGGTTGGAGCTTAGCAAAGGACAGTGGGCTGTCCAGAGCAGTGGTTGTCACCTTGCTGCTGGAGTTCAAGAGTTTGGACAATGCTCTCAAACATAAGGTTTGAATTTTACATGGTGCTGTGTGAAGGTAGGAATTGGACTCAATGTTTCTTGTGAGTCCCCTCCAACTCAGGATGTACTATGATTCTATGAAGATCTGCTTCAGGGATATTAATGTTCTGATGCTTGGGGAAGAATTAAGGTGTAAACAAGTTTTTACTATTTAGTTTTGATGGCCGAAGTGAAAGGACTTCCACCTGAGGGCAATGTGGAAACTAAGAGAATTCACATTTACCTCGGTGGTGGTAAAATAAGGCTGTACTATGAGAAGATACTGCACAAGGAGGCATTTCATGTGTATTTTTCCTTGATATTGAGTCATGTCACAAACAAAATGTGGTTCGGAGTTCACTTAGGATCTCAGACTGAAAAATGCAGCATGAAATTTGAAAGTCAAAGTGTACTGTTACTGGATATAGTATTATAATTGCAGGAGGGCATTGTGCTAGCTCATGTACACTGCTCTGATGCTTGGAACTAGAAAATACTTCTTTCAGAATTTGCTCTGAGTTTTGGAGTATTCACTTCTCCCTCTGCTGTATCATCAGTGATAAAAGCCAACCTAATATTATTATCCAAACTTTCAAGTTCATTTTCTTATCAGTATCCAGTCAATTTTCAAAACTTAAATTCAGACAAATTAGTGGTGATGAAAAAGATACCTAGCTATCTTGCTGTGCAATTTCTGTGAGGCAAAATCAAGTCTGTCCAAGAATGTTTTTTCTTGCTGAGTTGTTCTTATATTGGCTGTATCTCTAAAAAATGTTTGGGATACGACTGTTTACGTGGATTGAAAGTGATAGGACAAGGGGGAATGGTTTTAAACTAAGACAGGGGAGGTTTAGGTTAGATATTAGGAGGAAGTTTTTCACACAGAGGGTGGTGACGCACTGGAACAGGTTGCCCAAGGAGGTTGTGGATGCCCCATCCCTGGAGGCATTCAAGGCCAGGCTGGATGTGGCTCTGGGCAGCCTGGTCTGGTGGTTGGTGACCCTGCACATAGCAGGAGGGTTGAAACTCGATGATCATTGTGGTCCTTTTCAACCCAGACCATTCTATGATTCTGTGATACAAAGTTGAATGGGTACAAATCCATCCACAATTTGTAAATCTCTCCTAGACTTATAAAAATGCAAACATATGCAAGCCATACAGAAAATGTTCATTTTGAAGTATTAGTATAAAATATCAGTAATAATGTCTTTCATATAGCATATGAGGCAGTAAACACATGGTAGCTGATTTTTTCTGTACTTCACTTTTAAATTATGGAGAACTCTCCCTGCAGAGATGATTTCCATGCCATTCCCAGTGCTCTGAATTTAGTGTAAAACTATACTCTCTCATGTGCACTCGAATTTCATTTTTTGTTCTTGTTGGGTTCCTTGAATTAAAGTAAATGTATTGAGAAAAGATAATTTCAACCAGGTTAAAATAAATAACATTATAATCCCTAATTATTCTGTTTGAAAAAAAATCTACAGCTACAGCTGCTTCTAATTTAAATATTTCTTGCTTTAACAGAATTTTTTGTTGTTGTTATTCTAAAGGTTGGTTTGTGGATAAAATATGACATCTAAAACCTGCTTGACTTTACATCATTGTGAGTCATGAGCAAAAATATCAAATTAATCAGTATATTAGAATGTCAACTTCTTATGGGCAGAAGAATTACAGAGGGTTTAACGTCTAAATCAACTTACCTGTAGAGGTAGCCTTGAGAACAGCAACAGTTCTGAATAACTCCTAGCTTTCAGGTTAAAGCAGAATGACTTTTCCTGTCCTGTTTCATTTCAAAAATGTGAATTGTTACTAGGAATTGTTAAAAATAGATTGTTAAAAGGACAAGTATTATACGCCTATATCTCTTTTTGAAGTCAGTCAAAGCTGAGGGCACTCAGGCTCCTCCAAGATCAAATAACAGAAACCACAATGTCTTCCTGCCCAGGAAAGGAAAGGAAACTTCATAGTAGTGTTAATGTTGCTCTGTCTCTAGAGTTAGTAATTTATTTTATTTTATTTTATTTTATTTTATTTTATTTTTAAATCACTGGTGCTGTTTTTGCAGTTCCTGGTTTGCAGTAGCTAATACTGTACACTTGTCCTCTTAAGGACACAGCTCACAAAATGAAATCCTTGCTTGCATGTGGAAATAAGTCATTCCATCTCTCTGCTGGCATGCCTGTGGGGGTGCAGAAAGGTGCATGCTGAAATAAGCAGTACTGAAGGCTCCATAGCTAAGTCCAAACAATGAAAAGGAGAGGATAATTCAGACAGAAAGCTCAAGACCTCATTTTATATTGTTTTCTGATTCTGCATGAAATTCCATCATTACCAGTTGCTCCTTTCAGTTTCATTTTCATTACCCACAGACATACACCACACCTGGCTGCTTCTTGCTTGCAGTTACAAATCCTGCAGTTAATCCTCTCTATCCTAAGTACTGAACATTATTGAGTTTAATAATGCATATATTACAAGAAAAGGATGCATGGTCTAAACAACACCTCAGAACACAATTACCCAGTTTAAAATCTCCAAAGTTATACACATTGTTGGTGAATAAAAACAGAACTCTCATCTACACAGGATTTCACTTAACACCTTAATCCATGCACACTGGCATATATGATGAAAAGTAAAGCCACAGAAAGCATTTGGATTTTCTTCAAAAGTTCTCCTTTAAACAGTGGCCGGAAATTGCAGGGAGACACGGGGTAAAATAACTCCCAATACTGAAAAACAGCCCCAGAGCTAGTTGAAAAATTGTGTATAAGAGCAATCCAGGGACTGCCCAGCAGATGAAAATGTCTAATGCTGTAGTTTTCTTTTTGGGTAAAGTCATAACAGAGGCATACACACTTAACAAAGTTTTGGCAAGGCACCTCTTGTCTGCCACCAGCTATGTTAAATGGCACAATCAGCAGGACAGTTACTGAGCAGACCCTGTTCTGCTTTGGAGCCACCGCAGCATTTCAATTCCCAGCTTCCAGTGAGAGACCCAAGTGTACTGCCACCCAAAGCTGAGGTAGTTCCTCGAGAGGTGAGCCAGTATCCTTTCCCTAAAGTGCACATTCTTATATAACCTTTCTTATTACCAAGGAGCAAATCATTCTCAAGCTCCCTTCATCCACTTCTCCCTACAAGCAGTATCTTCATTCCCTAACAAAAATTTGCCCTTTTGTGTTCTCTGAGTCCACTTAAATATGAGATCTTCCTTTTGCCCCTTTCCAATCCCCATCCCTTTTCATCACAGAGATGCGATCAAGCATGAGAACAGTAAGAACAGAAGATGACTGTGTTAAGTGAAAAGAATGCCTCCACACCAAATACAGCTTTTATGTGGTGCTGAAATTCTCAAATCTACACTACTGCAGTAGGAAACAGCGTTTATTTCCAGAAAGGCACCATGACAACAAAGACAACTAAAGGTATGCACATGATATTTAGTTCTTGCGACAGCTTTATTGAGTGCTTTGTTTGTTGATTATTAGTATTAAACAGCTAAATAGGGAAATAAATAGGGAACCCCTAGCTACTTTCCTTTATCATTCTCTGTGGTACTTTAACAAGGGAGCATCTCTGAAGAGGTTTCTCAGCTGGACATCTGCTTCTTGAGGATCTAATGGTAAGGGCTTTTCAAAAATTAAATGTGTTATGCACATATACTGCAGAAAGGTGCCATGTTCTCCACATTTATTTATGTAGATGCAAATGGGACAGTTGCTTCAAGGTATGATGCCACATCCAGGAATACAAATGAGTAGGAAGAGTTTCACTTAGTAATGTAAGATAAAGTCAAAAATAAAAGCAGCTGTTTGTATTCACCAATGTGGTGCTGGTATTGCAAACTTTTTATGCCCAAACTTAATGTTGTGTATGCAAGCACATTTAATTTGGGACCATTTAACATAAGTATTTAGTTTGAGTCCATTTAATGTTTTAAATTTGAGCAGATGTTTAATTTCAGTATTCGTAGGCAGAGCAGTAACAATGCCTGAATTTAATGATCCCTAGCAGTTTTTATTATAATCCTTACTTTATATAAGATTTTCTTTCCTATACTTGATTTATAGCTGGTCGCTCTCATAAAGCCATGGACTTATAAAGCTAAATTATACCATCCTATTTCATCAAGTAATGAGTGGATTAGGTCAAGCAAGTGTTAGGTACATATGGCAAAGAATTGAATTGGACTTATCAAAGGGTTCTTTTCCTCTGAGGCGACCAGGCTCACAGTGCAGGTATGATATGTAGCCCCTTTCTCAGTCCTGTTTCCTCATTGTTCAAACAAAGGTATGTGGGAAAATGCACCAGAGGTCTCTTTCTGCTCAGTAGCACAAATATTCCTTTCTTGGAAACCAGCATCAGCCAGTGGTATGTGGCTGTTTTATGCTCATCTCCTTTTCCAACACTGAGTGAGATTGTGATTTGGCTGTGGTATATGTTCTCCGAAGCTGTGAACCTGTCTCAGATCCTACATTACTGACATAATAAAGTGTCAATTATTTTGCTAAGTGAGAGCAGTGGAGATTCTCTGATACAACCTGTCTCTTATTCCCCAACCACACTTTATGCCATCTTGCTTTTTAACAGGCTCTATGAAACCTCAATATGTTGCATCGTTGTATTAATGACAGTGCAAAAATTAAACCACACCAATTCTGCATTCAGGATCTAAGCAGCCTAGTACTTAATGGCTTATAAGATTTGACATTTCATAGCTCTTCTGGGACACTTACGAAATACCCATCTTCATTTGTGAAACTCAGCTGAATATTTTACTGCTATGCTGCATTAACGTTTTGTACTATTTGAAGGTTTCCTCAAAGGATTTGAAAGGGGAAGCATTCATTTCTGTTAGGTTGTACATATAATTCTTCCTCCCCCATCCTTGTGTTTTATAGCTCTAGTATGGATAGCCTGCTTAAAACCAATGAAAGATTTACACTAAAGGACATAGTCATCATAAAAAGTAATGAACTAAAATTCAGAATTCCTTACTGGGTAGAATCAAGTGCTATTGTCACGAAGTAATTACTTCAATGCAAGACTTAAAGCCAAGACTTCTAAAAGCTCTTTCTTGTAGCAGCTGCTACATGATTAATATCACGTTGGTAAATTTCACAGGAGAATCTCCTAAATAAAAGAATGCTCAGTGTATGTGTAAAGTTTAAATTCCACACAATTTGTTTTTGAATCAACACAATATATTACATATTTCACGGTTCCAAGAGGAGTGCAGCATTCATTAGGAAATACAGATGGTCTTCAGATAGCTAACAAGATTTCACACTCATTTCTCCCTGCTGTGAAACCTAAGAGAAAATAGCAGCAACAATGAACTCACTATGGCTGATCCTCAAGGCTCATTCCTGACAGAATATTATCAAAATTGTGAACTGGTGATAGCAGTCAAATTCCACTGAGTTTAACAGAGCTGAGCTATTTACAGCACTTCCAAACGTTACTCTGTTATCAACAGTATTTCTCTCACTTTAAGAAAAGCCGCTGTTTTTAAGGGCAAAGCTGATTTCTGACAAGCCATGGTCAGCCAGCAGCATGCCCCAAGAGCTAAATGGTCTAAATCTCGAGACTCAGAGAATCAGTCCTTGGTGATTGATGTGCTATGGGAAAATACAACCAATCCAGCACGTCAATCACAGAGACTCTTCTTACATTGCTCCATCAGCTGCCCTGTGCTCACGCAGTGTGGTGAGCAAAGAGGCATGCATACATGAGGCCTTGTCATCAGAAGTCTAATCCCCCTCTGCTGTACTTCTTTGCACAGCAAGACTTAAACATGCCTGAAATTTGCATTCAGCATATTAATATCCTACAGCATTTGTGGAAAACAACAGATAACAAGCATGTTTTGTAGGTCTGAATCCTCTTAGGAGTAATTGATCTCTCTGACAGTTTTGCTTGGCTAAAGAATAAGAATTTCGGAATTTCTTGTCACATGATTTCTGCCTGAAGTAAGAGAATATCTAATGGATTATAGAAGTATGAAAACTGAAATGCAAACCACGAGCTGTTCATCAAAATTTATATCAGGAAACTAGACTTACTTTCAGTTGACACTCTTAAAGGCATGCTGCCTTCTGCCTCCAGTATCTATGTCAACTTCTTCTCTGTTATTTCTAATGCACTCATTATTTTTCTGCTAGAGCACCTATGAATAAAAACAAATGTATGCACACACAAACATAATTGCATGCATGCATAACACATGTGCACAAAGACAAATACATTCATTCAGCACTGGTACACAAGTATACCTTCCTCATTAAAACAACTGGGGAGTCTAAGCATTTTAAAGATCATTCAAAAGTGTCATTTGTCAAAGCAAAGTCTCATCATCGCTTTATGCTGAATTGATACAATAGGATGCAGCACTGGACTCACACACAAGCACTCCACAACTTGGTTTCACAACTGGCTTTGGCTTACTTTCCTCAATCACAGTTTGGTCTTACTCTTGCTCTCAAAATTGAGGAAGTAGCTATTCAGCTTTTCACTGAAGAGCTCATAATTTGCCTCATTTCAGGACCTGCCTGATCCTTTGAGCCTGTGCTTGCACTCTGAACTGTCTGGATGCAATCAAGGTCTCATCCACACACAGCACAGCTTCATTAGGCAACACTATGCTCTAAGCAAGGCTTACTCAAAGCATGGTGCCTTCAGTTTAAAGCTGGCTGGTATCTTTTGGCTTAAAGAACAGGCAGAATGAGTAAAAATATGTAAAAGAATATATAGACACATTTATAGCCTAACAAGGTAAGTCAGGATGTCAGGCTGCAGGCTTTCACTGATATTTCAAAACCTCCCTTGGGCTCAAGATTAATGCTAAAGCTGTCATGCAGAGTTTTACGTGTGCAAATGTAGACTTGCATTGCAGTCAAGTTTCCTAAGGAAAAAAAAAATAAATAAATTGTATCTGCTTAGTATGAATCCTAGTCAAATACAGCAGTTGTCTCTACAGCAGTGGGTAAGAAGTATTCTAAGGCCAGGCTGATGTCCACATTTGCATTCATCCGTCTTCCTTACCCACAGAACCATTCTTGCATAACAATTCTCAGGAGCCAGCAGAATTTGTGAAATGTGATACAGATTTATTTAGCACATGGATGGAACTTGTGACTCTTGACTCCACCTTTGATTTATTTTATCTGCTCTTCCTGTTATATAACATTACTGACATGCTTGTCAGGGAGATAAGCTGGCCCTTCCTACAAGAGCTTCATCTTTACCTGATACAAAACTGAACCATATTCAAGCAGGAAAATTATGGGAAAATGGAGTATCATTTTATCATAGTACTCCTGAAACCATCAGCTGAGGCATAATGTAAATGTATCTAAGCTATTCTGAGGAATTTTCTGTGCTGGCTTCAAGTTGAGGCTAAAAGATTAGAAAATAAATGGGATTAGGCATGCAGACATGAAATGTTATACAGTCCTGAAAAGTTATACATGAAGCCACACATTTATACTTAAACATCCATTAAATACAAAATTCCACATTAAAGTTCAGCAAGTAAAGGTATTTATTTTGAAGAGGATTAAAAAGCATGGATGGGAAGTAAAGGAAGGCTTTTTTTGAGGCATTTTTTTCCCCTTTGACTGTTTTCATGTCTCACTGAAGTCCCCAGTGTAAGTAAGCCAATGGACTAAGTAGTCAATTTACTGATCTGGTCAAGTATGTTAACTTCTATGCTCTACCATGTAAATCCTGCGTTCTTATCAGATATGTATATTACAGCATGATACATCTTGGCTGAAAGAAGAAAGAGCAACTGCAGGCTTTCTTATATTTTGCTATACATTAATTTCTATTATGGAATTTTTTGTGGAACTTCTTTATAGATACAAACATCTGCATTGAAAAAAATCTGCTGCCATATTAATGGAATAGTTAGGCACAACATACGCATAAATTTGTGATATGGGTCAAAGTTTTAGTGGATCTTTTTAATATCTATTTGTATATACTCAAAAGCAACTGTATTTTACTAGAAAGAAGACAGAAAAAACAATTTTACCACAACTTTTAGGTCTTTGTAATCATAAAATTCCTCACTGTTGTACTGAATCACATTATTTTAAAATATATCAGAACCTCACTGATGAAATATATGAAGTTACTGCATATCTAAAGGTGTAAATACTGCTTTTGATCATTTTCTCCCTTTTTCACTTATTTTTTAATAACTGGTTTGGCTGGATTGAATATGAAGATGATTATGTAAATGACACCCATAAATCATCTTAAAGCCTTAAAAATCTTTGAAGCTTACTTTCTTTTTCTTGGTATATCAGAACATATCATGACCTGAGTGACTGACTTTTAGTCTGATTACTTCTATGGGCTTCCAACACTAATGTCACTAAAACTTTAGGCCTTACCATGCCAAACTGTAATCTCTTTACACATTGCACTCTGATCTAGACACAAGAAAAAAAAGCCTTCAAAGAATAAAAAGTCCCATCACTTATAGTCATGTCAAACAGTCATGTTTTTAAATCTTTTCCTTGGCCATGACAAGTATTGTGTCTTTGCTAAAAGAGAATAAAGACACAGACAGAAGACAGAACTGCCTTTGGAGACATGATGCTTTCAAGTGAACCTGCCATGACTTCTAATTGTGTCTTAATGAAATCAACCTCAGCCTTTCCTGCTTATGAAGCTCTCCACTTAGCTAACAAAATATTTGAACATGCTCAGCATGTTACAGGTTTTTTTAGCCATTTGTCTTTTCACTCAAATCACACAACTTGTTATTGCAGTAAAGTTTCTTCTGGAATCAACCACAGTTCTACAAAGAAAGTTCTTTCATCTTAGTATCTCCACTTCTAAAACAACCTTAACTCAACTTTCGGAATTTACCCATATATGTGGCCTGGAATAAGGCAATAAAGTCAGCAGATTATTCAAGAGGAACTTCATGCTACTGTAATTTTCACTGATTGGAATTCATAAATTAATAACAGATACTATGTTACATCAAAATTCTCAATCTAGCTGTTATGTATTTGGCTAGTTAAAAAAGTTCATCTAAGATTTAATAATATTCATTATTCAACTAATAATCATTGCATGACTCATTATTAGAAAAGGTGAAACAATTATAACATGAAATGATTGCATCAAGATGTTCTTGCTTTTTCCAGCTTTTTAACCTAAGTGTATTGCAGTGTGAGATACACTGGCCACATTCTGAAGAGACAACAAGGTTAGAGATCGTGCCCGTATATGTAAATAAATTATAAATACAGCTATTAATCTGTTATTTAGGGGTCAATTTCTCTGTTGTGATGCTATGTGTTTTTACCAGTGCAGTAATGTTGTTATCACTAGATTAAAAATGATATGTGTCTCACACTTCTAATTATTTTTATTGCAACTGACTAAATAAATGTGAAGTTAAGTATTACTGTTTGTATAAAGGTATCTGTATGAAATTTAAACTTCTGATAAGGAGCTCATAATTTGCACATGTAATTCTTTCTCCCTTGGTTCTGTATGTGCATGAATATCACATATTACATGTCCTATCTCATGTTCTCAGTTTTTTGTAACTCACATCGTCCAATAAAAGTAGATTGTATCTTGAAATAATTGTTTGAGAGAATGGCATATTAGTCTGTTTGATATTTTTGTCAAGAGCACAGAAACAGAAACTGAGCTGTCCTGAAATTTCTCAGAATGATTCATGGCAATGTCAAAGTAATTATATTCTCCTCATTTATAGAAATGGGTGTAGTGATATTTACAGTGCCTGTTACTGTTTATGAAGAGTTTTGGAGATGAAAAATGCTGTCTTATGCTGACTCTTTCTGTGATGCCATAGAAGTATTTTACATTTTCTCTCTGTGGCACAGCATGTCCCCTACAGATGAGGTTTTGAGTGTCAGTGCTGTTCATACAGTCAATGTAGCTATTATGTTATTATTAGGTTAATGAATGTGCAATGCTTCTATTTCAAATTAGAACACATGCTTTGGCAACAATATTATCCTGAGTGCCACTGCATACGTCTTTTTTCTTAGTATTAATATTGTCTTCCTCTGTGATTTAATTCTGCTATTGTGACTTTGTTTAAATTTTTAAGGAGCATCAAAGAAAGGGTACAAAAAATCTGCATCAAGAACATATAATGAATACAATTCTGACTTTCAGTTCCCAAAACAGAAGTCTTCAAAACCACTGCAAGTGCAAAACTTTCTGTAATTGTATGTGAAAGCTATCTCTTATCCTATCTGTGGAAAAGCCACCAGAAGGCAATACAGCATTTTCAAGTGCATACTCTTAATTGCAAAACATTATACAGCATAAGACACAGTTGCTGTACTGGCAGTAGCTGTGCTGTCTTCTCAGAAATTATGTAGGCTGTCTCTTCATCCCAGCAGATGGTATTTTTATGACCTGCGGTTCCTGCATTCAGGAAGCCTGGAAGGCAAAATAGTAACCAAGCAAAATTAGGAGTACAATACTAGAACTAAAGTTTCCAAAAGACTGCAACAATAGTTTTATTTTAATATTAGATTTAACATTAGGAATTATTAGGAACTAAGTGTCCTGGTTTTCAGAGATACTCAGTTATGGTAGTTGTCCTCCCTCAAGGTCCAACTCCACCTAGTAATCCTGCCAGTCATGTAGATGCTTTTGTGAGTATTAGAGAACTCAGGCAAAGCAGTGTGAAGTTAGTGTTACTGCACAAGAGCTTGTATACAAGCCTGAAAAAGCACATCACTTTCTGCTGCTCACTTATGATATGGCTGGGTTCCAGGAAGTGTTTTCGGCATTACATGTCAACTCCAAATAGGTTTCAGGGCTTTTCAGTGTTTGAAAGCCAGATCATATAGGATTATTTCACCATCGCAGGTATGGATTTAATTGACCAAGAAAACCAAAACACGACACCTACCCTCACTGTTTTGCTTGTCTCAACCTATATGCTTAATCACATTTCATTTTTAAGTGATAGTTTGAAAATATGATATACCAAAAAAAAATCTTTTTTTTCCAGTATTCAGAGATGAGAAACCAAACTGTGCTGCGAGCTGAGCTGTGATAAACAGTAAAAGACCTAAAAGTAGTAAGAGCTCCACATCTGTTAGTTCATTCTATGCTGGTTGATAGTATAATCCATATGACAAATGCATTAACATAAATGTACAATTACAGATGCATCCTACCCCTCAGCTCTCTTTGTACTCTCTTTGTACTGCTGTAAATCTACAGCAACTCCTCAGACTGCAATCTCTTCAGATTTGTATCAGTATAACTAAAGCATAAATGTGGCACCCTAGATTAACCTTTGATATAGTCCTCCAAAAATTCATTCAGAAGATTGTGGACAGCCTCTGCCTTTTAATCAGCTTGTGATAAATGGAATTAGGTGAACAAATAATCCCCAAATGCAAGGACTCCTATAGAAACCATCATTCTGAATAATCCCAAACTACTTTAGTAAACAAGTGTTTATATTTAAAAGTCACAAAGTTATTTCAAAGAATTCTTATCATTGATGGTTAGGGACAATTAGAACACATTCTCACTCTAATGATGATTAAGAAGTGGCATTATTTTTTCAACATAACATTATTTTGTGCAACATGTAAAGGCAGCATGTAAATCAGTGGCTTTAGAAGCTTAGAATTTCAGAATATAGAATAATTAAAATGGTTAAAAGCAAAGGAGGGGGCACACAACGTGCTTATTTAAACAGTAAGAGCTGAGAGCTAGGAGAGTTTGGGACCACAACAGTAAGTAAAATCAATTAATTATTGGTCTAATCTAAGTAAAGTTATTGATTTTCTATGAAGATTTGGTCTACCATACTTGTTAGTTGCCAACATAAAAAAAATGAAAATTTTTTGACAGGAAAGCATTGAATGTGGAGCGGAGACTGCACAACACAGAGTTGAAAAAGAGAATTTCACTTTAAATTTTTATATCCTTAACTCAATTCTATAGCCAGACACTTTGTATTCATACATTCAGAATTGTTTAGGGGTTGTTATTTCATTCTTTCTTTTTTTTTAAACTTGAAACCAAGAATATCTATACAAAGTTTAGCTTTCTTGCCCAGCACTGTACCTCCTTTCATGCTGTCAGCACAAAAATGATGACCTTCTTATGAATTTGAATAGATGTCTTCATGAGCTATTCAAAGGATAATGAATACCATTCACATAGCTACTTCCATATACTGCAACCAAACAGAGGAAAAAAAAATGCTCCAAAGATATGTCCAAGGAAAAGATACAATAGAGAAAAATGCAAGTTTTGAATAGAAAAAATGTGAAGACAACTGTACTAAGGTAGAACTTCAAGGATAATGTATTATTTCTAGCTACCTCTAGAAAATAACAGTCCTCTCTGGCCTTGGATTTCACAGTTATAGAAAGTAGAACAATTTCATATCCAAACCTGGAATTTCAGTTTCCAGTATCAAGAGAGTTTAAGAGTACTGAGCTATATCACATAGATTTGAGTTTGGATTTTCTGTATATCTTATTCACCCTTCTGTATATCTTGTTCAGGTTCATGTAGATGTCAAAGAAAGGTGAGAGTAACAACATGTTGCCTCAGAGGGACAATCAGTGATGTACATCTTTACATTTCTGCTTCAGGGTTTTGGAAAAGTGTATATCCAATTCTTTTCTGTCTTATCTTGTGTGCAGCTTTCCAAATTTCACCTGCGTGGAACATTATGCAAGTGTCCTTATATGCAGAGAACAGATGAAATGTAGCATTTGTGCATATATATATTAAACAACCCAAGGAGCAGGAGAAAGTTGTATAAATTCTCAGATACTGTATTATAGACCTTTCAAAATCTGTTCATTCATTTTGATTAGATCAAAGTTAATGATTAGGTCCCTGCTGCTATTGTATTAATTTTCAATTTTTTTTTTTTTTTTGGGGGGGGGGGTGTGGCAGGAAAAGTCGAAACATGCAAGGTGTTGATGAGTGAATGAATATTGAAAAATATCAGTGATAGCTGGTGGGCTCAGAGTAGTTATTGTAGTGCAGATACTCTTGTCATAAACAAATTCCTACAGCAACTAAATCACAGTGACAATTGAAAACAAAAGAAATTAGCTTTTCTTCTTAACCCCAGAAGCAATCTGTTTTCCGAAGTTAAGGCATGGTGAGAGGCCAGCAGCCAGGATCTTACGTACATCTTTGTTGGGTAAGGCCCACTTGGAATTAAATCTGCTCAGAGAGGTCAAGGACAACAAAAGGGGTTTCTTTAAAGAGAAAAAATAGGGAAAATGAGAGCCTGCTGCTGAATGAGGTGGGTGCCCTGGTAACAGAGAAGACAGAATTACTGAAAGACTTCTTCGCTTCATCTCTACTGCTAAGACCGGCTCTCAGAAATTCCAGACCCTGGAGATAAGAGAGAGAGTATGGGGAGAGAAGACTTCCCTTTAGTAGAGCAGGGTGTGGTTAGAGACCACTTAGGCAAACTCAGTGTACACAAATTTATGGACCCCAATGGGATGCACTACTAGTACTAAGGGAGCTGGCAGAATTGATTGCTGAACTACTCTCTATCATCACTGAAGGGTCATGGAGATTGAGAGAGGTGTCTGAGGACTGGAGGAAAGCTAATGTCACTTCAGTCTTCAAGAAGGGCAAGGAGGAGCTGGGAAACTACAGGCTAGCTAGCCTCACCTCTGTCTGTTTGAAAGTGATGGAGCAGCATATACTGGGTGATATATCCAAACAAGTGGAAGAGAAGAATATTATTAGAAGTATTAAACATGCATTCACCAAGGGGAAGTCATGCTTGATCAGTATAGTAGCTTTCTTTGATGTAATCTTTGGCTGAGCAGATGAAGGAAAAGCAGTGGATGTTGTGTACCTTGACTTCAGCTAGGCTTTTGATACCACCTCCTACAACCACCTTCTTGCAATGAAGCTTGGAAAGTATGTGTTAGATGTGGAATGTTCATATTCAGTAAATTCATGTTCAATTCATAAATTGTGGATAGTGAGGTGAACTTAGAACTGGCTGACTGGCAGAGCTTAGGGACTTGTGATCAGTGGCATAGAGTCTTATTGGAGGCCTGTAGCTAGTGATGTTCCACACAGGTCTGTGCTGGGTCCAGTCTTGTTTAACATTGCCACTGATGACCTGGATAAAGGGATAGAATTAACCCTCAGCAGGTTTACTGATGATACAAAGCTGGGAGGAGTGGTTGACGTACCAGAAGGCTGTGCTCCCATTCAACAAGACCTGGACAGGCTAAAGAGTTGGGCAAAAAGGAAGCTGATCAGATTCAACAAGGACAAGTTCAGAGTCGTACACCTGGGGAGGAATAACAGCATGCATCAGTACAGGTTAGGGGATGACCTTCTGGGAGGAGCTCTGTGGAGAAGGACCTGGGTATCCATCCTATTAGGTAACAGGTTGGCCATGAACCAGCACTGTGCCTTTGTGGCCAAGAAGTCCAATGGCATCCCGGGGTTCATTAAAAAGAATGTGGCCAGTAGGTCGAGAGAGGTCATCCTATACTTCTACTCCTCCCCGGTGTCATGGTTTTATGATTTTTGGTTATCGCTATTCTACATCATAACATCATGTAGTGCACTGGGAGTTTAACTGTTAATGCTCAAGTCCTGGGTATGTGTCTGGAAGAGAAGTACATTCCCCAAGGGGCTTTGCAGTCAGAGAGGAGATAGAACTCCTGGCAAGGTCACCTGCTGTGCTCTTCTTCATCAGCTCTTCTTCATCTGCTCTCCTCCTGTCTCCCTGCTGCTCAACCAGATTGCACATCTCACCTCAGTGTTATGGTGAGGCCTATCCACCTTTTGGACACACTCTCTCATTGTATTTGATTTATTAGCTTCAATTCTAATTATATTGTATTATGGTGTGTTATCTTGCATTCCGATACCATACTTAGTAAATTAGTTTGCTTTCTCCTCATATCGTTGCCACTGTTTTCTTAAATTATTTCAGGGTCCCCTGTTTCCCTTTTCCAGAAGCATGGATTTTGCGAAATCCCTCCACCCCGCTAATCACGAAACCAGACCGAACCAGCCCGTAAACCACTGACACCTGGTGAGGCCACACCTGGAGTAATTTGTTCAGATCTGGGCTCCTCAATTCAGGACAGATCAGGAACTACTTGGGAGAGTCCAGCAGAGGACTGCAAAGATGATGATGTCCTGGAACATCTCCTTTATAAGGGAAAGCCTGGAGAAGTCTGAAAAGGGATCTTATCAATGCTCCTAAATATCTAAATGGCAAGTGCTGAGTGGATGGGGCCAGGTTCTTTTAGGTGGTGCTCAGTGATAGAACAAGGAGCAACAGGAACAAAATGGAACACAGGGTTCTCTTCCTACAACCAGACACACAGAAATACTGACAATCCACAGAACTGGTGCATTAACTTTTTAATTTCCAGTGTACTACATGATGCTATAATGCAGAATACCAATAACAAAAACTCATAAAAACATGACAACTGCCTAGACATTATCCCATATAACCTTCTCTGGGGAACCTGCTTTAGCAGGGTTGTTGGACTAGGCAGTCTTTAGAGGTTCCCTCCAACCCCCACAATTCTGTGATTATGTGACCTGGGCTGCTGAGAATGCTGGGTTGAAAGTGGCTCACCACTCACAATAACTGCTGCAGTACCCTAAAAAATCCACTTGTTTTCCTGCTGCCATGTATGGAATATGAAGGCCAGTTCTTGGTGCACTGATCTCTTGTAAAAGCTTTGAGTCCTGTGCTCTGTCTTTTCCATCCTTCTTGTCACAACTAGAATGGCAAGCCAGTTACACCAAGACTTCTTCCTTAGCTCTTTGTCTCTTATTTTCTACTCCCATTGTTCCTTCACCAGGAGTTGCCTTGGGCCAGCCAAAACATGAACCTCACTTTTAGTGCAGCATATTCATTTTTGCCAACAGTGATGAAAATTTCTGTTCTACCTCTGAGAAAATGTAAGCAAATGGCCATGAATTACCTCTGTGTAACAGAGTGGTGAATTGTGCCCTGACCGTAAGGCATATTCTAAACCTCCTGTCTTCCAGCAGATGAGCTGGGTTTGAGCATATATTTAATTGCTCTCTTTGCTTGAGCTAGATCAAACCTCTATCTCTGTCAAAAAAGAATTTTTTTAACAAGAATATGAAAAAAAAGAATCATAAAGAGAGACAGACTGTGAAATTCTGTCTTGTGTATATAGAAAGTGAACTAGGTCATTCAGCATTCAGTGGCTTTTTTCTTACACGCTTTACCACACACAGAGATTACTACTCTAGATTTAGATCACAGTCACAGGAGGTTTAGTAATTTAATATTTTAAAATTAAAGTGGCAATTCAAATTAAAAAGGCACAAATACTATTTGAATACAGTAAATACTGATTGTATAATTACATGGTAATTAATTTCCATGTGGTATCCATGTGATTATGAGATGAATATATGACTTCTCTTTCTTCAAAGCAGATCTGCAGCTTACTAGTTAATTACTTCTAGATCTCCTTATTTTAATTACACTATAATCCACAAAACTCTTTACATATTCTGCCATTACTTCATGTTTACTTCCAAATGGCCTTCAGTCAGATCTAGTCCACTCCTTGTTAGCATCCTGACATCTTAGTGTACATACATTTATTTTACAGAGGAAAAGGAATGCAGGAGTTTATGAGGATTTCTTGTGGCTCTACATCTTATCTGCAATGTACAGTGTACTCTATTTCTACTGGGATTTCTTGCTCTGCAATGTAATGAGATCTCCAAGCTCATTGTCATAATTTGAATTTTCTAATTTTGTATATAGGACAAAAAGAGGGGCTGAAAGATTTTGCATTCATCCAAACATATTTTTTGTCTGACTTGCTTATGTTTAAATAGAACAATATTTAATATCCTCTGTGCTTCCTCTAGGCTTCACACATCACCAGCTCATGCAAGTATTCCAGTGACTCAGACAAAGCAGTTGAAAAAAAAAAAAACATTCCAAATCTCACCAAGCAACATCTTTGTATCCAACAGAAAGGTCCTCCCACCTGCAGCTGAAAAAGCAGCGAGGGAAGGGCAAGAATGTACATTTTGTTGTTCTCTGATCCTGCTGGCGTTCAAAATTAGCAGGCTGCTGTTTCAGTGTGAGGGATGACAATGATATGCATTGTCCCACATACAGTATAAAAGGAGAAAAGACATTACATATCCATAGTATGTAACACTTGTGCCCTATGCTTTCAACAGTTGCTTAGGGCTCAGTCATTGTGCACTGTTCTAATTGCATAAATGCAGTATTTTCCAAGGTGGAGAAAATGCTGCAAGACACTGCAAGACATTTACATTTCTAGTTGTTTATTGGATATTCTACTACACAGACAAGTTCAGATGTGCAACATAAGCTCCTCCCAGTTAGCTACAGCTTGTCTAGACTAGTATGACAATATTTTCAAAATATTGCTTAAACATGGTATGAGAAATACGGGCTAAAAGAATGCATAGATGCTGGTATGTACATATATATATATATATATATATATATATAAATTAAATCAATGAAAGAGAATTTAGGAGGTTTTAGGTCAAAATTTTGGGGACATTGAGAAACCTTTCTGAGGAAAGCAAATGCCAAAGAGTCTGGCTTCCAGCAAGCTGCATGAGAGAAATATTTTCTTCAAGTCATAATTCATAAATCATCTTCAAGGCAAATCGTGACTTGTCTGTGATGGCAGCTTCAGCATCATAAGCCATACATCATTTTAAAACAAATAGCAGCTTGCTATGTCCTTGTTAATGGCACATTAATGCTATATTTTTCCTCAGATAATGAATTTTCAACATATCCAAATTTACCGTATCCGATTTCTGTGAATCCTTGTTATTATGTTTCACTTGTTAAAGTCAACAGTGTTTTTAAAAAGTCTTTAAAAATGTTAATTTATGCACTGGAAGTAAGACATGATTCACCATCTGTCACAGAAGGTCATTGGCTATATTTGGATACATTAGTAAATTCATAGGTTGCGAACAAGTAGAGTTGAGCCACCCCCTGCAGAAGAAACTGGCCCAAATCTTTTTTCTTGTCACTGGACCACACTAATAAAATTCATTTTGACTCAGATAAACTAGATTTGGAAATAGATTAGGTTTGGAAAAGAGAAGCTAGTTACTGCCTGCAATACAACCCGCTAGTATGGACTGTTGTCTGACTCCAGGTCTGGGAGAGACATGCCAAGTAAGGATCATTGACACCTGACCTCTGTCTGTGAAGTTTAGCATGAACTTCAGAATATCGACAGAACACAAAACCACCTCAGCACCTTAGAGTACATCTCTTCGCTTTTTAAATTTCAAGTATGTGCTTACAATGTTTGAAGGTAGTAGCAGTTGAATCTATATCAAGGTACAGACAGCACTTATGTCTCTCACTGTCCTTACCGTATTGCAGAGCTGCTACGTAGCTTTGCTTCCTTCTGTGATTACTGACTGCTTTTCAGTCTAGCTTTGCCGGGCAAGTGCAAGATGCCTCAGAATTTACACTGTTATCTTTTAAGCAACAGTTTTTAAGGTGCTCTCTGTGAATTTTCTGACTTTTAAAAGATAGAAGTAAGCTGGAAGCTACAGAATAGAGCTAACAGAAGGTACAGAATGTGCTAAAAGCCTTATCAGTTCTCCTCCATGAGGAAATTGCCAGAAAGAAAACTAGTTGGAGAAAGATAAGGATGGTCTATGTTAGCATTATAGTTTAGATTAAGAGAATAGTTTTGGAGCACCTCTCCAGACTGTCCCCTACTTACCATACTTTGGTTCAAAGAGCACTCAAAATAAAGGAACTAGACTGATGATTCTAAATTGGGACATGAGCTTCATGAGTGTAGGGCATGTGCTCCTGCTTACAGGATGGTTAATCCATTTAAAGCTAGTCTTGTAAAATCCCTTGTTACAAAAATAGCTCAAACACCAGTTTCTGAGCAGCAGCTCTTCAGATCTGGTCCTAAGAAGATGAACAGTCCTCCAGAGTAAATACACAGGAAGTGTATGAGTGTATGTATCATTGCCAGAAGCAACTCCGTAGCCTCTATAGTAAACAGTGTGATTGAGAAGCTGAAGACTCTCCCCTCACTAGAACAGTGCTCAAGAAGCAAAACTAATGAATACATTTTTAGATCAATAAGGCAGTGAAAGAGATTTCATTTTCCTTTCAGAAGAGTCATAATTCTGTACAAGATTTCTAAGAACTCAGGGCCTGCAGTAAGCTAACAGCACACTAAAGGCACAGATGGCCTTTTTGTCTATGATCAGCCTCACTTGACACCTCTCCCCACTCATAGGCCCAGTATCCTCATTTTTGCTCCACCTAGAACCATCACCCTTGGCCATAGCAAAGTCATGCAAGTATCAGACTCCAGGCTTGTGTCTGGCCCTGCACTCTGGATAATCACAGGCCAGACGGTGTAGGTAAATTGCTTCTAGAATGGATCCTTCGGCCATACAGTGTACCTCTGTCATCAGTCCTACCTATTGCCTCATCTCCTGTTCCCATTTGGACTTCCTCAGTGCACTTTGGAGCTTCTTCTTTGCTTGCTATGTTGAGAGCTCTCAACAGACTCTGTTTGCAGCATCCAACCCTGACACACCTTGCTCAGACACAGTAGGACAGTGTTCCATCAATGAGAGTGACATCCGTGCTGAGTTCATTCCTGGCTCCCTACCCTCTACCCTCTAACCATCTCTAACTGTGCCTTGACACCAGCAAGATAAAATGGAAGTTTATGCATTTATTCCTTTTTATGTCAACATCTTTTTTGTTTGTTTGTTTGTTTGTTTGTTTTCACTGTATGTCAGTAGGGAAATAAAATAGGGATTTCTGAATTTTTAGAGCTGTAAATAGATAAGCCTTCATCAGTCAGAGAAGAACTCAGTATAGTTGAGGGGAAAACAAACAAACAAAAAAAAACAAAAAAACAAACAAACAAAAAAACCGCAAATGAAGATCTACATATATTTCAAATAGCTTTTTTTTTTTTTTTTTTTTTTTTTTTCTCTCTTATTGGAAAGAAAGTCATAATTTGTTGCAAAAAAAGTAATAGATAGCTTCAGAGAAATCCATTTTTTCAGAGAAATCCATTTTTTGGAGTAGTCCATTTTCCTTGAACTAGAATCTACCAGTGAATACCTCATTGTGCCATGTAAGTAACTTAGCAACAACTTGCAAATTTCCAGGTGAAAGCCATTTGTCAGGAATGACTCTTTAAACCTATACCACAGTTTCCTCTGAACTTCAGTTGAAAGAATAATTCAAAAAACATTTAGGCTTTACTGTATCAGTGAGTGTTAAAAAAAAAAAAAAAGAATGAAAAAAAAGAAAGAAAAAAAGGTTTGTATCTGATTCTTGTGTTCTTGTGTTGAACTAGCTCTTTTTTTCTGACTGTTTAGTACAAACTTAAGAAGCCGACATCTCACTAAACCCATAATCCAGCAGTAAAGCATAATTTCCAGGTCATAAGTGGTAAGAGGAGAGTCTGAATTGAACACCAAGGGGGAATGACCTTGCTGCCTGACAGAAAAAGAAAGAAAAAACAGACAGAAGAGAGAACCTCCTAGAAGGAGTAACACTTCTGTGTGAAGAATAACATGTGCTAAGATTGTATATAATATGTTAAATGTTTAATTCTAGTTTAAATTGAATCATCACATTGTGAAGCTTAAAAATTTACACTTTTCTGACCCTTGAGTTACAGATATTCATCTGTATAAATGCCTTGTAAGCTGTTTTCAACAAAACATAAACAGAATCCAGATGAAAGCATATAACTTGAGAATTTATTAGGGATAAGGATACATCTCATTGCTCACAATTCTGCTTCCTCTGATCATGAATGGCAAATCAAATTTTGTTCCTTGCTCCTAATTTCACATGATTGAAAATCAGAATTTTTAGATCAAACTTTGCCTGGAAATACAATGAGAGGATCACTAGTGTATGGTCTTAAGCACTTCAATATTAAATGCAGAGCTATTAGGAATGTTAAATTCAACAGAAAGACAAATCATAAATTTTCAAAATGTCAAATATTAGACTAAAAGAGAATAAGACCATATGTTGTTTGCTGGTCTTAATCATAATTTCATACATGGCACAGAAAAACATGCTGTGTTTGTACATAAGTCTGTGCACATGCATATTTCAGCATGCATATGCCAATAGCTCTTCCCCCAAATACACACAGTATTCTGTATCTGCTTTTAGATGCACATAGACACTAGTAACCTGAGGTGTTTTGATAAGGCTCTAGATAGTATCTTCATTTTCTTTCCAAGAAAGAAAGAGTGGAAGACATCCAACCTCAGAAGTTTTTCTTACTATGTTTTAGCTTTCCGTGTAGGTCTGGTGAAGAATGAATTAAATTATACTTCACTTCTCATATGCCTTTTTCTTTCTGCATGCTTTGACACCAGGCCTAACCCAACCTCAAATCTCTCCTCTTTAGGCAGGTACTGTGGGTTCCTGTCGTAGTTTTCTGTTAATCATTACATTGCTATTAGGATTTTTTCACTCCTAACAACCAGACTCTGAGTTGAGGTTCTTCCTTTGCATGAAGATTCAACCAGTCTTCAGTTTCTTCTTCAAAGGAAAAGAGGCTTATGTTATATTGTCTGTTTGTATTAAACTATGTATCTATACATTAAAATATTTGAACTCAGAGGCAAGTTTGTGCCCAACCTCTTGGAGGGTAAAAGCTCAGATACATCACATCTCACATGTTTGAAGGAGGTCCTGTCCAAGTAGAGGAGACACGTCCCATTTGTGACTCCACTGCATTGAACATCACCATTTATTAGATGTCAAAACAAAGAATTACATCCATTATATCCAAGCATGAGTGCTTTCATGAGGGATTCTTCTATTACCAGCAAAGAAAACTAATGTTACTCACTGTGGAGCCATGATTGGGGTAATTTAGCACAAAAGAGATAGAAGAGACTGTATCCTTTCACTGTGCAACAGTAAAAACTTTGTTTATACTTGCCACTCTCTGCAACAGTAATCTTAATGCATGTATTCTGTACTAACCATGGACTCCACAGTAAAATTCAAGTCCAGCTTGCTTTAGAGTAGGAAGGATTCTGCATTGTGAAGATACAGAAGATGAAAAATAAAGAAGTATCTGGGAAATGCATATATGAGTTCACTGCTTATTCCTTCAGTACTACCCTTCCTGGGTAGTATTAATAAATGCCCACACCAC
>NW_024884142.1:31863486-31890430 GCF_019232065.1 Centrocercus urophasianus
TATTTATCTCATGAAATAGGAATAAAACTTTGTTTGCATTGCATTAAAGTTTATTTCAAAATGCATATAAGCAATGGCTTAGATATCAAGTGCAGTATAGGCTTTGCAAGAGGACTATGGAATACAGTTGGCTGGTAAAGCAGAAAGGCAAGGAAGGGCAAGGCATGAAAAGAAAAGGTCAGAGCTGGAGAGAAACAAGACCTGCTTCATTCTTATACCAGCAGACAGTGACAGTTTGTAAGAACCACTGTGATTGTCTTTATATCATAAGTCAGTCTCCCTGTCTGCTCAGTCTTTTCTGATGTCAAACTCCTATTGTTTCATGACATACAGCTGAACATGACTTTAAAGGATATGTGAGTGCAATTCCTGCTGATTTCAATCAGCAAGCTGCTGCACCTGTTTTCTTGTCTTGTCTTCCTGGCCCTTACACTGGCATTTATGAAACCAAGGAGCAGTTCAGTGCACTGATCTTACTTAGACTATGTTTATGTAAGATGTTATCATGGGGAAAGCCAGCTACATAATGTTGTTTTACATGCAGCTTCCAAGCACCAATGGCACCACATGGGAATGAGGGAGCTACACGATTGGATCAAAAAATGGGGCTCTGGCATCCTCTCTATGGCCAGTTTAAATACTGATATAAACAGTTCCTGAAAGCATGCTCAAGCACAGCTAAGTGCAGCAGAGGAAAAGAGTATACAACATGCAAAGACACTATTCAGGTACACAAGCAGTTACGCTAAAAATTGTTCATGTCCACTGACCATGCTTGCAGAATAATTGTTCTCCATCATAGGTTTTTTATTGAAGAGTGTTTTGTTCTTTTTCTGTAATTATCATAGCCTTGTTCCTGGTCATATAACTGAAGTCTTCCCCTAAGAAATCCCTGAAATAGCTATGCTTGTTCCTTTGTGCTTTATCTGCACAGTTAAAAGGTTCACTGAAAAAAAGTGGCACACTTTGATTGCCAGTCACATTTACAGTTACAGTGAAAAAGATTTTTCTTACATTTAAATTGAATTTCCTATATTTCAGGTTGTGCCCATTGCCTCTTGCTTTGCCCATGGGCATTATAATAAGAACAGTCTGTCTTTATCTGCTTCCATCAGTGATTTACACACCTTGATCAGATCTCTCCTGAGTCTCCTCCAGGATGAACAGTTTTTCCTCTCTCAGCTTTTCCTCCCAGGCGATGTTCTCCAATCTTTTAATCCTCTTTCTGGCCCTTTGCTGGATTCTCTCTTGTTGTTCACTTATACTGGGACATCAAGACCAGTTGGATCAGTACCTCACAGGTATTTCAGCAGTGCTGAGTAGATGAGAAGGGTCACCTACTTCTACCTTCTGGCAGTGCAGAAGCTGTTGGGTCTCTATGCTTTGTTCAACTTGTTGTTCAGAAGGATCCCTAAGATCTTGACAGGGATTTCTTGGAAAGAGTCCAGCGGAGGGCCATGAAGATGGTGAAGGGCCTGGAGCATCTCTGCTATGAAGAAAGGCTGAGTGAACTGGGTCTGTTCAGCCTTGAGAAAAGAAGACTGAGGGGGACCTGATCCAGGTCTATAAAAATCTAAGGTGTGGGGGGCTGAATGGCGAGGCCGGACTGTTTTCAGTGGTGAGTGGAGACAGGACAAGGGGAAACGGACGGAAAGTGCAGCATAGGAAGTTCCGCACAAATGTGCGCAAGAACTTCTTTACAGTGAGGTGACGGAGCACTGGAACAGGCTGCCCAGGGAGGTGGTGGAGTCTCCTTCTCTGGAGATGTTCAAGACCTGCCTGGATGCCTACCTGTGCGACCTACTGTAGGGAACCTGCTTTGGCAGGGGGGTTGGACTCGATGATCTCTGGAGGTCCCTTCCAACCCCTACTGTGATCCTGTGATCTTCTCTGGAGAGCAGCTTTCCAGCAGGTCAGAGTGCCTTGGAGTGTGTAGCTTTTTCATCCTAGATGCAGAACCTTGCATTTCCCATCAAAGCATTAACATTAAAAAAAAAAACCAATAAACAAACAAACAAAAAAAACAAAACAAAACAAAACACAAGGCTGCTTTATATAACTTAGATTATTAAATACTTAGGAGTGCATCCACCATCTCACTATGTGTAGAGAATTTTCACACTCTTTTATGTGTGTGGACTTAGCCGGCAAGAGGAAATAAATAAATAAATAAATAAATAAATAAATAAATAACTTGGCCAACTCTGCAAATACCTTCTCTCTTCTTACTGAAAATGCCAAAAAGGATAGGAAATTAGAAAAATGAGCTAAACCATTTACTATCCAGACTATAAAGAAAGTCTGAGCTCTATTACTTCCTTAATGTGAACCTGAAGTGGGAAAAAAGTAACAATAACAACAACAACAAAAATAATTTGCCAAAAATCTAGGTCAGCTACACAGGTAAAAAATGTGAAAATAAGTGCAATTCTATTTAAAAACAGTAACAACATACCGCATTTATTGATATTTCAAAGGCTTCCCTTCTAATGGAAGCAAATAAAAAGATTCAATTATGTTCTTGTTGCCCTTTGCCAGGGTAAAAGGCAAAAGCCGAATCAAGGATCTGATTTACTGAGTGCTATTAACCCAAACTAAAATGAGTTTTTTACTAGATGGAGTCCTGGTTGCTTTACATATAATAATAGAGAGGGAAACAGAATATGTCTTGATTTCCATACAGGAAGGCACAAACAGGACAGTGGAAGAAATTGACATAGAGGATTTTGTGCATTTCTCTCATTCCTTGTGGATAGGGTCTGCAGATGGCAGTTTCTTTAGAAAAGGGACTCTAATTTTGATCCTATTCCCATCTGTGATGCTTGATACAGGAATGATATACCTGTAGCTCACTGTTATAGAGATGTGTCGTCCGTTAAGACAAGAGAATAAAGCACCTCAGAGGGTTTTTCTTTTACATTGATGCTTTTACAATGAGTCTCAGAAATGCTTTAACCCCCAGATCCTGAGACCATAGCAAATAAGCAGCTGCCATCCTCTTGGGCAGCTGGCGTGAAAGGAGAGCCAGTGCCAAGCAGTGATTTACCTCCTTCTTTACAGTAAAATTAACATGAAAATCATTAGCTAGATGAGGTTAAAAGTTATCGAGTTTAATCAGCCTTTTTGACACTCATGAGAAAACTGTGAGACCTTGCAGTGGAGTGCACTTGCTGTCACAACCTGCTTCCCTCTCTCCTTCCCCAGGTTATGCCCTGCCACTGACAAGACATGCAGCACAACACTTCCTGCCCCACTCCTTGGCTTTGGAGAACTGTGCAAAGCAAACTAAGATAACTTCATATGACAAGCTTCTAAGTGCTGTCCCAGAAACCAGAGTCCATCTTTACATCTCTTTATAGGACCAGCATGAGGCCTGATCTCAGTGTATATGCACGCAGTAGTATTTCATGGCTCTGTACCCAGCTCTTAGATAAGACAACATGTAATGAAAGTGTGAATTTTAAAAAAAGCTTTATGTGGTTAATTCCTTCCTCATGCATATCCTTTGGTGTCCTTGACAAATATCCTTCATCATCTTTTTTTCAGTGAAGAACTACTTTGGTGCGCATTCTACTTGTTTCTCTGCATGACATTGGTAGTTAATTACTATATTTCAGACTTGAAATTGTTTGTTGAATTTAGTTACAGTTATCTACAGAGGGATGAAAGGGGTGGTCAAGAGAAGCTGACAAATAACATTTTTTTTAACAGAATCTGGATAAAAATATTTAAAATTACAGGCATTAAATGATGGAATCAACAGATTTCTAATTATTCACTGGGATTAAAGGTAAATTTTCTCCTAAATTCCATACAAAGTTTCTTTTATGTGATACCTAAAACTTTTGAGTGAAACCACAATAGTTATGATTTTAGAGATTTTTTCCTCCTTTCTTAAACCAAAACATAGAAAGCTACATAGAAAGGTCAGAAACCTTAATCCCTTTAAGTTAAGATCTGGCCTGACACTAAAAACTTTGCAGTCCAGTTGGAAAAACAGAACTATACGCTGTACAAGTGCAAGTGTTGAGCATTTTTATCTCTGCAGAGTAGCACTCTTGTTCATGTTACCATTCATTAAACAGGAGCTGTTAGTGTTATTTGCTGACAGCAACAGTTATCATTATTTGATAGTGATTATCCTACAGCAGACCTTTTCGGGCCCTTTCACTGTGATTATGCTGTTCTAATTCATTTATTTATTTATTTATTTGCAGTAGCTCATTTATCATTTTGATTGGGAGTTACTGCAGAAGTTCAGTATCCCACTAAGAGTTATTGGTTAGCAAGCAAAAGAAAAATAGAAGCTTTTAATTGTTTGGTCCTTCATATCTTTCAAATAGGAAAAAATACATATTCTCCATCCATACTGGTAATTTCCTGTAATGGTGTTTCGAATGTGGCTGTTACTTTCAGAGTATACAGACCAAATTTTTGTTTGTTGAAGGGGTACAGGGAAAGGATAAAGGCATAACTATTGACACCTGCAAAATTCTGCACTTAAATAGTAGCAGGAAGATAAAGAAAAAGAATGCTGAGTTAATGGAGGAGGAAATAAGATGATCTAAAGGATTCTGTGAGCCAGGTAGCCCTTTCACGATTATTTTATAATCCTTGGAGAATCATGTTATACTGCCAGAATACTATAAGGAAAAATTTGAATTTCTAATCCCTTAGAAAAGCATATTTTCATTCCAAATCAATGCCAAAATACTGAGGTTTTTGCTCATCAAAAGTTCAGAAAAACTGATTCAGAAATATTTTGTTACGAGTTAGTCGGACGTCAAATTGGATTATTTGCCATCCCACACAGTCTCACAGGAGCTGTATCATAATCTACTTCTTCATAAGCAGTGCTCAGTGTCAGAATTTCAGCTTTCACAATGTACTGATGCCAATGGATCTTCACATGTTTCAATCAAAAGACTACTACACGACATCATGAGAGTTATAATCCATCTGGTCAACATAGATTACAGCAGAATTCTAAGCAACTAATCTGCAGATGTTATAAAACTCTTCAGTGACAGAAAGAGATTCAGGTTAATACTGAACTGAAGATAACACTTCAAGATTGGCTAACAGGGGTATTTAAGTATTCCTAAAGGATTTAAAAAAGAAGTATAAAAACATGGTTTTATATAAGATGTTGGTGTCTCTGAATAAAATAAACAAAATAAAAATTGCCTGGCCAGCTGTGAGTCAGGGCACTGCAACAGACTGCCCAGGGAGGTATTTGAGTCACTGTACCTAAAGGTGCTCAAGAAATGTTTAGATATTGTACTAAGGGACATGGTTTAGTGGGGAAATATTAGTGGTAGATTGACAGTTGGACTGGATGATCTTCAAGATGTTTTCTAACCTTGGTGATTCTATGATTGTATCAATAGAAAATAGCTATGAAAAATGAAAGAACTTGTTTCCTTCTGTTCTTAGAGGAAATAATTGTGTAGAGTCTGTGCTTGAGGCACTGCCTCTGAAAGGCAAAGGAAGAAAAAACAGAAGTCATTAGCTGGAAAGTTAAATAAAGTCAGATGGCACAGAGTAGAGCAACAGAGATGGAGTATTCTGATGCTTGATAACCGAAACTGCAATGATCTATTTCAGGCTAGATTATTGACTGATTTAAAGTAGATAATTTATCTGAGCAGTCAGTTCATTTGAGCCATGCTGAATCACATCAGCAAAGAACTATTATGCATCAAAACATAGTAAAATTGAGTGTATGTCATCAAGGGTCACTGAGGTATTCCTTTATGTTTTTCCCTGGCTAAGAAAAAAAGACAAGAAAGCGGATTGTCTTACCAGTGCAATATGAATATTAGAGATGAGAAGGCTTTTTATGCTATTTCATACATCCATTACATATTTGTATTTTCAACATCAGAGATCCATCTAAAAAATGAGATGATCCCTGGAAAAAGAATATTAGCTATCTCTTAATTATAAAATAGCATATTTTCTTTTTTATGGTTTTTGCTTATTTGTTTTTTGTCTCTTTTTTTTTTTTTTTTTTTTTTTCCTTTGCTTTCATATTGGAAAACATGCAGGAGAACATAAAAAAAGTCATGTCTTTCATTACAGTTTCTGTTCGTAGGAACTTTATCCTCCACTGCATCATGATCTGTGTATGACATCATAAAGTAACTCATTTTAATCACCTCTTCTGTTCTTAGGAAAAGGTTGAAACAAGATGCAGCTAAGAAAGTGTAAGCATACAATTGGTGTCACTTGGTGTAGCTAGAAAAATAGGTCAAGATTAAATTTTGGTTGATATTACAAGCTTGGTTGAGAAAGAAACTACAAAGTATAATAGAATAGTTAAGAATTGAGTGCTAAAATTCTGATTTAAAAATTAGCAGTCTGTCTTATCAGTGAATTAAGATTCATCCAACTGACTGCCCCCAGAAAGTCTTCATCAGTGGAGATCATCATCAAGTGTAAGAGTAGAAAAAAGCTTTCTCTAAAATAGCTGTCTCTGAAAATAGCAATTTAAAAAACACAATCATAGAAATTGTTACAAAATGAGAACTTCCCACCAGAGAAATATTCCTCCCTCTTACTCTTACCCAGTGAATATTTGACTGGATATATAAAGCAAAGAGAGGGTACTGAGACCTGTTTAAGAATGAATACAGTATAGTAAGAAATTTCATTTGGAAGATAAGTAATCTGGGTTCAAATCCAGTTCCTCTTTCATTCAGGTGAGGTAGAATTACTTTTCTTCATAGGGACTTGCATGGTAGTATGCTTTGGATTTGGATGAAAACTCTTGATAAGATAGCAATGTTTCAACTGTTGAAGAGTAGCTCTGTTCTGCTTGCACATCAAGGGCTTTCTGTTTCTCAGACAGCCCTGCCAGCAAGGAGCTTGGGGGCACAAGAAATAGGAAAGGGACAAAGCCAAGACAGCTGACTCAGACTGATCAAAAGGATATCCCATAAATTATGGTGTCATGCTCAGCAATAAAAGCTGGGTAAAGAAAGGTGAGAGGGGAACATTCAGAGAGATGGCATTTATCTTCCAAAGAAGCAGTTACATGTGATGAACCCTTCTTTACTGGACATGGCTGAACACCTGCCTGCAATGGGAAGTAGCAAATGAATTTTTTGTTTTGCTTTGCTTGCTAGCAAAGCTTTTGCTTTCTCTGGTATACTGTCTTTATCTCAGCACAAAATTTCCTGCACTTCTACCTTTCCAGTTCTCTCCTGCATCTCACTGTGAGAGGAATGAATGAGAAGTTTCAGTATAAGCTGAGGTAGCTGGCACACACATTTCAAAGAATTTTTTTATTTTGAGATATCAGAATTTTCAATTCTGAAGAAATCTGAGTAAAAGGTTTTCCTAAACTCCAGCAGATTTTACTTATTTTTTAATTATAGAATTTCTTATTTGTATCTTTCTTTGCCCATAGAACAGTGCCTTATAAATAGCAACACCACTTCATTACATTTTTCTAAGTATACATCACAACTTATTGTTGTGGCTGAGATGATGCTCCAGCTGGCTGAACAATCCAGCCAGAGTCTAACTGATCACTGGGCTGGCCTTAAATATATCAGTGGAATTGCTGGCAGCAAAGCCTGTGTGCTAAGAACCTGAAGATCTGCTATACATAGATATATTTCTCAGTATCGTAAAGCTCTGCTTTTTCAGTCGGTGTACTGGGGCTACCTGCAAGTGAGGAGTTGACTTGGATTTGCTTACCTCTCCCCCAGTGATAGCCAAAAGGCCAGTCCTTCTTCCTGAGGTTTTGCTGCTTTTTCCAACACATTAATATATGAGGGTTATTTTCTCTGTTATTCCTTCTTTGTCTTATTTCTTTTTCTAGCTTGATGCGCTTGTTCCACACTGATGGTTATTTTACTTCAGAGCACTCCATGAAATTCAATATGAGACATCTTTATAGAGATAAAGCTTCTCCTCTCATAAATCTCCGCAGTAAGCTGGATTCACACACTGCACAAAATATTTGGCCTTTAATTATAGATTCCTTACTCCAAAGTCATGTGGGAAAGGAAAAATTCTTTTTGAACACCTTTTGATTTAAAATCTTTGTTTTGACTCACAGAACTCATCAAATTGCTCTTTCCTGTATTCAGCCCAAACTTCTCACAACGGTGTCTTATTTATTTCTTTTCTTTTTTGTTTTTCCTCTCAAGAAATTTTAAAGATACTATCTCGACTTTACAAATCTTAGTCATGAGGAATTCTGTATACAAACTCAGTTCTTGCATCCACTGCATTTTTTGTATAAATATTTTGTAGTTCAATCTGAAGCTGTGATTTCTTTCTTAGGACTGTGGTGTTCTGTTGTTAATCACAGTCTTTTCCTCAGCATGGATCTCACAAAACTGGCTATTGCTACCATTTTTCTTATATCACATGTTAAACAACTTTTTTTTTTTTTTTTTCCTGGTGGAATACCATTTATTAAGACTTGGGGAGAGTTGCTATTGTAACTAGCAATCTAGCTACATGCTTACTTCTCAGTTTCCCTTTCAACAGTTTCCTTCTGCAGTTGGATGGTTTCTTCCTGTAAGACTTTACCACATTTCTTAATTCATGTAAAGTTCTCTAATTTTTTTTTCATTGATTAAGAGAAAATGTTTAAGATTTCTTCATTGAGCATCAGTGTTGCCAGTGTTCTATCAGCTTGGTTCTCCTTATGGAGCATTAATTTAATAATTTCATGTATTTTGTATGACTCTGCAGCAGCAGCTGAATAGAGGCTGATAGGGGGAAAATCTCTTTAACTTTCCTGGAAATGCCATGAAATAATTTGGAACAGTGAATCTCTGAGGTGGATTTTGGTGGTATGGCTGTAGAGGTTGAACCTTCCTGCCAATATTCCATTACATTCTGTTGCCATGCGACAGATGGTAGCAGAGGGGCAATCTGACACAATGGTGTCTGATATGGAAGTGTGTATGAAGGAAAGTTGTGGAATTGAATTCCTCCAAGTAGAAAAAAAATGTACCCATTGACATTAATCAACATTTGCTGAATGTTTATGGAGACCAAACAGTAGATACGAGCACAGTGAGTTGGTGGTTGTTGTGTTTTAGCAGTGGTGACAACAACGTTGGGTCACCTATGCTGGTGCAGATGTCTATGAGCACAGCATGCAGGCTCTTGTTCATCACTGGTGAAAATGCATAGCTAATGCTGGTGTCTATATTGCAAAACTATGTTTTGCAGCTGAAAATTTGTTCATCAGTGTTACTGTGCTCATTGTAACTGTTGTTTCCATGGAAATAAACAGAAGGCATTACTTTTGGAGCAACCCACACATGTAAGACCCAAGACAATTCATCTCCACTCAGTGTAGCCCAGACCAGCCAAAAGGTTGAACACCAATGATTTAGAAGACTTATAACTTCTCTTGTTGTCTCTGCATTTGAGATACTCATGTTATATATTGATTCATAAAACTCTAAATTGCAAAACTAGCAGAAGACATGAAAACGCAATTATTTATGATTAGAGCAAAAACTGTAAGGTTGTTATGTATGAGGTAATTAATTATTATGAGTGTTTGAAACTTGCATGATTGTTTGAAACTGCCAACGATTTGAACTTGTATTATTTGTAATGTTAACTAATAACTGCAGTATACATCAGAGCTCTATAAATAAGTGCACAGCGTCTTCGCTATTTTCTCAATCTCTATCTCAACCCAACAAAACAAAGTATAACTCAGATACGTGAAGAAAATAAATAGTAAGCATCAATGATTAGTATTTTAAAATCACAATAGTACAGCAAGGAAGTGACAAGATTCAAAGTACTGAGTAGCCAAGAATTGCCCAGGAACAGGATTGCTTTTTTTTTCCAACAGCAGAATCTAATTTGAGATCAGAAAATAATTGTACTCACAGTTAGGAGGAATGTGAAGTTTCCACTGGCAAACTATTTTTCACTGAATGCGACAAGCAGTCATACACGTAAATCCCTGTTTCAGCCTGTCTGTATCCTTTCTCAAACTGATGCTGCTCATTTGGGAATACATCTGCGAGACAGTAAAATCCATCTTTAAATTGTTCACCAGACTTTGAAAACAGTGATGCAGCAAGTCATCTCCTCTGTTGGGATGAGCCACTGATGCCCCTTCTCTGAGGAACTGAGATCCTATTTTCAAGCTAATGGCTCACAGCCCCGGAAACCTGTCGTGTTCAAAAGCTAAAAAATGTTGTGTTTCCTTTCAATACTTATAACGTCAGTCACTTCCTTGTTTGAGGATGTGCAGAGCAGAGGGAATGATAAAGCCTTCCCCATTCTCCTTAGATTTGCTTGACAATGATATTTTTTGTACTGTAAGTGAAATCACAGTAACAATCTTTGTTCAACAATGACCACCAAATGTACTAGCAGTGATGGCAGAAACAGATTGTGACATATACATTTTAGAAAAAAGATAAATATGTATTTTTCGTTCTGTTCCTCTTCACCTCATTTTTTATCATAAAATTGTCATGTCATATGTCATTTCTTAAAAAAACTGCTTTTTGCCTCTGGCAGTCCACAGATCATGTGCACTGCTAATGATATTTCCTTCTTCTTTTCCTTCTTTCAGAAGTAAACTTTCTGTCTGATATCTTTTCCCAGGAGAAATGATCTTTTGACAAGTGCAGTATGTATTTAATCTCATAACTGAGATCATTTTCTCCTATCATTCACCTCTCCCATGTCTGACTTTCCACTTTGTTCACTTGGTTTTTCTGTTGTTTAGGAGTTCTGATAGTTTACAGTAGTTATTAGGACTTGCATAAGCAATGTAAATTACATTCAAACCTTCCTGCCTATCATTTTCTGTTTCTGACAGGTTTTCAGAGACAAACACCTAACAGAAAACTCTGTACTATGAGACAGAAGTGTAATTCAAGTTTTCAGAACCTGCATCTTTATCCTTATAAATTTGCAGTCTCAAGGAGACTCTTTCTTCCATCTGAACTGGGATAGCTTTGTGCTGACACATGATAGCCAAGACCCTTCAGATCTAGAGTTAGCCCTACATGAATTAGCAACCTTGATTGAACTGCAGGCTTTTCCAAGTTTTTCAGGACAGATAAAGAAAAGTAGTAGACATCAGTAACTTTAGTCCTCACTGCCATGTACATCTGTATGGAGTACACTGAACACTAAGCAGACATTTGGCATGCTTTCTTTTAGCAATGGGAAATATAAAGGTAGTGCAAGTGAGGCAGGAGTGAACATTTTTTTTTATTGGTCTTGTGCTCCTGATTAGAATTACCCTAAGGCATGCAAAGACATGAATCCAGCCATATCTTTTAGCTATCAAATCATCCCTCATAGCTGAACAAGTCATTTTCTGCAAGGGCTCCCAGCAAAAGAGTTTCTTTTTCAGCATACCAGAACTAAAGAATATGTGAATGGAATTTGCTGCTCAGGAAGCTTCCAGCACAAAATAGGTGCAAAGAAGGAGCAGTCTCCAATAATTCTGTCCATAAGCTCCTAGATAGTGGAAGCAGGACTCCCGTTTTGTCCTTTGTTTAGCCACCATGTGCATTCCTGTTGTCAGCTGCACCTTTCAGATCCTCAAAATTTTTAACATATGAGCAGTGATACAGATATTCTGGCATAAAATGATTTAGTCAGGTAACTATTGTAAGAACAGCCTGGCCAGGATTCAGGAAAGAAGTGAAACAAGCCTTGATAGAGAAAGTAGGTGTTAGGATATTTACTTTTCTTTCCTTGATTGATGAAACTAAAGAAAGTAAACAGAAGAATTTTGAGTTAAGAGAGTAACTGTGGTAAAATTCATGAAATTATGGGTATCTGCAAGAATTTTTCAACATACAAGAAAGCTCTCTTTTCTTGCAAATATTTAACATTCAAAGGCACACTCAGTATTTTATTCTTTGAAGTGACCTTTTTTAATTTCCATATAGATGCAGTAGAAATAGTAATTTTTAATATTTAACAAGCTGTGTTCAAACTGATTGCATTTTTGAATACCAGGAAAGCAGCTTTTCCTCATTATCAGTTTAAAATATCAGAGGAGCAGGAGCCACACACAAGGTCTCGCAGAGGAATTTCAGTGTTTACATTTATCATTTCGAAATAGAAACATACTCTAACTCTTCCCAAGCCCCATCCTCACCACTACCACTCCAGCTCAATGTCCATGTTGAATAATATAATTAGGAAATAAAGTCCCTGTGTTTTCTCCAGGGAATATGAAGTGTTAGGTACTTAAAACTGCCTATAAAAAATGAAGCACTAAGGAAAAACAACTCATCAGTTGTCGTTACAAGTAAATTAATCTTCTTTATTACCATCTATAAATACTGTTAACGCATTAGTGTTTCACACATTGAGCTCAGAAATGAGAGAATATAAATCACAAAAATAACCAGCACTTTCCGGCTACCTCATAACACAAAAGCTTCGTGTGTCTGAACAACACCTTATAAAAAATGTAAGCCCTTTCATATCCTACAGGGTTGAGACCTATATTTGGTGCAGGCAGCTGACTGTAGGAGGACTTCTTAGAAAATTTAGTTTAGAAAGGACAGATTCCTTAGTGTTCATAAACCAATTGGCATCAAAAACAGACCTGTTTGCTCCTCTACTCATGGTATGAACCTGAAAAGAATTGTTGGGTTGGTATTATGCAAGTGCAAAGAACACATCTCTGTTATGCAGAGGGACACATCTTAGTCTTTCAGAAATACCACATAGCTATGTAGTTATACATTCATCCAAGGCTTTGCCCTCCTGCCTACTTCACTTTGAGTTTTGCCCTATTCCCACACATTACTTATAGAGAATTCCCCTCTCCCTGGAAACTCTCAGCTGCTCCTTCCTGGTGGCCTGTTGCTGGGTTTGTGCAGCTGATGAATAAGACAGATGAAGCAGTTATGGCTCTCCACTTCTGCTGTAAGCAATATGCCAAAATAAAAAGCTTGGTAAACTAACAGACTAATTAAAATTGGAATTTACAGGACATATCTTTTATTATTCAAATCTCACCTGATCTTATTCACTTCTTTCTACGTATCCAATTAAATAATATGAGCAATTAATATTAATCAGATAAAAGATTTAAATAATTCAATCAAATATATCTTCCACACTTTTCTTTCTCCTAATAAGTTCATTGTATCAGAAGTGTCCTAGTCGAAGAGCACAAGAATCATTTTGCATTCTACCTTTGTCTCACTTAAATGCCAAGAAAAAATGCCTTTTAATAATAAATTAAAAAACATTACCATTCACAGATGTGCAAGAAACAGCAATCAGTCATTCATGTTATTATGCAAATCATATTATTTCACCTCTATTTATATTTTAATCAAATAACTGTAAGCACGTAGCATACTGGACACTTTCATGTTTCAAAAAAAAAGGAATTTCATCACCACTTGTGGTTATAAAGTAACGATGAAAATAATAAATTCCTGATTGCTAACTTCCACTGTTGGCTTCTATTATTTCATTCATTTTAGTATCATTCCAATACATAATTGTAAAGCAGCTATGGAACCCAGAGCATACATTTAAAAAAAAACCCATACTGGAAGACTGTTCTAGAGGCATGCTGCTGATTTCAGCAAGAAGAATGGTTTTATTCACACTTGAAATGAGAAAGAATACGAGGAAAAAAAAATACATAACTGAAATGGCTTTGAGAAATCATTCAAACTGGGTAGCATATAAATGGCTATCATGTAGGTTAACAGATCCTAAACAGATGTAGGAGGAAATGTCCTGATCGGCTTTGGAGATCAGTTAGTGCTGGTTTCAGTTAGCTCTTCAGGGATGATCAGGTAGATAAACTGAACAGGATGGTAATTTGAAAATGGTCTTGAATGGAGCTGTGAAAATCTGAGTTAGATGATATGACACAAAGAGACCCAGAGAGATTAGAAATCTGAGCCATGAGGAGTGAAAATGAGTTTTCTCTTCAGAAAAAAGATGCAACGTAATATACCTGGGGAAATCCAATTAAAAACAGATACAAAAATTCTCATTCTGGTGTATAAGTCTGTGTTAGATAAATGATATGGAAATCTCATGAGTGAAAGTTGACAGTGATGGAGGCAGAGGTTGGCAATGTGATATGGCTGCAAAACAGACAGCATAGGGTTGCATCCACAAATGTAACACATTATGAAACAAGACAGCATGGGATTTTCTGTCTGCACGTGGTATACATCATGGTTGTCTCCCAGGATATTAATCAAAGAGATGCTAAGAAACTTGAAGGAGTTTGTAAAATGTAAGATTATTTGCAGTTAAAGATTTAAAAAACAGAAAATTGTAAAGATCCTTGGTAGGTTTAAGTTTAAATGGCCATGTGCAGTCTTTCTTTCATATTTAGTGCAGTAACTTAAACCAATATAGTTATGTGCAGAACCTAACATCACTAGCTGACAATGCTCCTACATGCTTACGCAAGGTCTTGTTTATGATTCTACAGTTAATTTCAGTAACAGAAGTAATTCATAAATCTTTTTTCTGCAAAACTCTGTAAATAGTAAAAAAAAAATTATCATTACACAAATGTATGTATGCTCATATGCATACCAGAAACATGCAGTACATACTTCTTGAGTAGAAGAAAATAGGAATTTACTGCACAGCGTTGAGACAAAAAATCTTCTACACATGTTCTCTGCAAACTTAAACCCTGGGGACTCTAATTCTACAAATAAGATCTAGTTAATACTTCAGTGAGAAATTAATATGAGTACATATTCTATATGGACATAGTTCATGCTATAATTGTTTGCATATTATGTTAGAAATGATGCAGTTACATCAATTTTGATTACTAACGCTTTTATATTCACTGAAGTGACAGAATAAAGGTAATCCAAATCTATAAGTGTGTTCTGATCTTTTGGAAAAGCTGAGGATCAAAATGGGATCTAGAGTAGGCTGAATTTCATGTTTGCCACTATAATTAAAATTATAATAGTAATCTATGCTAAAAAGCATATCAAAAATATTCTCCAACAAATTATAATAAAGAAGCTTTCTTGAGTGCAGCCATTGCTAATCAAAAGCAGCTTAAGTTTTTGTCTCTGGGCACTGCATGGAATTCATACTTTGATACTGAGTAAATGAATGTGCCACAGAGATATGGAATTTTCATTAAAATGTTGAAATGTTTTATAGGATGAGACAATACGCAGTTGTAGCTTACTTCTTTGAACAGTGTTTCAACACTAACAGGTATTCATCATGATATATCTATTTTGTGATGATATCACAACTAATATTTAAAGTATCACAGCAAATAATCTCTTGCTGAAAACTTCTGATTCTCCTAATTGTTTCTCGACTGCTTAGACCATTTAACAGATAAAAGACATTGAGACTCATGGATTCGTATAGGTACTTCTGATCAGGTTATATTTGATTTTCATTTGGGAATCCTTACGCAAGATGATTTGGAAATTTAATGCAGAGGAAAGATATACAGCATTCCTAGTTTCCAATTACAAAAACTCAGGCTTTTTTTCTCAACTTGAGATAGATTTCAGGTACATGTTGAAATATTTTACTGCATTTTCCTGGAATTCCTAAAAAGGAAAATCAACTCTGTCATATAGTAGCTGAGAAATTACACGAAATGTGTAGTATCTGCAAAAACCTCTGCAATTCAGAAGACCTACCTGCTTGCTCAAAGTAATAACCTCTGGCAGGAATTTACCACCACCTGGGAGGAGTAGAATGCAAGAAAACATGCAGGCATCTGAACAAGTCATACAAGAGATGGGTGAAATGACAATTAATTTATCATTTGAGACTAATCTCACTTGCTGAAATGATGACTTTCTTGAGATTATGGGAGCGGACTACTTCCCTTCCAGGCAGAAAAACTGTATTTTGAAGGAACCTGAAGGTATAAGGAAAAAAGGGGAAGTGAGGGAGGAAAAAAGGAAAATATTCCTTGTTTTAATTTGCCATATTCTTGCAAGAGTTTTGAACAAAACTTCCACTGATGTTACTGAAGATTCAAACACAAACAAATCTATACCCTCCCTTCAGTAAATTGTTTTATCAGAGTTTTATTCCTGACACAGATTTTATCTAATGATTGAAAGAGAAATTTTCTCCAAATATGCTATCCAACAGTGCCAGCAACCACAGTCCAACACATTATTCTCTCATAAACTTAAAAATCCTAAATCTATTTAAACAAAATATGACTTTCTAGCTAGCTATGTAGCAAAAGAATAAAAATGAAATGTGACTATTTTTTTTTAATCACAAATGTTCTTATTCAGAGCGAACTAACTTGCATAATATCATTTCTATGCTATTCGGAAGGAAATTTAATGTTTCCATTATTCTTTACTCCATCAAAACTCATCCCCTCAAGTCAAATTGAAAATACAGATTCAGATCTAGGAATACTTAATTTGGTTCTGTATCAACAGCCCTACAGGTCCAACCTTTCTTAGAGAATGTAACTACCTGTGAGTTATATGAAAGGAGCTACTAACCAATAATTTATCAGTGGAAAACTACTCATAAGCAAACAGTAAAAGGAAGAAAAAGCAAAGAACAGGTGTCTTATTATGAGAAAAAAAATACTTTGCATACTTTTGTACTCATACATCAAGGTAGCACGTAGCACTGCTACTATATCAGCATGGCTTTCCACAACCCAAACATAGTCTTTACAGCTGAGTGCTGCACCATGCTAGTCTCACAATGGATCAGTCCAAGAATCTGGCTAGAACTGTTCAGGGCTTATAGAAAACTTAGACCCCCCATGCACAACTTTCTTACTGTCTGAGGCCCATAGTGTGGAAAAGATGCCACCTCAAATAGAAATCTATTGTCTTCTTTAAAACGTTTCTTTACCATTCCATTTTATCAGTGTCACACAATGGTGTCATAATGCAAGAGAAAAAAAAAAACAAAAAACACAAAAAACCCCCTCACACATGAAAATGAAAGTATTGTGTTAAAGGAAAGTTCAAAGACCTACAGACATGCCTGTAGGTCTGTCTGTGATGGTCTGTAGAAAGAAACTGAACACACAATTCACACCTGGAAGAGCTGCATATTAGGACTCAACACATGCTGCCTAGGTAGTGAGCAAGTTAACAGATGGGTACATAGAGTTTTTCCAGATGACCCATCTCCTACACCACTGTAGTTGTAGTTCTAGGCTCTTTCTCTCAATCATTAGATATCTGTTAAAGGAACTGAGTGGTGTAGTAAGTCTTTCCTCAGGAACTTTCCACTTCATTGCACATTTTTCTCTTAAGTTCATTTTAGGGACTGATTTAGGGATAAAGAGAAGGTCCTGAGTTAAATATGGCTGCATCTGGACAGCAGCTGACAAATACGTAAGAATTGATGCTACAGCTAGAGAATTTCATCTCATTTATTGAAGCAAGAAGGCCTCCTCTCCTATGGCCCAGTCCAGGCTTGGGGTGCATGGTTGAGCTTAGGTCATTTGAGGAAAAGAAGTCCAGAGTTTCAGGGGGATTGGATCTGGAAAAAGGCTGCCAAAGAGAACTGGGAGTTGTAGAAGAAAAAGTATCTTTCATCTACTTTTCAGTATGGATTAAGTCCATTGGACTTTTTGTGACACTCAGTCAGAGTGTAAGATTTAGTGTTAGGACTGTGGTCAGTGTTGTGAGAAAGACAAATCCCAGAATGACACTTTGGAAGCATCTTAAAAATAAAGATTAATGTTAAAATATTTTTCTTTCTCCTTCCGCATAGATAATCAAGACCCATCTGAAAGCCGACCTGTGTGACCTACTGTAGAGTACCTGCTTTAGCAGGGGGGTTGAACTTCATGATCTCCTGAGGTCTGTTCCAACCCCCTCAATTCTGGGACTCTGTACTTCCATGAAATATTTGAAGTGTTGCCCTGCTCCTACAGTTTAAACTAGAGTTATGCATTAGAAATACTTATGATGGCTAAAAGTAATTGAAAGTTATTGGCTTTCAAGGAAACAGAAATAAATTCTATAGAATAATAATTAGACATAGTTAATTCATTGCACAATGTCACTCTTTCCTGTTATCACAGTTTCTGTGTTTTTGTGTGCACTATGTGCTACATCAGAGTATCAAACTAACAGCTTCAGGTTTACAAATCTAGCACATACAACACAGCTTATAGTTGAGAGAACATAAATATAATCTTGTGTTGCTTCTGGCTGCATGGATGATCTTTCATAAACAATCTGAGGATGACTGAACAGTAGTAGCCTACATGTCTGTTTAAGAGATCTTTTATATAAAAATCTCTTTCCTTAGGAAAGAAGTAGCTATGTCTTAAGCTTTCCTCAAAAGGGCAAAAATTGAACAAAAATCTCTTTCCTTAGGAAAGGAGTAGCTATGTTTTAGGCGTTCCTCAAAAGGGCAAAAATTGAATTTTCATAGCTTGAGGGAATTCAGATTTTATTTTTCACTTTAGTTCATTCAGAGCACCAGAGATCCGTATACAAATATTACCAAAGAGGTTAGTGTACCCTTATTAGGACTTGATTGAAACCTATCTCACCTTCTTCTTCAGGCATTATCAGACCAGTACAAGCGAAATAAGGAGCCTCTGTAAGGCTCTGATATAAATAATGATGATTATGGGAATTACACTTGAATAGTATTGCACTGACAGTTTACATTTAATCTGCTTCTTAGGAGTAGGTTCTCTCCATGAAGCTGACCCAGTTTATGCCTATGTTGCTCACTGCTTCCTTGAGCATCCATTTATTAAATCAGAATTCACTCTACAGTTTGCATTGTACTGATCAGGCCTCAGATGAAATCTTCTACTTTGTGCTTTCTAACATTTAGAGCTTAAAGTAATGCTTAAATATAACACATGATCCCATTACTTCCCAAGAAATGACTGTTAACCTCCCCATTTAAACTTTTTTTATTAACATTCAAATATATATATACATATGTAAAATATCTAACACCTTCATATTCAATATTTTATGTATTTAAGTAAAAGTATAATATATAGCAACTGTGCTCCATATAGAAAATAAATTCTAAATAAATTCTAAAAGTTCCACATATTCTATACCAACTGGGCATCTCGCTAATGACAACAATAAAAACACTACAGAACAAGAAAACACAGTTCTGCAGCATTCAGCTAGATTATACAGAAAAATTGCTTGCATATTGCCCAGAGTGAAAGACTGAAGTAAATGCAGGTATATGCTGGGTTTTTTTCTGCATAGGAACACTGAAAACTTGAGTCTGTACATCTGAAGGTACCAAGTCATGGGCTAGTCACTAAAGCAGTATTATCACACTGGAATCTCTAAACAGATGTTAACAGCTAGAAAAAAAAATCAGCACCAATTTTCAAGACTTTGTCTAGTTGGTATTAATGAGAAGTAGAGGCATCTCCGGAGGCTAATATTAAAGGAAAAATGTGAATTTTAGCATAGGCTGTATTTCATATTTTACAGATTACAGAGAATAACTTTCTATTTACACAGATTTGGAGATAGGTGAGGAGGAGTGTTAGCTAAGGATAATCAAAGTCTGACAGGCTTTGTTCACATATCAAGCTTACTCCCTTCTCACAGCCCTTTCTGGAACATAAAATGAGTAAATTTAATCTCTATTTTATTTTATGTGGCTACATACGTGTGCATACCTGTGTGGATAGAGGTATGAATGGGTGTCTTTTGTACATGTTTTTTCCTTTTCTTTCCTAAGTGCCAGCAGCATAATATTACTGCTGTGTAGTATAACACTAGATTGTACCCAGAGATCCAATCCTCCAGACCTAAGGCAATATCACTACAAATGTTCTGAGGAAGCAATTTAATCACTGCACTTTATCAGAAGAAACAACAGCCCAAAAGAGACTCAGGTAGGCAGTGAGAGTGGCCATGTTTATACTGCATCAGAGCATAGGCTTGCACGTGTATTTGCCTGATGGTAACAGGGCTGTAATCAGAGCTGTAGCTGCCAGATTAAAAGAGATGACCCAAACTCATCATGGGAAAAAGGGAACATGCACATAAATGAAGTTAAGACTGTACTGTTATTCCAATTATAGTTTTAGTACTCTAACTGTATGAATTATCTAATTAATTTCCAGAGCCCTCAATGCACCAATATGTTTCAATTGCTTTGACCTACTTCTACCCATACATCATCTTCCCAATGGTCATAGAATCATAAAATCATAGAATGGCTTGTGTTGGGTTGTCTATTTCCATTGCCTATGCTGTGAACACAGTTTCTACTCAGTAGATCAGGCTTCCCATGGCCCCATTCCAACCTGTCTTTGAATGCCTTCAGGGATGGAGAATCCACAACTTCTCTGAGCAATCTGTGTGAGTGTCTCAACACTCTCTTAGTAAAGAATTTCCTCCAAAAAGTCTAACCTAAATCAACCCTTTTAGTTTACAGCCATTCCCCCTTATCCTATCACTATCGTAAAAAGTTGGTCTCCTTCCTGTTTATAAGCTCCACTCAAGTACTGGAAGGCCTCAATGAGGTCTCCCCAGAGACATCTCTTTTCCAGGCTGAACAAGCCCAGTCCCCTCAAGTTTTCTTCATAGGACAGGGGCTCTAGCTATCTGGTTATTCTCATGGCCCCACTCTAGCAGTTTCATGTCTCTCTGCAGGCCCCAGGTCTTGATGCAGTACTCCAAGGGCGGAACAGAGGGGGATAATCCCTCCCTTGCCCTACTCATTGGTCCTCTTTTGATCCAATCCAGGATACTGTTTGCCTTCCAGGCTGCCAGCACAGAGTGCCAGCTCATGTCAAGCTTTTCATCCACCAGAACTCTCAAGACCTTCTCCACAGGGCTGCTCTCATGTTGTTCATCTGATTGTGGATACATGTTGAGAAATGAAAAGAAATGAAGACTTTCTTCCCATTACAGAGAAATCTTTGCAGCTGGGGGTAAAGAATAAGCATAGAATGAGAACCCTGTGTTCCCCTTTGCCAAACAGCTTAATACTAAGACTATCCACTAAGACTCTTTCGTAGAGGAGATTCATGTCTATCTGACTGACTTGACATAAGGATGCAGCTGATGTTATGCAAAAAATAGTCCTCAGTTAATTCTTTCCACTTTGAACACATTTAAACAGGGCTAGATATAAAAGCCCTTGATTACCAGTTTTTGTGGTAGAAACGATAGATATACCCCCAGTCTTTTATAGCCCAGACAAGGGATCATCCATTGTAGCATAAGCAGCTATACAGGAGCCAAGACACAAGTTGCTTTCTGTGACAGCAGTAAAAATGCACATTTTCTATCCAACCATTGTCTATTCTGTTCCAGACAAGGGTGGCTCAGAGCCCTCTAGTTCTTCCTCATCTGTGCTCCAAGTTATAGTATAGAACAGTGAATACCCTGAATCGTCTGAAAAGAGCTGTTAACATTGGAAACCTGAATTCTTTCAATATTTATACATTAAGCATATTGCTCAGTCCTGTAGAGTGAAAATAAGGAGTAAGAAATAGAAAAATAAAGAACTGCTACTAGGGAAGACTACTAGGGAAGACATGACTATCAGTTGAGTAATTTGAAATCAACAGTATATCAGAAACATCTAATATTCATTCACATATGCTGCCACCTAGAGTTCAACATCAGGACATTATGGAAACGTGGATACTACACTATTAAGAAACAGTATCTTATTTGTGTGCTTATTTTAAGAAGGAAGATGAAGGTGCTGGTACTTAAGGGATTATGTGTCAGGAAAAGGTGAAAGACCAAACAAGCAAGCAATAGTTAAACTTAAAGCCAAATTTTTAAGTGTCTTCCTTAAGAAATCTGTAATGGAAAAAGTCAGATCTTACACTGAAGAACTGAACTTGGCATAGGAAAGAAAGAGGTGCTGTTCTGTACATTTATCAGAATACTTTAAAAATATACTTATTTCCAGTTCAATTTTCAGGTCTGCAAAATAATGGTCAGCAAACTAAGAGATGTTCTACTTGAGCAGCCTTGCCTTCAGTTTTGATGAAAAAGCCTGCCAGTTCTCAAGAAAGTTTTAAGGAAAGTATATTTAAGCTTCCCTACACCAACTGAATATTGCAGAAACAAAATATCCCCATGAGGTAATCTAACTGGAAATCCAAGGCAGCCTGGAAAATGAGCTATCCTGCTATGCTTTAGAAATTGCAAACAGCAGCAGCACAGTTTCTCGGCTAACCTGAAGGGGCTTGGCAGCATTTGCTACAAGATACCAAATTCAGTGCTTGGACTCTCACACTGTGTGTAATTTGCTTATAAATGAGCTATGAACTTGGATCTCAATTTACACAACAGGATATGGTTTGATTAAATGTGTCTGGATGCATTTGTAATGGGATTATAGATTTCAATTAGGAATAAGAAACTCTCATTACAAGGTAATACTTTTTCGACATATTTTAGCAAGCTGAACTGGGACAACGGACAGGAGTACTGTTGAAAAGTCTTGTTTCTTTCTCCTCTTCACTACCACATTTCTGCTTCTCCACACTGTTTTCGACAAGGGTATTTAAGCTTCACTTATATCTATTCTGTCCAGAGTGCATCTAAAGGAGTCATTTTACAGAACCATGCATATGCAGAAAATCTTTTTTCTACGAAGATTCACAGCTTGAATTGCTTTGACCCCTTTGTGTAAAATTGAGGGTTTACTGCATGGACTGTGGTCAATTCTCTTCTAATATGTGGATTCAAACCTCTGTTGCCTATACTAGAGACAGAAAACTGCCCTAGAGGCATTTGCCTCAGCACAACTTGCAATTGTGCAGCTAAATTTTCTTTCCAACAGGATGTACTAATTCAAAATGCTTAAGGAAAACAATACTTTGCCTTTACTGCTCTCCAGACCATGACCAGGAAGCCTTAGAATCTGGCACCTGACAAAATGATGCTAGAAAGTGTATTAGCAGTACTGCTTTGCTTGGATTTTTGCCCTGGTCTTGAGTAGTTTTGTGTCCTCAGAAAGCACTAACTTAAGACGGGGTGAAAGTAGGAATAGAACTCTTTCTGAATATGATGCTGGTCCTATGGGTAAGAAATACCATTTGTTAAATGTAATTTAATGCCCTGATATCTCCCACAAAACAATGTGAATGTTGAATGGAGATGGTGAGAACAAGTCAAAGCAGACTATTCTGTTTCCTACTAGAAGCTTTGTAAATAATTGTAACTTGAACCAATAATGAAGTTGCGATGGGCGAGAGAGTAAGATTCTAAGATCCATACTGTCATGAAACCCACTCAATCCCGTTCAATATCTTCGAAGGGCAGTAGAATGGGAGACAAGGAGAGTAAGTGTTTATGTTAGCAAGCTATTAGCAATATGTCTGGTACATTCCTTGTGGGAATCAGATGAAGATGTGATGTCACAGCCATTCCTTTATCATTATTCCTCCCACTCTCTTGAAAAATGAGACTCCTAAGGATTGCTGAATATAATAAATCATACTGGCTGATATGTGTAAGTATATGTATACTCATGTTCCTGAAAAAAGGGTATGGCCACTGCTATTTCAGGCAGTCACATCTCACTCCATGCAAGAGAAGTATCTACGCAGCGATATCACTTACCTGAATCTCTCTTCTCATCACTATCTGACGGTGAGCAGCTAACTGTATGATTTTCTTCCTTACCAAGTGTATAAATGCGCACTAGGAACTTTACAGAACATGGTAACGAGTTATATTGTAGCAGTTTTGCACATTATAAATGGTATCAGAGAATGGAGAGGAGATAAAGTGACTAGAAATAAATTTAAGTTTGCAGCGGTTAAAGAATATACTTTCTTTCTTTTCTCATGTATTATTGTGGTGCTTGGAGATGCTAATTAGTATATAGACATCTAGCCTAGTCATGGTTTAATCAGTCAATGGATTGCACATTTTCCAACTCTATTCCAAGTCACAGAATCAGTATGCATCAGTTTGTACTGCACAGGAAAATTCACTTCGTGAACACTGCTGATGCACTGGTGCAAACAGTATGAAAATGATTCACAGGCAATGTGCTGAAATTTTGCCAAATGGGGCAGTGGATTAACAATTTTTTTTTTTTTTTTTTTTTTTTTTTGCATCTGCCATAATATTCAGGCCAGCTTTTTCTTCTGCAAAGGAAAGCAGTCTTCTAGATCAAATGAATTTTAAAGGAAATATGATAAATACTGCCCATCTCTTCCAATCACATGTTTCTGTTGACTTGCTACAGTATATGCATCACTATTTTATTTACATCCTGTAGAGCAAGGGAATATCTGGTGCATCTTTTTATCAGTTCTCTGTATAGTTATTATGAACCCATGGAACTGAGAAGAATACTGAGATCAAACTCCTTTTCTCCAAAACAGCATCAAAATATGCAGTCACAAAGCATGGGCAGACCATATAGCTTCTTACACATCCTTTGTTTGATGTAGTCCTAGTTCAAGTGGACATTTCACTCTCTGAAATATCCCGAAAGGTGTGGGGAAAAAAAAACACACTAGTAACACTTCCCAAGCCTCCTGGCAGAATCAGGTGAGGAATTATTAACTGAGATAGGAAGGAGTTACCAATATCCTAGGGACACCTCTAACTACTTCAGCAAATGGGTGAATGCAAAGACAAAAGGCTCATGAATTGTACAGACAAAAGGAATTGATGAGATTAATTTATCCTGAAAGCAATCTATAGGGAAAACCAATTTTAGGAGATACATGTGTTTCTGAAAAGCATCCACATATATCCTATTTTCCAGGATCACAAAGCATGTAATTTTAGAAGGACTGTAGAAATAATTGTCAGAGGACATAAGCAAAATCATTTTATTTAAATAGAAATGCTATTAGATCAGATGATACCACAGAAAGTACTTCCTTCAGAAGTTATTTCCCTTACAACTGAAACCTAAAGACCGTTCATTCTGCCTATCTTCATAAACCTCTCTCTAGCTCTCTCAGCATCCCGTTGGCTACACAGAAACTCTCCAGAAGGATGTCAAAGACTCACAGACCAGCAGCAAGCTTGAGTATCCCATATGTAGTGTCGTCACTAAGTTCAGAGTAGCACACCTTAAATGGCCTGTGTAATTCATCCATGTAATTTACACTAAGCTGTTTGATTTAGCACTGACACAAAATCAGGGAAACATGAAAGGCAATGGAGCTAATGGAACAGTTTTGAAAGTGACACTCTAAACTCATTCTCCTGTTCTTCCTCTTACCAGTCCCCTAGACTGATATTTCCTATTTAGCATTTTCCCAAGATTTCCATTTATGTTACAATACTGCTTGTAACAGATGCTCGAGTGTTGTTTAAAACAGATGCTCTGTATTCAATCCTTTACTCCAAACTTAAAACTAAAACCAGGGAAGTACAAATATGATGAGATTTATCCAGTGATAGGATTTACACATAAAATCCAAAAGGTTGCTGCCACTGAGAATCAAATGTCAGCTGTCATAAGCAGTGGTAAATCCTTTTCACAACATGCAGCCCATATTTTTATGTTTTTAATTGGAATGCATTCAAGTTTTACAAGTTTTTTAGCTTAGAGAAAACAGAAGAAACTTTTAAGATCACTTACTAAAAGACTGTACATTCATTTTCTTTCAGAACCAGAGAAGAGAGCATTGGATCCATATTCCCACTAACCCTTGCCTTCTTCTAGCAATTTCAACATCACTGTATTTCACATGACAATATAGTGTTGTTCTTCAGAAAATCAGATTCCCTGTAATTATTGAAATGCATTATTTCCTGGGCTAATGGTTTAAATGTATAACTCCCTGAATGAATAAAATCACTTGCTGTTCTTGTATTTTACAGCAGCAGGTGAAACCAGCTAAACCAACAGCTACTCAGGTGTGCTTGTCTGGGTGCATGGCCAGGCATTTTCAGCCTGGCTTTTGGAACTTACCATTGATTCAATGAGGTTGGAAGACATCTCGTCCTCATTTAGTAGGGTGAGGCAGAGAACATTTTTCATGGGACTAGAAAGCAATTTTAGTGGAATTGCAGACATACAAGAGAAAGCATTGACGTATTCCCTTTGGAAAGATAATTAACACATTGTGTGAGTGAAGAACCCTCAGCATCCCAAGGAAAGGCATATATGGCAAGAAAAGCAGAGGCAAATTCTAGTCTGAGTTTACAAATCCCCAGGGACCCTTAATACAAAAAGTGTGCTTAATGTGGGTATGCATGTACAAATTTAAATTGTCTACAAAAAGAGTTTTTTCTAAGCATGGCTTTAATAAACCATTTGAACAACTCTTTGAGTCACACACCAGCTATGTCCAAAGGGCACAATATTTTAGCACACTTATTCTTTCTTTGTATACACCTTTATTATGATTCCTTTCTCAGCAGAGAATTGAATAACAGCAGAACACTGTCTATGCCTTTTGGGTTTGCTGTAAGGGAAACTGAGATGATCAGGATAATATTTCTGATGAGCACACTGTCAGGAGCTGAAATATATAAAAAAGAATGACCAACTTTCTGCTGTAGGCCAGCTATGCCTGTTCAACACACACAGCTTTACTCCTGCTGACAGTGCAGCAATAACAGGGACACAGTGTGTTTACATGAAGAGCGTCTCTCATGCATCTGGGTAACTGCAGAGACTGCACAGTCCAAATCAATTCACACACACTGGGAAGCATGGGCAAAATACACCATTGCAGGAATTAGGAATTCTCATTTCTGAGGCAAAGGAACTTGGTTTACTATCTGACAGGTCTCAAGTATTAAAGATTTAAGAAAATACATGTTCTCTGCAGATGTAAATCTTTCCATTATCTTAATGTCTGACATTGCCCATTTGTCTCAGATTTCCTTTCTGATTCCTCTTATACAATGACAGAGCAGAGGTATCCACCTCTGAAGTCACTCAGCTAAGGCAGCTGATTGGTCCTGGAAAGCATAAGACAAATGAAGTAAAGAAAAAAGAGGAAGAGGAAGAGGAAGAGGAAGAGGAAGAGGAAGAGGAAGAG
>NW_024884142.1:31890440-31998133 GCF_019232065.1 Centrocercus urophasianus
AAGAGGAAGAGGAAGAGGAAGAGGAAGAGGAAGAGGAAGAGGAAGAGGAAGAGGAAGGAAGGGAGGGGAGGAGAGGGGAGAAAGAGGAAAGGAAGGGAATATATTCCTTTCCTCAGGGATCTTCCATTCTAAATAAATAAGCAATGTAATTTAGATTCAAGATGTTACCTCATCTGAAAAAGTAAACACATGTTTATGTTTTAGTCTTTTAATTTCAAAATTAACTGCAAATGCAACTTATAAATCTACAAATGATAGCACTTTTCCTCTCAGACTTCTATGCTGTGAGTTTATTTTGTACATTACGTAACACATTTATATATACATCCATATGAGTTTCTCAAAGGTTTGTGAAAGAAAAGCTCTATTATCAGCACTGAGCTGCACCTAGCAAATTTCCTTGACATTTAAGTTAAAGCTTTCTTCTTTGCAAGATCTAGGGGTAAAATAGTGGGACTCTGCCATTGGCTAGATGCTTATAAACCATGCCTTTCATTTCTGTGCATTATGATCTCCAGTCTATTAAAAAGTGATTGTTTCAGCTGCCTTGAAGCTGCCTGCACATATACATAACCTGCACATCTCACAGCCCATTGCAGAATAATCAGAGTTTTATGAGAGCATATTTAATGCATTCATGCACTTACACTTAGGGCATTTCATACTTCATGCCATGAGGCATTTCAACCATATGAAGCCAGAGTGCTGGTCATCTTAAAAAACACCTGGGTCTCCATATTCATTAAATAAACTGTCATATAATGAAAAGAAAACAGATTTAAATATTAAAATAAAAATTAAATACAGCTGAGATGTAGGTGATGGGACAGAATGCACCCTCAGCAAGCTTGCAGATGACACAAAACTGCAAGGACTGATACCCTCTGAATGGCAACCTCAACAGGCTAGAAAGTGGAACTGGTAGATTCATAAAGCTCAGAAAGTGAAAACGCAGTGTCCTGCTTCTGGTGAGGAGTAATCCCAGCAGCTCTGCCAGAGAAGGGTTTCAAAGTCCTGGTAAACAATGGATTGACCAGAATCCTGCAACACTCCTTCGCAGCAAAAAAAAAACAACATCAAGACAATCATGGCCTGCACTGAGGAAGAATTACTGGAAAAGAGGAATGAAGGTTCTCTCTTCTCAGCCCTGGTCAGGCCATGCTTGGAATGCTGTGTCCAGTTTTAAGCTCCCCAGTAAAAGAGAGCTATAGACATGCTGGATCAACTGACATACCACAGAGGTGTAGATCAGTCTGAAGTCTCTGCAGAGGTGGGAGAGCCTGGAGAATAAAAAGACTCAGGAAGGATCTAATCAATGTTTATAAATACCTGAAGGGAAAGAATGAAGAAAAGGGAGCCAGATTCTTCTCAGTGACATAAAATAAAACGTGATGGCATGTCACGGCTTTGTGGTTTTTGTTATCATGAGATTTTAACTTTTCTTACTGCTCGTCTCTGCAGTGTGTGCTCCCTAGCCCTCTCACCTTCAGCTTTAGAGTAAAGGCTTCAGTTTTGGACACACTCTCATTTTATTTGATTAATTAGCTTCAATTCCAATTATACTGTATTATACTGTGTTATCCTGCATTCCGCTGTCATATTCAGTAAATGAGTTTTTGCCCTTAGCTCGCTGATGTTTTGTTTTTAGGTCCATCTCTACCTTTTCCCTTTTTCCCCCCTTCCCCTGGGTCCATGGGTCCCTTTGCCCTATTACTCACAAAACTGGGCCAAAGCAGTCTAAAACCATTGACATGGTCACGAGTTCAAATACAAGGAATCCTATTTAAACTTCTACTCTAGGAAGAACATCAACCTGCAATGATGAAAAAAAAATTACGTTTTGTAAGAAAACATAAGGAGTGAACCAGTGAGACTGTAAACTTAGAAGGCAAATGAAGATCTCCAAAAATATTCTTTTAATTAAAAGGAGGAAAACACAGCCACTAAGTTAAAACTCTTAATTTCAGAGCATAAACTCAGATTTGGCTGAACATTTATGGACCTGCCTACTTGTCAAGGAAGTTAACTGAAACTCCTTTTGCAGCACCTGTACACAGCTCTCCAGGTTGCTGCCCTCCTGTGGTGCCAGTGAAACAGCAAACAGAAACCAGGCAAAAACATCTCATAATGTTGCCTAAGACTTCCCCTGTAAAAAAATAAAAGATCCCTCACATACCTCCTGGCTCTAGCTCTCTTAATGGGAAACCATTACCACAATATACTCTTTCTGTCCATGCTAACCTCACAGCAATTAAAATTATAAGGAATTTCAAAAGAACAGAGATACAAGTCACAAATTAAACCAACATTTCTCAATTTTAACTGATAAGATAATCTTGATGAGCACCTGATAATATTCCAACATAAAACAATTTTTTATTTTTTATTTTTTGTTCCAGAAGACATTGTAGGTGTTCTAAGCAGCCTTGAAATAGAATTTCACAGCTGAGGAATGTTGAAACTTGAATCATCTCCTGTGATATTGCTTTAGAGACAATACCAAAAGATCAGCAGAAACATCCACCCTTGATAAGTTACACCTAAGCATTCAGTGTTAGTGCAGCTTTGATGGAAAGCCTGAGAGCTTGTTAGCACGTTCTCAGCTGTGAACTTTCCAATTATGAAAGGGAAGATTTATATTGTCAACACCAGCCACCTGGAAGTTGACTACTTCAAAATGAGTAACCTTAAGCTCTATATATATCAAAGGAATGAATGAAGCATCTCTAGAGAGTAATTCATCTCATCCAAAAACTACTGTTTTAGACAAAATGAATCCTTCTCTGCAGATGTTTGATTCATTTCACTGACTACAAAACTCAGCATTTAAACTTAGACAACTTCCAAGATTATTTGTCAGATAGGATAACATTTTATAAAATGTCTATTGGAAAGCTGTTATATCAGACGTCTGTGTAGGCATTTTATTTGGGAATATATGTCCAGAAATGCCTGGAAAAACAAATTCCATAATGACAGATATGTTCTGGGTGAAAATCATACAGAAAGCAGCATAGTTATTACATAGCTAGTAGTTACTGATATCTGAAGACATTATAGACTGCTATATAATACATATGAGCCTTCAGTAAAAAAAAAAGCACAATATTGAAGAATTATACTAATGGACTTTTCAAATATCTTGTTTGAATTTACTTTTACTATCTTTCATATTCTGTTTCTAACAGAAGGATGTATTGATATTCATAAAGATATATCTGAAAAACAGTGGAGTTTTTTTTTATCCAAGCGCATCTGTATTGTTTTCAGTGTGAACAGCATGAAGTCACCCTTCAGAAAAACGATACAGAATTAAATGGATTCATATGTCAAGCCAATATAGAATAAAATTACTCTGTTTGAGCATGCCTAAACTTCAGAGGCTGTAGGCTGTCATAGCACTGAGTTGAAGCAAAAATACTCATACAAAATTCACATTAACTCCTTAAGTTCTTTTCCCACAAATTCTTTTACTTCTTTGTGTCCATTTAACTATTTTTCTAGAAAGCTGTTGAAATGAAATTTTAAAAATAATTCTATTATTCTGTTTATAATATTCTAATATTCTGTTTATAAATAAAAGCAATCCTATATTATTTAACTTACTAATGTAAAAGAAATTTTGCTAATAGCAGTGAGAAAATGGATTAGTAAATAGCACGGAAAAATGCAGCCAGAATCATTTGGGCTAATGCAACTTTTCAAATTACCACACATTAGTTGCAATGTGATAACTGATCACTGCAAGCTCCTAGCCAGTTCCACTGGCAACACTAGATACAGTTGTTCCAGCTCTGAGTTTATTTTCTTTCACAGTTGGAAATTTTTGAAACACATTCATTCATGGGTATTAGCACGCTTTTTTATTGTGTCTCCATGCACAGAATTTAATTTAAATATAAAAAGCTATGTAACCTATTTATATCATCAGAATGATTTACTATGGAAAATAGAGTTACCAAATGTCTCAAAAAATCTTAAAATCATTGAATCGCTCAGGTTGGAAGGGACCTTAAAGATAATCCAGTTCCAAACCCTGCTGTAGGCAGTGTTGACAGACACTTGATCAAGCTGCCCAGAACCCCACTCAACCTGTCCTTGAGTGCCTCCAAAGATCGGACATCCTCTTGAGTAAAAAATTTCTTCCTAACATCTAATCTTATTTCCCCTTTTAGTTTACATCCATTCCCCCTTGTCCTATCACTATTAGACTGCGCTAAAAGTTGTTCTCCCTCTTGCTTGTAGGCTCCCCTCAAGTCCCAGAAGACCATACTAAGGTCTGCCCAGAGACTTCTCCAAGCGAAAAATTCACAGAACCACAGAACCATAGAATCGCGGGGATTGGAAGGGACCTCTAGAGACCACTGCATCTAAATCCTGCTAGAGCAGGCTCCCTACACTAGATCACACAACCATGTGGCCAGATGGGTCTTGAACATCTCCAAAGGAGACTCCACAAACTCTTTGGGAAGCCTGCTCCAGTGCTCTGTCATCTTCACTGTAAAGTTCTTTGGCATATTTGAGTGGATCTTCTTATATTCCAGATTTTCAGTATTGCTTCTTGTTCCATCACTACACACCACTGAAGAGTCTGGCTTTATCCAATTGCCTCCCAACCCTTTAGATATTTATACTGATCAGATCCCTTCTCAATCTTCTCCAGGCTGAACAGTCCCAGACTTTCAGACTTTCCTCATAAAGAAGATGCCCCAAGTGCTTTATGACCTCCACCTTTCTCTGCTGGACTCTTTCTAGGAGATCCCTATCTTTTTTGAACTGCAGAGCCCAGAAATGGACACAGTTTTCCAGATGTGAATTCACCAGGGCAGAGTGGAATACTAAAACATGTAATTTATTTTTGCTAGGGGAAAAAAAACAAAACAAAACAAACAAAAAAAACCCCACAACAAAACAACAACACTTAACTGTAAATAAGAGAAAGATCTCCTACAAGTGATCCAGACATTGAATACAAGTAAATACCATATTCTCTCCTTCAGGTAAAAAAAACATCCTCAGTTATTTTCCTCATAAAATACATCTTGAGGTAGTTCTGGAACATCACTGTTATTGGGTTTCATGCCAATTTCGTATATAATTTCATTAAAGGTTTTCCATATGCATCAATTGTGTATTCTTCTATTAAAGGACCAACCATATTTCAGCTCTTTTTAAAATGAAGAAGATAGGCCCTTCTTATAAAACAGACCTCCTACTCCCCTGCCTTCATAAGTTGTCCCTACAAATCTTTCAATTTCTTTGTTTTTAATCTGATCACACAGAATTAACTGCAAGTGATTCTGATAAAATCTAACCAGTGCCTTTCTCTGTGTCATTAACACTTCCATCATTGCCAGAGATATCTTTCCCTATGCACCCTTATATCACATTGATCATTTTTACAAATACTACACATTTTTATTCCACACTGATTCTTCTATTGATTAAGAAACCTGTTTATGTATGGTAAAATAATTCAGCCAAAGTGCTATGGTGACATAAACACTAATGTTTTTGAATTAATTCAGTATGGGAATTAGAAAATTTCTTATCATCTACATAGACTGAATCTAAAACAAATTTCCAGAGGGAAGAGAACATGCAGAAACAGCCCAATGACTATTTTAACTTCGAACTGAAAAATGTAATATGGTCATCTCTGATATGAGAGAAAGAAAACCAATGATCCAAAGTCCTCTTTTTCATTCAGGGATGAAAAGCAACCACAAGAGGTTGGGAAAGAAAATGTGAGTCAAGAGCCTGCTCCCTTGTAAAGTGATGGAAACCACATGGGTCAAAGGGGTAATTTTGAAAGTGAAGAAGTGACAGAAAGGCAGGCAGGCTTGAAACCTGTCTCTTTTCCTCCCATTAAAATTCTCTCACATGTGAAAAAGAGAGTACTCTGTGGTATAATACACTCTTCCATTTAATGGTGACTTCAGGCACCTTTAATACCTAAACCTACAATATGCCCTGAGCTTGCACCTCTGCTGATAATTCAGTGCCTATTAAAAATTATCCAAACCTCAGTTCATGGCTGCTTTCACATAGGATCGATGACATCTCAGCTGTAACTTAAGCTTCAAACAGAAGAAGCATCATGAAATACTGTAAAAATATCTAGCTGTGGAAGAAGATTCTTTGTTGCCTTTGACAGCATGAATACTTGTATATTTATGCAACAACATGTATTTTATGTTGTTTGCAATATTTTACAAGTGCTTTACTATGAATAAAAATTTTATATACTACTTCAGTGCTCTGTTCTATGACAGCTCAGTATATCAGAGTAAGATATACTTGATGTTTGCAGTAGTTCACTATATGTAGTAGTTCACTACATATGCTATAAATGACAGATTGGTCTTCTATTTCGCATTAATCGAAATACTTAGTTGAGTGGTAGAATACAGGTATATACAGCAGCATTCATTCAAATACAACAGTTTGCAACAGTACATTTGGTTTCTAATTGGACATGTTGCTGAAAACCTGTGAACATCTCTTCCCCTAAGTATTCCCAAATATCAGTTGAAACAAATGGTTACTCTGAATTCTGCGTGTTATGTTTAACCATTCCTCAAAAAAACACCAGAGGCTTTTGTCTAACACAGTAATGGAATTTGGTCACTCAAACACTTCAGTATACCTAGTTTCTAAACCAAATATAGAAAACAACCTTGACAAACAGCAATATAAACTTTATAATTTGAAGTACAGATAATTTCAGTAGCTCTATACATAGAGCAGCAACACAAAAAAGTTATTTAAAACAATAAAAATGGTATCTACATGACTCTGATTTTCTGAGTATGTCCAAACCACTTAAATAAAGTGTATGAACAAAACAGCCACTTGTGAATTTAATATTCCTTTTCAGTAGTGAAATGATCCATGTATGTGCTGTTTCATACTCTGTACATTTATAAATATTTTACTCAAAGATGGCTGTTTTATTGTTACGAAAACTCAGTGCAAAGAAAGAATCAAGGGAATACCAAGTTTATTCTATTTACAATTAGGAAGATGATCGCACTAATTAACTGAGTTGGAGTTTGGAGTATGGAGTTTCACAACTAAAGTAATTATATAGGAAAAGCTGCCTGAGGTTGGACTAAGCACTCTCCAATTAGTGTACAGCACAACCACTGTACCAGACAAAAGAGCGCAGTGAAAAACAAAACAATGTTCTTTAAAACTCTTCATTAAAGGGGGACTGTGAGCATGAAGCTGTTTTCCACAGTCTGTTGGACAAGCAGCTATTAATTCCCACTCGCATCATTTCAACTTTTTTTCTTTTAATCACTGTAGTGGTTACATTATCTCTCACCTTTTCAGGTTACCTCAACAAAATACCCCATATAAAAAAACTTACTCTGCACACAGACTAGCCAACCAAATAATCATAACTTTATGCTATATTTCTCTGTTAAGATCGGATCAATTGCATTCCCAGATTAACAAATTGTTATGCTACTCTTTCTGAGTGAAAAGAAAATATACTATTCACATTGCAGTTCCCCTGATTCATTTTTATACTAAGTAAAAAGGTTTCTAATGAACCACCCTTCTTAAGAACTTGGTTCTTTTCTATTTTGCACTACTCATTCTTTCTACATATTTTCTATATAGTGATAAAAATTCACTATGGAGCAAAAAGCACCTTGTTATATTATCAGTATTTTTTGCAAATGGCATCATAATCCATGCACAGTAATTTAACATTATAGCGTTGTCCTCCTGTCCTGTGGATTTTCCTTTATCAATAGATTAATTTGCTAATTTATCTTCAGCAGCCACATCAAATGACATACAAGTCATTTATTCCTATTATTCTATAGCTATTATTCCTAGCTATCCAGATTCCAATGGCTTTAATAACAATACTTTTTCATTACAGCCTTACTATGGCAGGCCTAACTACATTGACTACATTTTTACACTCTCCTTTCCTGAAAAATTACTAAAAAATCCAGAAAACGTTGGCCTTGTAGACTGAAATTGGTGGGCCAACAAGTAAGACTGTATGATTTAGCTGTTGTGTATCACTGTTTCCAATTCCTTCATAGAAAATATATTCTGCAAAGCACAAGAAACACATTTGTGGTCGCTTATCCAAATTTCAGAATCTTTAATATTTGAAGAGTCTGCTCTTCAACAAAGGAGATTACACCAAGGGCATTTTTAGAGATCACTAATTACTCCAAATAAGCCTTACATTAATGCTTTCTTTCAAATATTTTGTATTAATTAATGTATATTCCAGTACAACGCTACAAATCAATAGATGAACAATAAAGTACACGTGAACACAGAGATCTGAATGGGAAGTTACAGATTTTTCAGATTTCCTGCCTTTATAAAAGAAAGCTTCTAGTGTTGAAAGCTGATTAAAAAAAAAAAAAAAAAATTAAAAAAAAATTAAAGGACACTCCCATTTGATCTTAGGAGCCAAGGTTTGGAGTATGGAAATACATGTGCCTGGACTTTTCAGAAGCAATTCCAAAGCAGCAGAACTAGGCAAGTCTAGAACTAGGCAAAGACAGGATTTTGTGCATTTGAGCGCTATGTTTGTCTTCTGCTCTAAATGTTGTAATGAACGCACAAATCTTTTCTGGTCTTTTAGCTAGGAGATAATATCTCCAGCTGACTAGAACGAAAAACCATTATAACTTTCTGTAACACTTGGCAGCCTGGAGTGACCCCATCCAGTTCTTAACATTTTGGTCTTTTGAATGGTAACGTGTTGCATTGGCAAGCAGGAAAAAACTCAGAACTGAAAATCTCATTCTTTAATTCACGCTCCTTCGGTGGACTGGTAGTAATTTCAAGCTCCCTGGAAAGAAAGTTCTGAACAGTGCATATGAACATGTGTGTATGTTAGAAAATCCATTTTTGTAATGCATTTTATGTAAGATGTACAGCATTGACTCATTTTAACACCATTAACAACACTGTTTTCTTTTATTACCCACATTTGAGACAGAGTGAATTAATGCAATATTGCACATGGCCATCATAAGACATTATTTACTTTGCTTTTTATCAATGAAATGTGGCAAACAGTCATACTATGATACTTATGTAAAGTTTTATTTAATCCTTCATTAACATTAAAGCTATAAAAATCTTCAGATTTCATTTATATACCTTAAGCAGTGAAACAAAAGCATTTCTGTTACCATCACAGCTCTGGAATCAGTCAAACTTAGAACACAGTACTAAAATTAATTGCACCAACTTTATTTTCAATGGACTTACCTATCGCATGAATTTCAGGTCTCTGGTATAAGTAGCATTAGAGTTTAGTTACCTGCAAGAGGTTTGTGGATACGTAACAAATTTAACCATTTACTCTGTTTTTAACATCAGAAAATTTAATATACGAGCTGACTAAATAAAGCACTGATTTATGAGGTAAAGAACAATCTGTATGTTACTTGAGCAATAGTTGAGCATAGAAAAACTTAAGGCACAAACTGTGCAAATGTACACACATCTGGAAAGAAAAGGGTTGTTTATGAAATCTCTTTGAGGACTCAGAACCTGCAATTTAGAATTACTGATACATTTGTAATTGCTCCGCGTTTACAATCCACATGCCCCTTCTTTGCTTGCTGCTAAAATAATATGGCTCTTGAAAATAACGACAACAACAAATCTACACACACTCACAGTCTCTACAGATGATTTTTTCCCCCCAGGTTTTGCAGCTGTTGCTTGAATTCAAGTTGCACCAGGCACAACATGAATGCTTAATCTATTATACCTGAATTGGGTTTTTATCTGCAATGTTCAATGCGGCCAGCTCAAAGAAAGTGTCAGACTGTGCGGGGGGGGCCCCCCGCCGCCGCCGCGGATTTTCCAAAGGCTGTGGACTATCCTTAAAATCAAAGCACTCTGCATACATCCATGGTTAGGAAGAAGGAACCCAGCTAAGTTCCCTGTTCCTTTTCCCGACAGGAACAGCTGCGAGGATTCTATTTCCTTGCTCCTTCAACAGCGAGTTGAAAGGGACCAATGAGAATCATCGTCTCGTGGCTCCACGCAGGACTTTTCAGCTTACTCAGGCTTGTAGTTTGGACGGGGTTTCTACGAGCAGCCCGCCAACCTCGGATCCGCTCCTCGAAAGCAGCCCCGGGCTGACCCGCGGGCCGGAGACAGCCGGGTCGGCAGGGGGCGCTGTGTGCGACGGGCGCGCCGCGGAGGTGTGTTCGCTCTGGCTATCCGTAGTCGCCCGGCGGGGCTGACGTGGAACGGGAGGGCGGCCATGGCGGCCGACTGGGAGGAAATCAGGCGTCTGGCGGCCGATTTCCAGCGTGCTCAGTTTGCCGAGGCGGCCCACAGGTGAGCAGGGTGCGCCGGAATCGCGTCGGGCTTTGGAGCCCACCGTTGCGCCGGCAGCCGTCCCTGCCCGCCTCTTGAGTGGAGCCGAGCACAGAGCGATGTGTGTGTGTGGTGTGTGGGGGTGTTCTGCAGGCCCTGCCCCCGAGGTGCTGTGCTAGCGCCTGTGAGCCCAGAACGGCACCTCTGGGGTCACACGCGGGTCTGTGTTCAGGATGTAGCGCAGGTGCCTTATGGCTTACGTCTGAGCTGGCAGACAGCCTCGCAGCTCTTCTTCCCCTGCACTGTTGAGTATTCAGGGTTGTTGCAAGAGCCTGTGCGCGTTATGAAATAAAGTATATTAAAAAATAAGGCGTTGAGGTAGCTTGTTAAGTGTCTGACCCGAATTCTGTAAGCACAGCCGTGCCTCCCTGCACAGGAAGGCGCATCCTTACTGAGGGAGGAGCTGGCAGCTGATCGGGACGGGAATGGAAATCACATCTCAGCGATGACTCTCCTGAGAGAAGCTGAGTGCCTCGTTTGTGGGGGATGAGAAAAGTATGCTCGTGACATAATTTTTCTGATCAGAAATGTATGTAATACACAGAAACACAAAACAGTCATTTTCTTCCCTGTGCGTAGAATTGTCAAAACGTGAGTTGAAGTTACAGGTGCTTAGAATTAACTGGTTGTTCTTTGTGTTGTTCTCAGATTGTCGGAGCGGAACTGTATAGAAATTGTCACTAAACTAATTGCGGAAAAGCAGCTGGAAGTGGTGCATACGTTGGATGGGAAAGAATATGTCACTCCAGCACAGATCAGTAAGGAGATCTGGGATGAGCTCAGCGTTTGTGGTGGTAAGTGGCATGTGTGCTTTCTTCCTCTGGATCTAAAGATTAATTCTGAAGATCAGAGATAGATCTGAAAGTTTTGTTCAGTACCCATTGTGTTCCCAAAAAGGTGGGCACGCTCCTTGATGCTTCATCTATCCAGGAATTTGATTATTTATTTTTTCACTTCAAGTCTGTATTAGGCTTTTACTTAATTATTCTCTTAAGCCATTGTGGAACTTCTGAGGTGGAAGTGGTCTAATTTTAAATCCATTTTAAGTGTATTTAAATACTCAGCTGGGTGTTTGGCATGGACTCAGAATTTCGAAACCATTCTCTCTTCACTTCTTATTAATATTAATAATAATGACATTTTAAAATTATCATTGGTAGGTCTTATTTTATCTGTATGTGAAGCCATCTGCTTTGTCTGACCTGACGTACATGTGCAGGGAGTTCAGTAGTGCTTCAAACTTCTTTTTGTCACTGATTGTAATGAGGAGACTGTATTGTACTTCAGTTATGTATGTGGGTGAATTTCACAGTATTGTATATTTTAAAAGATAACATTTGCAATGTTCTTATAGAATATCCATTGTTTTGTTACTATTACAAGTAAGTTTCAGTTTGTGACACCACCGTGTATCATATCATTATGATAGTTTGATTTTAAAGTTCCTGAGGGAGTGGTTTTTTTTGTTTTTGGAGTTTCTCTACCAGTTTACTAGCAAAGCTGTAGTGTAGAATAAGATCATGGAATCATAGACCCATGGAATCATGGTTTGGGTTGGAAGGGACCTTTAAGAACATCTAGTTCCAACCTCCTCCTATAGGCAGGAACACCTTCCTCTAGAACAGGTTGCTTACAGCCCCATACAACCTGGCCTTCAGTGCCTCTAGGGAGGGGGCATCCACAGCTTCTCTGAGCAGCCTGCTCCAGTGTCTCACCACCATCCCAGTGAAGAATTTCTTCCTGATATCTAGTCTAAATTTACCCTTATTCAATTAAAAGCCATTTCCCCTCATTCTGTCACTACATTCCCTTATAAAATGCCCCTCCCCAGCTTTCCTGTATAACCTCTCCAGACACTGGAAGGCCACTATAAGGTTTTCTCAGAGCCTTCTCTCTCCAGGCTGAAGAGCCTCAGCTCTCTTAGCCTGTCCTCTAAGGGGGAGGTGCTCCAGCCCTCTTCCTCCTCTGGATCTGCTCCAACAGCTTCATGTCCTTCTTGTGTTGGAGGCCCCAGAACTGGACAGAGTACTCCAGGAGGAGTCCCATGAGAGCAGAGTAGAGTGGCAGAAGCACCTCTCTCCACTTGTGATTTCTTTCATTTGTCCATAATTAAAGCTGAAATTGGTCGAGTTGGTCTATGTAGAAGTAGTGAAGTATTTTGTATATAATGAACTACACTGTGTTCTAATCTTTTTCGAGCATGGTTTATGCACTAAAAGTATGTTTGTACTTTTCTTTTTTTGAAGGTCGAATAAACATTGTTGACTTACAACAGGTAACTTTTTAATAATAAAAAGTATATTCTTCCTCCTTTTCTTTACCATATATATTGTAAATGTGGATTTTGTCCATTATTTTATGCAGATTATTTTATGCATCCGTTTGCTGCATTATTTAGAGTTCCTATGTGCTTAATGATATTCCATGATCTATGAAATCAGCCCTAAACATACAGATTTCCTTGATGAACTCTTCGTTTTTAAACTGAGGGCACAAACAGAAAAGATGTGTTTCCTATTTAAATCTAAAGCAGCAGGAGCATGCATAATTAACTTTGCACGCCTCTTTGGATCTTCCCTCTTCCTTCATTAATCTCTTGTCTCCACTAACCTTTATCCTCCAGTAGTCTTCCTCTGTGACTAATTTTCCCTTCTGGCTAGAGCAGAATTACTTAGAATCAGAAAACCTTTCTGAAACACAGCTTAGTATTATCTATTCATAGTTTTGTGCCCTTTTATTTACTATGCAGCTTTCTTTTAACATTGTCACAGTTGCAAAGTTTATTATTTTTTTCCCACTTTTGTACCAAATTACAAATTTACTGTAGATGTGTGCATTATTAGGGAAAAAAAAAATCTTTTTTTCATTTAGTAGCTCAATGTTTGAGAATTAATTTCAGTTTTTACTTCTTATTTTTAGATAATAAATGTGGACCTTCTGCACATTGAAAATAGAGCTAATGATATCGTTAAATCAGACAAAGCTGTTCAGCTTGTGTTAGGACAGCTTATAAATGAGTGAGTACTTTCAGGAGCAACGTGCGTAACTCACTTCTCTTCTGGTTTTGAAAATGCAAGCTAACAGTGATGATCAGTCTTTGGTGCTTTTGAGGTGAAATACATTTTTCTTGATTGCTACTACAGCTGCTTGGTGACCACTGTTTCTTTTCCAAGTGGCTAGAGAGGCATGTCTGAAATCATCACTGAAGCCATGAAGCAAAGGCATTTTGAATGTCTCTGTCTTGAGGGCTTTACTTCTTAGTTCCTCATGTCTTTATATACAGGAGCCAGATTGCATTTTCTCCGTGGCTTCACTGTTGGCCTCAGCTGTTGACAAACCCCCTCATTTTCACCTACTTCTTTGTTTACCTCAGAAGTCTAAGATGTGTGAGCAAGTTATTTCATGGCTTTCAGCACACCAGCAAGCACTGCAGTAATGCTGTTTTGGGGATGTCTCTTTTATTGATTGTATTGCAGGATTTATTCGTGGCAAGGAATGCATAGCTCCTGGCTCCCTTGAAGTACTGACACCTACTTTGCTCACTGAAGTCCTTTTCTAAGACTCCTTCTAATAAGATATCTTCCTGTTCCTGCTTTCCTGATGGATTCATACAAGCAGATAAATAACAAATTTAAATACTAGCTGCAAGGTTACCAGGTTTTCAAAACACACTTTCACTGGCATTGTTCTCCTTTGTTCAACTACAATAACTTAGTTTAGTTTGGAAAATTTATAACAGAAAGAGTTACATATAGTGTCAGGTCAATTCATAATTCAGTAGAGAATGTCTGTAACATGTTGTCTTTTGTTTTCTTCCCCTTGTTTTCAAATAAGGAATTACCTAGATCAATTAGCAGAAGAAATAAATGATAAACTACAGGAAACTGGCCAGGTGACAATATCAGAACTCTGCAAGGCATATGACCTTCCAGGAGACTTCCTGACACAGGTGATGTAACCTGCCAATCCGGTTAGTGTAGAATCAGTTGTGTTCACCTTCTTTTGTCATCTTTGCAATAGCCATGGCTTTAATTGTAATGGGCTGGTTGTAATTCTAGGCAGAAAACAATTAATATATAAAGGTTGCAGTGTGACAGTTGTTGACAGATTTCTGTTTGATTTATTTGAGAGAAGATAGAAAGGTAACTTCATCAGTTTCGTTAAGTGTCTGAGAAGCAGAAATACAACGATAGAAACTTTCAAGGTTATTCAAGAATGGTAAATAAATGCTTTTTAAAGCTGAAGTCAAGATTCATGATAGAAATACAGAACTAACTTCTGTTAGTGACTGTTCAAGTGCTTAAAAGTACCGGGGAGAATTGTCTTAAAATTCATGACTTTTAATTGAGATGGGATTTTTTTTTTTTTTTTTTTTGGAAGATATTTTTTCCAAGGGTAATTCTGAGACATGATGGGTGAACAGTCTTATGAGGTAAAATCATGTTGACTCTCTTAATTTATAAACAGAATCTGTGTTCCATTATCAGCTTCTACAGAAATATTTCTAAAGTATGGGAATTAATATATTGCTTTTCCTTATCTCTTGGAAGATTCATTCACTTTTCACATATATGACCATCTCTTTCTTTTGTGTTTGTTGTTGCTAATTTAGTTCTTAACTATCAGAGAAAATGGATAATGAATTGGTTTGTTCAGGTTTGTACAAAAAAAAATAATAATAATAATAATACCCAATTTTAGTAGTCTTCCCCACTTCTGTTTACAGGCTTTATCCAAGCGTTTGGGTAGAATTATTCATGGAAGGCTGGACCAGGAAAACCGTGGGGTGATTTTTACAGAGGCCTTTGTTTCCCGGCATCGGGCACGCATTCGTGGTCTCTTCAGTGCGATTACTCGGTAAATGGCAGCACCTGCAACCATGTATTAAAATATCTTGTTCCTGGTTCTTTACGGACCACGTTCACTTGTGGTGTAAAAAGAAAAGAGAGATGGGTGGCTACATTTATTTCAAATGCAGTTCAGTTCCCCGAGTGACACATTCAGTTATGTTAGATTTTGTTTTTTCTTTAAATGGGGGCCAGGAGAGCAAGGAAGGTGTGACTGAAACGTTTTTACGTTTTGGCTGAAGTTGTTAATGAGTAGCTTTTTAATAATGTGTTCAGAGAATATCTATCCTTGCTGTCATTGTGCTCCTCCCCAGTCAATTGCGTACTGATATATATCCAGCACAAATGCTTTAAAAGTGGTTTTTTTCCTTATTATATTAATAATCTTCAACTTGCACAAACAAAAAACGCTTCCATATAATTCTCATAGCTCTGTTATATTTTATAATTCCATCATAATTTAAAATAGAAGCCTTTTAAGGAAGGCTTACACTGTTAAAATTCCAGTGTAGTGGATTGATACTGTATAGTTTTGGCCATTTGGAATAACATCTTGCTTCTAGATTCTCCAGGTCAGTTTCAGTAAATGCATTGTTTTCTTTTTGTCTTTTTACAAGGCCTACACCTGTAAGTAACTTGATCACACGGTATGGATTTCAAGAACATTTACTTTACTGTGAGTTTTCATTCAGACTTTTTTGTGTTTCTGTTCATTCATAGATTCTTTATTAATAGAAATACACTTTCAAGGGAACATTTTAGTATATGCTACCAATTCCAGAATAAAGCAATATGTTTCTCTGTAGTATAAAAAGTGTTAAACGTTTTGTGCTATCCATAACTAAAGGGATGTTCTCTGTATCTAAGGCAATGAGAGCATATAGTATTGAAATGCCCTTGGGTGTAGGGTGATGCAAGAAGTGCATTTTGTCATCTGTTATGTTATTTGCCTTTAGGTACTGGCAGTTTTATCAGTGAAGCACACAAAAGGGGACAGATTTTATGTAGCCAAAGAGCACTAACTGCTCTGGATTTTATTTATTGACTTTGCTCTGTGATATTAGAGGCAGAGCTTTTGTTATGGTCACAGTTCAATGTCTTTGTATGCTGAGAGATAAAGCATACTGTTAAACTGTTTACTTATGTTTTCTGCAACTCTTTAAATGGAAATTCGTTAAGATTTCCTATCCAACTACTAATATTTCAACTTTTTCTAACATCACTTCTGATATTTCAGCTTTTCTTTGACTACCAGGCTTTCCTTCTCATCTGTTCAAAATTCTACTTAAAGCATCATTAGTCTTGTGTGCTGGCTGACCACATATTGCTGCTGTTGAGTATCTTTTAATGGTTTTTCTTCTCCTCTCATGGAAGTTAATATCTCTCTTCTGTTTGATTGGGACCCTTTTCCTTCAGGCCACTGCATACTCAAGCTCCATTAATCTCTCTGCTTACTTTCTTGTTTTGTGACAAGCATATTCATTATAAATGAAAATCTTAGCATTTGAATCAAATTGTATAAATACTCTGCTTTCATATAATCAGTTTAAGGTTTTCCTAGGAAAAACTAGTACTTTGTTATCCAACTCTTTGTAGGTTAAGAGGAAAATTACTAAAACATAGATTTATAGGTTTGTTCATAATAATGCTGCACAATAACAAATTTCATTATGCAATTAGTCTTTTTTAAACCGGTCCTGCCTGCAATTACATGATCATATACTCCTCATGTATAATGTTAATATGAAGTTCTAGTGCCTTCTGATCACCAACAGTCAGCACAATGGCTAAGTGCATTTCTAGCACTGCTTTTTCTTATTTTTGTTGCTGCTGCTAATAAGTTAGTTCAACATTATCTTTAGTTCTTCTTACTGTATTTCATTCCATCTGCTGTTTCATAAGTTTTAAAAACCTTATTACTGCCAGAACTCATTTGATGCATTTTTCAGTGATGCTATTTCAATTCCATAAATATTGAAGATATCTTTTTAATGATGTTACTTATACTTTTGTGCCTCTTCCAGAGGAAAAAAAATGCTGCAGAGCTTGACAGTTGAGGTATATTTTTCAGTATACCTAGTGACTTAATGAAAAAGCAAAAGCAGAGCATAAGAGGCAAATCAGACATTCGTACCTACCTTTAATGAACTGAAAATACCTTAGCTAGAATCAAGAGAGGCTTAGGTCTTTGGTTCTAACAGTTACCAGTCCATTTGTTGTCGGCAGTGTTTGTGCTTTTTAAGTGATTTTGTTCCTGGCAACAGTGTGAGCATTGCAAACTCTGAAGATGGCGACCAGTAGGCAAGGTGCTAACATTTGTGCAGGTTAGGTAACAGTTTCTTGTATCGTTTTAGTGTGTTCAGACCTCTCTTTATTTCCTTCTTGGGTGACATGCAAATGGTGAATGCAAAAAGAACACTTTTAATGAAATATATTGTATTGTCTGCTCAGAGCAAGCGCCTTTTATGACTGCATTTTCTAAATTAAAAACTGAAACTGTCCAAATATGTGTTGTATAAAAAGGGTTTTGATCCTTCCATAGTGGCTCGCTCTTTGAGAACTTTGTATGATTTCCTGAGCTTTTGTCAAGAATGTTCTCAGAAGCATTAAAAATAATCGATACGATTCAGAAATGTTTCAGCAGAACAAGCGCTTGTAGCTTGATCTTTGGTTTCTTTCAAGTAATGCTAAAAAGAAAAAGAACTAATGAAGGGGAAAATAGAATGGGAAAAATAATTGCTATTTTCTAATAAATGGGTACATCAAGATGAGAAATACTGTTTCGTTTTTTCCTTCTTTCAGCTGTGCTAGAAGAACTTGTTAACACTGGCCGTCTAAAAGGCACTGTGGTTGGTGGGAGGCAAGATAAAGCTGTGTTTGTTCCTGACATCTATGCCAGAACACAGAGCAACTGGGTGGATTCCTTTTTCAAACAAAATGGTTACTTAGGTAATTAATATTTTTTTCTCTTAGATAACATGTCTTTCTTAAAAGCTAGTTTAGGTAATTAATCTTATGCTAGACAGAACCTATATTAGAGTAAAGCCTCACAAGAATAAGTAGAAATAAATAAAGTAGTTGATTCTCCTCTTTAGAGACTGTCTTACTGTTGTTACTTCAGCACAACCATATTTCAGCATACAAAACCATGTTGTGAAACAGTAACAGTATTTCTTACAAAGCATGTTAACAATGCTGCTTTTACTACTGTTCTGAAAACTTTTCCTAGGCTGCTCATAGTGGATTTTCCACATGGTTGTATTTGACCCACACAGTTGGGAATTTTGGGTCAGGTGTCCAGACTGCAACCAAGCTTTGACTGTTAACTGTTCAGATAGCCAAGAGTGTAGTGCACAAAAAGGAAGAACCTTTTCCACAAGATTTGCAAAACTAGAGTGGATAACAATTAGTGTCCTAATTAGAGTCCTAATATGTATATCTAAGTTGAAGCTGAGTGATGACTAATGATGATTTAAAACAGGAGATGTGGGAAAATGTGGAGCTAAATAAACAGAGAATGTACCCTTATGGTCCCAAAAGGCAAGTCCCTAAATAGCAGTTAGTCTTGCATTTTGAAGAGTCTTGTCAAAGTTTACTGTAGTACTATGAGGCATTTCTGTAATACTGCTTGACTAATACAGTGCTTGAATGTTTTCAGAATATCTTAAGTTTAAACTACCAAATGCTTTGAATGCCTTGCTTGTGAGGCATTGAATGATTCTACAACTGTATTGGAGAAAACAAAAAATTGCCATTTTATGTATTGTAAATATTCTGTTTATGTTAGAGTACTTTGAGAAGATGTCATTGCAAAGATAGATTTTATAATGTAGGAATCTGAATTAAGCATTTTTTCCAAAACTTCACGTGGTAACGTCCATGACTTAATCTTCATATGTATATATTGATTGTATTTACCTGTAACTTGTGCTGAAGTAAGTTTTAGGTGAGCATTGGCTTGAAGTTGCACCTAGGAATTTCTGTGTAGGAACGTAATTCTTCTTTTCCAGCTTTTCAAGCAGATTACTTCTTAGGATCCAATGAGTATGTAACAGTACTTAATTTTAATGGGCTTCTAACTGTTTTTAGAATTTGATGCATTGTACAGACTTGGCATCCCTGACCCAGCAGGCTACATCAAAAAAAGATACAAGTCCACAAAACTCTTATTTCTGAGAGCAGCTTGTGTTGGTCAAGAGATTGTGGACCGAGTTGAAGCTTCTGTAGATGAAGTTATCAGCTCTGGAAGTTGGATAGACGTAGCAGTAAGTGATTCTTTCTGTTGTTGGATTTATTTATTTTGACAGATGTGTGTGTCAGATGTTATATTATTAAAACTGTATGTGTGTGATGTACATCTCATGTTACAGGAGAAAAATACGCAGACTAAGATATAAGTGAAGTAACTTTGTTGGCCTTTAAGTTGACCTGAACAAGAACAAGGATAGACATGTCAGTATTCAGTTAGAGAGCAATATGTTTTCTTAGTATGTAACAGAAAGTACTTACTTTCTGTAACAGAAACTTACTTTCTGTAAGTAGAGAGTTATTAGCCATTTTCTTCTAGTAAATTCTTAGGCCTTAGAGCATTACTGCGTCTCTCGTGAGGAGGTCAGGTGTTGTTTTGGATCTGATGTTGTTCAGTATCTGCTGAGACGCGTTTTGAAGTTGTGCTGTTTCCCAGATGTAGCACTGATGCTCTTGTGCAGTGTTCACTGGGGAAGAAGATCTAAAATAGTGTTTACTCTTAAATTACTATTTTTATTGTATAAGTGCAATATATTCTAAGTAGTTAACAGCTATGAAATGGGGTATCTGTGGATCCTATTTATCCACATGCAAATACGTCCATTCTATAATACATTATTGTCTATAAACTTCTTTACCGTAGACTCTTCTGCCAAGTTCATTGTCAGTAGAAGATGTTGGGATTTTGCTTCAGCAAGTGATGAGATCTTTGAACAAAAATTCTTCGAGTTTAGTCTTCAGTGACACCATCGTGGTCAGTGAGAAATTTCTAAGCAGCTGTACTGATCTGTTCTCTGATATGATGAAACAGAAAGCCGAAAAGGTATGGTTATTCAAGTGGTCAAAATGGTACATTGAGTTTTGGATTGTAGTTTATTTGGCTTTCTAGTTGGTGTTACCATCTCTTTGCTTCTTGCCTCAAATGCAGTTTATGAAAACAAGCAAAAATGAGGAAAGAGATTGTATTAGTGTAATGCAGTGTATATTCAGTTTTGCACACTAACAATGTGATCTGATCCTGAACTTTTAAAAGAAGAATAAGTGCATCCTTGTGTGTTGCTCATGGAAAACGTTGTCTTAGATTAGTATACTTCAAAGTGGCTAAATGGCTTAAATGTTCTTCTATCCATCTTCGTCCTTCTCTTTACCTTTTTTCTATTAATTGCATGTTCTTTGTTATAGGAAATGAAAAACAGCCCTGTTCATTTAATTACTGAAGAAGATTTAAAGCAGTCTTACGTTTTAGAAAATTCATATGCTAATAAAAAGGACAAAAAAGATGAAAGAAGAAAGAAAGCAACAGGTAAGGCATAAAAAAAAATCTTAGCTTCAGAAATATTTAAAATTATTCTATTTTGTAGTCCAGTAATTTCCTATAGTCCACTGCTGAAGATACTTAGGAAACGATCCAGCTACTTCTTATGATTATACTATAGGTGTAGAGCTATGTACGTGAGAATGTATTTGAGATTTCAAAGTACAGATGAAGTCCCATAAAGATATCCTGAATTCGTCCAGCACAAGGCATCTGACTGTAGAAACAAGGAATCCATGTAGATTTTAATTTGAGACAGATTAGAAATAGTCATTTTAAGGCTTTGAAATCTTTCTATGTTTAAAACATTTTTAGAACACTCTATTTTCAGTTCCAAAAACTATGTTGCTACAGCACGGCTCAGCAGTCTGTGTTGAACGCACATGCACAGTTTTATGTGCTACTGAAGGTAGCAGTATTAGAGCACTGATGCATCTCTTTTAATTATATATATATCATCTGAAAATTAAAACATAAGATTCGGCTCTTAAAAAGGCCATGACTGAGTTGGCATGGAAACTAAACTTATTTTTGCCACAAGAGACAGCAGATTTTTCTAGGCCAGTAGCTGAAGCAGAAAAGCTTGAACTTTATTTGAACTGTGGTAAGCAGAATGTCTTCAGTTTCCAGCCTTCTAAGGATTAAAGACTCTACTCAGCATGTACGCTGGATCTGTAGGTGCATTCACGTGTACAGATTGAACATATGCTGCACTGTCAGTAAGCACTAAGTAAAAAAGTGGGTTTTTTTTTTGTAGTGACTTAGCTATTTTACAATCAAAATCGTGGTTTAAGTTCATTTAAGTTTTATTTCATAATGGCAAAACGTGACAAATGCCACATTGCCTATCTGGAAGCCTGTGTGTGACCTGCCAACTGCATAAGGGTAACCTGACCTGGCATATTTTTAATTCCATTTACACAATGCAGATCCTGCCACGTATTGTAGTAATGAAAATTTGGGGGTTGCAAAATAAATTGTCAGTTGTCTTTTGTAACAGTCTTTTATAAACAAGAGACTGCAGAAATGATCCTTCCTGTGGACTGAAGTCATACACCATACCCTCTTTTCTAGCTGAAGTCTTGCTTGTTTGCTTTCTGGATAAGATCTTGACTGCAGATTGTTGCTTTTTCTGTAGTGCTATTAAAGTGAAATACAAAACAAAAGGAGCTTTTTTGGCAAAGTAGCTAATATATTGCATACTTGACAGTTTGTATCTGCTCACAGTGTAGTCACATTTCAAATAGACTTGTGAAAAATATCCATTCTTTTTTATGTTTTGAGAGATCAAAACTCAGAAGATTTCACAACGTTTTGTTATCCGCAGCTGAACAAGTTTCTTGTTCCAGCAAAGTAATTGTGTCCACACGGGTTTCTAAGTAGTATCATCTTGCCTTTGTTTTTCCTTTTCTTAAATGATAGTACTGTTGGGACCTTATATGTATATGCAAAAATAATTAGTCTCTCAAGACTTAGGGACTGTATAGAACTGATTTTTAGTCTCTCAAGACTTAGGGAACGTACAGAACTGATTTTTCTGGAGTTTAGATTTCTTCTAACTCCAAAAAAAAAAAAAAAAAAAAAAAAAAAAAAAAAGGAAAAGAAAAGGAGAGCAAACAGACAAGCAGCTTACATTATGCAGAAGGACTGTATTGCACAGTGAGATGCTGTCTGCAGTGCGAATACGTGGATTGTGGTACCTATGAGCTAAGTAGTTTGTTATATTTGTCAAGACAGAATCATCTCATTGCTTTACTGTCATTGAGGAATAGCTGAACAAGAATTAGCTCTCTAGTTAATTGAATGCACACTTGCAAGAATATTTTGGATAAATGTTTACCATGGAGGATTATTTCTCTGACAGTTAACAAAGTTACATTATCTGGAATGTTTTAGAGTAGCTTTGTTATTTGGCACCACTGAACAAAATGCTAAATGCTTACTAAAATGCTATTTTCAGCCAAAAGAAAATCTCCTATTCCATAATGGAAATTATTATTGCATTTTCTGTCGTTTACAAAAAGATATTACAGCTTTGGTTATGTTAATGATAATTTTAATTTGACATGGCTGGCATTTGTGATTGTTTATGACTGTAGTTTAAATGAGGATTTCACTTGGTATGCTTTTTTTTAAATCTTAAGAATGGAACTGTTATGACACTAGTGTACTGGTTGATATATATTTTTAATTAACAAGTACTGCAGGTAAATTACCATAATATTGCTGACTTTTAAGTGCTGTAACTTTATTATGAAATAAGCAAGTAATTCTCCACCAGAGGGCAGTGGAAGCACGAGAGGAGGAGGAGGTGGTAATGCTAGAGAAATCAAGATTAAGAAAACCAAGAAGAAAGGAAGGAAGGATGCTGACAGTGATGAAGAGTCACAAACCACCAGCACAGGTATGTTTGGGTACTTTCTATTCATGGCTACATTAATATTATCATCGATTGCTTTTCAACACCTCTGATTTCTCTATTGTATTGGTAAGTTTCAATTAAAAAGGAATACGAGAGTACTGTTCCATTAGAATTGTACCAATGGATGTAATGCTGTTATTGAAATGAAATGCTTGTATCATAATCGTGGAATTATATAAAGTAGCCTTTAAGAAAGTAGCCTAAGTCAAGGAATTTAGAGCAGATACCTTAAAACTCTGGTTTTATGTAAGAAACACACTGGATTTTAGGATGAAATCAATGTATGCAAGTATATGAAAGGAGGGTGTAATGGGTTTGGAGCTAGGCTTTTCTCAGTGGAACTTGGTGCCAGGCAAGAGACAAAGAGCACAAACTAAAACACAAGACGTACCCTCTGAATATCAGGAATTGCTTCTTTCTGTGTGGGTGATGAAGCATTGGCACAAATTGCCCAGAGAGATGGTGAAGCCTCTGTCCTTGAAGGTGCTTAGAAGCTGCCTGGACAAGTTACTAGGAAAGCAGCTCTAGGAAAGCAGGGAGGTTGAACTAGATGACGCTCTAGAAGTCCCTTCCAACCTCAACTGATGTGGTTATTTTAGTTGGTTTCTTAACGTTTGTTGAATAGTGTATGATAAATAGAGTAGTTTGTATCCAGCTCCATTACATTTTTAGTATTTTAAAATAAGATCCATCTTGCTTTTTACTGAGATCTTTGTGTTTGAGCTAGTCACCTTTGTAACTTCACATTTTAGTGTGAGAAAGAAGGTACTTTGAAGGCCCATCTTTCTGACTGGTTTTAGATGTATTTTATTGGATGAGTCTGCATCACTCTCTATTCTTGACCATTTCTTCAAACTGACCTAGGAAAAGCATGGATGGCTTCCTCAGAAGTTGATGCATATACTATTAGACTTATATTTAACAGTGGCTGAAAATGAAACAGTGATAATTCTTATTACATCTTTAATTCAAGTACAGAACCGTGTGTTTCCATTTTATATGTAGTGTTTAGACATTGAATACTGACAGCAAGATATTTCTAAACAGAATGTTTGAAGCTTTGATATAGAGCACCTTAATTTTGGGTCATACTCCTCTCACAGTTTTCTGTAATTTACACACAGATGAAGTTATTTTTCAGGATTGCTCACGTACTGAGTAAACTGTGTTAAATTGCCCCTTTCTGGTGTAACTTCTCATGTTTAACAATTGTTTCTGCTAGTTTTGCAGAATTACAGTAAATGGATTGTGTTTGGTGGACTTCACTTTTGCATCAGTTCTTTGATGGGAAAAAAAATACTCAGTTGTCATATTCAAACTAAAATCCAGGATAAGTGCAGATGTAACCATTCAAATATAAGTAACATCCTTCGAATCCTGATTTAAGTTCCCTTTCCATCTCTTTCACTAAGTATTGTATGATGATAATTACTGCTGCAGCATGACTGAGAAAGTTATGATTTCCATTCATTCAGTTTCCTTAAGTGCAAAATAACACTTCTTTATGCTGCAGCTGGTACATGGAATGCCTGTCTCTTTCTGGTTCGCTGTCACCATCCTGATCTCATTTTCAGATGTAAAACTAACTTCTGCTGCTTGCTAATGATCTTAATATTTTGCCAAAACCAAAGTACAGATGTAGTATTTAATGTGCATTTACATGCAGCTTATAAGGTGATCTTAGTACTTGTTGTCTGGTTTAATTTTCTTTAATCTGTCTAAAGTTTTATGTACTGTAATCTCTAGCTGAGGGTTCTGTTACTGATCATTTATGTTACTGAACGGGGTTAAGGAAAAAATAAACAACCTTGTGAAATTTCTCAAATAATAATGTTCTATTTAATTTTGATATTTAAAATTATCTTTTTGGCATTGGTATTGTCATCCTTCCAAACAATTACGGACCAGACAGTTTTGAAATCTCTCACCAAAAGTCTATTTTAGTATATTTCTTCAGTTGTTTGTAACAGAAAATTTCACCAGTTTTTTGTACGTGCAGACTGTAACTGTTGTCTGTAGTCATGCTTTCTTTTGGTAATGACTCTGTGGATGTTTGAAGTTGGAAGCTGTGCAATCAATTAATATACAGATGTTATAATTAAGAAATATACAGGAAAGTTAAGCTAAACAGGTTATTGTAATAAAGAAGAATGGATGGAAAGCTTACCCTTGTCCTGGACTTGCTGAGAAGACTCCAAGAGGAGCAATCTCCAAAAGAGATCTTGCCCATTGGTAGTCAGCACTTAAATGGGGTCTAGGAGAGGTGGAGCCAGGCTCCACACCTTCAGGTAGCCCAGGAGAATTGTCTTCACCTGTGCTCCCAGGGCTGAATCATTGCTCGCCTCAGGTGGTCAATCAGAGGTTCAGGCTGTGATTCATCAGTTCCCATACAGAAGCATTTCCGTGTCTCGTACCACATGGTAGCTACAGCAATGTTAAGTATAAACTTTGGTCAGTGAGTGTTGTTTATGGCCACTGCAGGTAGGAATAAGCAGCTGGAGTTCCATTTCATGTCGCAAGAGGAAATGCAGGATGTTTTAAAGACCCATTTGCAGGACTGCCCTGAAGAGCTCATTACAGAACTTGCTGAACATCTAACGAGGTAATTTCCATCATTCAAATAGAGTTAGAAAGTCTGTGGTTCATTTCGGAAGAATCTCTCAATTCTTTTTTTTTGTTTGGGGAAAAATAATTTTACTGATGGAAGTGAATTACAATATCTTCTTTCTATACAGCTCCATCTTACATAATTCCTTCTTAGAATACAGTACTGATACAGTAATGGGAAATAATGCCTAGCTGTAGTTGTCAGCAAGTGATTTTAGATTCAGAAGTATATTTCTCCACCCTTACATTGATCTGTGTTGAGATTTCATCATTCCTGTCTTCTGTACATGCCTACCTTGCTATATTCATGTCCCGTGTTCCTTGTGTTACCACTGGCACCTGTGGTATGTAGTTAGCTACTCAGGTCAGCAAACTGATGTAGTAAGAGATGAATAATTTCTTTTAAAAAGATACACCATGCAAGAGAGAGATATGAATATATGTGTTCTAGGCAAAAAGAACATGAGAGGACCATAACAGCTTTACCTTGGTTAAACTTGGAGTGCAGCAGTAACTGTGCCTTAAGAAGGGTATATGCTATCTTAATGCATCTTAAGCTTGCAATCTTATGGCTCTCATGGATCTAAAATCTGCGTACTGACTCTTTAAAGAATTCGAGAATAGCATTGCTGCAGTAAATCTTTTCCTGTCTTACATCTCTTCCCCATTTAAGAGCTGTTACGACATTAAAGCTTTGTTAAGCACTTACATACCATGCATACTGTAACGTAGTACTTCTGCAATTACAGAAATATATTTGAATTTCCTAATGCTTTTTTTTCTCTCTCTTTTCAGTTACTTGCTTTTTATTTATTTTGTAACTCTGGCTTTCACGTCCCACTCATTTACTGGTTTAGGAGATAGATTTCTCTGCTGGTATGTTTGGAAAACCTTCAATGTTTTTATGCTTAATTTTTTTTCTCTCCTGTTCTAAGACCTCTAACAAAAAGTTACCAGGAAGTTGTGCGTTCCGTTTTTACATCTTCAACGTCTTCCTCTGGAGCAAGCAGAAGACAGACTATGAAGGACTTGCAGGAGGAGTTCTCAAACATGTACAACAACATTCGGTTATTTGAAAAGGGAACCAAGTATTTCACAGGTATAATAAATACATACTTTATAAATACTTATTGAAGAGTCTCGAATTTATTTCAGAATCTACATGCAGAGTCAGAGGAGAACAACAGTTCCAAGAAGATGAGAAAACTTTAGGATGTATTTACAGTGTTTAAAACTGACCTCACTCTGATGTGCACTTTGTACACTTTCTGAAATACATTCTCTTCATATCCACAGTCTTCATTCTGTCCAAATTATTGTGTGTTCTTGTCCTTTCTTCTGAAATGTTTACGTCCCTTCACAGTTCTTACTATTTCTTTAAAATGTATAGTAAAATTAGTTCATTCTGTCACCCGTGTAATTAATGAAAGCATTGAATACTTCCTGATTCCAAAAACCCCCACGCTTCTCTTGGTTTGGTATGAAAGAAACTGCTCCTTGAAGATGGTTTTTCAAAAAGGTGTAGATTGATTTTTCAGTAGGTTACTTTGTAATCTCATTTTTAGCTACCTGTATTTTGTTACAGGAAAGTAATATTGGGAAAATACTATAGACATTTCCAAGACTCTGTGCTATATTCAATTTTCTTTGAGAACTTTCTCTGTAGCAAGTTTACAGCAAAAGGAAATACCAACACACAAAATCTAGATACATTCCTGTGGTTTGAAATAAATGGAATTATTTCCCATTAACTTCTGTTCTTGTATGCTGGTTCTTTTTTTGAAAAATTCTATTTCAGTCTTACCTCCTGTGCCTGCTTAGTTTAACTGCTTGTCCCATGGCCTTTATGTACTTCTTACCAGTTGATGGGTAGAATCAATGCTGTATTAGTAGTTCAAGAGGATTGCATAGGGACTCATATACCTTTGAAGCACAGTGCATTAAAATGCACTTACAGATTTGAAAGCTCACATTTATACTGAATAATATTCCATAAGAAGCTGCAAATGAGAGATGTTTGCTTCATGCATTCAAATGAATTTCTAGTGCTAATGTTTGTAGGTGGTAGAGTCCATGTTTTGGAAAGCGTTGTGATAACTGTTCATATGAAGCAAATAGCTGTAGTAAGGTATTTTCCTGTCTTTTTATTTTTATTCTATTTTTTTTAACAGATGAGACTCAGACTAACCTTGCTAAGCACCTGTTGAAGACTGTCTGTACCGACATTACAAATCTTATTTTCAACTTCCTAGCATCTGATTCAATGATGACAACGGAAAATTATTCTTCCATTACAAGTGAGGTACAGAGCTATCAGTTCCTTTTCAGCAGTTTCAAGTAGTTGAGTGATTTATTTAATTATCTTCTCTCTTGATACGTCCACAGCTAAAATAGTAATCAGTATTACTAATTATTTCCATTCCTCTCTCATACAGGTGAGGACCAAGATTTTAGGTAAATTGCCAGAAGATACCAAAGGTCCTTTAACTAAACTGCATGCTTCTCTGAATGGCAAGGTAAAGCGTTCCAGAATCTTTGAGTTCAGGTTCTGGTGATGTGCTAATAAACAGCTGTAATGCATGGTATGGTATTGCCCTGCATGTGGCAGGGGGTTGGAGATTCATGATCCTTGAGGTCCCTTCCAACCCGGGTGATTCTGTGATTACGTACTGTACAGAATCACAGAATGGCCAGGGTTGGAAGGGACCTCAAGGATCATGTAGTTCCAACCCTCCTGCCTAGCAGGGACAAAACACACACATTTAGATCAGGTTGCCCAGGACCCCGTCCAACCTGGCCTTGAACACATCCAAGGACGGGGCATCCACAACCTCGCTGGGCAGCCCGTTCCAGGGCCTAACCACTCTCCTTGTAAAGAACTTCCCCCTAACATCCAACCTAAATCTTCCCTCCTTCAACTTGGATCCATTTCCCCTAGTCCTGCTGTTGTCAGCCCTTTTGAAGAGTTTACTCCCCTCCTGGGTGTAGGTTCCCTTCAGGTATTGATAGGCTGCAATGAGGTCACCCATAACTGCTGCTGCAGTGAGAACTGAAGACATCTTTTGAATTTGTCTAAGCCAAAGTACTTCTTTATATTTGAATTTTAACAGGTGACATTTGATCTAACATTAAAACTGGTAGTTAGCTAGCAGTTTGCTTCCAGGTGGAATCTAGTGTATCTTTTATTTGTAAATGAGAAAAACAAAATCTGAAAGATAATCTGCGGTATAGTGGTTGTTGCTTCTTGTAATTGAAAGATTGTTTTCTCCTGTATTCTTTAACAAGTATTCTTTAGTATTTAAAAAAAAAAATACACAACAGATAATGGCAGTGAAGTATAAATGAATGTGATTTATTACTTCTTATGTGCAAGATGCCTTACTGTGTGTTTCTTCAGAAGAAAAATCTGTAAGGAGTTGCAAAATTTGTTTCTTTTTAGTATTTCACTTTCAGACCTGATGTCTTATACTATAGTTTGCATGTTTAAATATATGAACTGTTGGAAGATGAAAAAAATGTTTGTTAAAATTGTTGGGTTTTTTTCTGTAGTTCACTCCAGTTGTATTTGGGATGAATAGCTGTGAACAGTAATTACCTCATTTTGTAGCCTGTTAACACAGATTCTTATATCTGTTATTTTTCAATAGAGTTTAGAAGATTTCCTCTCATACCTTGATACTGCAGCAGACATTTGTGATATTATGGTGAAAAAAGGCGACAAAAAGAAGGAAAGGTACCTTAATTGTGTTTATTCTGTGTACACTATGTGAAAATTAGCTCTGTTGCTGCACAAATGTCAGTTGATTCATTTGCTAGCAGTCACATCGATTGTGCAAGTACGAGTCAGTTGTTCTTTCCAAACTGTTTATCTGAAAAATACAAAGGTGGGCAGTCCTAATTTTGTGGGAGAAGGCAGACAGAAGGGTTTGTATTTAGCTAATTTGACTGACTGATTACATTTAAGTTTGCTAGGGTGGTTTGCAGTATCTGAGCTCCACCAGTGCTTCCATTTTTGGTTTTTGTGTTTTTTTTGTTTTCCCTTTTGATAAGGAATATCACAAATATCACATCAAGAATCGGTCAGTCAGAGAAGAAAATAGCATTCTTAATGTCAGATATGTTTTAGAGTCTATTATGAATTATGACAGAATGGGAAACAGATTTTACTGTAATCTATTCTTGTTCCTTAGGCAAGTCCTGTTTCAACATAGACAAGCTCTGATTGAACAGCTGAAAGTAACAGAAGATCCAGCTCTTGTTCTGCACCTGACATCAGTACTGTTATTTCAGTTTTCAACCCACTGTATGCTTCATGCACCGGGAAGATCTGTACCACAGATCATTAATTTCTTAAGCAGCAAGATCCCAGAGGTATTCCTTTCTGGCCTTATTGCATGAAAGCACTTTTTTTCCTATGACCAAGTGGAATTATAGTAATGCTGCTACATGAGACGGGCATCCTGGTGTTTCATGTCTAATCACTACCATATGTGCAGAGTATGTCATTTGCCTGATCTATAATGTATTTTAAGTCTATTTTCAATATTTCTAATAAAGTCCATCTGTCATTAGTACATCAGTACTGAAGCTTTTGCCTTTACCTGCAGCTAGCTGCATACTGTGGGGTGTTAAAAATCACTGACAATTCTTGCAACTCTCTCTTTTCTCCTAGCTAGAGTATGAACGCTTTGAACTTTTCTAATTCAGTTTGAGAAAAGAGGTACCTCTCCAAAAATTGAAATGTTCAAATTCTGTATCCAATCTGCCAAAACTGATTATTTTTACTGACTACATTGCTTTATTGTTTCAGTTAATTGTCCTGTTTCCTGCTGCATGGGTGCACTTTTCATTTTTCCCCCTCTCTGACTGTTTCTCAGAATTTAGGTTGCAAAACACTTCGATGGAAATATATTTGCCTATCAGTTTCCTCTTCAGACAAGAATGGGAAGATGTTTTTTTTTAACATTTACTCTTCAGTCAATTAAAGGTCTGTGTTATCTTTTCTATTACATTGACTTTTTGTTCTGTTTTGTTTTTTCCCCTCAGGATCAGCATTCTCTGTTAATCAAATACCAGGGATTAGTAGTGAAACAGTTGATCAGTCAGTCTAAGAAGGCAGAACAGGAGGATGACAATAAAACAGAGGAAGAAGGAGCAGATACCATTCGGAAGGAGCTCCAGGAAATCACTACCTCTGTCAAAGATCTTGTTCTCAGACCTAGAAAATCTTCTGTAACAGAGGAATAAAATGAGTACTGAGTGTGTCCATCATACAGCTTGAAAATGCTTGAAAAGCTTTAATTAATATTTGGCTTCTATTAAATGACAGCCAAGGAGCACATCATCATGTAATGGTGACAAATGGAGTTTTGTTTATCTACTACTCCATCATACACGTAAGATGTATATGCATATAAGATATTAATACATTGGGTGAGGAGGATGCTTTGGGTATAAAATTGGTGGTTTTGTTTTAATTTGCAACTTCACTTGCAGACTCAAGAAATGCTTTCTCTTGTGATAACACTGTATTCTGTTACATGCACTTGTTTATAGATTTGCTCTTCTGATTTGGATTTGTCATGGTGTAAGGGTTGCATTTAAGTGTGCATAAGAATATATCTTAATTTTGAAGACTAGGTTTGAAATAATAATTCTTATAAATAGTATACAAACAGAAGCCCATTTTTACATTTTGATAGAATTAGTGGATGTTTTCTACTAAAGAGTGAAACCATCAGGTACAGGGTCATATTCCTAAACTTGAAAGAAGTGATCCAATATTTATGTGAGTCTCTAAATATACTGAAATCTTTTGAAAATCAGCACACCCATGCTATTTATGTGTATTCTATTAATGGCAGTAATGGCAGCTCATTTAAAACTAATTTAATTGGGACAGAGGAGGTGTAATCCTTTTGTATGGGTAATTTGAGGATGGGTAAATACTGTTTCACTTGCCATAATTAACATTCTATGTGTTCATTCAGCAGTCTTGTTGAATGCTCTGTCCAGTTCCCTTAGCTGTACCAAGCACCTGCTTGCATTCTATCTGCTGCTTTGAGGGAACTTCTGATGTTCTGTTTACCCCAAGTTTTTTGGAAAAGAATTTAAATATTAACATTTAAGATCTTTCTACATAAATTTTATAGACTGTTTGTCTAATCTGAAATAGCTAAATGTTGAATGTTCCCTCAAGTTTTTTACTTGCCTTGTTTCCACAAGGACTTTGTCTTGAGGAAGGTAAAAAATACGTAAAATAAAATCTTTTGAGTTCTGCCACTGTTATTGACATAATTATTGTATGTCGAATGCACTTCTGACTTGTGTTTAAGAGAAGGTAGTTTTCAAACCAGAAATGTTTTAGTTGTATCAGATCCTTCTTGACCTTGCATTACTTCAGTAATGCCCATTGATTTCATGCAAGACAAGAAATCTGAAAATGCCATTCACCCATTTTTGCCAAAATTCTTTGATGTTGAAAGGAAGCAAATAGGTTCTATGCAAGTTCTGCTTTGTTTAAATATATTTTTTATTGTTATTATTTTTTAAAATATTTGTTTCCCAGCATTTAGTCTGTCCTATGTGGTTGATCAAAAGTATCTGCTAGCTTGGAAAAAAAAAGAAAAAAAAAAAAGTTGGTGAGGCCCAGTATGAAAACTCAGTAATGGATGAACTGTGATGGATTTTAACCATACATAAAGGTACCTAATGTTTAACAATATTCCCTTCATAATTCTGGTCTGTTACACATTGTAAGGCAAAAACTGTGCCAGAAAGAATAGAGCTAAGGCAGAATCAAAGATAGTTTTTCTCTTTGACTGAAGGATACCTTTGTGAACACTGAAGAGTAAGATGAAAAATACTCTATTTACCTTTGTTTAAGAAAGAATTTGCATATGGAGAATAGGTTTGGTTTGCTGTTACTTGGCCAGAATAATCACTGTGCTCTACAGTGAACATAAACAATTTTGTAAGACATGAATCTATTTTGTAAATAATATGCTATGTGATATTCTGTATGCAAATGTGAAATTATTTTAATAAAATTAAATGATGAGGTATTTAAAATGCAATATTGACTTAAGCAGTGATTGTTAGACTTGCAATGTACAGCTTCCAAAAGGTTTTATGCACTTTTTGATTTAACATGTTGTTTTGAGTTCCTATATTATAATATATAATATAATAATATAATATTCCTATATTATATATGTTCCTATATTTTTGATTGATTTACATTTACATTTTGATTTTGATTTACATATTATAAGAATAACTTACACAATCTACTATATCGTGCATCACAGTTGCTATATGGTAGCCATTATTATAAGAATGATAAAAATATATGTATCATTCTAATTAGATAAGAAAGATACACTAGAATTCAGAGATACCTTCTGGCTACTAAGAATTCTAGTAGATAAAGGTAGGAAAACCTTCCCAGATATTTTTTTCACTCTCAAATGTGAAAAATCAGTCTTCAGTTCATCAGATGGGAGTATCTTGAGAGAGAAAGAAAAGGAATATTCACAATTTTCTGATTATTACCCATGAGAAATGTTTTGGAGAGTAAGAGTACTCTCGTCTTAGAAATCAGAGGTTCCATTCACAAAACAGAATCAATTATTGGCATAGCTAGGAAAATGAAAGGTATCATGCAGTATGTAAATCAGTGCTGTTAATTTGGCTTTAAGTAGTAAGTGTGATCTTGTGTCCTACACCTGCAGTCTTTAAGCAGCACCATTATAAAGCTTCTAAAAGCTGATGTGAATATATATAAACAGGCTTCTCAATCTCATCTACCTCTACAGTCAGCAAATTAAAATTGATTTTTTTAACTGTAAGTAGTAAAAAATTTCAGCATCCTTTTTTTTCCCCCGGTTTTAAGTGGCAAAATCTGACTTTTGTCGCCTGCTGGAAATAAGCAAACTGTTGCTCTACTAGATCTTACAGCCTTCTTTCCAGTTCTGTTCTGCAACTTCTTAAACAACAAAAACAGACAAACAGAAGTCCTCAAGTTTTCAAGTGATAGCACTGGGATTTGATGTCTGAAAGAATCTTTCTTAACAGCTTGCTTAGATGAAGCTACAGGCTCTGCAGGCTCTTGAGTAAGCTCCTTAAGAAATGGTTGCTCCTTGATTTTATTTTTTTGGGGGGGGGAATGGGAAGTTTAGTACTCGTACAGAAAACACAAAAGGCAGATCGAATGTGTACCCCAGGATCATTTCTCCAGCGGTGGCCAAAAGTGAGTGCCTGGGGAGGAACAGAAGAATGAGGCACTCCTTGATTTTTCCCGAGTGCTTTTGGAGCCCCCAGATATGTGCTACTCAAACATTCTGAATCGTGGCAAAAAATAGCAGATAGTAATGGTCAGGAGCTTTTGGGTAAACAGGATACTGGTGCACAGGATTCTTTCTCTGCTGACCCAGGTAACAACATGTTCAGTAAATGGCAAAGATGTTTTCTGAGGAAAGCAACAAATTGGTCGTGTTTTTAATAGGAATGTTAAATATTTAAGCAAGGAAGGACACCTTATTTAAAATAAATAAATAAATAAGTAGAAAATTAAAAAAGTGAAGTGAGATGGGAAGAGAATTTGAGAAGTTTAAAGAGAAACACCATTTGTTTTGTCAACTTCCAAATCAGTGTGAAAAGGAAGCTAGGTCAAGACAGGTCACATCTGGGCTCAGACTAAGAAAGCTGCTTTCTATTTCGGGAAGTTCAGGAGGAGATGAGAGACATCATCTAATTATGAAATGAAGCAGCAGAATTTGTGTTGTATTCAGTGTGCATCTTTTGGCAAAAATACTTTAAAACACTTCCCCTGACACGTGTTCTATTAACATATTTTTCTGCAGCTAGAAAAGTATGGAAAGGATCATCTTTGAAGTTAAAGGCAGGTAATGGCTAAAGGATGTTCCTGTGCTTTTCATCCTTTTTGGAAAGAACATACTGTGTTGAAGCTATTTCTGAGTGTCATTAACTTTTTTTGACAGATCAGTTTGGATAATATTTGCTTGCTCTGACTGTGGGCTTCACAAGGTATTTGATCAACAATTGTGCTTTCAGCTTTTTTTTTCTTTCTGGAAGTAAAGGCAAAACGATGATTCACTTTCTGGACTCATGTTTGGACCTAACTTGTCTTCTTTCCCAATCCATGAAAATAGCAAGCTTAAAAAATCAGCATTTAAAGCATTTGGCATAAACAAAGCTTATAGTTTGTACGGAGATATGAGAAAAGAGTTCAATCTAGTTTGGGTAGAAAACAAAGTGTGTGCAGAGGTTTAATAAACCAGTCAGCTGCTGGAATAGAGATGATGAATTCTTGGCAATAGCAATCAAATGATCAGTCTTAATTGCAAGATACTGCCCAGACACAGAACCACCAGAACACATTGTCCAGATTTGCCAAAATCTTCGTATGTTTGAAATGTTTCCTGTCTTCTGCCTGTGGTACAAAGCAGTTCCCACCCACTTGACGTTGTAGGCTAAATGATTTACATGCATTGGCTGTTGGTGGTGGAACAATCTGCCTGGACGTTAAAGCAGTTCATAGGACGAGAGGCCATCCTTGTTTGTTTTTTTTTTTTCACTGCTTAATTTCAGCCTACTCCTTTAAATGGGTGCAATATTCTTTCTCTTAGCTAAAATTGGTTAGAGAGTCTTATGCAAAATATATGCTCTGTGTACTTCATGTATGTGGTGGAATGCCTGCGAAAGCTATCTGGTCCCTCTGTCTGAACAGCAAGAGATGACTCTGATTTGAAGTAGGCCAGAACTGAGGGATGTTGAGGCAGAACCTGGATGGGGCTGTTAACACTACAGATGGTAATGCCTTACAAGCCACTTCCTGTGTAGTGGAAGGGAGGCAAGTTGTTCCAGCCCAGAAATTGCTTTAGTAGTGTCAGAGGAATTCAGCCCAGTCCCCAGAAGTCTTTCCTTTAATTGGAGAAGTCTTACTCCTGCCCACCCACCCCCATTTCCTGTGCGCAACAGTCATAGGTTAGTAATCACGACTTTTTCCCTTCTCTGAATTACAAGCCCAAGTGAAGTCCTTTGGATTCCTTCTTTGTGGGCCACAGTGTAGCTGGGGATGAATGGTGATCCGTTTTATTTTTTCTATCTACAGAACGGTTTAAGGGTTTTGATTCTTGAGTTTTTAGCAGACATACCTTTTTCTTCTTGACAACTGGCTGAAGTACGTTCCTTTAAGATCCTCCTACACGGTATGTGTTTGCGATTTGTAAATGCACTATGTCAAAAAATGATTCAGTGGTGAGGCAGCGAGCTATTTGCATGTCATGAGGTCTCAGGGAAACAAACTGACCCTCAGCCTTCTTCTATCCAGCCAAATTCTGATGGGACCCTCAAATAGCTCTGGCAAAGTGTTCTGTTTCTTTTGGATTTGATGAATGCTTGTTTCTGTGAAGCCGTGTAATTATTTCTTCCTCTATTTCGCTGCAGAAGTTACCAGGAGAAGCAGAATAAAACCAAATGTGAGTATTGAAGCTTAATTTCCTTACTCCCTTTATGTGATAGAACTGCAAATTTGAATGGCTACTGCTTCTTTAAATTATATGCAGAGCTATGCATATATAAGAAATGTTTGACTTTATGACTCAGAAGAGAAAGCACGCTTTTTCAGATGAAATAGTTTTTGTTTTATGAACTGGCTCGCTCATTAATGTGGGAGATGTTGTTTGTTGTTTCCTTTGTCGTGAGATGGGAGTTAATTCTGTTTACTCCAAAGAACAAGCCAAGAAAATTGAATATACTGTTTCCTGTGGCATTTGAATCATTTTTATCTTTTAGCAAACGTTCATAGCTATTTGCTATCACAAGAGAAGTTGCAAAGTAGTACCTTTTAAAATCAAATTGCAAATGTTTAAAGTAGTGCCTGGTAAGTCACAAATAACATCATTGCCTAACATGGAGCGTTCTTGGTCTTTCTTTGAAGTAAAACCAGTTTCCAAGCTGGTGTTTCTATCAATATTTAATCTTGTTGTGGAAATCATGTAGCATCTCAAAATTCTGTAAATTCTGTATCAGTAAGACATTTTCTTTTTTGTGTCACATTTTTATGATATAATCTTGGTTTGGAATTTAAAGAGGAAGAGAATTGAAAGGCTATATTGCTGCCTACTGAAATGTTGCTGGAAATGTGTGCATGTATTATAGAATTAAAAAAGGAATATGGGTAATAAGGATTATTTAAAGACTACATGTATTAATTGTACGGATACTTGATTTCACAACAGCAATCTTTTTAATAAAGATTAAATTTGGAGGAAACTATCAGATATTACTTCCATTTTGGTAGTGGAATGTTGAAAATATTTTTGTCAGAAGATCTGTTTTTACACTTAGAGCTGGATACAAACTCTCTCATATTTAGAAAATAAGTTTCAGATGCTTTTGTTGTGTTTAATATTTTTCTTCCATAAACAGCTGACATTTCTAAAGTGTTTTAACAGAACAGGACAGATTTGATGTATTGATGTTACAACAGATTGTTGATGGACTTGCTATGCATTTGATTGCAGTATCACAAAAGTCACTTTGATTCACACTTGTGTACTTGGTAGAAACTTGAGGTGACATACTAACCTTCTTGCAACATTAGAGCCGAATGAAAGCAAAAGCTGCTTGAAAAAGATTCTGATCTATTGTGACCAGTGGTATCTCCAGGTTATTTGCAGGCAATCACATTTTGCTAAGCGTGTTTTGTTGACTTGGAAAGAAGTAAGTTCTGCCATAAACCAATAAGCCCAGCTTTCTACATATCTTTTTTACCATGCCTGAGTTTTACTTCTCAAAAATGTTTAAAACTTTCCATACTGCCTTACCATGAACAGACAGAAGCGTGAAAATCTTCACCAGCACGCTTCCTAATGCCTGGGCTAGAATCAGAAGGTAAAACCCTGACCCTGCTCAGATGAGCAGTACTCCTCTCAGCTAAACAATCTCTGGACTCTGTCAGACTTTTATATTGCCTAAGGAGTAAAACTGACCTAAGTTTTTCTTCATGTTTTTCTGCCAGATAAGAGTAAGATGATGTCTTATGTCTAATTCTAGGATGTTTATGATGTTTATGATTTCCAGCTCAGCAATTCTATTCAAATCTCTAGAGACAAAGTTGGGGAATTGGAATAAGGAAATGCTGCTGGTATTCCATTTGTGGTCCTGCAGTGGGGATCTTCTGGGAATCTCCTAGTTTTAGTTAAGAGGCTGTGAGCTTCTCATTTTATACATTTATATTTTCCAGTAAAGTGTAAGAGGAATGAAGTAAGGATAGATTTGTAGAAATACATAGACATTACTCCAAAAACAATGAACTGATATCTAAAAATAATTTCATAAAATCCCATGACATAAAAAACCCCGTGACATAAAATTCTGTAACAGAGATGCAGTGAGGGACAAATTACTACAAAGACTAACTTACCTCCCTTGGTTGCCTCCATGATAATGACTAAATTAAGTTTCTGCTAGGAATCACCCTGGAGAGGAATTTTTCTCACTCCCTTAACGATAAAAAGTGACTTGTGAGTTAGCCTCTATGGACTTAGGTTAGGTTTTGTAATATCCCTGTTCTCCTGATATTGAACCATATATATATCAGCTGTTATCCCCTCCAGTTTCCCTTTCTCACATTAAGAGGGTTTATTTTTTTATTTTACTTCACTTCTTCCGTAACATCAGGTTACTTTCCCTCTCAGCCATGTTTGCCTTCAAGTTTGAATTTGTTCTAAGTCCGTATATTAGGACTGGTAAATCCTTGCAACATATTCCAGATAAGGCAGCCTTTTCAGATCCCTTAAGTCATAGCTGGCATGGGAGGCTGACCACCTGGCAACTTTCATGTAGTGTTTTCAGCATCCCAGGCCAGGGCCATGACTACACCCTGACAACCAGATTTGCCTTGTGGCAAAGCTATGAAGACTGGCTGCACGCCTTCCCATACCTGCAGGTCTGCTCTCTGACCTTGAGCAAGTCTCACAGCTGTGTTTTAGGGTTACCTTTTTATCATTAGAAAAGCATTCTGAAGTCTTTGAAAAGATTGAAAAATGTCAGAGAATTAAGTTATTGTTCTATTGGTCAGAAGCCCACAGCAGTGTTAGGTTATACATGCATATATGAGGAGATGAGTCTTTCACAAGTGACCTCTGCAATTTCTAATTCAGCCACACCATAATTCAGTTATGTGTTATAACACATGAAATTGTTGCACAATTAGAGCTGTGTAAATGTCTGGATTGAGGATGCCATTTGCATGCATAAAAAGGGAGAAGATTAGAGGAAAACTGTCTTTGTTTAATTTTGTGTTTGGAAATGAAGAGCATTAAGAAACATTTCAAATTAAAAGCTAAAGCTGTTCTTTTTAAATGCAGCAACAGAATTTTTTGATGCATCTATTCGCTGGCTTTCACTTTTTACTGAAAACATTTACGAAGTTTACTGTAAGTTAAAGAAAAGCAATTGAATTTATATTTGTTCCTTAAAGATTTCTGCTGCTTTTCACCACTCTGCTCTCTTAGAGCTGTCTTATTCCCCATCGCTGGTTGGTTACAGATTCTGAGCATCGTACCCTATTGAAACTGGTGATTTCTGTTCCTACTTTGCTAGGATAGTTGCTTTGCTACTGCTGAGTATCAGGCTTCATGTTGTCACATAAATATCTTCTGTGGACTCATTGTTCCACAGCATCCTTGAGTTAAATTGCATGTTCTTAAAATGTTCCGAAATGTTAGAGAGGAATTTCTTCATTTTTAACAAATTTCCTCCAGCATTCAGAGAAATAAGTGAGCTTTTATTCCTAATGATTTGAGTCAAATGCTGACTGTCTGAGGTGTTCTGATAATTTTTAGCTTTAATTTTCCTTCAGTCAATATAGGGCAATCCCTTAGTGGATTCAGAATTTGGATAGAATGTATTTATAACCATAGAAAAAAAATATGAAAGTCATAGTGCCAAATAAACGAAATAAAAAATCTTTTCACATGCCAGAACATTACAAAAATCCCAGCAGAGCAGTAACTGAAAGGTCAATAACCTCACTTCATAATAAAGAAAGACAGAATACCAAGATCTATTCATTTCAGGGTCTAATTTTAAATCATTGCCACTTTTAGGAAGATAGACTACGTTAAAATAGAAAGAAATATGTCTAATGTCTGGCACAGAGATCAGAGGCCTTAAGAGAAATGTTAGGATACCCAGTCACATAACTGCTCTGAAGACCTTATCTACTAAGAAAACAGAGCAGGTAAAGAAAGAGGCACAAATATTTCAAGTACCTGGGAAAGAGCTCACGGTAGGTCATGGGCAGGGTGTGAACAAAACTCAGAGCTGAGAGAGGTCTGTTGCTGCTCCAGGGTATGAGAGCTGAAGTTAAGACAGAGTCATGGCACCAACTCTATCTTGTTTGGCACAATGTTATCTACTCAACAGCTCAAATCTTCACAAAGTCTTCAATTAACATTTTTATTCTGGTTAATGTCTAATGCACAGAAACACCTATTTAAAACAACAGTAACAACAACAACAACAAAAGATAATCTCTACTCAGTCCTAGTAACACTCCTTTATTTTTCCTCTCTGTAAAGGAAGAACAAGAAACCAGAGATGCATGCTTCCTTGAAAGGCCATAGTGAGCTGTTTTCTGGAACTGAGCTTTTACCCAGAGTCGTTTACCCTTTTGCTGTGTTGAAATTAAGTGTGCTGTCTTACTATCAACAGAGAATATGTCATAGAAGCAAATATTTTATTTTTTGTTTCTCGAGTCCAAATAGCTGCAGCCTGCACTTGATGCCCGTGTGTAGATATAAACTGGTAAGGTTTTCCAGTTCTACAGTATGTTTAAAACAAATACTGGGCAGGGCAAAAATTAATCATGAGAAAAGGAACAAAGTACTGTGCCATAATCCCACATTGTTAGTGAAATGCACACACAGCCACAACGTAGTACTTTGTCTTGGCCACCTTGATGGAAATGTTGAAACCTTGTAAGTGAATTGTGCCTAGCACTCACCAGTAGATGTGAGAACACCAACCCTAGCATACAGAGTTAAAAATTTAATCTAGAAAAATACTAAACCAATTTGACATCTACAAATTGAGTGGAATTGTTCAGCTATGGTAATTTATATACATATACTGCTGTTCCTAGGGTGCTGTTTCAAGACAAAGCCCACTTCCATTTAACAACTTGGAGAAAGAGACTTAAGAACATCTACAGTGTTTTTCTGGCACTCTTTCTCACCCTCTGTCTGTTACATTCTATAACCAATTCATTGCTATAAAAACAACAGAAGTGTACGCATCTTCAGATGCTCCCCAGCAGAACAGACCTTTTATCATCTACCCACCTAGCAGGCAAAGTAATGTATGCATATGTATTTTAATCAGACTGCATTGTTATAACATTCTTTCATTCCAAAGAAATGGAAATGTAGAGAATTATTGCTGCTGGTGCTCATAGCAATGCTTCTGTGTTAGTTGTCAGTAGTGAAGAGCACATAGGCACCCTTTGCTATGAGATGATGCTGTTGGTGGCTGCACTCAGCACACTGCTCTGCCTGATCCTGCCCCTTGGGACTGCACAGCTTTCCCTTGGGAAGGTCTGTGGAGGCACGCCATAGAGCTCTTCTCTGCAGAGAAGAGACTGCCTTAACAGTGGTCACTCTTAGCGCCACCTATGTAACATGAATGGAAGTTGCACAAGCTATGCTTGCTGTTGTCACCATTTCTTAGGCTGTGTACAACGGTGGCCTCACAAACTGACCTATGGTCAGCAGCCCCGAGCTTATCTGTAGAATCATGTCATCTCTGTCTTCAGGCTGTTCATTGGGCCTGGAAGTGTAAATACCCAGGAATAATGGTAACAGAGGTAGGAATCTTATCTACCAGTGCTCCTTACCTTAGTAGTAGTAGTCTTTGTTCTTCCTAAGCTGTAATGCCACCTAGCTAATGGCCTCTTTTAACACAGCTAAAATCAGAAACCTAGACTTGTTTCATTTTGATATCATAATGTTATTACAAAAGCCAAGAAGATCCATTTATTTTTTTCTTAGAAAACTAGGTCAGGTACAACTGAGACAGAAAAATAGAAGGCTGTGCTGCTCCAGCATCTGCTGTCTTACCATTTGGGGGTTCTATGTTTGGATTTGGAGGGATGAGGTCCTTTTTTATTTTTTTTAAACCAAGTAATGAAAATATTTTCCAATTTTAGGTTGCTTTAAAGCTTATCTTGTGCTCATCCTTTACTCATTTTATTTCTTAAAGCAGTTCTAAACTAGGTCACAGACTTTTAAGGAACCCAGTTAGTTAAAGTGTTAGTGAATGGTGGGTTGTTGTTACTTTTTTATGAGGATTTTAATTCTTGTGATGTTTCCGTCCTCATAAATTACTCTCCATCCTCCTTCTGTCCCTGAACTAAACAAGAGGTAAAGGAGCTCCATTCCCTGCAGTTGATGTATCTGCAAAGGAAAGGTGCGACCGATCTATTTTTCAGATCTTGAATGTTGCAGGCAGCATCAACGCTGCCAACTGAACCTCTGTTACCTCTTGTTAGTAACCAGGCTGTTTCATTTCATGGTCTGCAAGCACCTCACTGCTGGAGTAGGACAGGCATCGCTGTCTACAGTTACTGCTTTGCCCAGGTAAGTCCCAAAGGCAAGACTGCTGTATGTATGGGTAGACGTGTTCCTGTCCAACAATGTTGTTTAGAGGCTGCTGTTCTCTGGGCAGGCCTTTGGCTTTACTGCATTGTATAAAGAGGAACTAACTTATAGATTCGCTGAATATCCCAAGTCAAACGGACTCACAAGGATCTTTGAGTCCAACCTCAGGTTGCACACAGTACCATTCAAAATTCAAACCCTATGTCTAACGGTGCTGTCCAAACACCCCTTGAACTCCAGCAGCTTTGGGCCATGACACCGCCACGAGCAGCCTGTTCCACGTCCACCGCCTTCTGATGCAGAACCATCATCTAACCCCCACTGCCCCTCTCCCACATCTCCATGCCGTTCCCTCAGGCCCTGTCCCTGCCACAGGGAGCAGAGCCCAGAGCTGCCCCTCCACTCCCTGTGAGCTGCAGCCACCATCAGGCCTCCCGTCGGCTCCTCTGCTCTTGGCACGTACTTCCAACATTGGCAGTTTTAGCACGGAACAGTAAGAAGCGCTGCTCTCATTTGCACACTGCAGATGAACTAAGCGACATAATCTCTGATCAGGACTTGAGCATGGCTCTTCATTTTTAACTTTCCTTTTTACTCAAGTGCTTTTAAAGTCATTTCTGCAATCAGGAGACAGTGGGTGAGAGGAAGGCAGGAAGGGGGGGCTGGAGGAAGCCAGGAAGGGTGGGTGGAAGAATTTATATTTGCTGCTAGAGAATGGCTGTGACCTCAGTTCTTCCCCTGACCACTTCACCCAAATTATTAATCCTTTTTCAAAAATACGTAGTATTTTCATTCATTGCTATTTCCATGTAAGTACAATGTTTTTTTCTATGTTCCCACCATTTTAATTGAATATTACCCAGCACAAAGATCCTTCTTTTGCTACCAAATTTCTTACCTCAAACTGATCACACGTAGCTAGCTAGCTATAACATTTATTATCCCAATGAAACTTTCATTTTCAATCAAAAATAAAACACATGCTTTCGGTGAAAGATTTTCTGCTGAGAATTTGAGGTGTTTTTCACCAATATCTTTTACTCAAATTTTACTTTGTTGAGTCCCACTTTTCTAAAACAGATATTTTCCATTACGTTTTGTTTATTCACAAAAATTTGCTGTTAAAATGCATCAAAACTTGAAATAAAACTATTAGAGCATTTTCAGCAGAGCTGAATGCAAAAATACTTTTTTCCCCTCAAAAATACCCCAGTGCAATGACTTCTTAATTTATATTAGTTTTGGAAGCTTATAAATGCTCAAGTTTCAGAGTATGAATTTAATCCTCTAAAAGGGATTAGGATACATTCCTGATGAGCAGATTGTTGCCATCTTGCACAGGATTTCTTGCATCTTTCTTAGGATGATTTTGCCTGCTGAACTGACAAAAGGTATGTGTGTGCTTATAGTGATTTCACATTGCAAAATTATTTTTAGATCTGCTTCCTTTTAGCTTAGAGAAGAGAAGGCTCCAGGGAAACCTTATTGTGGCCTCAAGTATTTGAAGGGAGTGTATAAATATGAGGGGGAATGGCTATTTACAACAAGGGGGAATGGTTTCAAACTAAGACAGGGGAGGTTTAGGTTAAATATTAGGAGGAAGTTTTTCACACAGAGGGTGGTGACGCACTGGAACTGGTTGCCCAAGGAGGTTGTGGATGCCCCATCCCTGGAGGCATTCAAGGCCAGGCTGGATGTGGCTCTGGGCAGCCTGGTCTGGTGGTTGGCAACACTGCACGTAGCAGGGGGGTTGAAACTAGATGATCACTGTGGTCCTTTTCAACCCAGGCCATTCTATGATTCCCCTGCTAAATTCTGCTAAGAAGTAGTGTAGATTTTGGTACTCTAAACAACCCCTATTTTTCATTGTTCCATACGGAACAGGGGCTGAGCAATGCTTCTCTGCCTACATTTCCTTCTGAGCCAAGTTGTTGACACAGTCAGGATGACTGAAGACATCCAGACCTCTACATCTTTTCTGTAGCCAGGTCTGCATTAACAGCTGCAATTTAAAATAACCAGTGAAGAAAAGGAGTTTTGTCTTTCACCAGCCTGCAACACTCCAATTAACAAAATCTTCATTATTGCAAACAAGATACCACAGACAAGTCAGTAACTCCTTCTCAACAAAAAGGGCTAAGGATTTGGGCCATGCTTAGAGCTAAATATCATGCTTCTTGACAAAGGATGTGCTGATCATATTTTACAGTGACAGTACAAAGTAGTGTCAGTCTTTCCTAATTTCACACATGGCTGGGACTTGAGAATGCTGGAAGTGATATTTTCCAGCAGAAATGCTGAATCTACTAAAAATGCTTACTGGTTTTTTTTGTTTGTTTGTTTGGACAGAAATTGTTTAAAATCACTAGTTTCCTTTGCCATTTCCTCTCTAACCAAATGTACGCAATTCCACTGAATGCATTTTAATTGGGATGGATTTTAGAGACTCTGTTTATCAGATTTGAAATATTAAGAAACATTAACATTAATGGTAATTAAGAATATAGTTGCTTCTCTACTTTTTAAATCCTACTTGCCTATCTTTGAAATACCTTACAAAATCTGTGCTTCAAGGATATGGGCAGCAGAGCTTTAAACATACATTCAAATTCAAGCATTCCAGCTGAAAGCAATTGCATTTCTCTTGTGTTTAGACTACATGCATGTCTGGCTTATACATGTAATCACAACAAGTCATCTACAGGAGACCTTCATTCCTTTTATGGCAATGACCTTGCTCCTTCCCAAACACTTGGAAGGGAGCACTGAAGTTTTGAGGACTGTTTTGCCTGCTGTTTTATCATTTTGCCTGCTGTAGGGAGGGTGCTTTGGCAGAGTGGTGGGACTTGATGATCTCTAGAGGTCTCTTCCAACCCCTACAATTCTGTGAAATTCTGTGAATTTAGCAATGATAAACCTGTTTTCCATCACAGAATGTTTGAGGTGGGAGGAGATCTGTGGAGTCCATCTTGTTCAGCCCCATCCTTAGAGCAGGGTCCTATAGAGCAGGTGGCCCAGGACCATGTCATGTTTCATGTTGACATATCCAATGAGGGAGAATCCACAGCTTCCCTGGGCATCCTGTACCAGTGCTCTATCACCTGCAGAGCTCTGAAGTGCTCCTGGTTTTCAGAGGGAACCTCTTGTGCTGTCACTGGGCATCCTGGAAAGATCCTGACTCTTTGCACCCTCCCTTCAGATATTAATAAGCATTGATAAGATCCCTCCTGAGCTTCCTCTTCTCCAGTCTGAACAGTCGCAGCTCTCAGCCTGTCCTCATTACAGTAATGTCCCAGTTCTTCAGTTATCTTCTTGGCCTTTCACTGGACTCTTTCCAGTATGTCCATGTCTCTCTTGGTGTCCAGAACTGGAAGCTGTTTTCCAGATTTGGCCTTACCACTGCTGAGTAGACATTAAGGATCCCTTCCCGTGGCCCGTTGGCAATACTATTCTTAATGTTGCACAAGAAACTGCTGTTGTTCTTACCTGCAAGGGCACATTGCCTGCTCAGGTTCAACCTGTTGTCAGCCAGGACCCCCAGATCTTTTTCTGCAGAGCAGCTTCCCAGCTGGGTGCCCCAGCACATGCTAGTGCATGGAGTTATACCTCCCCAGATGCAGGGGAGATATATGTTGAATTTCATGAGTTTCTTGTCACCCCATTTCTCCACCCTGTCCAGGTTCCTCTCTAAGGCAGCAGAACCATTTAGTTTATCAGCTACTCCTCCCAGTTTTCTGTCATCTGTAAATTTGCTGCAGGTACACTCTGTCCCATCGTCTAGGTTGTTAATATAGATGTTAAGCAACATTTGTCCCATTGTCAGCCCCTGGTGTATCCCACTTTATTTTAAACTTGCTCCTTTAATATTCTACCTAAGATTCACTAGTGATTTTTCATACATCTTAGGTTCATGACTGCTCTTGGAAGCTGTGAAACTCAAGTCAATTAATTCAAAACAGTATAAATGTCTATTAAGCATATCATTCACAAGCTAATTAGGGTATAATTCTTTTCAAATGCCCTTTTGTGCCATACACAGTCCTCAGACCTGTTTTGGTGGCTAAATATGTACAGTGTGCCTGAGAATTCTGCCAGGATTTTACACAAAAAGGCACACCAATACGTGACTGAAATATTTTGTGGTTTCATTTGGTTCTGTAAATCTGACAGTAGCCATAAAGGGCTGAGATTCACAGTGAACATAGGAGAGCATTCTGGCTGTACCAGACTCTAAATACCTGTAAAAAAGTATATGTTAGAATTATTTCAGAAAAATAAAAGCAGTTATCTAACTTGAATATCTGCTGTTGATATTGACAGTGCCCAGGAATCTGGATTTACGTTCCTTAGTAACAGCCAGAGACTGGAATCAGTACTGAGCACTCCACAGATGGCTTGTCTCTCCTTAAACACAGAGCAGCATTACTGAACAGCAATAGTGAAAATCAGCTGAGCTTGCTGTGTTCAGAACAGTGCCATTCTGACTGGAATGACTGCATCTAATGTTGGTATTATTGCACTTTCAGACTCTCATATGCTGATTCGTTAGATGTTAGGAATAAATTATTTACTCAAAGGGTGGTGAGGCCCTGGCATAGCTGCCCAGAGAAGCTGTGGTACCCCATCCCTGGAGGTGTTCAAGGCCAGGTTGGATGGGGCCCTGGGCAGCTAGTGGGGGACAGCCCAGCCCATGCCCTGGGGCTGGGTGATCTTTAAGTCCTTTCCAACCTAAGCCATTCTATGATTAGTTAAAATAATAATAATAGCAATCCAGAAAATCATCTAGGTTTAATTCTGTGGCCAGCTGGCTATTTTTTTGTCTCCTTCATTGGACAAGTTGAGTGCTGTTGTTGAAAGTTCTGTGGCTGAATTTGAGCAAAAATACCTTCCTTGTTGTGGAAGCGGAGGGGCAAGGCCATTTCATAGCCAGCAAGGAGAGCCTGAGAGACACAAGCTAGTCATGTCTCTTCTGCAACAAAATTTCTGTATGTCTGTGCAACGGCACACCCCTAGTCCAAGCATTTCCACTACTCTAGTCTGCTTGTTTGAAGTTTGAGAAAGTTGTAAATTGTGTTACAGTGGGAAAAAGGACAAATTTATATAACTAACACCAGTGTTTGAGTTTGTATGGTGTAAACAAAGCAGACAGTGATACCAATTAAGGAGAAAATTGGAGGATACTTGTGATGCTCAGTCCTTCTCTAAAGGCAGAACTTTTGCCCTTATCACTCGTGGTCATAAGGCGCATAAACACAGTATAATGCAGTGTGGTGTTGCTACTAGATAGGCTCTCAATAGGCTGATTGGTTGAGATATTCCACCAAATCGGTGTCACTAGTGGCCCATGCAGCACTGTGCTCACACTGCTACAGCACAGCCCTGGTCAGCATGCCTGTCTTGGCCACTGGCAGCAGAACTTCATCAGTGATTGCTCTGCCTATGTCGCTCTGTGCCACAGCGACAAAACAGCGTGCATAGCTAATGTCTGTGCCTCTGCTTTCTTGTACCTACATGTTTTGACATGATTTATGCTGTATGCCCCTGGTTTCTATTGCTTCTATACCCATTTTTAGAAGAGCAAATATTCTGGCATGCTAAACACTCCAGCATAACTTCTGGGACAAACTGTGAAAATTACAGATACTCTTGAGGAGAGAAAGATAGGGTATTGCTGAAGCTTTGGACATACAGCATCCATTTATTTGTCCTTTAGAGAGTGTAGGTTGGTTATGGATTTTGGGGTATTTTTTCTTTACTTTGTTGTTTTTTGAGGGATCGGGACTTTTAATAGGTCTGGGAGAACGCTGTTAGAAACTTTCATTTATAAAATAATGGTCTTGCTAGAAACTTTTCCTTATAATGATGTTGTTGGCTTTATAATGTAGTTGTAGCCTTGAGTCACTAATATGTTTTGCAAATGTATGTGGTGAATTATACAGCAGCTTTCAAAAAAAAAAAAAAAAAAAGAGGAAAATGAAATCAGAAAATACATGCTAATAAGCAAAAACATGTTTCAAGATGAAAATATGTACTTAGCTGAAAATAAAACAGTGCCTGAGTTGACTTGCAACTCAGGGTGTAACCCTCATAAGGGATTGATTTGTTTTTCTTATCCTTCAGTGTTGTGACAGTGATTTATTTTGCCATCATTTTTCCTTCTTTATGACTGTCTCATAGCCCTTGTATTCTCTTAAGGAAAAAATTATGCAGCTGAACAGCAGGCTTATTTAGATCAGGAAATATGATTTCCTCAAAAAATATCTTCATATGTATGAATAGATGTACAAAAGTGTATGATCAACATTTCTGTTCTTTTTGTTTGTTTGTTTCAATAATCTAAAGTGTATTAATATGTATTTATGGAGAATATTAAGATAAATTATTAAGACATATATTAGCATTATGGCTGTGGTTTTTAGCTTCAACGAGAAAACCATTATTCCTTTCATAATGATCCTACATTTAACTGGTTTTCATGGACTTGGAAACAATTTTAATATGGTTTTCTTTGCTAGAAGACTTACAGTATCCCTTATCTTATAGAAAACAATCTGAGTCTACAGAAAGTTCCTCTCCTAATTTTCTGTAGCTAAACTCTGTCTTCATCTGTTGTAACAGTGGGCAGACAAGCCAGCTCTGTTGTTTTATTTTCATCTGCTCTATAATTTATACCATCAGACTGCTGCATTCTCAGATCTGACCCCAGGGACATCAGCTGCAAGATCTTTACATCATTGGCAACATCCTCTATGTCTCTAGGACTACCCTAATGCTACAAATCACAGGATCACAGAACAGTAGGGGTTGGAAGGGGCCTCTGGACACCATCTAGTCCAACTCCCCTGCTACAGCAGGTTCCCAACATATGTTGCACTGATATCACATATCTGTGCCAACTGTCTATATAAGAATCAGCTGTACTTTAGCTTTGCTTCAATCTAGATAACAAAATCATCTTTTCCCAAGGAATGAAGAAATCACAGTCCTTCTCTGTGCCTGGGACACGAGAGGGCTGCTGGAATGCTGGAGTCAGCTTTTCATTCCATGAGAGTGAATAGCACCAGACCTCCAGAGATTTCTTAGCTGACCTTCAAAACAAGAAGTCTAGCTTCCAGCAAACTTAAAGTAAACATATTTCTCTAGAGATTAGGATCAAAGCACAAGAAAAACATTCTACTTAACTACGTGGTGCTTGTAACATTATTTATTTATTGGAGCAAGGATAAGAGAAGCTGGGGGAGATGAGATTTTTTTTTTCATTGTCCAAGGGTAAAAGTAGCGAGCAGAGATTACCCAGAACTTTGCCAAAGGATTTGCAAAAATAATCACTCTTTCTCATGCCATCTCTGCTTCATATCCAAACATGGTCCTATTTCATCATGGTCAAACTCTGAAGAATTTTTCTGAAGAAATCTTTTCTGGACTTGAGTGCTTTACCAGAGGATCAGCCTGATCATACCTCAGTTCTTGGTTATGGTCTTGGGGATACTCTTTTAACGTTCTCCAGTAACCACTGTGATACATAAAGCAACATTATTAGGACTTTGTTCCCATATCCGTATATGCTTTATGGAGGATAGCTACACTACAGATTCAGAAATGCTTAGGTATTAGAAAACCATATCTTGTACAAGCACATAATCTACGCTTCCTGGAATAGATTGGCCTGCGGAAAAAAAATCAAGAGAACAACTTTTTGAACAAAATTGTTCAGCTTGCATACTTTTTAATAATGTGAAATCCTATTGCCATTCATCAGAATGAAAAAACAGAGATGTATCTGTAAATATATGAAATTACTTGTTGATAAGCTTTGTGGGGAAAAAAAACAGAAGACTGTAAGCAACAGATAAGTTCTTCATACATGCTCTGTTAGGATTTTGCTGTTATCACTTCTAGGCTGAGATGGAACTCTGTTAGGAAGCTGAGGTACTGATTCAGCAGAGAGGAAGGTGGAAAGGTAGCATAGTGAGGGTAATCCTCAGGGGCAGATCACAACATTAATTCCCATAAGAAAAAGGAGTTAAAGTTATTCTGAAATCCACTTTCAAGCCTGTCCTTCAACTTTCAACACAGAGCCCAGCTAGCCACAGGCATTTCTTCTCTACTGCCTCTGTAAACACCAATTTAGAAGAATTCTCCAATATAGAAATGAGCAAAACGTAACCATGATTCTAGTGACAGCTAAGTGATCATGCACTGAATTACTGTATAGTGCCTGGTTTTTATAGTTGAGCTGATGCATGTTTGTTTTCTCTTATAAGCTGGTTAATTCTTTGCACACTCAAAGCTCTGTTTGATCTTAAGGAAATGGGACTCCATATCCAAGTTCTCTTATACTATCATCCCAAGGATATCACAGAAAATCTATCTGTAATATTTTTAAGCAAGCACATATCTAAGCAAGCACTGATTTGAGTTGCAGATAATTTGACTTCCTTACCGTACCGTGTCTAGGTTAGCTCTAAGATTTAGGGCAGTCAAAAAAACAATAAATCAATTCAGCTCCAAAGATTTTCAGCTTACAGGAACAACAAGTTTTTCATAGCTTGTGCCAAATGAACAAATCATTACTTTTGCATTATAGCTTTCCTCCCTGACACTTTTTCATAGTTTTACTGCAGCCCCTCCAGAAATAGGTTAATAAATTCCTTGACTTGTGCATTAGTACCAGTAGAGACCTCCAGTAACTGAACACCTCATGGTTCGAATTATCATTTTGGAAAACAGCTAAGCAGAAATGTAGAAGTTAAATGCTTTTTCAAAGCTGAACCATGGGTATAAAACATCCAGTGAATGTATAAAACCAATGAGCAACTTACCCTAAATGGACTAGAAATAAGCTGTGTGGTGCTAAGTGCTCCTGGTTTTAGTTAATATGCTTCTCTTCCTTTGCAGCTGGTTAAGATAAACTTGCACCATTATTCAGTGTGCAAAGACTTCCGCTGCCCGAAGTCACTGATGTGTTAGGAGACCTTCCCCAATTGTTCCCAGGTCCTTGAAAATTTATGATTGCTGGCTGATTGCTCTGATTGCAGTGACACTTGCTGATGACTTTAATGAAAATTGTAATCCAGTGAGTCTGGCAGATGTTTCTGGGTTTGCTTCACTGAGAACTTTCTGGTTTCTTCTTCCTTCATTCCCAGGAATCTAGAGCCAATTTTAGCAAAGTGCTGATGATCCAACCAGCAACAAAATAACTGAAATAAGTAAGTCTTCATCTCTACAATCCTCAAAACAGTCAACACTGCAGATCTATAAGCTGCTGAAATTAGGATGCTTATCCAAGCCTCTTTAGCCTGGAAAAATGAAGGATGAGAAACTCATACAATTGGCTCTCAGTAGATCTGTGATATTTCCTTCACTTATCTGGCACAGAAATATTATCTATCTCACAGTATTTTGGCTCTTCCAACTGTGAACCTGGCAATACATAAACATGTAAGAAAAAGTAATCTTTTCCAATAAAAACAAGAGGAATTTTCTTGAAGTTACAATTTTATTTGGATTTTAGTTTGTTTATTTATATTTTGCTCTTTGTTACCTGGGGGTGTTTACACTACTCTACATACACTGCCAAAAAATGTTAGCAGGAAGCTGGATCACGCAAAAAAAAAAAAAATCTGTGAAGCTTGGAGTTCACTGTCTTCCTTCTGCTTGTAGAGATGTGGCTGTTTTCAAAATAAAGGGATGAACAGAACGAAAAGAAAGGCAAAGAAGAGCCCAGAAAACACCACAACGAGCTTGCCTCTTCTATATGGCCTTTTAGCCCCAGAGTTGGATTAATTTTTGAACTTACTTAAAAATTATTTATCTTATTTATCCTTCCATTCCCTAATTTCTGGATACACTGTACTTCACAATCCAGTACTTAGTGCTTATAAAGGCAGTAGTTGCATATACAGAACAACTGTGAAGGCACGTTCTTTTTCAGGTACCTGTCCTGTCAACGTAAATAGCATTCAAGTAAGCCAAAGCAACTTTCTTGCTCTGCATTATTTAGGTGACACAATACATCATTACAAATCATTAAAGACCACTGTTTTATTATGGAACAACTCAGCACTAGAAATCCAGAGCAAAGGACTAAAAAACACCCATCCTAACTTTCATAGGTAATCACAATTTCTTATTCTCTGGGCAAGAAAACTGTTATCCATTCAATTACATGATTTTTCCATCTTTCCAAACCACCTGGAGAACTCCACCAGAATGACCAGCAATCACTCAGAGTGCCATTACTGCCTGCAGTCTCTCCGTGGAAGGAAATATGCATTAAGGGAAGAAAATGCTTATTGTGTTAGATGCTACGACAGCCTATTTGCCAACCCCTGTGAGGAGTGCAAGCAACCTATTGAATGCGATTCCAAGGTAAGGATTTAACTTTCTTGTTCTTTGTTAAGTTATCCCCATTTCTTTAATGATTGATTCTATATCAGACTTCTGTGTAGTCCTGAGCTGGTGAAGGAACCTGAGCATAGTGGTTGTGCATCTGTACAGCAGAGCTATTTTTCCAGAACTGGGAAATCCAGATGAGAAAATCTGCTTGTACATGCACCTCAAGTATCTTCTATGTGGTATATGCATGGACCATATCTGGATTCCATCCTTCACCTTCGCTAGTTCATCAGCAGCAGAAGCTGACCAGTGCTTGAGGGAATTTGGGGTACTGATATAGTTCAGTGTATTTGGATGAGGGAACATCTGGAATTTCTGAGAGATTGCCATTGGAAAAATTGTCTTCAGCTATTCTGCAAATTACTTCAACTGCAAATGCTGACATACAGACATCAAGATGATTTATAATTCATATTTTTTGTACTACTTTTGGAAATTAGGTATATTTTCATTTTAACTTTCATGCTCACCTTGTTTGTCTCTCAGATGAAATGTGACCGGCAGTGTTTCTGGGCTTGGCTATCCATTTTCTTCTACTCTTTTTAATAATAAGTAATAATAACATGAATTCCTCTGTGATCTTTGACAGGTTTTCCAGCACCCTTAGCTCAATTTACAGCCCTTTACACTTACAATTTTAAAAGAAGATGAAAGCTGTCAAAAACCTCTTGTTTTTCTGAGTTCAGTTTGTACTGATCACCTTCTCCCATGCTCATTTTGCTTATGTTCTTTTGAAATAAAAGAACCTACTGAATCCCACCAGGAGACCATGTCCCTTGGTGCCACAGTGAGTGCTAGATCATAAAGTTATTAAAGTAAATCTCTCAGGAGATCTCTCTCCAGCCAATATAATTTTGGTTTTCAAAGTATATTGTATGAGCACAGCTCAGTTCCACGAAGGAGTAGTCAAAGAAAAACACTGATATGGATGCTAACTGTTCTCAAATGCTCACCAGTGTTTTTCAGTTGCAAACTTGTATGCTCCAGTCACTGTCACCTGGAGAACACGTGCTCTGAGCTCACTAACCCCACTTTTACGATTTAAACTTTCTAAGTGGCAGGACTAACAATATAAAAGGTCACTAAAAAAAATCTTGTCTTCAGACAGAGTGGAAAGAAAAATAGAGACAGAAAAGCAGGGATAATAAGACAGGAGTGTCACAGCTAAAGAAGTGACCCACAGAGGTCTACAGCAGGTTGTCCAACCTCTGTGAAGCTGCTAGAGCTTGGCTCTCTTCCTCTCCTTCTTATCCATTTCTTGGCTTTTGTGTGAGAGACCATTTTCTAAAAGGTTCAGAGTGCTAACTAAAGGAAATGAAAGTTCTCAACACTCAGCAATGCCCAAATGAACCCTGGTATGTATTTCATTTCTCATGTTAGCATTTAAAGTGGTGGGGAACTGACAAAGTAGAAAAATGAGATTGGCTTTGTGCCTTTTGGTGCTTCTTACCTATAAAGAAGATCTGGAAAGGCCTGGTTAATTTTTTAAGGATTATTATTTTTCTGGTGATACATTTTTCCCTTGTATTTTCTAACCTTGGAAAAAAAAAATTGATGCTTTCTTTTTTTATTGTTGTTTAATTATTAGTGGAGGCCACATACGTATACTGCTAGCTGTTTCATCTCTTAAGCCTGCTGAGTCTTAAACAAATATATTTCTGCCAGTTCTTTTAGAGGGAGTTATATTAGGTGTAAACAAAAGCAATGATTTTTTAATACACGTCCCAAGAACCATTTTGTTCTCAATTAATGAGATTTTAATTGCTTGTTCTCTTCAATAATACGTTCTTTCTTTAGTGTTATGTAGAGTCAGCTGGAAGGAAAAGTAGTAATGTTAAAAAATACATGAAGTTCTACTTAAAAGTCCGTAGAGAATATGCTTCTTGTCAGGAGGCCTCTGCACATTTAAAATGTTAATTACCTGCTTCTCCTTGAAGGCCAACAGTAAAAATAGATGCTGGGTCTTCCAATGTAAACATCTCTCTGATGTTGTGTGCTGAGGGACAATTGCCTCAATTGCCTGTGCCAAAGCAATTCCTACTGGCCTAGCAAGAGTTGCAAAATACCCTGACACACTGCCTTTGAGCACTAATACTGCCTTTGAGCACACCTGCTGGATGCAACTCTTCGAGTTGCCATTGCAGTGCTCTGCATTTTTCTCTTCAGTTCTGGGAGGAGATGAGGGAAAAGAACACTGTAAAGAAATGCCTTTATTAACATGCACTTACTTTCTCCAAGGATCTGGCTTACAAAGGCCGCCACTGGCATGAGAGGTGCTTCAAGTGCACCAAATGCAGCCGCTCTCTGGTAGAGAAACCATTTGCTGCCAAGGATGAGCTCTTGCTCTGTACTGAATGCTACTCCAATGAGTATTCATCAAAGTGTTTCCACTGCCAGAAGACCATTATGCCTGGTAAGACAACAGGGATCCTCCTGTGGAATATGGAACTGCATTTTCAATTAAAATCACATCCTCAAATAGCCTAGCTACAACTGTGCAGCTTGCAGGACTGCCACTCCCTCCTGCAGTACCCTGCCAGCAGCAAAGATAGGCAAGGCAGGCCCTCTGGTCTAGCACTGGCAGGACTTATGAATCCTTATAAAGGATATTAGAGTTCCAAACAGAATAAAATGTACTCATGCTGTGCCCTTGATTCTGCCTGCAGCCCGTAGGAAGTGCATCCCACTGTGAGTATAGGTGGACAAACAGCTATCATCAGCAGGTGTGCTGAGCTAGACAAAAGATCTGTGTTTTGTCTGTCACGTTGGCAAGGCCTTGAGAACCAGAACTATCTCACATTCTTTATAAACCACTTCTTTTACACAGAAACACTTTTTACTTCAGTTGTCAAAACATAAAGTTCTGTGTTCAAATAATTAGCAGTATTTTTACTACAGAACACATACAGATTTGTTTACAGCAGGTTTGGCAAAGTGTAAGTGCCAAAATGCAGTAGCTTGCCAAGGAGAGTGGGTCCCAAACTATTGGAGCAGCGGACTACCCTAAATCCTTAAGCCTTTTTACAGATGATTCACATAGCTCCAAATACAAGCAGCAAACTGTATGCTGTGGTCCTATGATTACTAGTTTGGGCCATGAAGAATTATTGTCTTTATATAAATACTAGGTTACTGATATCCTGGTTCAGCCTGTAGCATTGATACAACTATGTACTTTTACACTTGTATTTCTTTTTCTTCTTCATCACAGGTATAATTTATATTAGTGGAAATAAATGTTGTAGTAATATAGTTGTGTTCAGTGTAGGGGTGATGTACTGCTTAAATGTGGTATATTTTTAGAAGAATGTTGTCTAATAGAGACACACCTTGTTAGATGTGACCGGAATAACATCAGAGTATAGAGGGTTTTTGTTTGGTCTGTTGTGGTTTTTTTTACATTATTGTCCTCTGGCGTATATCCTCCTTGCAGGTTTTGTTCCAGAGTCTAGGAGACTAAATCCTCTCAGCAAGTGTTCAGTACAAGAATCAGAGGGCAAACAAAGAGCTGAAGAGATGCTAACCAGTTTCTTCTTCCTTAGCCACTGACTCTTTGGCTTGCTAGGTCTGTGTTGAAAATACTCTGTAGGCAAAGACAGTACATTTAGCCTTCAGTTTGCTAGGAGGCAGCTGCAAACTCTTTATGCTGGAATTCAAACAGTAGGTTCTCTTTCCTTTAAACCTACATCTAGGAAACAAGTTATCCAGGAATAATCATTTATAGCAGTAATTCTTTTCTTCCTGTGGAAAGGATGGTAAAAGCACCTGGCATCCCTCTGCTCAGGCTGATGCCACTGTCAGGGGTGGAAGCCGCAGTGGAGAATCAGTCTCACACATATATGTTTATCTTAGGCTTAACAAATATGTGTTAAGGAATGCAGTGCACCTGCACAAAATTTAACAGCTTCTCTAGTAGACATTTAATAGAGAGACTTTCTTTTGGGATTGCATCTGTCCTTGCACTGAATCAAAGCAACTGGCTGAATATGATTTTTTTAAAAAAGAGCCACTGGACTAGGATGAAAATGATGAGTTTTCAGAAGAGACGTGGTAGTTTATCATAGCGATACTAATATCGCTATGATAAAAAATTCCAGCTCAGGCTGGATAAGATAAATAGTGCAATTATAAGTGAAAGAAACTTAGTTTAAAGAAGATAAAATACATTAATATTTATACTAAAGATCCAAGCAAATTCACATTTAATTTACAGAAGTGCTGTGTACCTAAACATCATATCATCACTGAGTGGTCTGAGAGAAACTCTGATCAACTGGAGTGTATAACCGAGGAGTGACTCTAAAAGAGTCAAATAAATAGAGAATAAAAATCACATTTTAGGCCAGTTAGCATGTCCTTTGCCTCGTGATTATAGAGTACTGAATGTGTTCTTGAGATTAGCTACGTACTTGAAAACATGGGGGATAATAAAATACTATGACAGAAAATGAAAAATGAGACATTTGAAACCTTTGTGGCAAGACTGTACCTGGGAGCATAATTTGTGTTGATTTTTGCAGGTTCCCGTAAAATGGAATTTAAGGGCAGTTCCTGGCATGAATCCTGTTTTGTTTGTCAGTATTGCCAGCAACCACTGGGAACAAAACCACTGATCACCAAAGACAATGAGAATTACTGCGTACCCTGTTTTGAGAAACAATTTGCTCATCATTGCTACTCTTGCAAAAAGGTAACTGCAATAGAAAAATGAAAGCATTGCAGTGTGCTACCATGTTAGTTTTGGTCAAGATCAGATTGTCCAACAGCAGAAGTACACCAACAAAGACTCTTTCCGCAATCTATAATGTGCAGGTTTAAAACAACCTCTGCAAATTCATAGTTCCATTCTCATCTGGAGGTCTGAAATCTAGACCAGCATCACACAATGGGTAAAAAAGAAAATATCATCAGAACATGTAAATTCTTACATTAGCTCTTTTCAAATATTCTGTAAAAGGGCTGAAGATAGAAAAAAAAAGGGGGCAGGGAGTTATCTGTGGGAGTTCTTGAAGACAAGTTGCACATCTAACTGAAAGTTCAGACTGCATGCTTAACAAGCTTTAACAGAGTAAGAACATAGCTTTCTACCCCTTTACTTACCATTTTGTCAACATTGTATATTTTTAGTGCTTTACACTGAGCCAAACAGAAAAAGCAGGGAAAACGATCTTGAAATCAACAGAGCCTCTTATCAACTACAACTGCTTGTAATTGGTTTTAGCTCCTTTTCAGGAGCACCTGGGGGCTGTATTGTCTGTCTAGTGGATATTCATACGACATGTTTTAAAGTATTTAACGTTGATGCTCCAATTAGAAGCCTGTAGTCTTTTTCATCAATAGAGCTCTCAAGGCATTTAGGAGAGAATCTAGGAGAATATAATGAACTGAAGCTCCCCTGTCTGATTCCTGAGTTGTACGGATGAAGTATGAAAGCTTTAATAATTCCTTTTCTGTTTCAGTTCTTTAACAATAGAATGGAAATATCAGTTAGTTTTCCTTATTCATGGAAATGTTGGGTGTATTTACGGGGATAAATACATCAGAAATTGTGGTGTGTCTGCGTAGCTCTGTAACACAAGTCCTTGCAATAGTTTAGGTAATCAACAGAAAAGAGATGTGCATTAGTAGCAAAAATGATATATCTGTAGTTAGTGACTTTTTGGTTCTGTGCTACTGTATTTCTAGGCAATGGCTGCCTCTGTAGAAGCCATTAACTCTTTTCCTGAGAGCAAACTTATATCAAGATGCATAAATATTGATATATTAACACTGGAGAAACAGAATACGACAAGGGTGTCACACCTCACACCATCTAACTTCAGATCTCAAAGAAAGATACCTATGCTCCTTAGTGAAGCAATATTGCTCATGGGGACAGAGCAGCATTATGCAAAATGTTTGGTGAGCTGATAGGACAAGTCGAGTCCTCCTTCTGGCATTGATATTGGATGCTGAAAGCTGGCTGCGACAGTGTTTGTTGTCCCCTTGTGCATAATTGATAATAATAAACAGGTTGATATAAACTTGTTTAGATTTGCAATAAATTTATTCACCAAAACAAATACATTGGGATTATTTTGTTATTTTGTTAAAGGTTGTGATTTTTAACAAAGGTTGATGTTTTACTGAAAGTTGTATAACACCTTTCTTACCCAATAATGTCTGATCTTGCCTTAATGAACATGCCTCTCTTTATATTTGTCAGATATATTTGCATGCATAATGAGCCACCTAAGCTGAGAAAAGCATTCAGTCCTACCTCTTTGTCTCTTGAAATGTATCAAGCAATAACCAGTTTAAGTACTATTTAGTTATGGTAACACAAGTCAAGTTTCCCAATATTTTAGAACGCAAAGTTTCTCTTTCTTCTTCCAAATATATCAATTCATCTCTCCTTCAATTTCTTGTGTTTTAAAGTTGTCTCAAGTTGATGAAAACACCCACTAATCTGATTCTATTCTCTAGGGAATTGATTTAAGCTGCTTATTATGACAGAATTTTGTTTATTCTTTAGTGTCCATGGTTGGAAAAAAAAAAAAAAAAAAAAAAGAAAAGAAAAGAAAAAAAAAGATTTATTTCTCTTCATCAAATTACTTATTTCCAAATTTTTACAATGTTAAGCTGTAAACATCTTCCTCTAACAAAAGTTTTTAATTTAAGCAAACTTGCTTAAATTTTTAACTTGCTGCCTCTTGTTTGTTTATTGTTTGCTTTTTGTTGTTTGTTTGTTGTTTTTTTTCCTTTGTTAGTTAAACTCTAGAAAGTGTGTCTAAATATTCCTATGTTGCTGTATTTAGGCATTAATTTGCATTAAATGATCACATGACAAATATAGTAATTCTTATCCAAGTTTATTAGAGAAATTGAGGTTAGCAATATTTGCATGAAAGAAATCAGGATTTGCTTCTTAAGAAATCTAGGAATGCAAACAGACAACATGCATGCTAGCTAAAATAACTTTACTGTATGAAATTGCATCTGTCCCATAAACAAGAACTGAGATCAAAGAGATTGAATTGCCAAACTGAAATCCTGAATTTTGTGCCAGAAAAAGATGATTTGAGATTTTGAGATTTTTACAGAAAGGCAAATATGAGTTAGAAGTAGCCCAATACTAGAATACTAATATTAGTAACCATTTACATTTTTTATTGCCTGACATCACCCAGTATTATTCTTTGTTTTCTTGAAATTGTGCTTTTCCAGAGAGATTTTGTGATGCCTTTATTTTTATTTCATTGTTTACAACTCTTTCTCCTCCTGTTCCAACTACAGTCATTCATTCACTCTCATACATGTGTCTTAGCAGTAGAAATACCACCTTACATCTCATTTTATTCCTAGAAAAATTCCTTTATACAATCTCTGACAACTTCAGTGAAACCTACCCTTGATCACACTTATAAAAGCCAGAGAGCAGCTGAAAATTTCCCCCTTCAGATATAACCAATAGAGAGCTTTGAGCGAGTTGCAAGGAATTATAAACTTGATGACACTGACAAATGCTAGTCTTTTTTCTTCTGACAGTGTAGACCTCCTTTTAGTCTCATTTCTGCTTCTTTACTGCCTCTTTCCTCCTGTGTAAAATACTCTTTGAGTTTCAAGACAGGAAAATGTCAAGTCCAGTTGGAGATTAACCCTCGTCTCAATATCAGTTCTATCAGCTACTCTCCATCACTGAGAATTGTATGAGTAGGAAGAGTACGCCTGATGCTCAGACTTTACCCGGAGTTTCATCACTAGACAACCTGTTATATTATAAACTATAAGGTGTGTACACTGGTATGTTCAGATCAGCTGCAGTGAGTCAAATTGAGATGACCGCACTGTCTCTCTTATGCATATTGTAAGAGAAAAAACAAGTGGAAGGACTTATGAAATACTTGATAATCCTTCATGATCCTTTCTTTCATTACTTTGTTAGGTAATAACTTCTGGGGGAGTGGCCTACCACGACCAGCCTTGGCATAAAGAGTGTTTTGTGTGTGCTGGATGTAAAATTCAGCTGTCTGGGCAAAGGTTTGTTTCCAGAGATGAGTATCCATACTGTGTAGACTGTTTCAGCAAGTTTTATGCTAAGAAGTGTGCTGCTTGCAAGAAACCTATTACAGGTAAGTGCTATCTTTTAGAAAGGTCCAGATACTGTGGAGTCATAGTTTCCTCTGAAATCAGATGTTTAGTTTAAAGAACAGCATTAAAAAATATTACGTCATAATTAAAGACTGAGGGAGTCAGGTACTGCAGAGGCCTCACCCCATGCAATGTAATGTCTTACTCAGAAATACTGATCATGTGTTCTCTGACTACTGAGTTCTTTCATATGCCAAACATTCTTCAATTTACCCTTTTCTGCACTCAAAATCATCCCCAATAATGCATTCTTTTGATTTCAAAAAAGATTCCTCCTGAGACAATGCATACACACAATTCCCTTATGGCTGTAATTGGTTTAGCTTTGTTTTTAAATATAAATGTAATAAAATTGAACGTGAATTAACTGCCAGCTGATAAGGCACAGCTGTTATGTTGGAGAGCTTGCCAAGCAACAAAGATTTATTGCATGCATCCCTGTGTCCCTAAATGATTTGTAATTAGACATACAGGTCAGTAGTCCATGGTAGCTGAAATTATCTGAGACCATTGGCTGCTGTTCTGCATTATGATTCTATTATGTGGGAAGTCAAATCTTGAAAAGTACTGCCTGACTGATACAGGTGCATGTTGCATATGCAAATGCATAAAGAAAATCATGAATACCCAACCAAATAGGGATGATTTTGTTCTCCTTCCTCTGGGGGAAAAAAAAAAAAAAAAAAAAAAAAAAAAAAAAAGCACAATTGTTTTATTTCATTTCAAATACTCATCATAGGAATTTAGTGATCTGATAATTTCTGAAATACATTAAGATACTTAGTGGCAAAGGCTAAATTTCAGTGTCATATAGGAATGTGTATGTCTTTGCATTGCAGATAATTTTCATGACAGTTTTTGGGAAGGTTTGTAAACCTGAAGGGACATTCTGGTAAACCCATTCTGTTTAGAATGCATAACAGGGTATGAAACCAAGCAAGTAACATGTAGCTTTACATAAATTAATTGTCATTATCTTTTATGTTTTGTATCACTACCTTACAGTGTTTTAGTTGGTTCTTTTTTTTTTTCTATTCAACTAACAAACAGCACTTCAGACTATGGTTCATTTATATGAACAACATGATCACATTTCAGGAAACAGTTATGTTTCTGAACTACGTCCAGAAATGCTGAATTTACTTCCTCTCATAATCTCTTTCAGCTCTTGGAGGTGCCAAATTTGTCTCATTTGAAGAGCGTCAGTGGCATGAAGAATGCTTTAAGTGTGCAAGATGCTCAGCCTCACTGGTGGGCCAAGGATTCCTCACCAAGCAGGATGTGGTCCTTTGCCATGAATGTGGTTCTTTGTAGTTCTGTGGAGAGCTATAAAGATGCATTATTCTCACTGTATAACCATGTATTTTGTTACTCTGCAGTAAGAAAATCATCTAAAAGGTGTATCGCTTATTAAGTAATTCAAGTGACTTTCCAACAGCAGTTTAATTCCATCACGGTTCTGAACTGCTTGTTATAAAAACAAATAAATAATCAGCCACACACTGCCTCAGAAAACAGTGCAGAAAAGATTAGTATATATTTTAAATGTAACTGCAGTATGTTTCTCTTTGTAACACACTGCACTCTGCTGTTAGAAACTTTATCTTTCATTTCCCATGAACCAAGGAGATGTATAGAAAATCTATGTAACATATGTCTACTTATGAGGCATTAGCATTGCAAGTGAGGAGAAGGTACGTGTACACAAAGAGACACCAAGTCAGGGAAATCCATTCCAGGGCCAGAGAAAGAGATAAAAGGTCTTTTTCCTCTCTTTATTGGTATTGTTGAGAGTTCTCATCAGAAAAATAGAATTTCCAATAACTTTATTCATCCAAAAAAACTAAACGATAGGTCCTTTCCCACAAGTGGTTAATTGCACTTTATTTTTCAGGCATAAATGTTTTAGAACACAAACAAACTCTTTTTTATTTTTTTTTTTAACCTACTGTAAGAGGTACCAATTGCCTGAGGTTGGACAGTGGTAATGTATAGTTTCCAGTATTAAAAATGATTTAAAACTCTGTCTCCATTATCTTCTCTAGGTCTTCAAGTGCACTCTTAAAATATAGTTTCTCTTATTTGAGGCAAGAGCCAACACACTGTTGTTCCTTTAAACTTACATTTTTCCTCCCTTCAACAGTCATTTGCCATCAATTAAAATACTGATAATGGCTTTACCATTTCTGCACTACAGTCTTTTATTCACAGTCTACTCCTTTTCTTGTAAATGTCTGCTGTCTGTAGCAGGCTATCAGCTGTTCAGAGCCAATACCCATTCATTCTGCCATGTGCCAACATGCATTTGCCAATATTATGTCAAGAATTTGTAACATTGCCATCTCAAGGTAGGCAGTGCTCACATGTAGTACAAAGCATTAGTTTCTCTTTCCTCAGCTCAAGCTATATGCACACTGTATGTTACAATGGCCTGACTCATGCTGCAGTACCTCTCCCAGGCCGTGGTGTATGGTACCATGATTCTGAGCCTATTAGAAGTGCTTTATTCCTCATCTCATTATTCTCTGTCTGAAAATCATTCTCTCGACTCTGATGTTGAATGCTTACAGTTATTTGGCTGACTTGAGAGTGCTTTATTCATACTGAATTATGTAGATGCTGCTTCAGGTAGAAAAAAATAGAAAAAAAGTAGTTGTAAGCATAGGTAGGGCAGAGTTGTATAGCAGTGGCATAAAATCAACAGGTGCATAGCAATCTGTTTCCCAATCAATAAAGTATTAATCTTCTGCTATATGTGGTATTCATTTTATTTTTTTTTCAGTTTCATCTTTCCTGACTGCTTTTATTGGAGTGTGGAATTGGTTTAGTTTCTGTCTTTTCACTTAAACGTAGCTGCTTCCTTCTGTGTTTCCACACTGCACATGGCTGAAACAGGTTCTTGGTAATATTTGGATTCCCATAAATAGAAATAGGTTTCACTGCCTTAAATAAATATAAAGGAGGAGTGGAGAGGGACAGAGGGAGAACCACATGCGCGCACATATTTATGGAGGTCCACAGGTATTTACAATGCTCTAAAAATGTGCACTGAATTAATAGAAATTAGCCCATTAATAAATGTTAATGGCCTTAAATTTTTAAATGAAAATGATTAATCACCAAATGCAGTCTGTGGGGCTCATCTATTACTTTTGTTGCGTGAAATAACATTCAACAAACTGCAAGAATGTGGTTCAGGCCCTTTATTCAGTCTTGTCAAGTAACATTCTAGCTTAATCACAAAATGACACAAGAATTATCAGGCAGAGCCTTAAGGCACAGTGTAGGCACAGATCAGACAAAGTGATCACGATAATCCCAATCTTCTATCCCTAACATTTAGGAAAATCAAATTCTGCTCTGACTCACCAACTAATTATATTTTTAGAATTAGTACCAGAAGAATTATGTATTTCTCCTGCAATAAATATACCACAGTCAATCCTGAAACTGAGCATTTTCACTTCGGAGCAGTAATAAGAAATTAATGTGATTACTATAAATAGTTGGAATAAAAGTTACATTAGATTGATATTTCCTAGTCATTCTGTCACCAGTTACTGAGATCTGAACATAAATGCAGTAATATTCTGCACAATCTGGGTAACTTATGCTCATGATAAATGAAATCCAATTGGAATAAAGGCCAGAAAAGGCTACAAGAATAAACTGCATGTATCTGTGCAGATAATGGAGGAGATAAGAAAGTGGCTCAAAGACAAGAGACTACAGTGATTCATGAAAACAGAATAAAGCACATATTTCATGACCAGAAAGTGAGAGTTACAAGGCTGATGCATTATAATGGCGACTCTTCCAGGACATCCAGGTACCAAAGTGGGGAAAAGTTATGATTTTATCAGTATTTTAAATAGCATGCATGATTGCCTGGGATACCAAAGCACTGGCAAAGTGAACCAGATGGTCAGCACGATTAATTGTAACTAACATTTGATTTATTGCAGCAAGAATGCAATAAGTGGAAGATAAGAATCTACAGATAATGGGAGGAGTGCAGGTCACCTGGGAGGTGACCTGGGGAGAGGGTACTTGGGACATCCCATGGGACAGGGTACTTGAAGGTAAAGGGGCCCGAGATAGTTGGTTAGCATTCAAGGGCTGCTGCTTCCAAGCTCATGATCAGAGCATCCCAAACAGGTAGCAGGTCAAGAAAGGGAGTCAGGAAACCTGTGTGGATAAAGAGGGAACTGCTGGGCTAACTTGAGTCGAAGAGGAGAGTCTACAGATCACGGAAGGAGGGCTGGCCACCTGGGAGGAATATAAGACTGTTGTCAGAGGACGAAGGGAGGCAACTAGGAAAGCTAAGGCCTCCTTAGAGTTTAACCTGGCAAGAGCGGGCAAGGACAACAGAAAGGGCTTCTTCAAGTACACTGCAGAAAAACTAACAGCAGGGGCAGTGTAGGCCCACTGATGAATGAGGTGGGTGCCCTGGTAACAGAAGATACAGAGAAGGCGGAGTTACTAAATGCCTTCACTGTCTCTGTCTGTAGTGCTGGAGGCTGTCCTGAGGAGCCCAGATCTGCATTGCTCAGACAAAAGCAATTACACCAGTGCCTGGAATGCTACCTTATGAGAATCCTGAAGTTGTGGGGGCACTGACCTTGACTGCCATGCCCCCGCCCCCCAACTGCTCTCTTGCTTACCCTGCTCACAGTGGTGGGGTGAACGATATGATGGAACAACTCAGATAAGGAGGGGGAGGTTACACACCAGGTACAACTCTGCACAAAGCAGTTTCAGTTTGAAGAGGATTCATTTAATTACCCATTGAAAAGAACTGGGATGGTGAGAACTAAAAGCAAACTCCAACCGCTTTCCCATTCTAACTTGAGCCTAACTCAGGTGTTTGAAGCAAGGATGGCAGCAGCGCATCTCAAGGATGCTCCCCAAACTGGGACACGTGTTCACTTGTTGTCAAAGCTCCAATTTTATGTATTTTTTATTATACTCAAGTTATGTCCATAACTCCCCCCATCCCCATGCTGGGGGCTACTCTACTTCCATGTGGGCTGTGACCTCACAGAGTTATCCCCACCCGCTGGATTATGATCTCATGGCTCTGCTCATGTCATCCAGCAGTCAGCACTTTGCTTCTGCCAGTGCGGTCGTGACCAGCTTTGAGCGATGGTTGTCGACAGCGTTCTCCTTATCCCCAGCCTCCTGCTCCTGGTGGCTGGGGTGTCTCTGCTCACCGTTTCCTGGCGCCGACAGGTAGGGAAATTTGAGGATGGGAGTCACTTGAGGCTAGGTGACTGAGGGCTTTGGGGTGGGGGTGAGGGCTGCCCCGCAAGTCCTTTCACTGTGCCACGTTCATGTGCCCGTAGGGTTCTGACCGGCGCCAGCAATGGTGGACATGGTGGCTGCAAGTGGTGGCATCGAAGTCAGGTGAGTCCCCTGAGGGTCAGCCTGGCACGTTCCCAGGCTGGGCCAGCCCCCTGGGAGAAGCCAAGCTTCGTACCAGCCTCTGTCATGTAGCAGCCAGGCTGGGTGGGCCTGGAAGATCCCTGGTGCCCCCCTACCCTACTGTGGCTCATGCCCGCTCCCTGTTTTACAGGTGCTGAGAGGCAGGCAGGCAGGCACAGGAGCCCCCTGTGCAGGCCACGTTGCTCCCAGCAGCAAGCATCGCCACGGCAGGGCAGTCCCATCCTGCCCCATCTCATCCAGCCAGGAAAGATCCGGCCTTTCTTGCTGCGCAGTCGGTGCCCCTCTCTGCACACGGACTCTGCCACTGGTACCACGAGCTCTGCGGGGAAACCCGGCAGGCTTCCCAGACAGGACCAGCGCCCGCAGATTCTGGTGGCACGCGGGACCCCCGGGACGCTCAGTCAGCGTCCTAGGCTAGGCGGTGGAGTTGAAGACCTGCCACCTGAGATCTCCAACTTCCACCAGTGAAAGGGAAGGTCTTCCAGGTGGGCCTCGTTCAAACAGAGGAGAGAAAACGCTGGCGGGACTACGAGACCAAGAGGCGTTTTTGGCGTATGCTCTCCCCAGCACTTCCCAAAGTGCACAAGAAAGCAGGAGCAACAGCAAGACCATCCCGAGGACCAGCTCTGAGCCTGGAGCAAAAAGCAGATGGCAAAACTGAAACCCGCCAGCCTTTCAACTCTGGCTTCCGTGAGAAGAGGAGCACAGAGAAATCGGACTTGCTCGCTATGGAAAGGCTGTACCGGCAGCTCCTGGTGTCCCTAAAACGATCCAAGACTAACAACGATTGCTACAAATCAGGCAGCGGAACTGAAGAGCAACCACCTGACAGCTCTTCCTGCATGCTGCCACCAATGAAAGGGACAAACGAGCATGAGGACATCCTTCAAACAGAGGAGGGGAAATGCTGGTGGAAGAGCAAGACCAAGTGGTCTTCTGAGTACTGCATTGCCTCCCCAGCACTTCCCAGAGTCTAGATGGAAGCTGGAGAAGCTGCAGGACCAACACCAGGACCAGCTTCAAGCCTGCAGAAAAGGAGATAGCAGTACTGAAACCTGCCAGCACCTAAACACTGCTGTCACTGTTATGGATTTATTGTTAACATACCAAGCGAGAACTGAATCTCAGCCCTAAGATCATCGTTTGCATCATACCATTTCAGACTGAGATCTTTCAGATTTTTAAAAAAGATAATTTAATAAAAGTCTCGCTACCCTTCAGAGAATTGTTATCCTTATTTATTTTAGCAATAAGAGCAAGCTCTTTCTGCAATGAGCATAGAATCGTAGAATCATAGAATCATAGAATCACCAAGGTTGGAAAAGACCTAAAAGATCACCCAGTCCAACCGTTCACCTATTCCCAATAGCTCCTACTAAACCATGTCCCTCAACACAACATCCAGCCTTTCCTTGAACACCCCTAGGGTAGGTGACTCCACCACCTCCCTGGGCAGTCCGTTCCAGTGCCTGACCACCCTTTCTGAAAAGTAATACTTCCTCATGTCCAGCCTGAATCTCCCCTGCCGTAGCTTGAAGCCATTCCCCCTGGTCCTATCACTAATGACACGAGAGAAGAGGCCGACCCCCAGCTCACTACAACCTCCCTTCAGGAAGTTATAGAGGGCAATGAGGTCTCCCTTGAGCCTCCTCTTCTCCAGGCTGAACATTCCCAGCTCCTTCAGCCTCTCCTCATATGGCCTGTGTTCCAGACCTCTCACCAGCTTTGTTGCCCTCCTTTGAACACGTTCCAGGGCCTCAATATCTTTCTTGCAGTGAGGGGCCCAAAACTGGACACAGTACTCGAGGTGCGGCCTCACCAGTGCTGAATACAAGGGAACAATCACCTCTCTGCTCCTGCTTGCAACACTGTTTCTGATGCAAGCCAGGATGCCATTGGCCTTCTTGGCCACCTGGGCACACTGTCGGCTCATATTCAGCCGAGCATCAATCAATACCCCCAGGTCCATTTCCTCTACGCAGTCCTCCAGCCACACCGCCCCAAGCCTGTAGCGTCGCCTGGGGTTGTTGTGGCCGAAGTGCAGGACCCGGCATTTGGCCTTGTTGAAACTCATCCCATTGGCTTCAGCCCAGCTCTCCAGCCTGTCCAGATCCCTCTGTAGGGCCTCGCTACCCCCAAAGCAGTTTCAGAGCATGTAAGACTGCGCTGGGGAAGGGATCTGAAGCAAAAAGGGCCGATGAAATGCTCCTCTGGGGGCTTCTTGAAGCCAGCCAGCAAAAGTGCTTTGCCTGTGTCAGGGGGCTGCCAGCTTGTGGTCAGGCTGCCAAGCTCGCAAGGGCGCAGCTGGCACTGCCCACTGTGGAGCAGGCTACCTGGCCATAAGTAGCCTCCGGGAGGGCAGCAGCTAGCTGCCACCCACAGGGCGCACAGGGTGAGCAAACGGTGTTGGTGTGTGCACCTTGCTGGCTGCAGTCTGTACAGCAGGTTGTTGAGCCTCTGCCAATACACATGGTGAGTCTGATCGCTGGATGTGGTTTAAGTCAAGGGCACCCATCCTAACTCACCCTACCAGACGTATGATTTGTAAGGTGTCAGTAGCTTGTAGAGATCCTGCCATGGTTTTTACCTGTACAACGACTGTTAGAAAAATTGTATGTTCCCCGGGAGAGGCTTTGCACAAACATGAAGGTGTCCAGTTCACTGGCTGCAGAGTTACAGAACCTTGCAGTGGGGGGAAGTGGAGACAACACCTTGCAGAACTGGTATGGGGTCCTTCAGGAGGAACTGGCTGTCAATGAGGAGGCTAGGCAAATCTTCTCCAGAGGTCTTATCTCAATCGGATAGGCCTTCCAGCAATATGACAATCTCTTCTCTCTAATCCAGTCACCAGTTACACGAGCGAAAAGACCGACCGCCAGCTCACTACAAGCCCTTCAGGTGGTTGTAGAGAGTTGATAAGGTCTTTCCTGAGCCTCCTCTTCTGCAGACTAAACAATCTCAGCTCCCTCAGCCACTCCTCAAAAGTCCTGTGCTCCAGACCCCTCACCAGCTTTGTTGCCCTTCTCTGGACATGGTTCAGGGCCTCAATGTCTTTCTTGCAGTAAGAGGCCCAAAACTGAACACAGTAACTGAGGTGCAGCCTCAGCAGTGCTGAGTACAGAGGGTCAATTTCCTCCCTGCTCCTGCTAGCAATGCTATTTCTGATACAAGCCAGGATGAATGCAGTAAATATGTGACTGTGCACATACTGCAGTGAATAGTTTGACTCAAAGGTTCCAGTAACTCAAAATGCCCACCAGCCTTTGCCCATCTGTGTCCCAGGTCCATTTTCCTCTTTGCTATGTTTAATTATTTTGTTAACACATTGTCTCCTACACTGTTTTGTGAACAGATGCTTTTCTTGCCCAGGTCACGTAAGTTTTTTCACCCAGGAATGCTTCTCCACAGAATAACCTCTAGATGCTCTTAACCAACTTAGATGAAGTCATGGAATTATCTCTAGATCTGTCTGTGTCTGTGACAGGAGGACAGCAGTCCCACAGGCCCACCATAGCAAAGAAAGGAAAAGGGGAGTGAGGGCAGGGTTGGGAGAGGGGGTATGGAAAGGGAACAAAGGGAACAAAGAGGGAAAGGAATAACAATAATAATAATAAAACAGTGGCAGTGGCAATAATCTGAGGAGGAAAGTTAATTTACTAGTTATAATAGCAGTAATACAGTTAATTGTGTTTGAAGCTAATAAACCAAATAAATTAGAGAGTGTTCAAAACTGATGGCCTTACTCTAATGCTGAAGGCGAGACAGCTAGGGAATACACACCACAGAGATGAGCAGTAAAAGAAAAAGGGGCAATCTCGCGACTTACAAGAAGTTTTATCTTTCCCTCTGAAAATAAAATGGAAACAGAATAGTGAAAGTCTTCCGGGAGATGTAGTTCTTCTCTTCTGAGAGCTGAGTGTCTGAAAATATCAACAGTCCACGGAATTGGAGCATCAATTCTTTAACTCCCAGTGAACTACATGATGATATGTTGTGGAACACTGATTAAAAAAAAGCATCTTGTGACAAGAATCTAGTCAAAGGTTTTGTGAATGACACTTGATTTAACAGAATGAATCTTCAGCAGCATATTGTATTTTAGAAAGACAAGTAAAGATAATAGTATATTTACACAATGACAGATATTAATAGCCGAAGGATAGTGATGATATCTGTCAGCCTAAGTGGAATCTGGGAGATCATTTCTGTAAACAAAAATTTTGGACAGGATTCAAAACCATACCCAGAATAAACTTGTTTACAAATTAAGTAGGAATGCTGCAATAAATTCTCTACATTCTTGTTAATGATACATCACAGATATAATTTGTGTGTTTGCCTGCGTGCTTTTTCACCCCAAATTGCCAAAACTCAGACAGAGTAATGGGAAACCTGACAAATTAGCCACAGTACAGAGCACTTAACAAGGTTACAGTCTACTATTTCTAAACAGAAACTTCAGTTCGTTATATTTAGATGTACCAAATACAAGTACTTAGAGGTACAAGAGGACTTTTGCAGGAACAGATCTGAGTGCAGTTATTGTACCACAGGAACGTTATCCAGTTGGTAACACATGGCTACAGTGGAAGGTCTAAGGATATTGGCTTTGCCTGAACTAGCAAGCTTTTTCTTTTTCTTTTTTTTTCTTTTTTTTTTTGTTAGAGAGAACATTTGTCTTGTATTTTCCATTTCAATATCTCTATAGACTTACATTCTTCTGCTTTGGACCTACTGACAAATGTAACTGGCCTTCATTACCCCTAATATTCAGTAGAGAAGGGGGTATCAGCCAACAAAATTCTCGATTAAAGGGAATTTCTATTTGCAAGAGTCAAACAAAAAAAACCCCGCAAAACTAAGTAAACAAACAAAAAAAGAACGTCTTAATGAACTGCTGGAACATCTGGAGTACCCTTGGTTCAGGGTAAGTCCCACTCCATGTTACATGTTCTTTTGCACAGCCTGCATTTTTCACCTTAGTGCTTATTGAAGCTTCTTGACAACAAGGCCAGACAGGAAAATTTCTATGGCACTGCCGTACAAATACCCACAATGACAAGAAAATACGTCACATAAGATGACAGATTTGCTCAGTACAGCCCAATCCAGTGTCTGGATAACCACTGTAAGGGATTGCATCCAAGCTAATAAACCCTTCCTCTGTCCTGGATAACATGTACTCATTTTATCATCTTGTGCCTCTGCTGCAAGTCTTTTAATGTCCTCTCTAGTAAGATATTCAAGACTGTAGGTGCTCAACTTATTCACTGCAGATTTTTTTAGCACTACCTGTACTACTTTTTGCACAAGAGAGGCTGCATTATCATCACATTCCTGAAATAAGGACAACGTGAAACCCTTTCATGCCATAGTCTATGTGAGGTTTTGAGGACCCATTGCACTGGAACAATAAAGAAACACTCAGTCCCTGCCTATAAACTATGCCCAGGTAGAGAGAGCTTACTGTTAAAGTAAGATCTCTTGCCCTGCAAGCAAAGGAGTACAGTCTCAGATATTTAAGGAAGTGACTCAAGCATAAAGCTGCCTGGTAAAACCAAGAATCTGAGCAAGCTTTTTGAGGTTCAACCATGTCACTCAAGAACTTTGACTCCTGCTCAAGTCACTTGTTAATGCTCACTCAACCTTTCACATCCTGAGATTCCTCAGGTGCATTCCCATAATTTCTATGGATGACTTTTTAGATTTTTTTAGAACAAACTCTTTATTTCTTTAAAAAACAAAAACAAACAAACAAAAAATCTATGGCTATAAAACAGTGCTTGATGAAATACACCTGCAAGTGTTTTAGGATGGGTACACATTTCAGTTCCTCAGCTGTAAAAAGGAAGTAACTACCAATCTGACAAGGCCAGCTATAGATAAAGGCCTCCTTGTTCTGTCTCTGGAAAGGCTTTCAGCATAGAGCTACTGAGCAGGCAGTGTCGAGAAGCCCAAACACAGGACAGGGCTCAGTGCACAATCCACTCCACACAGGTGATGAGGAACAGCTTCCCTAAGAAAACTCCTCGGCTGCCATTTCATACAAAGGCTACGTATGTGCCAGCTTACGCTGGATAGTGGCAGGAACAGATCTAGCTCTGGTACTTCCTCACTGGGATCAGAGATGAGCTATTAAAAACCCAAATGAAATTACCCAGGATTAGTCTCTTTTATTCTCGTGATATATACATATAACAACCTAAACCTCCAAGGTTTGTCTAAACAGGGATTTAGTAGGATTTCTGTCCAGCAGGGATAGGCGACCACGTGCCCCTCCAGCCAGCCCCCACTAGATGGCACTGCTCCTGTCCTGCAGCCATTCGTCGATTATCCGGCCACAGCAGCCGGCCTCGCTCACCCAACGCTGTCCAGCGCCCAAACGAGATTCCTTCATTCTTGAGGCCGAGTAGATGCTGGCTGCGAGCTGGCCGTGCTTTAAAACGCCTCACCCTGCAAATGCAGCGTTAACTGCTTTGCATATTTGTTACAAGCTGCGGTCAGAGACAAACTCGGGAGGTGCATGGCACCCAGCAGACTCACTCACTCTAAGTGACCCCCACCACTTTCCTCAGAGCTAGTTTAGGAACAGTTCTTTCCACTAGAATGCAAACTGCAGAGCTGCTTGCTGCTGAGAAGGTATCCTAGCAGAATTAAACTTTATGATTTTGATTTTTTACATGCATCTTATTGATTTTCATTACTTAACCTAAAGTTGCCTGGGATGGCAGAAACTATCAAGGACAGAAATTCAGCTGCAACACAGCCTACAACAGCAACATAACACTGCCAGAACTATTAAAGAGAAATTGAGGCTTAACATGATTCCTGTTTCTCTTCCCCTTTGCTCAGATGCTGAAACAGCCAGTTGCGTTTCTGGTCCAGAAGCAGTTGCATTTCCTTGTGGCAGGGACAAGGAACAGTGAGAACAAATTGGAACACAGTTCCATCTGAACATGAAAAAGAACATATTTTGACAGTAAGAGCACTGTAACAGGCTGCTCAGAGAGTTGTGGGTTCTCTTTCTCTGGAGTTATTCAAGACCTGCCTGTATGCTTTCCTGTGTATCCTACTGTAAAGAACCTGCTTTAGCAGTGGGTTGGACTCTATGATCTCCAAAGGTCCCTTCCAAACCCCACAGTTCTGTGATTCTGTCACACTGGTAATTGTCTCCAGCCACCCAATCTAGGTTTATAAAGAAGCAGCCAAAATGAAAAAGGGTCTCACTGTGTGAGATATCAGGATAGGCCTCCTATTGGGAGGCACTGAGAGGTTGCAGATCATGATTCAGAGAAGCCATTGGCCTGAGTACGGAAGTGTGTAAATTATCCAAAAGAGAATATTGCTGGGAAGGTTATAGGCTAAGTCACACCATTCACTTCCAGATAATTGGAGGACAGGAAAGCCAGAAATGTCTCCCACTGAGATCCAAAGCTGTGAAAGCTCTTTCAAGTTACTAAAGCACTTACAGGGTATGTAAAGTCTATGCAGTCTGGAGAGAAGGAAGTTTATGCATCACCACTCTTCTAGATGAGAGCTCAGCAGTGAGCACGCTCACCAGGAATATCTAGAAGTAGCATCTGCTCTATCCAGGTTTGGTTATCAATTTAAATTTTCTCAAGTGAGTCTTCTGAGTGTTAGTAATTTGTACAGATCTGTCACTGATTTGTCAAGACACAGCATTTCCAAAGGGAATGCTTGTCGTGGTTTTGTTGTCCAATGCTGCTTCTGTATTCATTGATAGGACAGGAGCGTTGTTGGCCTCTCCTCGCTCAAGATTGCACTACAGACATCCTGTAACTTTACAACCACTTCCAACATGGTTGCACAAAGGCAGAGCTGTTAATCTGTGTTGGCTGCAGTACCCTGAGCAATTTGTTTTCACAGAAAAGTAAGAACAGAAAGCAAGACATTTAGTTTATGCACTGATTTCATCAATAACACTATGATTTCTAAGGCTGTCCTTGATGGAAATCAGATCTCTCCTGAGGAGCAGGAGAGAAGTGAGTCTGCAGAGACGCTGCCGGACACCCAGAGATCCAGGGGCTATGGAACTCCAAGGGGCAGTGGGTTCCTTAGTGGGAGTGGAATTGTCAAGGTCTACTTCTGGTCAAAATAACTAAGAGCGCTTTTTGTGCCTTGGGCACTCTGCAGGTGGTGATTCATACATGTAATCAGGTGACCGGAAAACCTTCATGCTTCTTGTTCTATGTGGCCAGAGGGGAATTTTAAAATTATATACAACAGAAACAGTCGCAAATAACTCTATCTTCCTATTTCAGGAGGAGCTGCTAGGATGAAAAGCATTACTTTTACTCTACTGTAAGATAGGATAAAATAGAAATAGAGCATCCTCAACAACATTCCTAGAGGGTACTAATGTGAATATAACCAATAACAGCTGATGAAAACTTCTGAAAGGCAAGGATATGGTATAAGCAACTAAAGAAAGGCATAGTAATAGAAAAATAAGTCCATTAAGAACTAACACAATGAGACAGGAAAAAAAAAAAGGTCTGTTTTAGCTGGCTCCAGCTTTATTGATCAGAATAATCTTTATAAGTACTAAATCAAAAGTATATGTATAATTCCTCTGAATATTGAATATTAAACATGCGCACAGCATTCTAAGTGTGACAAGCATAGTAAGAGAAAAGTGAAAGAGAGAAAATGAAATATAGGAAAATAACATTAATGGATCAATTGGTACTAACAGCAAAACTTTCTTATGTTAAAATTATGTTATATTTTCGTTATGGAAATACATAAAATCTGAATAATTTTCATGTGTCAGGTATCAAAGGCAGTAATCTCTGGCAAAAATAATTAGAAAAAAATATCTGGAAAGAAAGTACTTTGCCCTTTTAACTACTTTTGCTATTTCTATTTCATTTTATCGTCTGCTGTATTGTGTATAGTAACTGAGTGGAAAGTCAATTAAGTGCAGTAACAATTTTCAATTCATTTTTTCCTTAAAAATCACTGATGTATTTTTAGCATGCCTAGCATTTACATCACTTAGACAACTTATAATAGAGTCTTGTAGATGACTGTTATTATAATCCAGTCTAGCTTAAATTATTTTAATTTGATATAAACATTTGATAGAAATATATGTGTTACCACATATATTTCGTTATCTTGTTAACTGGAGCGAATAAGTGTGTGTATGTATTTATTTCTTGTCTTATAAGCTCATTCATAAACAACTGTACTTTCTTCCCTCTGTGAATCTAAGAAAAGCAAGTCCTTTTTTTTTTTTTAAGTCCTATACACAACAGAAATAGGATAAAATAGGACAAAATCTTAGAGGTGTTGGCTACCTCATCTAATGGCTCACGGTTACAAACACAGTTCTCAGTAACCCTCGTATCATGAAAAGTCAGGAGAAATGGTTAGCACCCATACAGTTTAAGAGAACTGCCTTCTTTGTTCATGTACAGAAGATCTCAGTCAGATCTCACTACATATGAGTAAGGATGAAGGTCACTTGCACAGCTTTTCTGCAATTACATAGTACATACAGAAGCCCAAATGCTAACAAGACAACTAAACAAGGCTACTTCTAATCCATCAGGTTACAGTCACTCTTCTACTGCATTCAAATGAATCCATGAATAAATACATGCTACAGAAGTCACAGAAGTTATAGAAGAGCCACTCATACAGTGTGCAGCAGCCACCTAGTAGCCATGCACACACCTGTCCTGACATGGTAACACTTAGCTCACAAAGCAGCTCCCAGCTGTCCCACGCATCAGGCTTGTGCCAAACAAGCCTTCAGAAGTTCATTCTCCAGTGAACTCAAAAACCTGTTTTGGCAGATCACGAAAGAGAGGTGGATGCTCTGATGGATTTAACAGAAAGCCAGAGCAAGTGAGTTTTACATTCTTTGCATCAGTCATTGGAAATGACCAGAAACTCACCTTTTAGCATGAAGAAGCAGAAACACAAGTCATTTGCCATCGTCCTTTATAAATTGAAAACTTGCTAAAGAAAGCTGTTGAAAGAATGGTCTATTAGAGTTGGTTTAGTTTTCTCAAACCCCAGGATTCTGTCGTTTACAGGCCACACTGGTCGGCCATGATACTCCCACAAAGGCCTCTTCATAGAGCCTGTTATTTATATCCATCCAACTCTGATTAATTTTAGCATTAAATTAATCATAAACACATGCTACTTCCTTCTAAATTGTAAGTACTCAATATGACACACTTTCGCTATCTCAAAATTTCTGGAGCTGAAAGCAAGCTCTTCTTAAACAGAGTTGTTTAGTGTTCCTACGTATTGACAGACAGCTTGACAGAGAAGCATATCACCCCAACATCACTGAATTTCAGGACATTTACAGCTATCTAGGTTTACAACATGACATTGCATAAAAGAGTAATATTAGCATGTTTCTCTTATTTCTCTATCAGATGTCCTGCAAGCCAGTAATTCATCATAGATACCAGCATGAATTAGTAATTAAAATTAGTGATAAGTAATATTTACTATCTCTAATGCCAGAATAGAGTAGAAAACCATCCTGAGCTACTTCTAATCCATTTTGGAGGTAAGGTGCTTTGGAGGTAAGGTGCTTTTACTTCCTTCCTGAAGGTAAGTTGTTGCCAATATGGATGGAAAACCCATCTCCTCTTCAAGATCAAACTCCTATTGACAGTTTTTCAACGCATCTAAGCACTGCTTGTGTGTTCGGCTTGCAAAGGAAAAAGTACAGTTTGAGGCTGTCCTCAAAAACTTCAGGTTTGTGGTCATGTCTTGGGGACTAGTGAAGGTCCAGAGAACTTCTGCTCCAGGTGTGTGAGTACTGGGCAACTGGTCTGCATTTGTTTATTTGTTTTCATACACCATTAGGAGTAAATATCACAAAGCAGTTTAACATCTAGAATGAGAGGGAGAATGCTTTATTAGAACCACCATAAGAGAGATGTTGCAGACTTTACTAACAATGATACACCAAGCTGCATGGTGCAGTTGACAAGTTGCAGGAAAGGGATGCCATCCAAGAGGAGCCTTGACAGGCTGGAGAAATAGGCTCATACAAACCTCATGAAGTTCAACAAAGGCAACTATGAGATGTTGCACCTTGCTCAGGGCAATCCCAAGCACAGATACAGACTGGGCAGAGAAGAGATAGAGAGCAGCCCTGAGGAGGAGGTTTTTTGTTGATGAGAAGCTCAACATACGAGACAGCTTATCTTTGTTAATGATCAAGGCTGTGGGAGACAATATACCCCCAACAAACTGTGGACAATACCAAATCAAAAGTGGAAATTAATATGAGTTATTGCTGAGTTGCAGTTCAGACAGTCAGATGGTTCTAATAAAGCTGAAGAGTTTGAATCTTCTACTAAAAACTGAGTGTGAACTTCATGTCTCCAGCATGAAACAAAAAGGCATAAAATATGGTAGCAGATGAACCCTAACTCAAATAACTGAAAAGGTTCAAATTTCTTTTACCCAATGATAATGCTGTCATATTCTCCTTGATAATATTCATGACACTATTGTAATTAGCACTTATGTGCTAACATCTTGACTCCAGTCATTTCAACAATTTTCAATTATAGTTATGAAACTTCCCAACTTAAACACAGTTGTTTCACATTATCTTCTAATAAACACATGCTTCTTAGCCACCCACTGAGTTGTGTACAAAAAGCTGCACTAGGACAAAGAGAACTCCACTGGAAGGCTTCTCTATGGACCACATGCTTGGAGCGTAAGTTACTTTTCACAAAGCCTAGCTAAAAAGAGTACAAAGGGTTAAATTAGTATATTTAGTATAAAGCTGTTGGCTAGAAGTTACATTATTGCACAAAACTTGTGAGGAATTTGAATTTAGTGGTTTACTCTTGGGTTTTACTCTTCAGTGCAGCACAAATATTTAGCTGATAATTTAGAAGTGTCAGTAGAGTTTGCAATTATATATTGGCTGTGTATCATCCCACAGATAAACCAACAAGCTTCATAAAAAAGATTTATTTTCCTTCGAAATTATGATATTGCTAACACTTTCCAACTTGTTGCAAAAAACTTTTTCTAATCCTCCTCCTCGGAGGAATGTTTCCTAATATATCTCAAAAGCTTTTGGAGAAAAAAAAAATAGTATTCATCTTTTCTAAACAGAGTTTGTAAGCAGGATTTTAGGGGCGGATTTTCACGACTGGCTTATCACACTGAATGCACTTAACACATCTGAAATAAACAACTAAGTGAATCAGATGCATGCTGCAATTCGTCAGCTATGGATCAAGTCAGTAGCATACAGAGTCAGCAGTTGGTGCCACTGACTCGCACTTGCTGTGGCACTGAGTAGACCTTTGCACACTGAGAAGCACCAGTTGTGTGGTGGAACAGAAGATTTCTGCCAATTCAGAGGGCTGAACCTTGCTATCCTTGGCTGAGAGTAGAAAGGAAGCCCAAGATCTGGAAAGGGCTGCATCGTGCAGGAGCATAGTCATTGGAAAGGAGAATGCTGGAAACAGCTCCCTCCCTCCACATCAGGAGAAATATGGCATAATGGAATAAATAGGCTAAGGGAGAAAGGATGGACGAGAACATTTCAGAAATAGGAAGGAGACAGAGACTTGCAAACCAAGCTCAAGAAGTGAACTGGAAAAAATCATTAACACCATGAAACCATAATTTCATCTAATTTTCACATTCTTTTATTAAAATATAAATATATGAAACTTATCCCTACTTTCTATCAAAACTCCCACAAATCCATCTCAAAGCAGAAAATACATTGAGAAAAAAGAGAGGAAGAAGGAAAGGGGAAGAAACCACATACAGCAGAAGCAGTCAGTGACCCTCAGCTACAGCTACATCCTCAAGTCTTCCCATGAAATGCCACTCAGCAGGTGCCTCAACTCAGGTTTGCTTTTTCTTTCTCCTTTTTGAAAAGTGGCAATAGCCACCTAAGTAGCATAGCAGTTCAAGTATGAAATGACATTACAACAGGAGTGTCCAACCCAGCAGAAGATATGTCCAGAGTACTTGTACAGTGCAATCAAATTCTGTAATTTTCAATATCTCAAAAAGCTCACAAAAAGTATAAAATAATTTGCAATCTGTTCTTAGTTTGTTTTCAAAAATCTCTGCTGTGCACTTTGAGAACTCACACAGAATTGCAACCATTTCCGTCAAACCAGACATCAGTGCATCAGTTTCACAAAAACAAGGTCATATATCCCACTAATTTTATGCTATTGTTGCCCTCTTTTTAAAAAATGTTTTAATGAAAATATATTAGAAAAACAAAACAACATATTAAGGCCCAAGGTAATTCCTCCTCACTCACCATGAAGCATGCAAGGCAGAAAGTTGGACAACCATGATCTACATGCCAGGTCTTAAATGGTTTCTTCAAGAGCTTATATAATTTTAATAGCTACTGAAATCTGGGGGGAAAAAAAGCTGTTAGGCTAGATGCCCATTTAAGCTCTTTTTTCTACCCCATTTGTTGATTCAGGATTTACCAGAATAGTAGGTGAAAGGGAATGGAAGAATTACTTATTCTGGTCAGCCAGACCAAACCAAACACCGTCACTGCACTGGTGGCACCAGTGTACCATTCTAACTCTTTAGTAATGTTAGAACTTGTTAGTAAATCTTTACTCTAAAGAATAAACAGTGGCTACTGTACATATTCCTAAAAAGAAAGCACAAGAACTAGGATTGTTTTCCTTAAAGAGCTCTCCCCCAGATTTCAACAAGAATTAATCAAATTAATTCTAATATCTTGGTAATATTTATTTTCACTTCAAAGTACATGGGTATGTTTAATTTGCTTCCTATGTATCCAGTTTTTGTCTGGAAGGAGAGCTTTGATGGACAAGGTTTGTAGTTCGAAGACCCTATTAGCACTCTCTTTGAACATCCACCTTTCTGCTTGTGGTTACTGCAGCTAAGCTGCAGGCAGCACAGAGAGATTTATTCTTAGAGACAGCACTGTGGTCTGGGAGCACTGGTGATTTTGCTGGAGGAAATACCAGCGCTGATCATAGCCATCTTCCTCTCACACAGCAGTATTTTCCAGAACCTGTGTCCCAAGCACAGGTTTAGGCAGGAAAGCATTGACAAACCAAATCAGTCGATGTTTTACAACAGCCTGCTAAGGGGCAGGATTAATCATTTCCTCCTGTAGCTTGTTCTAAATACATCTCAGAGGTAGCAGTTTCCCACCATAGATATTAAGTAAGGTCAGTTTGAGGCTGATTCTCTCACAGGTAGCATTTAGAAAGGAAGGAAGGAGTACGTGACCCTCAACAATATATGCACAAAACACAGTTTTTGGGCAATAGCATCCTTGAGGTCAGCCCAACTGCCCTCTGCTTTCTGCCAGACAGCCTGACTCTGACCTGGATTAATCATCAGGCGTATGCTTTTGGTCATATACAGCAAGTGTGATCATGCTAGCAGCTGTCTCATAATTTTATTGTTTGTTTTTTTTTTTTTAATAATTGGCATTAGACATTGCATGCTGATGCAGTACTTCCAATTTTAACTTTTTTTTTTCCAGCATATACGTGCAAAGCTTGTAAGGTACCATTCAGTTCAGATGTATGTTTGTGCAGCAGTTTTAACCCCATTGTGCAGATCCCTAATTTCTAAATCAAGCCATAAAAACTGCTTCTGTGCTGAACTCCTCTCCAAAATGCTTACATGCATACATAGTCGCAGATGTATAATGTACAGAAACTGCATTTCCAAGAGCTGCTGCAGCAAAGCTAACTTGGCCAACATCACTTAAAATGTTACTAATAAAAAATGGCTTAACATCAATAAAGCAGAAGCTATACCAAGTGTTGTCAGATAATATTGACACTTCTTCCTTCCATGCTGAAACTTCTGTAGTTTGTTTCTGCCTACCTACAAGGGTTAGCTTCTCTTTCATTTTCAAGTAACCCTGAACGGTACCTCGAGTGTGTTCAGTTGTTTGTATTCCAACATATTTAGTGTACCCTTTCTGACAATGATTCAGCAAGGCAGTGTAACCTTCCAGATTTATTTGATCTGTATCTTTCAAGCAAATAGTTAAGCTGCCTGTCTCTGAAGGAAAATAAAGCACTTGAACTCTTGCCTTGGTCCTAATTTAGAGTTATGTTTGCATGTTTGTTTTAGCATCTTCTGGGAACATTCTGTCTCCTCAAGAGCTATTCTATCAACAACACAATTTGACTGAAATTTTTTTTCATAGGCTTTGTCAACTTAATTTTCTCTTAAATATGCAAAATGCAAGGATATAAATTATGTTTGGCATGGTAAATACATATGGCCAGAAATAGAACATCTCAGCAACTGCTTTGCTGCCATTACATGCAAATACAATATTTGGCCACTAAATTAAATGATAGATTGAGGTTTTAAGAAAAGCTGAAAGAACTCTGCTTTGCACCTTCTTAATAATTTTCTCCAAACCACCTAATACCTGTGAGACATGATAACTAAGTGCAAGCTCACATTCTTATGAACTTATCGCTTTTATATTTTTGAGTGTTAATCATGCTTCATTGAAGTCAGTGTTATTTAACCTCCTTAAATTACTGCTACAGGAAGACAAAGGAGGCAGTTATTTGGGTTTTGAAGGCTGATCAATGGGCAGAGACTCAACTCTAAGTTCTTCATTTGCTTTGTAGTCATACTGGACTACTTTGTGGCATACAAGAACGTTTTCCTTATTGATATTACTGACCCAGCAAATGTCTACTGGCCCAGGGAAGCATTGTTCTGCACACCCTAGTAAGTTTTTCACACTGAAGTATCACATAAAACCTCACTGTAGGGCAATTTGTTGTACAAACGTGGAAGAAAATAAGTATTTACCAGGTTCAAACAAGTAGCTGATTGTGACAAGCAAGCTGGGATAGAAGTGCGAGGGTGTTAACAGAAGGATGGGAAAAGTTACAGAATACATCTATTTTGGAACACAGTGGCATGCTCTTGGATGTCATCCGCAGGGTAATCTCAGCAATAGTCTGTCAATATAGGTGCTTGCTTTGCTATGCCACCCTCAGAGACTGATTCACAGCAGCCCAGCACACAGGTAGTGTATTTACACTACTGCACAAACACTAGCATCATTTTAATCACTTTTTTTCTCACTGCTGAACAACAGATACTGCTCTCATCAATTTAATTCTGCAGTAATAAAAAATAAATAAATATAAAGAAGTTAAGCACCTCTACTGTGCTGTAAGAATCAGCTTAAGCAAGCTCAGCACACAGTATCTTCCATTCAGCAACTGAATAAAGAATATTCACGTACAAGAGAATGGTAAATTGGTAAATACAACAGGAAGCTGGAGTATTTCCCAAGCAACACATTTCCTTTGTGACAAAGCCCAGCTGGCTGTCACCCAGTGATACTTTGGCTTATGACAAGTTCCGAAACATCACAAAACTGGTAGAGTATCTCATATCAAGCACCAGGTGACAGCGGAGAGCAGCAACAATGCTTACCCATAGGAGAAAAACAGCTAAAGCAGCAGCTGCTATTGAGGACAAGAAAAGAAGTTCTGCAACATACAAAGCTCTTTCAAAGATACCAAGACAAAAAATGCAGTAGAAACATGTAAAGTAGAAGGATTGAGGATTGACTACCGCCAGAATACAATGTACTTTATGACTGTATGAACAACAACAATAGCACAAAACAATTTTGTAAGTACATTTGTATTAAGAAGATTTTTAAAAGCATAGATGTCCTTGACATAAGAGAAATTCTGCAGTCAGAAGTTTGTTGACATATTGAAATTGCAAGTGATTTTGACCCAGTACATGTGTTTAAGGTTGATTTACTACAGAATAAGCTTATCTTCCCTTACTAGACAGAATAACCTGAGTGAAAGATTCACACTTGCTCACATATTTGTTCTCTTGGTGGAAATAAGCTAGTCACACTTCTCTTATCTTTGTAGGTTTGCAAGCTGTAACAGCTGACAGAACCAGCTGTTCTCTATTCCTCTCTTCTCATAGGTTTTTCCTGGCAGAGCACCTAATTAAGGTTTGCTTGGATGCAGTTTATGTGGTATTGAGTAAACAACTCCATGCATTTACTAAAGTGAACAAAAAATCCCCTTGTTTGGTTGGATCATAGTGCTCAAATCACAGCTTGAAACCTTCACTGCATCCCATATAAAATTGCACAGAAATAAACACCCAAGGCCTGATGGATGATACACTAACAAGTGTATAAACTTAGCCAAGATAAAGGAATTTATTGGAAATACGAGTTTTCTGAGCATTTGCTAAAGAAAAGGCTGGACTACCCCATCAACAAAAAACTGTTAAAATCTCTTGAGATTACCGGGACAGTAAGACGGTGTCTCTCTCACTAAGCCAGCATCCCAGATGTCTGGGAATAGAAGAAGAAAAGCTGCAAAGCAGACAATGGAAGATGTTTTTTACTGGAATCTACCTGTTTCTTGCTAATGTAGAGAAAAAAACTTGGTTTAGAACCAATGGAACCAACTCATTTAGAGATCTAGCATTCTCCTCAGGAAGAAGAAGAATTAAGTGGAGAAAAAACAAAACATTCTGGAAATGCAGTGGTGTGTTTATCATAAAACCTGTGGTCTCTGTCCCATTCAAAGTCTGATATAACACAGGCTATTCTGGAATGCAGTGAAACAACAGAAAGCAAAATAAAAAAGCAGGTAATGGTAACACTAGGAAAATAGCAACAGTTGAAAATGGTGCCTGAAAATTTTTAAAAAGCTTAAAATACCCAATGAGAAAACATGCAAGACTGGCATGACCGAGTTTAAGAGCTACAGAGCCAACTGATGTTTATTTTATATTTGAACTAATGAAAACCATTTTGTAGCCACTTACTCAGGGAGCTGTACCTTTTAACCTACAATTACATTTCTCTTAATTTAAGCACAGAAGTTTTATAAAAAGGATTCTAAATAAAGAAGCAACAAAGTGCAATAGAAAAAAATGTATTTTAAACACAACTGAACTAAAATGAAAAATAATTCTTCATGCCTGTTTGCGTATGAGAACATTTGTTCCTGCCAGTAAGTGTTTTCCTGTTTTCTTAACTGGACTGAAACTGTAAAGTTGGATAATATAATTTCTGTACTTTTGTTTCCAAACTATCCACGTGCTTTTATCTCGGGCAATGAAATGAGGCTTTTGCTGTCACAGCCTTCCTACAAAAAAGCTTCAGTAGAATATAAAATCTCATTTCTGTCAAACAACTCATTTTGTACCTAATTTGGCTCCGCTGAACAAATGAACACTCTTTCAGATCTTATCAGCTTCCTCAAAAGTTCAGATAAATCGAAGGATAGTTTGGTTCAGTTATACCAAATGCAGTAGACTAGACTAAATGCGTTCAACTAAATATGTTCAACCTCAATCCAGGACAACAGATCTTCCACAACAGATCTTTATCCCTGCCCCTACATCTTTTCTCACTCTCTACTTAATTGCTACCAGTTGTTCGTAAGCTTCCTATAACCTCCCATAATTGACCACCTCTCATTTCTCCTGCAGCTTTTTGCAGTGCTCTCAAAGCCATACACCACCCAATTTCTAAGCAAGTGTTAACAAACTTGAGAGCTAGCATATTTCAACTCACGTGAAACATTCAGTCCTTCACCAAACTGAATGTGCAGCCAGCAGATATCTTCTCCATATGATAGCTTGCAAAATCTGTTTTCTGGTCCCTTGGTTTGAGAGTTCAATGCTGTGACTGGATGTTTAGCAGCTCAGTCTAATTTTGGAATTCCACCTCCCCACACTTTGGCTTTTTCTTTCTTCGGGAAGTGAAGACAAGTGATAAGTGCATGACCTCTGCCAGGTGTGTTTTTCTGTTGTCATATTATTTACAAGTTACTGCTCTGTGGAAGATAGGAATCAAACATCTAATTCTATCATAATTTCCAGTTACCTTTCCACTGGTACACAGATGGATCATAGCAAAGACTTGGAATGTCTCTTCAAATCACTAACCACAGAGCTCTTCTGTAGAAGATCTTTCACTTCTTGAGAGCATTCTTTTTTCCTCCTTTTCAGATTAAGAGATCTACCTATAGCTAAAGATGTCAAACAAGTTGTGAATATTAAAATAAGTAGTTTATGTTACAGATCAGTTGCTACATACAGAGAGCATCAGAGCCTATGTTTAAAGAGCATGAGAGATACGCTGAGCAGTTTATGTCGACTTTCTCCTTCCTGCTTGGGCCTTTTGTTCTTACTGCCTCCCTACTGCTGGCTCTGCAGTGAGCCACATCCTGATTGAGTTTTCAGAAAGGCCTATTTACAGCCAGATCATCAAAATAACTTGCCTCATCTATCATATAGCAGCATGAGGGAAGCAGTCAAGTAGGAAATCTGTTTTAATAAAATTAAAAATAATAATAATAAAATTGTTTCTAAAGCAGTGCATTTTATTTACTGTCTTAGCATGTATGGCATATTTTCTAGAGACTAATTCAACAGGCAAGTGTTCTATCTTGGGTTACATCTCACTCTGCTGACTGCTGGGATGAGAGCAGGTTTGGGTAACAGGCAATGAGGACTGCAGGTGTGCAGGTAATTCACAATTGTTTTTTAAAAAAGAAAGTTCTTATGAAAGAAAGAAGTTACCTGTGTTATTTCAAAGAGCAAATCACAAAGAAAAGCTTCAAAAAAATGATCAGATCAAAGATAAAATGAAGCTCAAGATTGTAAGTAGTGCCAGTTTTAAACAGTTGCTTGTTCAGGTGAAACCATGAAAAGCAGATATCTTTCTGTCTGTCCAGGGGAGGGAAGCAGTGCAGGTAGGGAATATACAACATTTTACATGTTTGTAATTAACTGAAAACCCCACAAATGTGTCTCAGCTTTAGATACTGGATGTTTATCTCAGCCCTATACCAGCTATATCACAGAACATAACAACCTGAAATCACTGCAAGAAAAAGAAATAAAATAAAAAGACCATTTACAGTAAATTTCATTACCTCTCACTTGCATTAGTCCTTTGAGGAAAAAAAGCTAGCACAACATAAAACAGATCCAGGACAGAAAGATCCAAGTGGACAGGTCGATGTTAGAGTTACTTCTGTATTCCTATTATCCTAGGTGTTGCCATGGTTCCTGACGAAGTTTATAATCAGCTCGTTTTTAACTTACATTCTTAAAAATAATTCCCTCTGCACAGAGCTACTGTTGATTGCACACGGGAAGGAAGGTAAGGAAATATCTCTGATCTCAGTTGATTGCTCTCTAAACCTTTGGTTAGGCCCTTCATGGAGAAAACCAAAGCAATCCAAGTTTTACCAAACTTGTTACTTTCCTACTCTCAAGAACAAAAAATATCTACTTATTTGCAACATATTATTTGTGAATTCACATATTTGCATGTGCAGTGTTAAAGAGTAATTTTTACAAGTCCAGAATGCCCAGGAGATTCATTGGACTTTGAGCAGGTCTGTCTACATCCACAAAAAGTACCAAAAGAGAATGAAATTTCTGGAGGGAAAAGGCAAACTGCAGTTGACTCTGACAGGGGAGTTTCAATATCCCTTTTCTGATCCTCTTTTCTAAGGTATTTTAAATATATGTATATATATATTTAGGAAGTACAGCCAATTCCAAAGAGTCCAAAATTGTTAACACCTGTCATAAGATTAAAACAATAATGTCAAGAAAAATGCCTTAGCGTCCTTTTGTTGCTACTGTAGCTCTTGTTAGTACTCATCTTTCAAAGTTTCCTGGTATTTGGTTTAGGCTGGAGGATACTGTTCTACAGCAGAGAAAAAACTGGGAGATGTCTTATCTTATACGTAAATAAATTTCCACTGAGCCATCCAAAGACCTTGTTATTAAGAAAATATAGGCTTCACAAGCCAGGCAGAAAAATGAAGAGTAGTGGTAGTGTAGCAAAAGGCAGCCATTTGATACTTAAATATTTTTTTGTGGTTCTCTGAGTATCAGAACAACTCCTCTAAAACTGTACAAGTCTTTGAGCTGGTTTAGTCTGTGCTTAAAGATGAACAACACTTATCAGGATGGCACTTTCTGTAGGGTCAGCCAGTTTTGTAGTGCTGAAGAGCAGCTCAATCCCAGGTTGAGTGGCCTCACTGAACGTATTCTGGGAGCCCCCTGCTCAAAAGGCTCTGTACCCCTGTAGTGCGGTTACCCACGCGTGTGCTAGGCATTGCATCTAATCCTCACAGCTAAAGAGGTCTGTCTCCAGATCCAGGCAGGCTTATTGTTCTCAGTCTTCCTGAACTGACAAATCTCCCAGGGACATAGTAGGAGAGCTTGCTGGAATACCTAACAAAGGTGCCAAACATTACTATAGCAACTGGGGAAAAGGAGAAGAACACTACATATCCAAGCTATATTTTCTGTTTCTTTTATCGTTTGTACTCAATCTTTGTGCAACTATACTGCAGTCCTGTGGCATTATAAGCCTTTATATTTATTACAAATAAAGTAAAACAATATTACTCAACATAATTGCATTTCCTTCCCTGGAGATTCCCACTGCACATTCACTGACAGGCTAGCTCCTTTTCTGTGTCAACACAGAAAATTAAAGCTTTCTGGCCTAAAATGAACTGAAGAATAGTAGGAAGCAGCATGACAGAATGTATAATGAAAACATTCTTTGAATGAAAATCATGGCACTTCTTCCTTTTTTCATGAAGTGTTTCTTTTTTTTTTCTTTTTTTTTTTTTAACTGTAACTTTCACTGCATTGTAAGGGGCATAAGGGAGAGATAAGCTCTGAATTTTCTTGTTTTCCAGCTCAGACACCTATTTCCTTGGAAGATGTTTCAAAGAGCATAGGAAACAGACTACTGCTTCAAGTGGTTAAAATGGTTTTAAATTGGAAGACAGAAGATTTAGACTGGATATTAGGAAGAAAGTTTTTACTGTAAGGATGGTGAGACACTGGAACAGGTTGCCCAGTGAGGCTGTGGATGCCTCCTCCCTGGAAGCATTCAAGGCCAGGCTGGATGGGACTTTGAGCATCCTGGTCTAGAGGGAGGTGTCCCTGCCTATAGCAGGGAGTTGGAACTAGGTGATCCTAAAGGTCCCTTCCAACCCAAACCATTCTATGATTCTATGATTCTAAGTGCATAACAGTTTCCATATAATAAATTCCCAATGATATTTTTTTTTTTCTCTTTTTTTTTTTTTTTTTTTTTTTTTTTTTTCTGTATTATGTTTGATTAAGATAATTTAGCCAAGGAATACTCTAGTACACCAAACTCCAAAACTGCACAGATCTAGGGACAGACCCCCCAGGATTTCCTCTCTGAGTGACAGTTTTGTCCCTTATACATGTTAGCACTAGATTCTACTCAGTGTTCTGGAGATTCCCCCTAGATTCATAATACTCTGCTGAACTGAGCCACGTAAACCAGAAATTAAGCCCAGCAACTTTCCAGTAATATGAGATCGGTGCTTCCTTTGTTCTGATGGACTTTGGAGCTCAGAAAATACTGATTTAAGATCCACATGGATACTTTACCAAGGCTCCTTCTTGTATGCAAAACCTTCTGAGGCTTTTAACGCTTTTTTATAGAGAACATTATTGTGGAGGTAGATATATTTATCTCAAATTGGCTTTGATGAAATAATTGCCATTTTTTAATCATATGCTTTATCTGAGTTTTAACAATTTTCAGGCAGTTCAGCCCATATATATATTTTAAATGGATTTGTAAAACTTAGAATGAATAATCCTGTAATCTTTTTTTTGGAGTTATCAGCACTTCATCTACTGTGCAGAAAAGGTTTCTTTGTGTTTAAGGTGAGTCTTTCAATATCAATCTTAACAGTGTTGTACCCTACCTAATAGGTCTCAGATTTTCTTCTCAAGAGGTTTGTTAGGCAGTCAAAAACAATAAAGACTTTGCTGTTCCTAGTTGTTCATTCTTCATTCTCTAATAAGAAAAAAATGGCAAGTTAGGATTAATATTTATTAAACATAGATACTTTTATAATTAGTATTAATTGGCTAAAGTACAAATCTGGAATATTCCGACTAGTTTCAAGAAAATTTGGCAGCTGTAAACGGGTCATAAGAATGGAGATACCTTGACTGTCTCAGAAAAACCGAGGAAGTTTTCTCATTTAAATGCATTTGTGCAGTATATACTATGACAAAGATAAAGCATATAGCACTAAGAATAATAACTGCATTATTGCCCAAAAGAAACTAAGCCTGCTTTCAAAGTCAGACAGCTCCTGAGCGATCTGCATTTCTGTGACTAGGCTTACATTGCAGAATCACAGAATTGTAGAATCACCAAGGTTGGAAAATACCTCCAAGATCATCTAATCCAGCAGTGCACCTACCTCCAATATTTCCTTACTAAACCATTTCCCTAAGTACCACATCTAAATGTTTATTGAACACCTTCACAGATGGTGACTCTACCACCCCCCAGGCAGCCTATTCTAGCACCTGACCACTCTTTCAGAGAACAAATTTTTCCTAATACCTAACCTAAACCTCCCCTTGTGTAACATGAGGCCATTCCCTCTAGTGCTGTAGGAGAAAAGGCCAACCCCCACCTTGCCACAGCTTCCTGGCATGGAGTAGAAAGTGACAGAAGCCTACTCTGAGCCTCCTCTTCTCAGCTCCCAGTTCCCTCAGCAGCTCCTCATAAGACTTGTGCTCCAGACCCCTCACCAGCTTATAAAGCTTGGAAAATATCTATTAAGTAACGAGCGGGAGAGCAAATTTATAAGTAACCATGAGAGTAATTGGCTGAAACAATAACAAAATGCTTTATGAGCAGAGAAATACAAGAGATCTGGAAACATGAATTTGTACTGTGGCTCTTCTCTCTGTCCTGCTTCTCAACCCAGCTAGTCTTCATGTACTTACAATACACCCACTGGGAGAGAGAAATCAGTGACTATGACTCATCTGAAGCTGGGTCTGTGCAGACAGGCCAACCTGTTTTGTGCCTTATTAACGAGGAGGTTGCTATGAAAGAGAATTATAATGACTGAGTTGTGCCTACCTCAAAAGGGTCATAAATTTCTCCTTTATCCTGATATTTATTTCTGTTAGACTGGTAGGAACATAAATATCCTTGAGTACTCTGACCTTTTTTCAAATCTGGTTAAATTTAGTCAGCATCAAAAATAACTGGGAGAAAAGAATTAGCAAAAGGATCAACAGGAAAAATTATGTAACAATCTTCATAGAATCATAGAATCACAGAATGGCTTGGGTTGAAAAGGACAATGATCATCGAGTTTCAACCCTCCTGCCACTTGCAGGGTTGCCAACCACCAGACCAGGCTGCCCAGAGCCACATCCAGCCTGGCCTTGAATGCCTCCAGGGATGGGGCATCCACAGCCTCCTTGGGCAACCAGTTCCAGTGCGTCACCACCCTCTGGGTGCAAAACTTCCTCCTAATATCTAACCTAAACCTCCCCTGTCTCAGCTTAAAACCATTCCCCCTTGTCCTATCACTAGCCATCCTTGTAAACAGCTGTTCTACCTCCTGTTTATATGCTCCCTTCAAGTATTGGAAAGCCACAATGAGGTCTTCACAGTGCCTTCTCTTTTCTTGTTTTAGGAATGCAGGCCTAAACAAATTCAGGTTAAAAACATCTATGCTCATTTTTTCTATTACTAAATGCACTAACTGCTCCCAAAATCATCAATGTGATATGTTCACAAATTTCCAAAATGAACCAGTTTTTCACAGCTCACAACACAGGCCCTGATTGTACAGTGAATGCTGAGCCCACTGCAAGCCCAGCAAGATTCAGTGGGGCTGAACCTTCCTGGACAGAGATGTGGGGCTGCCTGTCCACCTTGTTTTAGTGCTGGTAGCCACTCAACCAATATTGCCTCAGTAGCTCAGCACCTCAGGATATGCAAGTTGTGCATTCTTACCTTTGTGAACTATGGAGAACCCTAGTTTATGTAGGTGGTAACTCCCCTTCAGCAAGAGAGATGACTAAAAATGCATTTAGCAATTTCTGCAGTAAATTTTCAGATGCCAGGCTTCAAATCTTCTTTAGGTGCTTTTATTGTGAAATACATATTTTATATGTTTTTAATTAGTTTTGTGTTATGTGTTTGATTAATGTTTCTCCTATTCTGAGCATGCAGGGGCAATATACAGGTAATAACTGTCTATACAGATACCTGTTGGTTTTCTAATTCAAGCACGCTAACGGGGTGTTTACAGAGGATGCAATTTATACCTACACTTATTCACTTTATTTCAGACTTGTAAACTCACTGAATTGTGTATTTAGTGGCCACTGTTCTTCATGTGAAAGTAACATAAGAAGGTCTTAGTGTTTTACAATAAAATCAAAATCAGATAAAAGTAAAGAAAATATATATATATGTATATATATATATACATAAGCTAGAAATAATGTATGTATTTAAAAATTAGAAATAATTTCAAAAGCTTTGTAGTTCTAAAACAGGTAGAAAATGTTAAATTGCTAAAAAATAACCGATCAGTAATACTGATGCAGACTTCTAGAGCAAATTGGCCTGCAAACCTAAAATATAACAACTGTAACTCAGTTCCAGTTTCTCTGATTCTTTGTTTATTTATGTATTTATTTTCTTACAGGTTCATCTTTCTCTTTCATATTTCCTGTCTGAGAAAGGACTCTCGGAGAAGTCCAGCACAAAAATAATGGGAAATGTTTTTAGGAGGACAAACAGGCTACAGGCTTTCTGGGAAGTGGAAGGTGAAGCCACTGGAAAATTGTAGGATGAATGGACTGGAGGACTCTTTTATGCAATTAGATAGCACCCCTAAAGACAGGCCTTACTTCCTTTAGTTCTGGTACTGGGTTGAATATTAAATGCACTGGCACTGCAGGATGATTACCAAAAAAATTTGAAAAGCAAAATGAATGGCAGTTCTTCCTCTCTGTAATTAGAAAAGATAGTTACAGCAATTTATTGTCAGGATTAATGCAGCATCAACCAGGCAGATGTGATCTATTAAACAGCTCTGTTTTTGCCAAAAGAAATTCTTTCAGCACAACTGGATTTTAGATTGCATCTAAACATCTGTGTCTATATTTAATATAAATATCTTTAATTTTATGACATTTTTTCCATTCCCTTTTCTAGATGTTTTATTACTAGAGGGTATTATGGGCTTTAACTGATTTATAAATATGCATTCCTTTATCTGTGTCCTCTACTCAGGACATAGATTTACTCAAGGCTTTGCAGCCATTGTTATGGCAGTGATCCCAACCTCATCACTGATGTGAAGAATCCAGAATGCTACAGTTTTCATGGCACTGGACCTCCATCTAGTGAGGAGAAGAATAGTGCATCCTTCTGGGGCACAAAACTGCACAGCACTTGTTTCCATGTTAAAAAACGCTTTCATAAGGGTAAATTGTGTGTAAAGTAATTCATACCTTTCATAAGGTAATTGTGTTTGCCAGAAGATGTGGATATCTTTATATAAAGTACATAGGACAGTGCCAGTTTTTTTATTGTGAAAAACTTTATTTCAGTTCCAATTAAATGCTAGTGATTGTTCACAGATCTTATTAAAGGAAACACCTTGAGACAGCCCTGCAGTCAGACATAAGTAACAGCTGACACTGTATTGCAGCATCATACTCTGCTTTTTACCCAGCTCAATTTTAAAAGGGTGGCTCTATGGGCTCTCCTCTGAGGTGGGGAGGTGTTATTATCCCCATCACAGCTCATATGAAAGAAACACATGTATAAAGATCTGGTTTAGAGACTTCCAGTACCATAGAGATAGACACCTATGGAGCTTTTCTGTTGTTAAATGCCTGACTCCTAGGCACCAGGGCAGATGTCTGTCTTGTCCCTTTGTCAATTCAGAGCTATCCAGCTCGTCCTATTGTGCCTGCTCTTCCACCCGGCAGGTCACAGAATGGCAGTGATAGCATCTGCTACACCAACATGCCAGCCCCCCAGCAGGGCTTGCATCAAGGAAATCCTCAGGGCAGGTTTTTCAAGATGGAAAAAAACGTCTTCACAGAGGTCTGACTCAGTGTTTGCAAGTCGTGGAGTACCAGCATTATTTTTTAAGAGATGTAGGTATCGCCTATAAATATTATGACAGATAATGTCTTCAAACAATCAATTTGCTTTGAAAGTAGTTAATAAAACCATATGACGTTTTCAAAAAGGATTTACAAGGGAATCTAAAGCATTTACATCAAAATAAATCCACTCCAACTTTTCAGAATCAAAATTTGCACTTCTGTGCAGATTCTGTTTTAATGGCATTAGGTGAATTTTTGATTGGATAAACAAGTTAGTAAACTCCAGAACACCGTATATGGCTTTGGTCACTTCATCCTGAAAGCAACTGGAGAAAGTGCAGGAGAGGAAGTCAGAGCTGGTGGAAGATAGGAAATGGTTGCCTAAGATCTTTGGAATAGATTCCTTGCCATATTTCCCTCCAATATTTCACTATGTTGAAGACTTTGATTAAAACAGACACAACAGAGATGGCACAAATGAGTGTCCTTTAAAACAGAGTAGGTGAATCAGAAACATCCCATAACCCAGAATACAAATGATGTTCTGTGAAACTGTTAAGCAGACCTTCCAGAGGCAATGCTTGTTCACACCGAAATGCCTGTTCACACAGTGTAGTTCAGTTGGATTCATCTGGTGCGACTGAAGACAGTGTTCCAGATGTAGCTCCAACATGGGTGGTTTTTAACTTGCTGGTACCGACAACTGGGAGCACCAAGCAGGAAGGACGCATGTTCTTTGTTTTACACTTTTCATGAAAAATGCCATTTTACCTTCTGGTATTCAGGTTCTCAGCAGTTCCCCAGAGCGGGGATGCAGGCAGCAGGAAGTCAGTGCATGCATGGGAGGAAAACTCTTCCAGAATGTGTGATCAAAAATGAGTATGTATGGAAGCAGTCACAACTTTAATTGTTGTTTCTGCAAGTTTGCAGGATTGTATTTAGTTCTTTGCAGTTTCAGAGATGTAATCCAAAGGTGAACTGAGATAGCTCTGGGAACTATGCTCCAGGTTCTTCCACCTACAGTAATTTAAAATACATCTCCCTGCAGATCATACGCACACATTTTATACTGCTATGACTAAAAATAATACACTGAATGAAATTGCCGGAGTTGTATAACATCAATCAAAGCATTCTGCTTCATCTCTCATTTACCACGTGGCATAGCTTGTTTTCCTCTGGATTTGGCAATCCCAATGTTTTTCATTTTCAGATTAGTATCCAGGCCTCATTATGACATTCATCTGTGAGAACATGGGCCTTACCATTTTCCAGTGTATCTCCCATCTCAAAAGCCTTAAGACAAATCAGCTTATTGTCTTGTATTTCTGAAGGAAAATGCATAGCATGGTCACCAGGGATAGCAGAAAAATACCTGGAATATGAGATGTTTTCCTGTACTAATTTCTGTTCTAGCCAGCATGAAACAATTCAGCCTAAAAGCCATTATACTCACACCATACCCTCCATCCTTTATGTTCCTTCTAGCATCTGTGATGGCTTTCTGAACTTGACATTTGATCTTTACAGTGGTGGCAAGATGGCAGCTCTTCTCCCCTTCATTTTCTACACTTGAGGAGTAGAAGTACTCTTTAGAATGCATCATTCAAAGTAAAAATGGATGAAATTTGTGGTCAGTGTATCTTTATTCTTAAAGAGAGAGGTGTTATATTAACAACTAGCAATCTCCTCAGCTTGAGATGAGGGAAGTTGCTCCCCATGGTGGTCAGCAGGCAAGGATTGCACAAGCTGGTTTCTGTGCGAGCACAAGAAAGCTCCAAGAAAGCTTTTGAGGTCAACACTATTAGATTTAGGTCTGGAACAGTGGAGGCAGGCGAAAGCCCAACAGAGTTTCAAAATGCCATTTGGGCATTGGACTTGCTCTGTACTGTGAGTCTTTCAGCAGGGCTTTAGAGAGGGTTGACCAACATTGCCACCTCCTTTAGATACACATAGCTGGACTTCCCTCACTGCACCCTCAGCAGAATTCCTCTTGGCTTTAAGGTGGACTCATTTTATAACTTCTGAAAGTGCTTTTTCTGGAAGTGGTTTTTCAGAGGAATGGTATTCATTCTGTCTTACCCTCCTCTTTCTCATGTGGAAATAAAGTCCAATTGCAGTTCCTTAGCTCCTAGTTAGTATCTGTTTCCATTTTCATGACCAATATGGCAGGAAAATGCTGTAAAAACTGAGTTTTGGAGAAAAGAAAGTTGACATTTCTCTTCCCGACTCTCTAAGATACTCCCAGTTGTCCTGGAATTTAAAGACCTCTTGCAACCCCATTGCAGCTCAGGAGGAAAACACACAAACAGGACAGCTCCATCTAGGCATGTTCAATTCATTCAGGTATTATAATGGTAAATTATTTTAAAACATGTAAGAGACATTTACAGTATTTCAATAAGTAAAATAAAAGTGTATGATGTGCACATATATATCACTAAAATAGCTTCTTTAAATACTGAAGACATGGATTTGGACATAAGAATGCATAATCAATGTCAAATGTGTCATTAAGAGCATGTTAAATGTTTCATCTTCTCTGTTAACTTCCTGGATGCCATGAAATCAACCCAAGATTTAGGAAGATTGCAATATCATTGTTAGACACAGACTTGACAATCTCACTCAAAATAAAAACACTGAAGTGGTGTACTTCTGTCAGGCAAAAATAGAAAAAAGGATTCTCTATATCAGTGGGGCATTGTAATTGTAATTTGCGCCTACCCTACTTCCTATCCTAATTTAAGATGTTACTTTTGAAAGCTGCATAGAGGTAATAGATTGACATCAGCTTATTAATAGGCACAGTACAAAATAAATCCAAGGCTGGCAGCAGTGGAAATCAGATAGAAATGTTGAAAGAACACAGAAATGTCATACTTCAAACCACAGCATTCTACTGCTTCTTGAAGCTCCTTGCAATCATTGCTATGTTCTTTTATGTGCATGGCCTGTTTGCAATTGCCATTAGCAGCTCATAGAGATACTCGAGTATATTCAGTAGTTATGCTCAGTCTGAGTACTTTACTTAAAAAAATACATTTAAACCTTACCCTGAAGCTCAAAGGACTATGACCACAAAAAGCCACTTTTTAGGAAAATGGTACCTGAAATATGATGTTCTTCAGTACATACGTTCAATTATATTCTGCCTTCCTTTGGCTATGTTTTCCTATTTAAATTTATCTCAGAGCTTCATAATCCTGTGAGGGAGTAGTGAGAACTGCTTGTAAATTCAAATACATACATTCACCCCACACACTGATGGCAGGTGTATGTATATCCTTGTTCAACAGTGAACACTCATTTCATACTTCACTCCTTCTTGAATACAAGATAAATTATTGTTTCTTTCATCTGGTTTGTGTAAGTGTTTATTTATTTGCATTTACTTTATGTGAGTGTATCATTCTATATTATTATTTGCTGTTTTATAAAAAGTATTTAACTGTTTTTCTACCTACTTTTTTACCCAAGGAAGAAAATTGTTATTTTTTGTTAACCATGCCATTGTCTTGTCACAAGAACATAAAGAACTTCCTTGTCATGTATTTGAAATTCCTCACTAAATTTCCTTTGTCCACTTAAGAAAAGCTGTTCTCACACTGCAGTCTCAGGTGTGGATTCCTCATAACTAATTTTAGGCTGTGTTTGCACTAAGATTTATGCCATTCATTCTCTGGAGGCGTCTGCCTTTCTTCACCAATTAAATTGGCAGGCTGTGTGACTAAGCTTCTAATTTTGGCATCTCAGTTTCGTTTTAGGCACAGGCAGAGCTGGCAGTTCTTTGTAGCGCTGGCCACATCACCTCGCATCTGGCATTGGTAAGAAAAGCAGTTCCATCACTACCAAAAATCTTCACTTCTACAGCAAAGTCCAAAAGTGACAGGTTATTTTGTCCTTGGTCAGGGAACAGCAAAACTCAGTGCTGCCTGACCTTCATGAGGTGATATTTGTCACTTCGAGGAGACATCTCAAATCAGCTGCCTGTCGCATTGCAGCTTTCAGATCACCACCTCCGCCCAAGAGTTTGGCCAATAAAACTTGGCATATGGGAAGTGTTTATGCATACAAAGACCACCAAACAGCATAAGGTTCCCTTCAGACATCAGGAGTAAAGAAGGTGTGATGGCTAGCATAGTCAGGAGGCATTCTGTTTGCTCCATTTCTTTTATCCCAAATCTTAATAGAAGTGCAATACATCATTTTTCTTGGTGTATTCCTTAGAACTATGATATTAGTCATGGATTTTCACCGTGTCATACTTAGATGATTGTTATATATTGCAGAGCTTTAGAATTCAGATATTTTTGGTGAATTCTTAATATTTTTCTGTTGCAAAAGTGAAAAGAAAAACATTTCTGACCCCTTGCTTCTAATCCGCTGACTTCTTTCACAATATACTATTGTATATTCAAAAAACAGACAAGTTGTCACTTTCAGAAGAAATGCCTGAAATATTTATATTTTTTTCAAACAGCTTTCTCCTCATATCACAAAAATAATATAGTCATCCAAAGCACTCATTTTAATACTTTAACCATGAGGAAAACACAGAAGTATAAGAAACTTTGGTCCATAAGTTGTATTTTGTGCAAATCAAATATTTACACTGTGCATACTGTTGTAATAGCTAAACATCTTTCAGGGCAACTATTCCCCCTTTCTTTTTACAGCTTGTTTGTCAGAGTCTCTGGATTCCAAGAGGAAGGATCTGCTGGCCTGAAAATCTTCCACTGCAGATATTTACAAAATTCATTTCCTTAGCTTTCTCCCCGTATGTATGTATGTATGTATTTATTTATTTATTGTTAAATCTATTTATCAAATTTCTATTCTCCTCTTTACTCATCTTCAAAAGATCTATATTGTAACAACTGCCTTTTGTCGTCCAGAATTGTCCTGGTGAGACATTGTCTTAACAACATGATCATCTGTTCAAAGCAATCCCATACACTGCAGAACCCGCAGATTGACTTCAGGTTCAAGTTATGGGAGGACAGGGAGAGGCAGGATCAGGTAGGTGCTGTGGCTCCTACACATATGTTGAAAAGCCTTCAGAAAACAGTGAGGCTTAAAATTTTTGCATCAGTCTGTATGTGGTGGTTCCCTAAGACATCCAGGACCTTCAGCATGAATTCTTTGGAAGTCAATATTTGTTTCTGTCATGATATATGCGGTGTGCTTATGCTGAACTTGAAAGAGTTTATGCTGAAATTGAAGAGTAAGAAATGATCAGAGTTAGCCCAAATTAACATCTGTTAGACAAAGCTGGTCTGCTTCAATTCATTATTAGAGGTCCACAGAAACGAGGGCCTCAGAAAAAGTAAACATGTGGATTTCTCTGACACAAAGAGCATTTGCAAACAGTAGCAAATACAACAAGGGGAAAAAAAATGCCTCACATGGTGATTCTGAATTAATCACACAATTAATTACATGGACAGCATGTTCACAGCCATGAGAGGCATTCTTCTCATTGTAGCCCCTTGTTGGCTCCTTTGAACACTGTTATTATTTCTGCAAATCCATGTTCCAAAAACATAGCACAAACTGAAAACTGCCAGACCCTTCCCCTTTAGTAGCACAGCTTAACATTACCTTAACACTTGGATAATCTTTAGATTTGCACCATGCTAGATTACAGATAGATATTTTAATATATTTTGAAAACTAAAGCCTTAGGAGAAAGCCGATAGCTGTGAAAGCTAAAATACTCTGAAATAATAAGGCTGGTTTCTGCCGGAACACAGAGATTCAGCACTGCAACTGTGAGAAAGCAAATCAAATAATCACTTTGGATTGCCATTGGATCAGGACTCCCCAGTGACTGCCTTTTCAATTCCTCAGTGGGGACTAACAGATGGAAAAAAGCTGAAGAGAGCAGGTTTGCTTTCTCTGCCCACTGAATAATTTCCTTCTTATGCCTTTTTGTCTATCTGTAGCTTATAGCTCTGTTTACCCGAAAATGATTAGAGCTTTCTATCAAGCAGGAGCTCAGAGGAATAACAGAAGGTCATGTATTTTCTGGCTGATAGCCACCTGTTGTCTTGCCACATACCCTGTTTATTTACTACTGACTCACTCAACCTTTCTCCCTAAGCCCAGTGAAGCCAAATGGGAGCTAGATTTCCTCTTTCTGTTTTTATTGTAGCAGGTTAACAGCATGCTAAAAGCTGGTTATCCTATTTCACAATATTTCTGCAAACCCTACCTTAACCATGTTCACAAGTCGTGTCATTCATCTCTCAGAGGAGAAAAGAATGTGGAGAAACCCCAAGTCAAATCTTTAGTCCCAACCTCTCCCATGCTGAACATTCTCTCCCCTGACACCCAGGTGAAGCCTACAGCCGAGGCAAAATTTATTCACAACGTAAATCCACTGCTTAAGTAATTCTGAGAAGGCATTACTTGGGTGGCATGGATGGAAAGAAGCAAAACAGGGAACCAGGCTTTATGGATCAGCTTTACTTATCCTCCCATTAGTTATAAGAGGCTGATAGCTCCCTGTCCATGACAGTTCGCACCGCAACACAAGTCTGCTTGCTCTGCTTGGCAAGAGCTTGCCAAACCTTGCCAAGCTGCATGTGGCACCAACAAAATTGCAGTCGTACCCCAGCAGCTGGCATGTGGTCAGCTTTGCTACACACTTTTGCCTGTGTGTTTACATCAGACCCCTGCAGCCACAGACGCATGTCAGAGTTTTGTAGCTCAGTCCATTCAGTGTATTGCTTCTGTCTTCCTTCCCTTTGTGTATCTGTCAACTTACCCCACACACCTTGATTCAGCATAGTGTTCTTGATGGTGCCATTTTCCCAAGGAGAAGGAAGAAGCACTCAGGTTGACTAGATATTAGGAAACAAGAGGCTGTCCTGGCTTAGTCATTAAAGGTATGATGAAGCATTGAAGCAGAGCTAACAAAGAAAAATCTTCATAGTTTTTACCTTCTGCCACCCACACACACCGTGCAAGAGGCATGATGGAGCCTTGGACTACACAACCCATGTGGATACCTTTCAACATGGGACATTCTGAAATTCTATGATTCTACAGTGGAAAGGCTTTCCAGGCATTGGAAATAATTTTGGGTCAAGTGCACAGTCAGAGAGGCATGAGATAGGGAGCAAAGCAGGCTATTTGTAATTGCTGAAGATGCTTCACTATGGTAAAACATCTAAGCAACTGGTTTACTTTCTGAAGCAACTTGACTCTGCTAGAGATTAATTTTCTCCACACAACTTTTTGGCAAAGTTATTAGAACCTGCTGAGACATTCAGGACTGTCAAAATCCACACTAGCAAGCATCTCCAGTGAACTGACATATCTAGGTTAAGCTGATTCTGAGATAAGATTTTTACAGAAGACATCACAGAGCATAAAAATAAATGGAAGACCTAGGTCTTTACAGCCCCTTGTCTGCAAATAGACATTGCCCAATTATATTGAAAGTTTTCCAGAAATGTGTTCCTCTGGGTACAGCTCCATTCCACCTGCCAATTTTAGATGGAAAAGGCTTTAAAATAATAATCATACTTAAAAAGCAATCATTTGTTGATTGGACAGGGGTGAAGCAGCCAGAACTAGGCTTACAACAGAAAGTGATCCACATTTTATCCTTCAATTTCCCATACAGCATCTCTTATTTCACCCACTCTCATTTTGAAGAAAGGGGAGGTGCAGAAAACAGCATGAAAGGCTGTGTTAGAGGTACGTTGTAAGACGTAGGAGCACATGACTTTCAGGAGAGAACAGAGGGAGCATGAATAACTACATCTGTGGCCTTTTGCCACAGTCAGAATTTCTTACTTTTCAGAATAACCAGAAAAACAGAGACATATCTTCAAAAGTTTTTCAAAATTACTTTCAAACTCTTACTGACTAAGATTCAAGATGGTTCGTCTCTATGGTGTACTTCTGTGAAGAAACCATTTTTATTTTTATTTCCAATCACACAGGTATCTTCCTACTGTTTTTAAAGTTTGTGTCAGGAAACTGTCTTTAAATTGTCAATCTTTTGTTACTGTCTTGGTCTCTACATTGCTGTTTTACCTGAAAGTAATTGGGCAAGCACCATTTGCCTGCAGTAAACATTGTTAATAATACAAACACAGGAAGGATTAGGCTGGCTTTAGTCAGCGTCAGCAGTTTCTTTCAGAAAATTTGTGTTACGCATTTTGTCAGGTTATATTCACTATTTGAAAGCTTTTTAGGAAGCAGCACTCAAATTAGACTCATAAATGTTATAAAGCATTATGAATTATTAGAGGGAAATTCAGAAGAAAGGACCCTGCTAAAAAGAGGGCAGGGAAAACTCAGTTGGGCTGGCAGGAGGCAGCTACCAACCAGACCATGTGCAGCTCTGGATCAGCTGGAATATGTTCTGGTTGGCATTTAGATTCAACACTTCAAACAAAATGAGGGCTTCAGCACCCAAATGGCTCCAATGAACTACACATTTTCACACGGACTTGGTCCCAGCCCCATGCTATTTGAGGAGAGCTACAGAATAACACACATTTATTTTCCATTACTATACCAGTTACCTACAGGAAACCCATCAGGAACATGATTTTTCTGCTCATAAAATGTCTGGACAGCATGAGGTCATGTCTAGGATATATCCAGGTAGAACACACCAGGACAGAGCAACAAAATAGATGTAAATTGTAAAAAAATCAATACCTCCTATCTCAGGGGCTATGATTACATTTACCACTTTGAGGATGCACCTACTCTTTCAACAAAATTCCTACAAGAAGTCTCTGGCAGAAAATCTACTTCTCTCAGCTACAAGATCCCTTTGAAACTCTTACTAGAGAGACAGGTTTCAGTCACTTGCAGCATCTATGGACACCTCCTTCTTCTCATCCAGACTTGAAATTCATAAAAGTTGCCCAGCAAGGAGATGGCATACAGAAGCTTGCTTCCACTTGCCATCTCACACAGACCTCTGCTGAGGCCCAAACTGTAGATCCTGAAGGGGCATTTTTGTTCCCACATGTGGAAGACAGGGAGCGAAAAAGTTCTGCCTAGAGGTATGTCTATTTGTGATAACAGATAGACAGGAGACAGGAGACAGGACAGGAGATCTGCCTAGCCCCCCTGTGATAAAGACATAAAGGTCACTGACAAAATACTGGCTCTACATAGTGTCCTATGCCAGAATGCTTGTTCCATGATGTTTTCATGGTCCAGGGCAGTTCTGAGTTCCCTGTCCTCCAAATCCCAAGGCCTTGTTTGCATGATGAGGCACCTATCTGGTAAAGCTATGGCAGACTGATCTGTGAATTGTACTTGTGGCCCCTGCTCAACTGTAGGAACTTTGTTCAACCATTACACTTTTGTTTACCCTGAGGTGATCAATGCCAAACTCAAGATGATTATGTTGAGTTTCTGAAAGGTTTAATGAAAGCTCCAAGGTGGGACAGAGCCATTTTGCCTTGTAGCATGAATATCATCCCCCTGAACAGTGCACCAAAAATGTATAGATTTTGCAACCTATGCTTGCAATAGTAGGCAGAGTTAAATCAAGAGGTGTTAGAGAGGTGATACAGACAAGCTGTGAGAGATGTGCGGGTAGAACAACATACGTTGGTGAGACATGAAAAGCAACTGAAACAGAAAGACAGAATTTTCTTCTGCCAAGTTCTGCACCATACTGAAGCAAGATAAATAAACAAGTCTAAGGCAAGATCTGACCAGAGTGAGAGCCAGGCAACCTGTAGTGTCCTCTTCAAGGAAAGAATGGCTTCTTAAAGGTTTATATCAAATACCACTGCTAGAATAGCAAGGCATTCAAGCTTTCCAGAAGATAAAGGAAATTGAAGAATTTAAGCTCTGGTGTAATGAAATGCGCTTTCCACCCACTTAGATATAAGATTGTGATTCAGTACTGCATGCACGCAGTTTCTGGGAGGGAAGGGCATTGTGATGAATCTAAATCAGATTTCTGAGCCAGTGGTAGCAGATGGACCTCAAGAGAAAAAACACACCATCAGATAGCTAAAATAAGCAGATATGTTTCACTGCCTCTATTTTGGTGATAGTGTCACCCTCTGTCATTGCCAATTCTAAAAGACCAGTGACCTCTTTAAAAATGCGATACACGGAAGATAAAAATATCAAGAGGTCAGCTAATTTTGCAGCTTCAAGGTTTTTGACCAGTTTGCATCATCCATGTCATGTGTCTGCCACTTTGACCACATCATACACGAAGACAGCACTGCCAGTACAGGAAAGCAACTGTTGAAGGTTATCTCATGAACATAATCAGAAAAGATTACATAAATAGCATTTCTTTAAAAATAGATGTCATCCAGACTTAATGATTAACTCAATTTTAAGGAAAACTACAGCAGACTGAGAATTCATATATTTTAATCTGTTTGCTGATTTCTTCTATTAAAAGACAACTCCATAACAACAGAAGTGAATGAGACCCTGGGAAATCTTTTATGCATAAAATCTTAACAAAAGATAGTTCCATCCACTTTAAAAGTTGCTTAATGTTTCTGTATCAATGAAGAATTTGCTTTTCTTATTCCTGCATTGGAAAGTGCTGCATTCACAAGTTCTATTAAAAAACAACAACAAATAAATAAATAAATAACCACATCTGATTTCCAGGACCTTGCAGCCACTTTTGATTCAATTTGGATGCAGAAAACAGTCCAGTCTTCACCCAAAGTTTAATCTGAAAGAGATACATTACTCTAGCACAGTGCCCAACTCTGCCTGTGCTTTCAATGTGAGGAAAAACTAAACCTTTCCAAATACAGCTGAGGCAGTGGCGTTATTAACAAGTACATTTAGAATTGCATGTAAAGCAGAAAATTTCAGTCATTGAGAGACAAATCAAAATAGCTTAGAAGTTAGGAAGAGGAATTCACTGATACAACATGTTCAGTTTCAGAGACTTCCAGTTACAGAAATTGTCACAGTCAAATATGTAATTACCATCTCATTCAATGCTTTAGATAAAGTATGGCAAAAAACATCCATCTGTTCATTTTTAGCACCCACCCAGATAGAATCTATAGGGCCAATTTCTGCTCAGAAATGCACCAAGGTTAACCAGTAATAACTACTTTGACAGTAATGTATTCACTTCAGGTTTAATATAGAATCAAATTTGTTTCCCATGTAACAGTACTCAGAGAGATAAGAAAATCTCCCCAGAGCCCTACATAATACGTCTCCTGAAAAAACAGTGCCTGTTATCTGCAGTGGTGTTAAGTCACTGTTTGTCAGTGAAGTATAAACTCTATGTCCACTGTTTAACTGCTGGGCAAAATAATTTAAGGTATCATTGAGAAGAGCATCATACAGTGCTATAGTCTACTGAACATGCAGAAGAAGTAACTAGGGACTTTCCTTAATATCTGGTTCTCTAATTAGATAACATATGTGGCATATTACAGGCAGTTTTGAACATTTTTTTTTCAAACACTCATTTTCACTCTATATGAAGAAAGGCTGTCTAGAGTAAAGGTTGCAGCACATACCAGTATCCTCATGCATAACTGACTGAATATTTTCTAAAATGTATTTAAAACATTGATAGATATTCTAAAACCCCTGCTTCACCTCAAAATATTACACCCTGTTTTTCAACTGGCTTCATAAGCACATGAAATCCCACATCAGAATGGCCCTGCATATCAGATTTTATGAAGAAAAAATGCTTAAGCAAACTTGTTTTCACCCATCTTCTGAAGATGTCTGAATCGTTGTCCTACATTCCTCTATAATCGCAGCTTGTGCTTTGATTCATTAAGCTGCCAGTGAGTGTTCACAGCAGGACAAATTTGGCTGTATGTTAGAGGCCCCCTGGGACATTTTGAAAGAATGGAAGCCTTTTCCCATACAAAGCCTAAGGACTAAACTCTGCATGGCCGTCTCCACTCTCTTCTCAAAATTCTATAAAGTTCCTTTATTTGCATCTCAAGCATGGCCTAGCAAAGTCCTGGTACGATATGGCTCAGTTCTGTCCTCAGCTTGAACAGATGATGCTAACTAAAGGCAAGGAGTCATATTACAACACATCTAAACATTTTAGTACAGCCTTCCCATCATCGTTCGTACTTTTCCACAAGGATTCAAAAGGTAAGCTGTAAAATGATGATGTACTGCTTAAGGAGAAGTGCTCAGAAAGCTCTGCACCTCTAACCCGCAAAGGGGGCAGCAAGCACAGCAACATAAGAGAGAGCTTAGAGTATGGCCAGAGGATCTGTGGTCCCTTGCATTCACTAGGAAAGATCTGTGATAACTATGTTATTTAGGAGAAACACACTGCAGTGTGCTGACAACTTGAGTTGATTCTGTTAACCACACCATGTTCTAAGAAAAACCATAAGGAAACTCCTCCTTCTGGAGTTTTCTAAATATCACAGGGTTGGAAAGGACCTCAAGGATCGTGAATCTCCAACCCCCCTGCCACAGGCAGGGCTACCAACCTCCCCATTTAATGGTGGACTGGGCTGCCCAGGGCCCCATCCAGTTTGGCCTTGAACACCTCCAGGGATGGGGCATCCACAGCTTCTCTGGGCAGGCTGTTCCACCACCTCACCACTCTCTCTGTAAAGAACTTCCCCCTGACATCCAACCTAAATCTTCTTTCCCTCAACTTCAAACCATTCCCCTTGTCCTGCTGTTATCTCCCTTTCAAAGAGTTGATTCCCCTCCTGTTTGTACCTTTAGGTACTGAAAAGGATGCAGTGAGGTCACCCCACAGACTTCTTTTCTCCAGGCTGAACAAGCCCAGCTCCCTCAGCTTGTCTTCATAGGGGAGGTGCTCCAGTCCTCTGATCATCTTTGTGGCTCTCCTCTGGACCCTCTCCAACAGCTCTGTCTTTCTTGTATTGGGGGCTCCAGACCCAGACACCACAGTACTCCAGATGGAGCCTCACAAGAGCAGAGTAGAGAGGAACAATCACCTCCCTTTCCCTGATGGCCGCCCCTCTTTTGATGGAGTCCAGGATAAGTAAATAAGTAAGTAAGAGTAGTGGGATTTTATTAACAATTTCTGAGAACATTAGTAGTTGTTGAAGGTTCTCCAAGTCTTGGGCTGCAACATCTCTAATCTGAATGATCCCTTTGGATTTAAACCAATAATACTAACCGTAATTTTAATTCTGTTCTCCAACTTACAGGATTTTTCAAAGGCAATGACATTTCTGAATGCTAAAAATGGATCTACTGCATCTGCAGAAAATGAGTGCATCTGAAATTTACTGCTGTACTTTCTACTTAGCATAGTAGAAGCAAAACATGACATGAATTTCAAAAATGGATTGATGTTAAGTTTTGAAGAATCACCTTTTATCTGAAAACCTCAGAAATCCACTTTGAAAACATATTCAAACATATCCATGCCAATACATTTAAAAATTACCAAACTCTTTTAAGCTTCCATTTTAATGAGAAAACAATGATCAAGGGAAGTATACGCCATTACCCAGTGTATTCAGTGAGGTTAAATGGACCTGGAATTGGCTAACGATGCTTTTATTCTTCATACTTAGAAGTAAAACGAAGGAAAGGTAAAATATTTCCTGTCTACTGTTAGGTTTCCTGTACCACTTAGGTTGACCAGGATAATGAAATAGATGTTGAAGAAATCAGTCTGCCCCATTTTGGCCAGTAAGCAACAAAGAAAGCTGCAGCAGTTTCATGCCCTTGCAGAGGAGTAGGACACCAAAAAGCACCAGTGTTGGTGGCAGCTTATTAGAGATTGGGAAGAGCCATTAGAAATTCCTCTTGCCTAGCCCAGAGGCGTGTTGGGAACACCGCATGCTATCACATTTGACAAAATGTCTGCCTACTTAGCATAGCACCAAAACTTGGAGGGATCACCACAGTCCCTCAGCACGTCACAGTAAGTATTATCATGTGCCACGGTGCATTACAAGCAATGTTGTACCTGGCCCAGACGGTGTCCAACTGCAGATGTCACAGTCTCTTTTGACTGGACTGCGAGGACGATTCTCTGTAGAAGGAACTAGAAGTCTGATTTTCTGAAAATATTAAAAATATCCTTGGAGAGGATAGGTAAAGGCAAGAAATGCTGCTAGATACAGCTTGCAGCTAAAGAAAGAAGCCTTCAGAAAAACTTTTTGCCATGCAATATTTTATAATACTAATTATTTAAAGGATCACTCAGAATAATACTCCGTACCAGTATCATGCCAGGGAGTTGTATATAA